>NC_071613.1:23793170-24418170 GCF_014839835.1 Dryobates pubescens | reverse complement strand
CTGCTCACTGCTTTTTAAGGCAACCGGAGAGATCGTGGAGTCTCCTCTGGAGACTTTCACAACCCACCTGAATGCATTCCTGTGTGGCCTGCTCTAGCTGATCCTGCTTTGGCAGGAGGGTTGGATGAGATGATCTCTAGAAATCCCTTCCAACCCCTGACATCCTGTGATCCTGTGACAGGTCATGTCCAAACCAAAGCATTCTATTGTTCTAGGAAAAAATACATGTTAAAAAACATAATAATCATGTCTTTGTTTAATGCTTTCCCCTAGAACTAGACACCTTCCAGTTTGCTTCTGATTGACAAAAGATATTTCTGAAGGGCTTTCTTGCTTCAGCTTTAATTTTTCTGAAGCTTCTTACTCTGAAGGAAGATGAAAAAATAATTAAACACAGTCATATTATTGTCTAAGGACTGTTTTTAAAATCCAGTGGTAACAAAGGACAACACAGAAACCAAATTCTAGTTGCATCTAGTTTCTTTGAAACCAGTGCTACAGCTACTCATGTTAGGAGCCTAATAGGCCAAGATAAAATTAGAAATCAGACCTCAGAGTCAAATGTCTACACTCAATATCAGGGGATGCTTCAGTCACACAGAATAGGGTAAAATGATGCCATGTAATCAGAGGCAAAGCCACCCTTATCCACCCATCATGACAGAGCACTGAATTTGTTCTCTCTGAATCAGCATTTCCTGCTTGGAATGAATTAAGCAGCTATACAGTTACCTTCTGAGAGACTTCAGGCACCTCAGTCTTAAAGATGGACCATACTGAAGCAATACAGTGTTTCCAACTCTAAACGTAAGTCAGTCTTTCCACATACCTGTGTGCAGAGCTCCTCTCTCTAACAAAGGAAGCCTTGCTTTCAGAACAAAAATCAAGACTAATCCAGAGCCCCAGTCAGGTGAGTTAACTAGACACAAGGCATTCAAGACTGAAGCCAGCAACAAGTTTCACCTTAACTGTATGAAGCTACGCATGGGTTCCCTGACAGTAGCCCAAGGTAGATGTACAAATAATCCCTGCAATGATTAGGACAAGAGAGGCTGTAAAACTAGTTATCATTGCTAGCTTCTTGTGTTGCATTCTTTCCACTGTTTTACTCTGTTTCTGTAGATATCCCAGAAACACAGGGCTATGTATTCTGACTTAAAAACTGAACAAGCTATGCCTGCTTTTTCACTGGTTTTCAAGCCAAATCTCATTTTTCAGGATGTGAACTACTGCCTCATACCAGCTTCCACTCACCTGGACTAGAACCGCTGCTTACAAAGCCCACAGGGGTCTGAAATGATACGTGTGCCCTGGTACCTACAGAGAAGCAATGTGGGCATTCAGGATTATCAGAATTAATGTCTTCAAACCAGAATAAGTTTCTTCATGCTTTGCTATTCGCAAAGTCTTGTGATACTGTGCCCAGCTGCATGCTACAGATATCTGCACCTCAGTTCTAGCACATGTTCTCCCACTAGCTTGCCATGAGATATTTTAGCAGTTAAAGTCCTACTTCATTGCAGATATAATGCAGAAAGTACGTTCCCCTCCAAAGCCTTCATGCAAAGAAATCCTGGCAGTCACTGCTTGCAATGACAACAAATTTGCTGCAGGAATATGTCCAGGCATTACTCTCTGCTATGAACCTCATGCACAGAATGAAAATGGAGCCTCAACAGAAAAATTAGAAAGTTGAAAAGTGCCATGACCACAGTGAGAACTGTAGAAGTGGCTACTTCAGTACCACAACCTGTCCCCAACAGAAAATAGGAAGTATACACTGAGACCTCATTCTAGAACTGAAAGTTCCAGCACCTTACATGGAGTAAGTAGTAACTCAGGTGTAACAGGACAAACAAACATCCACAAATCAGAAATGATGTGGTCAAAATGGCTTACAGAAAGCTATTGTGTAGTGATCGCTTTCTCTTTAACTGTTGGGTCTCACACTGCTAAAATTCAGGAGCAGTCTGGTGGCTCTCCTGAGTCCTGAATCTTGGTAAGTTTCATGAACAGGGTGACAGAGAGCAACTCCAGAAGCCTGGACTAATTTAAAGCTACAAGATGTATAATTTACACAGACAGGGTCACTCCATGACAGCAGCAACTTGTGCATCCACTTCGGTGCAGATCTGGTGCAGCAGAGGCAATTCACATTCTCCCTGGGTGAGAACAGAAATTCAGAAGTATGCCACTAAATCGCAGCACAAAATCTAATTATTCCTCCAGTTTCTAGTTCATGCATGAACCCACTTGCAAATGTAGTTTCCATGCACTAGATAAAGCTAGGGGACTATTCAGGGAAGCATGAATCCCCATGCTAGCAGTGTACAGTATCAGCTTGCAAATTCAGTCACATTCAAGAGCTGAGACCTTAATTTGGCATTTAAGTTTGCTGCATTTGCTTTGGTAGTTTTCCTATTACTGTTGTGAACAGTGTCTGTGCTCCTACATAATTAAGAGCAGCATAATGCCTTCCGAGTGCTTCTAATTTGCTAGGCTGCTTTTTCATGCAAGTGAAAAAATATAACCAGGCATTAGCAAGCAAGAGGTAGAACACCACACAGGCTGCTGGTGCTAGCAATCTTTAGCATCTGCTTTGATCAAAGCCCTGGAATGATTAGCAAACTGCTTCACTCTTCAACTGTGAAGTACCTGCAGTAATCTCAGTAATCTCAATTTACACTTTGTGTTTTACCATTTCCAGGGCAGTATCAAGACTAACTAGGTGGTTCAGCATATAAAGTCCTAACAACACTCCTCCATCTTCCTCTCCACCAAAATAGCCTATGAAGTATCACATCAACTGGTACCAAGCCCAGAAAAACATGGACATGAAAGTATGTATTTACTCACTATATTCTTGATGAAAAATGCTTATATCAAGGGTATTTTTTGCAGTGGAAGGTGAGTCCATCCCCCTATGGTAAGAAACAATGAGAGTCCTCCAGCCTTCAGTTCTGAGACTGAGACACAGAGGTATCATTATTAACAAAGTGACCTACAAACATCCCATGGAGGGCATATTCACAGGTTGCATTCGGTTGGAAGAGACCCTCAAAGGTCATCTTGTCTGACCCCTCTGAAGCAAGCAGGGTCATTTCCAACTACATCAGGCTGCCCAGGGCCATGTCAGGTCTGGTCTTGAATGTCTCCAGGAACAGGGCCTTAAACACATGCCTCAGCAACCTGTTCCAGTATTTTATCACTTACATTGTAAATAACTTTTCTTATGTCTAATCTAAATTGACCCTGCTCCAGTTTGAAACCATTGCCCTTTATCCTACTGCTATGAGCCCTTCTAAACAGTCCTTCCCCAGTCTTCTGGTAGGTCTCCTTCAGATATTGAAATGTGGCTATAAGGTCTCCCCGGAGCCTTCTATTTTCCGGGCTGAGCAACCCCAAATCCTTCAGCTTGTCTTCATAGGAGAGGTGGCTTCAGCCCCCTGATCATCTTTGTGGCCCTCCTCTGAACCTGCACCATCAGGTCCATGTCTCTCTTGTGTTGGGGGCCTCAGAGCTGAACATGGTACTCCAGGTGCAGTCTCACCAGCTCAGAGCAGCAGAATCACTACTCTCAACCTGCTATAGATGCCCCATTTGCTGCCCCACAAAGGTCTCCCTGACACTCTCCAGTGTCTAATACTGGCCCAGCCACTAGCAATTCCTACTTCCCCAAACTAAATAAAAAATGGACAGCCTCCCAGTCCTGCTGGCTGCTCTTTCCTCTTGGGTCACTATGCCAGTCTCCTCCTTCAACTGCTTTGCTCCTCATGTAAAATCTTCCATAGGGAATTCTTTTTTTCATGTTGTCCTTCCTACTTGAACCTCTTTAATGAGCCATTCCCATTTAAGAAAATTCTTTGTCTTTTTCTTCACTTTGTGTTGGTTGGTTGGGTTGGGCTTTTTGTTTGGTTGGTTTTGGGTGGGGGTTGTTGGTGGGGGTTTTTTGGTCCACCTCTTCTCCCTTCCTCCCTCCCCTGTTTTATTTTTCTGTTAGGAAAAACATTTTCACCAAGAGTTAGGGCTCAGCTAGGGCAGCTGCATTGGCTACAGATTTGGAATTCTGTAAGACGCTCTGGGTTGCTGTGGACAGCATATCAAACCAAGCCTTTCAAAATCCTAGAAGCAGCATGCTGACAGAACTATAAATTCAGAAACACACACAGAGAGACCCTACACCGCCTCAAATAATCCACATGTACTAGCTACCATAGCTGATGTTTGATGCAGCAGGGAGATTCTCTTAGTCAAGGAATGGAAAGCAGCTACTGCTGTGCATTTATCTTTTGGCAAATGTTCATTCCCTTCAGTACCAAGCACGCTTCTTTTTAACTTCCCTGATAAAAAGTACATTGTTTACAGCAAACATTTGCACAGAAGAATTCAGCTTGCATCCAAGGTCAGACTCTGGGAGATGTTTATTAGCATAACTGAAAACAGCTGAAGAGATGTACAGCAGGTAATGCTGGCTTTATCTTTCTCTCCTGTGAATCCAGCAATACAGAATTACATAGATTCTCAGATGCAGGGTTTCATAGTGATGCTATGAAACAGATTTATTTGTAAAAATTATGCAAAGCAACTGCTCAAATGCTTCCAGCTCCATTTCTTTTACCCAGGAAACAGATCTTCCAAGAAATGCAAGAAACCTGGCACCAGCTGTCTCATTAGCACAGCTGTCTTGGAGAAGCTCAATTCTCATGGCCTTGCATGGCAGCCTGACAAGCAGCTCCTGTCCTGAAATGGAAACACAGAGTTCACTATAGAGGAACCCCAGGGGGAATGGACAAGATGACCACAGAAGGCCCCTTCCTTTCTCAACCAGTCTGTGATGGCTTGTGGATGGGAATACAGGGACTTCAATGGGTGGAGCAAATACGACATGCTCAAGGAAAGCAACATTAGGAATTTATTCACTATTCCCTGTCAGCAGACAGATGTTTAGCCTCTTCCTGGGAAGGAAGGCCTCACCACATGTCATTTGTTTTGTAAGGCAAATGTCACAACCACAAATGTCCCTCCTTCCTCCTACTTTCCTTTAGCCTTTATTGCTGACAAGATCATACAGCATGAAATACCCCTCTGGTTCAGGTCAGATGTCCTCTCCTCTCCCAGTTTCCCGCTCACCTCCAGCCTACTCTCTGGCAGGTTCAGAGCAAGAAAAAGAAATCTTCAACATTGTGCAAGCAGGGGTCAGCAACAGCCAAAACATTGATGTTTTATCAACACTTCCTTAATCACAAATCCAAAACACAGCACCATACAGGCTGCTGTGAAGAAAATTAAGTCCATCCCATAGAGACAGAAGACACCAAGGCAGGCATAATTACCTTCCTTTTGTATCCTTTACACTTAAAAAAATAAAGACAGCACTTCAGTGCTTTTATGCAGCAACTTTGGCAACTAGTCTGTTCCTAAAGAAACAACTAATAACTAAGCAGTATGTACCAGCAACAGCTATCTTCCTCACTTGGTAGAGGTCTATTAAACCTCAAAAGGATGAGCATTTACCTCAGTGCCAGTCCTTGATTGCTCTGTACTGCCCCACTTGGAACCCACATCTACAGGCCAGGATCTCCTCTCAGATCAGGGCACATAGTCCTGGCCTGAGTTACAGCAAAGGTGTGTGCTTGTCTCCAGCACATCTCCTGAATGAGCCTCTTGGATCTCCTTTGCCTCCAGTCTGGTCTCTGACCCCATCTTCTACTGCTCAAAGCTTGACCTATTTCATCCACTTACCTTGCCTGAGGCTGTCAGTCTTTTAGGAGGCAGTACTCTGTCATATTCAGAGGCTGCAGGATCACTCACCTCTCCCTATAAGAGTTAACAGAGGTCCTGGAGCATGTCCAGAGAAAAGAAATTAAGCTGGCAAGGGCATAAGTCTTATGAGAAGCAGCTGAAGGAACTGGGGTTGTTTAGCCTGGAGAAAAGGAGGCTCAGGGGAGACACTATTGCTCTTTACAGCTACCTCAAAGGAGGTTGTGGTGAGATGGGGGTCAGTCTCTTCTCCCAAGTAAGAAGAGAAAATGGTAGGTTGTGCCAGAGGAGGTTTAGGTTGGACTTTAGGAAAATTTCTTCACTGAAAGAGTCATCAAGCTCTGGCCCAGAATTCCCAGGGAAGTGGCATCACCATTCCTGGATGTGTTTAGAAGTGCAGATGTGCTTAGGGACAGGGTTTAGTGACATCAGTGCTGGGTTAATGGTTATCTTCAAAGACCTTAAGGGTATTTTCCAACCAAAATGATTCTGTGACTGCAGCTCACTAGTGTCCTCCTTGCCTCCTGACTGATATCTTGCTCTCACTACTCTGCCAAGTTTTTCAATCTCACCATGCTTCAGTTATTTTCTTTATTTTAAGCTGCAGTTTAGTACAGAGGAGTTGCCTCAGACCATCCCTGAATTAAGCCCTTCTGTTTGCCACATGCAGTCATGCTTAGACTAAAGCATCATTTCCATCTCAGAAATGCTGTTTCCTGCTGCAATCATCCCCCCACACATTGTTCATAGGCTGATGGGGCCAAAAGCTCAGGATTGTTTCTTAAGATACTTCCTAGGAAGTGCTTTAGCTCCTGAAGGGAGCGCAGAGTGAGGCTGCATTAGCACAACTTCCTGGGATGATCTTTCAAGTTGAACTGCTGAACTCCAGCTCATAGTGATTGATGTTGCCTGACAGCCACTCTGGTGCAAGGAGCCAATTAAATCCCCAAGGCAGTGCTCCTGGCTAGGGTCAGCTGTCCAGCAACCTGCCAGTCTAGTAGGGATTTGCCTTAATGTCTTCCCACCTCTCTAACCTAATGGTTGTGGAGCAAGAGGGGATGTGCCAGGGGTGGCTCCAGCAGATTCAGTGCAAAGCTTATCAAAGTATATCTGACAGCAGGCAACAAAAGAAGGACATCTGACTGATATAGAGCTTGCTTCAATGCGATTTCTTCATCCGCTCCCAGATATTATTATAGTTCCTTAACTTTAAACCAAACTCTACAGCCCTCCTTACCCAGCAGGCTGAGTTCTCCTCTGTACCACAGACCAAATGCAAGCAGAATTCTATTACAAGTAGCCACAAAACTGTCCTACTCCAGCAAACAGCATTGCCATTCAATATGTCCACCGCAGTTCTGAGAGCAGCCTTGTCTATGGAGGAACACTCATTTCTGTCAGCTGCCTGTCTTGAGCAAATGTCTAAAGGCGTGCACTTCTGAAACAAGGCCACCACACAGCACTCACCCTTGGGAGGAGGATGGAAGAACAAACAGCATGTGACAGATGTTACTCGCGTCACCCAGCACGTTGCTGGGATGGTGCTGGGATACTGCGGCAGCCAGCGTGGCCCAGGAGCGTATGAAGCAGGCACGTTTGCCATTTTGCTTCTCATTTCCTTCCCACGCTGCAGAAAAGACATTGGGATCTCCAGGACCTGAATGCCTCCCTGCAGCAAAATGTGACAAGATCAGGTACATCCCTGGCCAAGCAATTACAATGGTCCCCCTCAAAGTGAAATTTTATCTTCATCTACTGCACTCAGTCACTCAGCACGCATGACACCAAATGTTCAGCTAGGTAATTAGGACTCAATCTTTCACTTCACAGGGAAAACAATCCTCCTTCCCTGCCAAGCTAACAAGCTCCTTCAGCCAAGCATGCCTGAACTCTTAATTATGGCTTCAAAGAGCTGAAGGCACAGGTTTAGATACCCCTCTTCAGGCTGTGAAGTGATGGCATACCTTTTTTCACCATTAAGTGTCTACATTTACAAACAAATCCAGTGTAGAGCTTTGGAGCCTGCTGTTGTAAGCCTTCCCTGTAGTCAAACAGAAGAATCAGAGAGTGTTAGCACCTTGGTTTAACAAAGCTGGACTACAAACCAGCTGACAATGTAGTTGCCAGCAGACTCATCATACTTAAGAGTGGAAGAACCAAATCTATTTTCATAGAATGCAACAACAAAATACAGATAGGCTTGAGTGAGGACTGAAGAAAGGTAAATAGAGACTTTAGCTTAAAAGAAATTGGTACTTCCTGTGATGCTCTACTGAAAAGAAAAAAAGACCTTAAACCTCTGGTTTTCACAACTGAAAAATAAATGCAGCTTCCAAAAACAACGCTTTTAACCCCAGATTTGGCAACAGCTGTGTTATCTGTAGAAGCAGGACTTTTAAGTAACTGTTCTGCCATCCTTCCAGACAGCTTCCTCCACAGGGCAAGACACAGCACACCCTAGCCCAGGCCTGTCCAGGTGCATCAAAACCTGCTTTAGCAGGGAAGCCGGACTAGATGACCCTAACAAGTCACATCAAAGCCCTATCATCCTGTGATTCTGTGTGACTGTGTGATCCACTTGATTTCTATCCCTACTCAGGGGGTATCCCCTACCCCATGGCTGGACACAGCATCCCAGGTGAGGTCTTACCAGTGCAGAGTGACAGAATCATCTCTCTCTACCTGCTAGCCATGCTTCTTTCGTGCATTACTCTCTACTTCCTCTTTGAATGGCCACTACAAGGAACATGGATCCCTCAAGCCTGACATCTGTAAAACTCACCGATTTCTGTCCCCATTTTACTATCTCCCAATGCCCCTCTTACCATGCTCCATAGCTTAGGCTCAACCCAAAAGAGTATTTGCACTTTACTGTGATCATGAAGCTTCCTATACTATTTACCCCACAGAAGTTAAAAGGCAGCTTAGAACTATCTCTGTCAGCAAGTCACATCTTCAGAGCTTGTCCCTCAGCTCTGAAGCAGTAACAGAGCCCAGCACAGCCTGGACAGCTGTTTGCTCACATACCATCACACCCAAGTGGCAAGCAGCCACCACAGCAGCCCAGATTCTTTATGAGGATCAGTTTGTGCTTGTTCTTACCTTGTTTGCTTCACACAGTTGCCATTATCTTTGTTTTCCTTCACCGAGTCCCTGCTATTTCAGCCAGTCTTTTCAGTGCTTTCAGTATACTGTGTCACATATCTGCCTTGAGCAGGAACAAGTCATCATCACCTATGCCTACTACTTGAATTGGGAACCTGCCAATGAAGCACAGCCAGAAGCTTCTTCAGAAAGCTCTTGTGCTTTCTTCTCCACTCAGATCAGTCTAAGCTCAAGACAGTAATGCTCACTCAGAAAGATCCCAAATCCTGAGTCAAGGCTGTTTAACTAGTCCTGAAGGAGAATTAACCCCCTTGTTTCACCACCTGGACCACCTCCAGCATCCTCTTGCAGTATAACACTGGAGCAGATCCTTCCAGATAGGCTTCCTTTTCCTCCCTTATGCTCAGTCTTCCTTGGAAATCCAACTACATTTTTCTTTGTAAATCCCAGGAACACCAAATAAATGTCACAACATACCTGTAAGAGAAGTCACTTGGATTTCTTTGTAATCCTTTGTTATATTCTTAGCTTTTTGGAGGATACATTCAGCAGACTGGCAGTTATTTCACCAAATGCATACCACTCTGGTCAAACAGCTAAGCTTATCTGGTTGCTGGTAGAGTCTCCCTTTACACAGTTCCCCACGACTGAAATAACCATGATTTGTTACTAGATCATTTTTTTGATGGTGTAGCCTTCCAGTTGCTTAGGATACACACTCCAGGAAAGGTACTCAGAAGCACTGGTAGACAGGTGTTCCCTTACAAGCAGTCCAGAGTTCATTGGATAGTCTGTAATAAACCACAGCTCAAGTGATGCACGTTAGTAGATACTGGCTGTGAAATTACACAGTGGGGGAGGGGGTGAGGGGTTTGAAAGGCATCTTTGGAGATCATGTAGTGTGTGCCAAAGCAGACAAAAAACGTTTGGTATGGTTGTCATATTTATGTGCTCTGGCAGAAGGGAGCAGTTAAATTCCTTGTCTTCTATAGAGAAAGACCTTAAGAATGACAGTTCATTCATATTTACAGGGCAGGGAAGAAAAAAACATCCACCTTAAATTCTAGGAACTGAGTTAACTGACAGAAGCTACAGTGCATCCAACTAAGCTATTGCCTGCCCATTGGGTATGATCAGTGCTAAGCACAGGGTGGCTGGGCACTTCTGAATGGAGCTTTTTCTTTCCTTGTTTTCCTTTTTATTTTCTACAGCAACATGTTAGAGTCAACTGACTACTCCCTCTCTGCAGGCTGAAGGACTGTGTCCAATGTATACCAGTGACAAAAAGCATGCAACTATGGTGTCAGGTTTCCATTTTGTTTGTTTAGGTTTGGAATTATTTTCAGTTGTGACCTGAAACTGCAAGAACCAAACTAGCATCTGCATTTCCTGTCTAAAAGCAGATTAAAAGTATCTCTCTCCCTCCCTCTATCTTGGACATAGCACTACTCAGAGCTCATCTCCTCACATCCTTTATTACCCATTAGTGTATGTAAAAAAATAAACACTCAGCTTGGCTACCATTATTTATAACAACTCAGGCCCATAAAAAGGTAAAGAAGAGGATTTATGCTTGCCTGGGGACAGAGGTTAAGTGATACAGCACTGAGCCCTACTCGGAACACATTTGACACAGGGCTTAAAATATTTTTTAGTACTGAACTCTATATCTGAGCTGTGCCAGCCTTGTCAAAATCCTCCTAAGGCAGTTGGCCCTTAGTAGGCTCAGCCTCTAAGTTTAGCACAGGGACAAAATTTGACAGCAAATAACCTCAGATGCACCAGGCCTTGGAGGTACCTTTGTCTAACTTTAGGAAATCTAGAATAGAACAGAACAGGTTGGAAAAGACTTTTAAAATCATCAAGTCCAACCTATCATCCAACACCATCTATTCAACTAAACCATGGTACCAAGCACCCCATCTAGTCTCTTCCTAAACACCTCCAGTGATGGTGACTCCACCACCTCCCTGGGCAGCCCATTCCAATGGCCAATCACTCTTTCTATGAAGAACTTCTTCCTGACATCCAACCTAAACCTCCTCTGGCGCAGCTTTGAGTCTGTGTCCTTGTCCCAAACATTCTTAAAACAGAGTCTGGTCAAGTATCACATGCTTGTTTAAATTCTCAATCACCCCTAGCTGAGGTGCGAGTTCCCCTGCCCACTTCCCTTGCTTGACAATAAGCATTCTCACCTCAAAGTCAGTGTACCTGCTTTGAGATGAGAATATTCAGACCTCAGCATAGCTGGCTTCCTCCTTCAACACACAGCACTTCAGCAGGAGTTTATTTCAGGTGTTCACTGAGCTAGGTTTGCTGTTACAAGAAAACATAAGCAAAATCCCCGAAGGCCATGTTCTCACAAGAGATTATAAGATTTCACAAACTTGTGGCCACAAGTTTAAGTGAAGAACCTATACAGAAGCCCAAAATACTAATTTAAATTACATCCCAGCCAAAAAAAAATTGCCCCAAATAGTCATTCAAATTACATCCCAGCAGGGAAGCTGATGTAGTTTAATACTGTTTATGATGTTGAACAATGAAAGCCTCAGCCCTTCCTGTTGATTTAATGATCCCGATTTAAAACCCATTTAAAATTAATAGAATTCTAATGGACTGCTCAGCAGAATGCAAGAGGTTTGGTCAATATTTGCAACTTGCATCTAAATAAAATGCTTACAGCCAGTAATACAAACAGGTTGTTTGATCTGATTCATTGATAGGCCTGTGAGCTGAGCTGTGTTGGTATTTAAAAATAGTAATTGAAAAATCTAATAGTTAGCAGTCACTTGGGGTGCAGTATGACACAGCACCTTCTCTCATTGGGTTTGTACTGCTCAGATGATCTTTGAGGTCTCTTCCAATCTTATTGATTCTATGATTCTACATGGCCATGTATCACAGGGTTGTTCAGAGCCTACTGAACCCAAACCTGTGAGATGGTCCTGCTTCAAACCTCTGGTCCAGTACCTGGTCCAACTCAGAAGTACAGTAACAACATACAGTGTAAGGTGACTAAAGCTACTTCTCCTGATACATCCTGTATGGCAGCTCATCAATTCTGTGTTGGTTTTGTTGCCTTTTTTGTTGTTCTTTTTACAAATCACTTTACTACATATATCGCTTAAAGGTAAGCTTAAAGCTTACCTTAGGCTTGAGGTGAGGAGAAAGTTCTTCACAGAGAGAGTTGTTAGCCATTGGAATGGACTGCCCAGGGAGGTGGTGGAGTCACCATCCCTGGAAGTGTCCAAGAGGGGACTGGACATGGCACTTGGTGCCATGGTCTAGTAGTATGAGGTCTTGGGTGACAAGTTGGACTTGATGATCTTTAAGGTCTTTTCCAGCCTTGTTGATTCTATGATTCTACAGATAATGCTTTTGTGTTAAAATATCTATTTTGAGCTCATCTTACTCACCTCTGGGCAAAGACCAAAAACCTAACTGAGATGCATTAACCTCACATTTAGAACTCCTTTAGATGACTGTTTTTCCACAGGCATGTCAATGAGTTAAAGACTTTTGTTTCCTGGCAGCCTGAAATGAAGTCCTACTCAGTTGAATTAGATTCTCAATGCTTCTGAAGAAGGTTTAAACTAATTATTTTTGAAGTCACAGGGAACCATACAACAAAACTGCAATATTTTAGTGTCAAATTCACACACATCCTGCTCCAAAACCAATTCACCTCCCAGGAGCACATCCCTGTGAATGTCACAAGACCCAGTTTTCAAATTCACTCAATCAGCAGCTTCTGTTCTGAGCTCATAAAACACAAATGGTTTGGGGGCAAAATAGATACTCAAGCTCCCTTTTAGTATTTCTGTGATTTCTGAGTAACACTTGCAGACTCATCAGCTGCATACCATATAAATTGCAAATGACTGGAGGAGAGAGCTAGAGGGGGAGCAATATAAAACCTACCTATTTCAAAGCTGTACAGCTTGCATTCACATTGAAGGCCTGTAAAAACTGATTCAGGTGCATATGGCCTATTTGGCATATTTAATAGTAATATTTGGCACCAGCAAGGAGGTGAGATCACAGCCAATAGAGATACCTTTATCTCAAACATGAAGGGGGCTCTTCAGATACTCAAATCAACATTTACTCTCTGCATTTTATGTCAAACAGAAGTAGCAATTGCAGTTCTAGAAGCAAGGGCAAGCTGATCTCTCAAGCTGAATCTCCCAAAGGATGAGCTGATGCAAAAATATTCCTGACAAAGGATGTCTGGGCCAAATCAATCCTCTCTGCACTTCCTGGAAAAATGACCATGCAGTAAAGAATTTCATAGCACAAAGCACCGTGAAAGTCAGGCTTTGAAGCACAGGCTCCTTGCTGCACAGATGCGTCGAGACAAAGCCATTGTGAGCATCACTGAGCACACACCGGGCTATAAAAAGACACACAGAGATCTGACTCTGAAAGGTGTTCTTCACCCTGCAGACATGGACATGGAGGAGTTCTTCCAGCCCACAGCAAAACAACTGTGGAGGCAACTAGGGAGGACTTCTAGAAGCACTATGTCCAGTGCAAATATAGCAGGTAAGGACAGATCTGGGACACCCATCAGAACCAAGCTATCTAGTTTCTCTGCCTGCTGGTAAAAGTTCACTATGAAGCAATTACATAGTTTCCAAGGATTAATCTAAGGCATAGACCACCACCTTCACAGAATGATATTGAAGGAAGTTTTAGATACCTGCCTGGTGTCTTTTAGATACCAGAACTTTTAGATACCAGACAGACAGTCTTGGAACTGCTCACTTACCATATAGAAGACTTCTAAGAGTAATTTCACAAGGTAATTCTACATCTGTGCACTAGTACACTATCAGAAACTATAAGAACCATGAACTGTAACATGCAATTCAAAGAACTACAGGTAAAAAATAATCAGCTTAATAGGCTCACTCCAGCACTAACAAATATTTGCAAACTATGTACAGAAATAACCTGTGAAAGTGAGTTGAGAAAGCTTGATACTTGTATTGGAGACAGGGAGTTGAATCGTCATGAACACCAGGATGCAAGGATCATAATGAGCTGCCAACAGCCTCTTTCTTGCTCCTCTAATCTTTTATTTCCATGACAAAAGATTGAGATCATACTGTAAAGAGTAGGAGTAAGACTGCTTGCAAGGAGTGCCACAGGTTGGAGTCTTGTTTTAGGATAGCTGACCAGAGCAATTAAGTCCCTGCAATTACACTCATCTCTGAAGGCATTACTTCTTACAGCTGACTATTTGCTACAGCAAATATGTTGTGGGAGGGATGCTATTTAAGTAGTCTTCAGTTTCTGAAGGGAACAGACAAATGATTATTAAAGAATGCTATCTACTCCCTCTTCCCACCAGTTTAATCTTTGTGTGAAAACTCTCTTTTTCATCAGCTTGAGCCCACCACTAAGACCTCTTGACACTGTAGCTGAATGAATTGTCTCATGTTAAATAGCTACTATTTTCTGCCACTCCTACACAAACTGACATAATTGCAGCACAAAAAGCAGTCCTTAGAGAATCCACAACTCTCCTACCACTGGCAGAACATTCAGTCCACAAAGATATATAGAGAAGACAAATATTTCTCAGATATAAGTACACAGAGCCACAGCTGGAAGGTGTTTGTGCAAGCTCCAAGTGCTCTTCACCTTAAAGATGATGTTGTAAAGACACTTATGGTAACCAGCTGTAACTAATTGTGGCCAATACAGACACTGGCAAGCATAAATGAGCCTTCTTAGCAGCATTTTGCACTCTTCAGACTGCTGCCTTTGCATCAGTGATGTACGAGGAATGAAATATTGGATGTAGAGATCAGTGGTTTATTAAAGTCTTAGGAGAGAGCTTCATGTTTTCTGTTAGCGAGAGGAAAAAATGGTAACACAAGAAAAAAGGGAAAACCTGTTTCCCCATAGCTCCTGAAGGGGGGGAATAAGAGAACATGGTTTCTTACTGTGCTACTCTTTTTAAATGGCAGTAAATTAATCTTCCTCAAGTCTGTTTTGTCCCTGACTAATTGGTGAGTGACCTCCCTGTCCTTATCTAGACCCACAAGGTTCTTCATCTTATTCTCTTCCCTGTCCAGCTGAGGAAGGACAGTGAAAGTGCAGCTTGGTGGGTACCTGCTGGCCAGCACAAGGTTAATCCACCGTTACGTTTTAGCCAGAAAAGGAGGAAGTAAATGTTTTGTTTGATGAGCAGCTCAGAGCAAAGCTGTTCTCCCCAGGGAAAAAGGCTTGCTAAAAGACCTAAAGAGTAAGATGTGCAAGAAGCTACTGCCAGTCTAGGGTTTATTTCTGCACTCTACCTAAGAAAGAAGCAGTGATACTGGAGACAGAACTGAGCACAAAAGGTAGCTGACATACTGGCTTATCAGTGGCAGGGGCATTGCTCCTACATCTGTACAGGATTACCTGCGTGTGTCCTCAAAGCGGGGCACATTGCACAAGGGAACAGTTTGGCTAACTGCAAAAAAGCAGCTACCTCCCCAGCCTTCGGAAACACTGGGGCAGAATCCCAGAGACCAGGAAACACAAGTCTCAAGGAAAGAATAAAAGCCAACAAACAAAACCCAACAACAAGAAGTATTTAAAAGAAAGTGTAAAGTTACTTTTTACAACTAGGGACAACATCAGAGTACAGAGAAGATGAAAAACACTAAGTAGGTAGCCTGCCAAGGGTAAGAGGCAGGAAAATTGTGACCATACGGGCAAGGATCCCTTGCTGCATTCTGTCCTGCTTCAAACAGCTGTGTGCAGCCACCAGGACAATGAGCATGGGACTTGCATGTCATTAGCTGGCTGGTGCCTGAGCTGTGAATAAAAAAAAATACTACTAATGAAGTGGTACAACTGCATGAAGGTTCATAATGAATGATATTAGTTGCATGTTTGCAGAAAAGTGATGCAGCTGCCTGGCCATGTTTCAGCAAAGCCACTGCCCTCCCTATGCAGCTTGTCAAAGCAATTGCATGTGTCTGTGATAAGCTCTTTGTCCTCTTCACAGCCAGTTTCACTCTTTGTGTATAGCAGTGAATCAAGGCCCACAGACAAATTTAACTCAGGATAAAATTGTGTTTGCCTGCATGGTTTAGTCATACTTAATTTCATCGTGTTTGGTTCCACTGAAAACACATGGAGTTGAGTTTTGTCCAATACCTTCAGTTTTTACTAAATTTGGGAATATATGGCAAGAGTAACATTTATGCCTTAGCACAAGCCCAAAATTGGAGATATATTTTTCCTGGTGCAAGATGTGCCCTACAAAAGCAGGATGAATACCATTCCAGGTACTAAGCTGCTCAGAAAGCCTTTCCCAGGCAACTTACTATCAGCTGTCATGCAGTATTTGCTGCAAAAGGTCTCACAAAGTGGATTCCTATCCTCTTTGCAACATATTTCATCAGCCATGGATCTCTCTGGGACTGTAATTTCCTTTGCCATCAACAGGGCAGCAAGGGCAAGCACTGCTGTTTCAACAGCTAGAAGTTAGACACAAACTACAGTTTTTAGTTGTCACTACAATGCGGTGGCCGAACACTTGTAAAAGCAGCTTAAAAAGAAATGCAAATCCTGAGATAAATTAAAGGTTCTTTCTTTCCTGTTTTCTGTAAAACCTTTCCTTTTACTTTTCACTGAACAAGACTGCCTGATAATCAGTTCTCTAAAGAACCTTGCTGGTCCCATGCCACTGCTGGATTGCTGTATGGGACCATATTAAACATATAAGCAAAGAGAAGATGACTATGTAACTGCACAAGCTGAAATAAGGATGACATCTGTTTCCACAGTTTACCAAGGTGCATCACGCAAAAGAGAGATGGTAAAAGTGTATACAGGAAAGCAGATGATGCCATCACCAGAAAAACAGGGCAGATGTACAAAACATATTTACAGCAGGGGAGTCATATAGTAAGTTATAAGTAAACAACCTGGAGCTAGAAAATCCCACCACAACCACCTTCTTTAAATCTTGAACCAATGTTAGAGTTAGGAATGCACAATTCATGCTTCCAAATTTCCATCTGCAAGCAAGTGGATGCTAGACTGCTCAGCACATTCACCCTTCACTAGCATTTAATCCATATCACCTCTGTATGCAAGTTTCCAGTGCTATAAACCCATGTGTGGTTTATATAGTAAAAGATTGAAGATCTTTTCTGCTGCCCCTCTGGGGTCATGACCTATTTATGAAAGTAATTTGCACAAAGGTAATCTCCAGATGTACTTTGTCCTTTTAGGGTAAATTTAATTGTCAGGAGTGCCCTAGTAAAGCTAACACGTAAGCAGACAGAAGGAAAGGATTACATAACGAGTCACTACTCCTGCGTACATAGGTGAGGCACTAACAGTTAATTGAATCCATTTCATTTCAGCAATCAGATTACTAACCAGTCTTTTTCTTAATCAACAGACACTAAAAGCACCTCAAATCAGACAATACCAAAATGCACTGACTTGCATCTCTGTTTATTAGTATGCCTGATTTCTGCCCTAGCAGATTTTGTGTTTTGCAAGCATGATGAGGATCATTAGATACCTCACCACAACCAGCCACTGTAATTTCCAGAATATTGACTGGATGATGAAGTAGCGTTATTACAGGAGACCTTAAACACAGGAAAATTAAAGCACTGAATAGCTGTGAAAGACCTCTGTCATTAAAGGGATTAGAAATCCTGTGTGAAGAACATCTATAACACTCAAAATATGCTTACGTTCCATAAATCACTGCACCACAATAATACATGCACATTATACCCCTAACTGTGTAATTACATGGCAATTACCATACACCAGTAATTAAGGAAAAACTGAGTGTGCCATTCAACACAGCATCTTTGAAAGGGACTAAGTACACATGGAAAATATAATGAAGCAACAGAAGGTGAGTTGTTTCCTGATGATAATTACATTACTGCCTTTGTTTTCAAGTAGGTCACTTCTAAAACATCAGAGTAATTCAGGGGGAACTGAACTCATTCAGGATTTTGATGTATGTCCCTCTGAATCCTACCACACAGTGTTTGTAGCGGTGGGGCCCAGGTGGTCATGGATTTGCCAACCAATCTCATTTGTTAAAAGCTTTAATGGCAAGGAGTAGGTTTTGCCCCTTGGCAGACTTTTGGGCAGCTGCCCAATTTCTTTAATACACTAACACAGACTTCAACCAAAAGTGGGACTCATTCCACATTTCTGAAGAAAGCATTCCACTTGGTAGAGCTAAGCAGAAAATGCTTTTTTTTGACTGAAGCAAAAGCTTTCCAAGGTAAGCTGTAGCTAGTTAAGTTTCTATATATCTTTGTACAGCTCTGCCAAATCAAACAGCCTGAAAAATAAACCACAGACAAGGTGAACAGCTACCAATAACACATCTAACCACTCAGCAGTTAAGGGAGAGGGGAAGGCATAGGCAAGGGTGGGCAGTGCTCGCTGAAACTCAGTACACCTGGAACTAAAGAGAGCATTTACACACACAGCTCTAACTTAAAGAATCTGTGAGCTGGGGATGCAAATCCAGCCTGGAAACCACAGCTGAGCTCTTTCATTTTGGCAAAGGCACTAAAGGATTTAAGAACTTCATTTAGGACAACTCATTTAAATGCTTCAAACTCTAAGTACCAACCTAGAGGTGCGGGAATGCAGTAATGAACCTAATTTCTCAGGTCACTTCAGTTACAGAAGCATTTTAACCTCTTGGAGAAGGTGCAGCAACTTGGTGAACTTCAAAGCTGAGCTTACAGCCATATACTGTTAAGGCTAGAAAGGGCTGTCTATTTTTAAGTGTTCCTGGAAAAAAGCCATACTTTCACAAACAAGTTCAGCTAGAGGAATCATTGTATCAAAGGATACAGCATCTAGAATCCTCCTTAAGAAAAGCTACAGTAATACACAGATGTACAGACTTGGAACTACCCTTCCACATGCTGAGGCAATAAGCCATTAAATGCTAGTTGTTCTCTTCACTACTATCACCTAAGAGGTGACAGATGGCACAAAACTTTATTGCATCCTAAACTTTGTGTCCACTCACACACATCACTGATTTTTGTTAAAAAATAATCTCAACAGCTGCAACAACCCTGCCTTTCTCAGAAACACCTTTTTAGCTTCTCACCATCTGCCTTTTGAGACCTTCTGGGCAAGTATATGCAAGTCCTTGTCTCAGCTGCAACTCACTGGGTTGCATAAGATAGCAAATCCTAAATCAGAAAACTTACCTCCTTGCTACTGATGCCTCCAGAAGAGGCAGTATTTCATTCTGTCCTATTCAACATTGTCAGGACCACTGCAAAAACAAGGTTTGGATGTCTGCATCCTTGGCTTTGATCCACCCACCATAATGCCTCATCTATCACAACCATCTTCAGTGACGCTTGCTAATGTCCATTATCACCTGCATTGTCACCCAGCCTACTCTTGTTTGCTTTTGATAGCAAGAAAGAAATACAGTGCCACAAGAGACTCATTTGACCACTGAAGCCTCAATCAGGCAAGCTGATTTATGCCCTATTTTTCATTTGCCACCTCTTCGTTATCAAGGATCCAGTATTGCCGTAAAAATCAAATACTATTATCTATTTCAGGCCTTTGCAACTCAAAGAATCACTTTGAATTCTCGCCCAGCCTCCAAGAGTTTCAGTATGCCAGTTAGGCCAAAGAGACATTTGTTGCATGCTAAATAAGCAGAAAAGGGGGTGAAAGAGGAGGTCACAGTCCAGATTTTAACACAGAACATGTCATACACAGCCTTTTCTGACAAAAAGCCCAGATAAAACCAAAAATCTGATTATGTAGATTATTCTCTCACGTCACACTTTGATACTCTTATGCATTTTAAGGCTTCTAATGTGCCTTTCAGAGAGCAGGGCTTTCATGAGTCCCTCAAGAGAGAGCTAGGAAGGGGGAAAAAGTGGATTTATTCTATCATTCAGAAAGCCACCACAACCACAGCAGGAAGCTGGGGGAGCCTGGCATTCTGCCAGAAGACAAAGCAGAAAGAAAGCTGCTCTGCTTTTAAGCCAGCCACATTGAAATTAAGGCTACAATTTCAGTATGTTAAAAGCTGCTCTTATAGCTGAGTTGCTACACTCTTAGAGATCTACTACACAGCCTCCAAGAGGCAAGGAGAGAGTAGTATGTGTGGGCTCATTGTGTCTGCCACCCACCCAGACAGAGAAATCACAATAAACAGCAAGTTTTTCTGAGAACAGAGTTGATTATCCAAAAGGGAAAAACATACTGCTGCAACTACACTGAGGAATAGCATCATCTTGTTTTGACCATGCAAAGCCCTATATACACTCTTCTCATTGTTTTCCAGCTAGCAGCTTCATATTCCTGGAGTCAAGCTCCCTGCACCAGCTTAAAGCCTTCTCACATGTTACCAGCTGGTCACTAGCAGATTGGGGGACAGCTGAAAAGCCAGGTCTCTTCTTCCAAAATGGGACACTCAAATTGACAAACATGGCACAGTACCTTTTGAGTTCAAAACACCATCCTTGTCTTTTTTCCAGTCCTCAGTAAAAATGAGCAAAACAGGAACAGACACTGAGGTTTAGCCCTTTCCTATTAGCAGTACTTGGCTGGCAAAACAAAATAATTCAGAAGCATACTAAATTCTCAAAATCTTTAGGAGTGAGGCTTGTTTTCTTTTTCTAGTGAGTCACTGGCCTGTCACCACTGCCAAAGGAAAGAAAGGGTAAGCAAAGTGCTGTGGTTATCCGGGACTACCAAAACAGTTGTAGGTTTGGTAACCGAGGGTAGGTAACGGCTGGAGGGATGTGGAGGGACTGCACTCATAGCTACTTTGCAGCACAGCAAGAAAACGGCCCTGTCTCACTGACCACCCTCTTAGAACAACCACTCAGCCTCAACCCAGCCTCACAGATCTCAGATAAAAGCAATGTTCTTTGTGGCAAGATGCTGGCTGGGGCACAAGGACCCCACATCAAGTAGCTACTTCAGCCACTGTGAAAAAGCTGAGGAAGCTACTTTAATGCTCCACCTTCTTTTAGTTCAAAGGCAGGGATACTCCCTTGCTGAACGGTGAAGAGCTGTTAGCAATTGCAGGGAACTCTAGCAGCAGCCCTTCTGACAAAAATGGGACTGCAGACTAGCTATTACATTACCCTAGTAGGTATAAACAAGGTTTCCCCCGGTTCTGTTTACTTCTGTAAATACTTTCAACTCTCTCCAAGCCTTCAAAGCCACAGTCAAGTCACTTGCAGCAGATCAAAGTGACCTTCTGAGACTGAATACTTCTACTCAGTGAATTTAAGATTCTGATTTATTTACCTCAAGCTGCCTAAAATATGTGGAGTTCAACTTAAATGTGTTAGACTTGGCTCAAAGCCATACTCTTCTCTATTGAAGCCAGGAGTGCTATAGAAAGTAAATGTCATCCTATTGTCTCTAGGTTTCTGCTAAGCTCTTTTAACAAAAAATAAAGCAAAACACACCAAACCAAACAAACAAACCCAAGGAAAATGAATTGCATTTGCCATTTGCTTTCATACTCTGAAATATTGCACTAAGGCTTAAAACAAGTATTGCCAGTGAAAGCTTAGAGCACGGTTGTCCAACAAAAATAAGAATACAGTAAAATAGGAGCACCATGCCTATAATGTTCTCACATGCATGGTTGTTTTTCTTTGCTTCCAGTATTGCACCAAAAAATATTTCAGGATGTCTTCCCATTTCACAGTCCCTTGTTGACTAAAGGCTCACACTTTAAGTGGAATTCAGCACTGATTTCATTCACTTCCTCCTTGTCCCCCTTACCTTTTTCTTTTGATTGTTATTCCAGAAAGAAAAAGGAGTGTAATCCCTGCCTTTTCACTGAGTGCGCTCGTTCTTTAAACTCCTTGGTCCTCCCCTCTATTCAGACCTTGCTCCGCAGAGCTCACCCATACAGAGATTCAAGCATCAGTCTCTTTGCTTCTGCTTTCTCATCTTCCCACGCTGCGGGCTGCTATTGCATTTAGCCGGCTAACTCCACCTCTCCTCTTCTCACTCTCCTCTTTAGATTAACTTCAAGGCCAACTTCCCTTCCTTGCTGCTGGGCTGACACAGCTGGTAGTGTAGAAAAGCAGGGGGAGGGTAGCGAAGCAGGGAGCTTTTATTCAGCAATGCTTCCTTAACCAAGCAGCTGCTTTGAAGCCCCAAGGTCCAATTTCAACTGCTGAAGTTGTCAGTAATAAAAACCAGCTAAATATAACACTACTTTGAAATGGCAGTTTTAAGATAGGGGACTCTACCATTAAAGCTCTTCATCTGAAGCATGATGAGAATCTGTAAATACACAATCCACATCAGCATCCATGTAACAGCTAATAAGCACTTGCAATGACACATATTAGCAAGAGGAATTCAAACTGCAGTCCTCAGCACACAAGGTCTCACCCCACATTTCCCTGTTGAACTCAAAGCCGTGCACGAGGTGCTCCTGCTCAGACCTGCCACTCCTCACGCAACTACTTGCTTGCAGGTGGTTGGTGCACAGGGCTGCAGCAGGGAGAGAGGCACGTCATACAGCACCAACAGCTTTGCTCACAGCAGCTTGCTGGATGTTCTGCAGTGCACATACACCCTCCTGAAGACTAGCACAGAGTGATTGCAGTTCTGGTCCTCTGAGTGTGATTTACCTTGCATTCATAGCAACCTCTATTGATATTATTGGATTTACAGTTTATAATCTCAGCACAGATGCTCTGGTAAGAGAGGCAGTGCTGCAGTCACATCATTCTCTGGTATTCTTCCAGTAGCGTTGCAGACAATTTAATGTTTTATTTTGCTTTTCCTTTGTGTTTTCTTGTGCCATTTGGTAGCCAACAAAGGAAAATAAAAGAAAAACAAAAATCACCTGTCAGTGTATGAAGGATTTCATCAGAAGACACTTTTTTCACAGGGAAGTACAACACTCATCGCTGGGCAGTGATATTCCAACACAGCAGCCAAACAGAAATTAAGGCTTTGAGGAAGGTCAATTTACATTAATGCTCCAGAGACCACAGGTTAAATTGATGGGAGAAGGGAGCAGGAATGAAGAGCCTTGGCAAGCAAAGCTTCCATTCTTCACATTAAAAAGTGTTGCTGAACATCCATTGATCTTGATTGTTTGGATGTGCAACACTTCCTTATAGGAAAGCTCAAAAGGCACTTCTATGAGAGCCGTTGACAGTAAATAGTGTCTGCAGCACAAGCAGAAAATCATGCCAGTGCTACTGTCATTGCAATGAGCACTTACAGTTCACTGAGACACTGCACTTACAAACAGAAACCCCAAAACAACCTCACCTGGCATGATTTTTACACCCATAGCTTGGGGACCGTGAAGATAAAACATGGAAGGCTGTCTGTTTTGCAATGCTAGATACCAAGAAGGAGCATCAGCTTGTCCTCAAGCAGTTAGCACAACCACTCTGCTCAGCAACCACACGTGAGGCTGACTTTCACCAGCAAATGAAGACATTTGCTGATCACCCTTGCTGCTGTATCTTTCTGTCATATGGCCACATTCACTGTTAAATGTATGCTTAACACAAGCAGGAGGTGCTGATACTTGGCCTCTTCAGAGAAATTTTCAAGAGTGTGGCCTCCCAGGAACACAGGATTACCTGAAAGGTTGGGTTAGTGAAGATACAGCTGGTAAGAACAACTTCTACAGCAGTACAGTTTTGTGAATGCTATCACAGACAGTTTTGATGTGTAAAAAAAAGAAAAAAAGAGATACTCACATCCCTCAAGATTTGTTAAAAGCTGGTCTGTTTTTTCCAGCTTCATGAGCTCTTGGGTGCTGTTCAGTGAAGTTTAACATAGGTCCAAGTTGTGGTAAACTGTCAGGTAAAGTCTTTTCTCCAAATCATTAGTGAACCAACAAAGACAGAAATAGCAAGTCTAAAAGTAGCACTCTGAGTTCAGAGTTTTGGGCAAACAGTATTTATTGAGCCATAACAAGTTCTCAACTGTTTCAGTATCTGAACTTAAATTTCCTTGTGGCCATTTGTTCACCCAGTGCTTCCCTACACATCCCTGCTATTTACACATCAGGGTGTGGTGATTTTTGTTTTGCTGGGTTTTGTTTGTCTGCTGTTTGTTTTTGTTGAGGGGGATACGGTTGTGTTTGTTAGTGTTTTTTTGTTGTTTTGTTCCCCCTCCCAATTTGACTGCTGGGAAGTCTTTAAACAGCTACTTCTCATAACTCACTACAGCTTATTTTTCCAAGATGGTTACTGCCAGTCTAATTCATTACGTTTTTTTCTTCATCATGTTTACAATTCCTTCAGCCATGAGGCTTTTTGTGTAGTCTCAGACTCTGCTTTTAAACAATCTCTGCCTCATGAAGACAACTTGAGCAATGTCAAGATTTTGCATCCCTTTGGCTTTATTAGATCTACCATCTTGTAAGCCAGGATGATGCACTTTCTGCCTACTCAGCCCTGGTGAGACCACACAGAGTACTACGTGAGGTCTGGGCTTACAAGTAAAAGAATCTACTTGAGCAAATCCAGCACAGGGTCATAAAGATCACTGGAGTATCTTTTTTTATGAAAGGCTGCAAAGGCTGGGACTGCTCAGCCTAGAGATTAAAAGTTTCAAGGATGATCATATCAACGTGTCCAAGTACCTCATAGGAGAGAACGAAGAAGGTTGGCTATTATGCACTGATGGGACAAGAGGCAATGGGCACAACATGAAACACATTAAACTCCATCTGAACACAAGATGACCCTTGACTGCGAGAGCAGTCCCCATCTATGAAGACAATGAAACCCCAACAGGTCTGGACAACCTGCTCTCCATGGCCCTGTTTCACTGGGAGGTTTGGTCTAGATAATCCCTTTCAACCTAAACAACACTGTAATCCAGAGTGAGGATGCCTGTGACATTAGGCAAAATGCATTAGTGATACTGCTCCAGCAGACAGCACAATGACTCCAAGCTAGGACAAGGGCTTGATTCTAGTCCATGCAGGAAACACTTCTGCAGCCAACACCTTCATTCACTGACCAGGGAACAGCTGGCAAATCTCAGCCAAACCCTCAACCAGTCTGCTCTGACTGGAAATGCCAGCAAGACTGAGTTTATCTTCTCCTCCTCACTGGACAGGAATGTTGATTATATGCAGCTTTTGATGTGCATTTCTCTGAGCTCAAATGGATGCCTCCCTGAAGAGCTGGGGGAAACAGATAAGTCAGCTTGCATTGAGCAGCATCTGGTTCAGCTTTGGACACTCGTGTGCAGGCAGCAGCAGAAATGTTGCACACTGGCTCCACTTGTGAAAAAATTTTATGAAATGGTTGAGGTTCAGAAAAAATGCTGGGCACTAACATATCCTTGTTTGAGGAATGAAGAATTGATGTATCTGAAAGGCAGATGCTCTTTCACTATTTGTTTCCAAATGCTACTTGTGGCTGGTTCACAGCTCTTCAGTTAAGCAATAATGGATATATGGCAGATGTCAGAGCAAGAAAGCTCACCATCTGGCTTGATTGCAATTTCCTGAACTGCCTAATGCAGGGAACACCATCTGATAGTTACAGAGGTTTTGGATTTATTTCAGGAATGTTTGCTTGCAAGCCCTGACCAGTAGCCTTCATGGTAGCCAGGCATTCTCACACAAGTCACTGCATACCTTGAGTCAGTAGAACTCACTAAACTCCTTTTTTAAAGCTGAACAGCAACAGCACAACAAATAACTTTTTATTGGGAGTAGAAATTAAAGGCATTCATCATGTTGTCAACAAAACACAGTCAATTGACTGGCAGTTGAGTGGGGAAAAAATAAATCTAATTTAGTTTTAAACCACACTTCAAAGTTCCCTAGGAAAAGTTTAAGAACACAAAAATTGGATTAATATTACATCAGAAAATCCCAAGATAAACAAAAGCTTAATGATGAAGAAATAATCATATTCATTATACAGAAAAAAGTGATCTTCTTTCCTACTGCCAGATGCTTCCTCTCATAGTGTGTGACCAAGCCAAACATCTGACACCACCAACACATATAATCAGAGATTATTTCTCTTCACAACATATATAAGCAACCCAAATCAAACTTATTAATTGCAGCCAGAAACTAACACTGATGTTGTCAGGGCCATCACATGGAGTAACAGAACAGAGGAACCTGCAGAGAGGCAGTTATGCAATCTGACAAGCACAAAGCATGCAAAATGCGGTGTTTAAGTACCCGAACTGATTCACTCCAAGCTTAGATAGTCCAGGCACACTCCATCCCATTGCACTGATCACAGCTGCTCGTATCTGGGTACAAACCTAGACACAGGCTGCACTTTGCTGCTGCTGCCAAGAGGCAGCTCTTCCCATGCTGAAGTGCTGCATGCGTCTGGCCTTCACACTCCAGGACTCTTCCATGGCACGTCCCCAGGCTGCTCATGCCAGTGCTAGCAGATATTCAGATTATAACTGCACAGACCCATGCACCCCTTCACAGCTGATGGCCTGGGAAACTGTCAGACAGTTTTACAGCCCATGTGGACAATCTTTAAGGTTCCTTCCAACATAAACCATTCTATGAGTCTACGCTTGTATGATTCTTTCCCATTTGGGCTAAACTCCCATCTGCTTTGAAGCAGCCTTTTCTCCCAGAGCTGGTACTGAAGTCAGCTATCTTTCACCTCCTCCTTCATTCAAGGCAAGCATTGCCCTCTTTCTTTTATACCATTCTGCACAGCACCTCCTTCTGCTAGACAGCATCTGGAGAAGCAAGCCATGTGAAAGGGGTAAAAGTTATCTGCTACAATCCCATTCACCTATCAAGGGACCACAGCCATAGACATCTTTGGGCCTGAAGCTCTTGAAGAGGTTCTGGTACAAAAACACCTCCCTTTTCAGGCAAGGGGGTATTGAGTGGTCTCAGAGGAATGTGACTAGACAAGGCGCAACAGTCACAAACTGGAACATAAGAAGTTACACCTGAACTTGTGGAAAAACTTCACTTGGAGGATGACAGCACTGGAACAGGCTGCCCAGAAAGGTTATGAAGTCTCCTTATCTGGAAAGATTCAAAACCCATCTGGACACAATCCTTTGCAACCTGCTGTAGGTCAATGTACTTTAGCAGGGGGGTTGCACTAAATCTCCAAAGGTCCCCTCCAACCCCTAACATTCTGTGTTTCTGTGAACAGCAGCCAGAGGCATACCTTTATATAAAGCTTCTGTAGGAAGCCATGGCAAAAGGGACATTAAGATGAGTTGTATTAGAGAAAATGGGCTAAGCATCAAATTAATGCCCCCAACAAGGGCATATTACTCAACAAGGAACAGGTTAAACCTCTATTCAGAGGCTCCAACTCAAACTCATACCAGTTGAGCTCAAATACACTGGAGCTAGACCCATCCCTTTAGGGGCATAACAATGTCATTTTGCTGGAAAAGGATAGAAGGACCACCTTTTCTCACACTGCAAGAAGTACCCTATTTTGATATGTTGCTGAGCCTAGAAATAAGACAGTCAGCTTACCTTCTGTTCTGCCCCTGCTTCTGCACGGAGCTTGAAAGATTTACTCTATTCAGTAATGAACACAACTACATTCCTTACTTCTTTCCTGGCAGCTTTATTATAACATTGCATTGCTTCATTAAGTTGAACTATTTCATTTCAAGATTTACACCAGCCTTAAAACAAGTCATTTTGCTATGTACGACATTTTTCTCATTCAAGAGCTCACTGCTCATAGCCTCTGAAAAAAACAACAAAGGCTTGATATCCCTAAGATAGCTGTATTTTGGAGTCTGGAGAAAAAAAACAACATATCATAATAGATTTATTTCTAATTTGGCAAGTGCAGTGACACTTTCCCAACTTGACTCTCCAAGTGAGCCCCTACTCATTCCTGCTGAGCTCTACCACAGGCAGGAGTAATAGCATAACACCATCACAGCCTCTAAGACAGGCACACCAGATGTCCCGGGGTTCAGTTTAGAGAAAATGGGCTGCTGGCAATGCTCAGTGCCCTACCTTTCACACTAGCATCTGAAACCTGCATCAACAAAGGAAGATACAAATTTACTGCAGGTTTTCCCATCCTATATGCCACACCAGCTTCCTCTACATACCCAATCAACTCCTGAATTTCCCCTTGCTTCCTCTTACACAAAGCACACCATTTCACCTCTAATCCAGCCTTTGAACAGAAAAGGCATTTCTCAGCTAGGTTTGTATCTAGTACTTCAATCTCATCCATTAGATGACTTTTGGAGGTCCCTTCCAACCCAAACCATTCCATGATTCCATAATTTGTTTACCAGAGAAATTATATACATTCTTACCTCCAAGATGTCCCTTCATATTCACAGCAGTTCAAGACTAACCAAGGCACTGGTCTCAGGAAAATTCTGGAAGTCTTTGTTAGAATAACTTAGACTTATTTCCTAAAGAGAAAGAAAAAAAGAAAAAAACATAATCAAGTGGGATGCTTCAGGTACCCCAAAGCCAAGCACTGTGACCTGGCACTTTGCTTTCTGCATCGCAAGAGCCATCAGATGGCCAACTCAAAGACAATACACAACATATTATTAGAACTTGTTGAGTTATTGCTATGTCAGTCCCTTCAGCTGCAGGACACAGGAGTAGTGATGGACAGGGAGATATAATTCCCCAAAAATAGAGGGACCTAGATCTGCAGAGGGTAATTACTTATTTTCTTAAGCAGTTTTTAAAGGAATGTTTCACCTCTTGCAAATATCTTTCCCCTCACTGTGTAAAAATTCCTGCAATTCAGAAGCTGAAGTTGCACAGACAGCTTTCATACATCTCTGCACATGACTTTTCAGAACATTTCAAACATGGCAAGATTTTACTCTGGCCATAAAACAAAGCTTTGAAATTAGAAATGAAAAACATCGGTTCAAGGCACACCTGAAATTTTATTATGCAAAGAAACATACAATAAGGAAAGCGATAAACACAAAAGTGAGTCAGTGATTAACTTACTGGAAAGACAAAGCAGCTTTGTTTGCATGAGAAGCGTCTTCCAGAGGAATGAACAAAGAAGTTACGTTGGTCCATTTTCATTGCAAAATGCCAACAGAACCTTAACAGGCAAGGCTAAAGTCCCTCTCACCGTCATTTCCAAATTACACACATTGCACATCTATAAGCCCTGAGTAAGTATTCGGCTTAGGTTTAGAGGTGAAAAGTCTGCTATGGCATCTTGCACCCAGCTCAGTACCTTCACAAACAGATAAAACAGCTGAGAATTATTTGCAGCAGATGTTTTATCATTGCAGCCACACTCAGTGTGTTCAATTAGAAAGGTGGAAAAGCTGCAGAATCACTGGAGAGGGAAATTACAGCTCCGGGTGCTGTGGAAAATTTCCTTAGGCCCAAACACTGCAGGAGGTGTAGCGCCTCTCTCAGGAGTGCAGTCCTGACCAAAGCAGGCAAAAATATACCAGACTTCAATAAAACACATAATTCCCCTAAAAGGTATTTTGCAAGCCTGCAGCACTCAGGATTACAGTGTGTTGTGTACTTGCCTTTCCAGCTTCACATTCAGGCGTAAACCTGAGATATTAAAGTGTTTGCTAGCACAGGCAGTGGTTAATCACAAAACCTCAGAGCCCTTTAACTCTCACAATGGCCCAACAACTGGGCAGAAAAGACCTCCAGGAACCTCCTAGAATTAAAAAACATTAAACCCACCCTCAGACTTATATTTAGCACAGAAGGTAAGTCAGGAGACAAAGCCAAACAAAAATAATCAAGGCTTCAGAACCAGCAGTTCTCTTAACCCTGCTCCAGCACCATGGAGCCTTTCAGCCTCATTTATAGCTTCTTGAGAAACAAGACACAGCTGGGGCAAAGTCTGTCTTCACTGCTGTGTTGACTCAACAGCTACACCTGAAGGATGTCTCCATTGCACAAAAAGCTATCATGGTCATTAAGACTCCAACAGGCAAGTGCCAAGAGGTGATGGGAGTTTAACAAGCATAACACCCACCACAATCATTGAAAGGAGACCTAGAGTAACCTTGGGATGGTTATTTCCTTTGAGCCCCTAGTCTCGAGCTGTAATACAATCCAGTAATATTCATACATGAGCTTTGTGAGGACAAGATAGATAAGTGTTTAGCACCCAAATTCCATTTAAAAAAAAAAAAAAAAGAGAGAAAGAAAAGAAAAATATAATTCTGCTTTTCAGATCTAATCTGCTTTTTAACACAGCAACTTCCTACCTTAGTTTTCCTAGCTTAGTGTTTTGATAACTTAGGTTCCAGGAAGACTACAGGAAGAGATAGCCTTGGGATTATACTGAGCTACAGTAATAACTTTTATTTATTAAATTCCCAATGAGAAGTCCTACTGCAGGTTTCTTTTTATAGCTGTTCAAATTAAACATGTATGACCTGTCTCTTCTGTAGTCAGCATCGGTGTTATCTCTTTGCAGAGAAATACAACAGAGAACAACAACATTCTCTCTTCTGCAGCCAAATAATTTTTAATCACATTAGCCACAGGACCCCTATTGGTAATCTTTCCTCTGGGCCCTCCCAGTTCTTAAAGCGGAGTCTGATAGAGAATTCAATTAATGTGCCCCCTAAGGATAACACATTCAATCACAGTAAGTGAGGAAAAGCATCTTCAGAGGAAAAAGAAATTGCAACCCCAAACTTCCAGTAGAAAGCCTTTGTCCTGGTAGGCAGAATACCATTATCCTCATGAAGGAAGGAAAGGATTTAGGTCTTTGCTTTGTCCACAAAAAGCTGGTTTTGTAGGGCTTTGTTGGGCCTGAGTTTTTCTCCTCTTCAGATGACCAGCCATCCTAATCTAGAGAAGCCCAAAGGAGATCTCAGGGTCAAACCTTCAGAAAATCAGTGTTGGTTCTGTTGCACTGATTTGGTTTTCACCATCTGTCCAAACAACAGTTGAAGAATATGTAAATCCTATATGCCACCACTTCTACTTCTCAAGTCGCCAGAGCCTAAAACATTATCCAGTTAGCACAAAACAAGTGTGGATTAAATTTCAGTCTTTTTTGAAGGGCACATAAATTTATCCTCAAAGGAAAACTGGATTCAGATTAGGGCTTTTCCTATTCAGAATTCTCTGCCATAGTAAGACATTTAGCTCATCTTTCCCATATCACCTTCAAACAGAAAATTGTGTCCAAGTCATAAGCACTGCAGGAACTGGCATCCACCATGATCAGGTGACAAGACCTACTCACACAGACCTTGAACAAAACCAGCCATTAGCTCACTTTTGCAGGGGAGAGTGCCCAACTGCAGCACATGAGCATTCATGGAGATGAATGAGCAAAGTCCTATTCTAGACATGAGTAGCTGTGCTCTCAGGTTGCCACGGCCTCCTGAGCACCATCAGTACTTGACCGACCTGGCTCATTTTGCAAGGCATGCAGAAACACCACTCTTCAGAACCAACCTTTACTGAAGAATTTGCAGCCTACCTTCATCTCTCACTCCCCATGGGTTCAAAACCAACACAAACAGAGAACAAATCTGCAGCTCTTTACAGATTTGCTCTTCATAGCCTTATCTCTTTGCTTCCATTAAAGCAGAAGGCATTCTGAAACCAAGAGGAGTAAGGCTCTAATAACATACACTTTAAATAAATTTTCCACATATCCTGTCACGTCAAGCTGAAATATGCAGGAGCTGGGTAGAAACAGCTTCCCAAACAATCTTGCTGTCAGCAGCTTTGAATGCTGCATAAACATACCCAGGGACCACTGCTGAGTCACAGCAGCAGCATCTTCCAGCCACATAAGATTACCCAAGGTCTGAAATCTGGATTTCAGAGCAGAAACTGCTGCCATTGCTCTCTGTTAGCAGCAAAACAAAACACAGCATTGAGGGGAGAAGAAAAAAAAAAAAAGACAAGGAAAAACAAAGAAAACAAAGCTAAACTGTTGGCTATGTTGGGTAACTTTTCTTGTCTTCCCAGCTTGCTATAGTGGCAGATGGCCCAGTCTGTAAATTAGCAGCTACCAGATGGACCCCTTAAGTAGCTTACTGTGGTAAATTGATTTGTTCATGGATTTGGTATTAAAATGTCCTTCACTGTCTGGGTACTGTTTGGACACAAAGCTGCAAATTCCAGTTGACTGCAACAAAGGCCAAAACACCAAGCATTCACATTGGGCAGCTAGTTCTGCAACATGTGCCTCCACAGAGGCACATCCCCCACTCACCACTCGGGTAGGCTTTCAGTAGGTATTTGGCTCTTCCAGCCAGAGCCAGCAATAGATAAGCGGTGATAAAAGATGAGAAGACTTAATTCTGACCACAGATGACACATACAGGAAACGTCCAGCGGGTAACCAGGGAAGAACATCTTGACCTGGGAAATATCTACTGGGTTGCCACAGCTCTTTCAGGACAAAGTACTCATCATTGTGGCTGCAAGTATCAATGGGGAAGGAGTTAGGATTATCTGATATTTCAGCATTCTCCATCTGCCTCTCTCCTACCCTCTATAACCTTCTCCTCCTCCAATATTTTTGGTCTCAGCTCTTCTGCTAAACTTGCTTATGAATTGCATTTGCAGTGCTATGGCCCTCTTCTGTGTATTTTGCTGTTGACCTTCTGCACAGTAGGCACCCTATGGCAATTCATGCCCCCTTGTTATTCAGGGCAAACTTTGGTTTATGAAAGGCTAAAGCACTTTTATTTTCTACTACCAACCAAGGTTTCTACTTTTGTGTCAATATCTCGAAGGTGATGGAATTACTTGGAATAAAAAAACTGTCAAGATGTTGTTTTCCTCTATTTCATGACAGAGGCTGATAGCCAACATTTTCTAGTTTGGTTGTTATCCTTCCAGACTTCTGCTAAAGCAAGAGGAAATTGCCTCAGTGGTAGTAAGCCGGAAGCTAGAGATTGACATTTATTGAAATGAAATACTCCACATTCCTTACATTTCTTAATAAAACCACAAGCATTTCCATCTTCCTAGAGCTTCTTTGGCATGTCCTGGCACGATATCCTCTAAGTCTCATACATTGTACTTTGTGTCAAAGGCTGGCAAATCATGACTTAATCCTCCCAATGGCACTCTGCAACTGCAAAGGCTATAAAGTCACCAGAGAATACTGGCAAGCAAAAAGAAACTACTCAAATTTCTGCAGGAGTACTGTCACATTGTGGTTTATATTTCTAATATATAGATAGCTAGCAAAACAAACCGAGCAGCCTTCCTTCTAAAGCCTAGATAGTTATGTTATTTGTCAGACTTAAAGCTCAGATTCTCTCATGTTATGTTGCTGACAACAACCAGATAATCTTTTTGAGCCAAAAAGATTGTGACCCACTAGGAAATAAAATTATCTTCTCAAGTCAAAGCTAACTGCCACAGCTTTTAGCTCTTGACCAGGATTGGAAACAGATACTTTCTCCTATTCTTTCAAAAGAACTGCAAATTAGATCTCCTACCACAGGTGTAAGTGCATATTATTGTTCCTAATTACTATTACATTCACTCAAACATTGGTTCTTAACCCAATACTCAGTGATCAAAACTTAATCCTCAAAACACAAGGAAAGAGCCATTGCTGGCCATCAATGTCTATGAGAAGATAATTTTGTCTTAGTACCTCTAAATACATTTAGTACCGAGCCAGGCAGCATCCCAAACCACTTTTGTGCTACAAACCATTACTGCTGAATCTTGTATTTTTCTCCTGTGAGGCAACAAGGTCATTTCTGAACAGTTTTTACAAGGGGGATGTGTGGTTTAAAGGGTTTTGTGCTCGAGCTAAGGAAACTGTTAACATTCAGTTAGTTTTAACTATCACATGCAAGCTAACACAGAAGTATTATTCTCAAAGCAAGCATGTGTTACACCAATAACCATCCAAGGAAACCACAGGCTGCAAGGCCTACATCAAGAGATGAAGCAAGTAAACCTTGGTCTCAGGAGAGCACTGGGAAGTCTAAATAGCTCTCCCCCTCCTCTTTTTCAGTTTCATGACTCCTCTTCTCTAGCAGAGATTTCTCAGTGCAGATATGAATCCTATCCAGCTGGTGTATGATTCACAGTTGCATGAAGCAGACTCTGGTCTTTCCATCACCATCATCTCCATTCAGTGGAGAAAATAGCAGAAACTGGACCACAGTGAACAACACACATTGTCACCCAGCCAAGGGATCTGCAGAAGTGTTGGTACAGCCAGGACTGGGCTCAAGCCCTCACTGACTTCATGGGCACAGGACACTGCATATGTTTTTCTCAGATCTGTAGAAATCATTTATGATTCCATATCTTTAGTCCAAGTAATCTAAAATTCACGTACTTTACATCTGACTTCAGCAGGAAGAGCACAGCACTTCACCCAGTGTCTGGACATCTGGCATGTCACATTTTCCCCAGAGAGATAGTTGTTTCCTTCACTATCCCACCAAATGAAGTTCTACCCTGAGAACCAAGATAGATAGTCCTACTGGAATGAAAAACAATCTGGCATTTTTCAGGAGAAGGTTTACTTTTGTAGCTTCATTTCCTGTTGGTCATTCCTCCTTCTCCAGCTCTCTTCCACTGAATCTCAATTTGTCTTCAGATTTTACCCATGACCTCATATGACCTGCCTTCTAACCTCTGTCTCTCAAATTGCTTTATAGTCATGTCCTCCTGCTCAAAAAATGCAGAACTCTTGGCAGTGAAGCACACAGATTTACATTTAACAAATTAAATATCAGGAACAGAAGCCCACATTACAGGAAATCTGTCTTGGCTGCTTGAGGCTCTGTCCACCATCCTCATACAGATGAGTTTCTGTACTTCTCCAGCTACACCTTGTCTTTCTGCTGCCTTCCATACCATCAGAGTCTTTTCCTTTGAAACCTAAACTGATTTTTCTAGATACTTTTGCCAGTCAAGTGGCTTATTAGTGTGCTCTTATCAACAAGCTCACTGGCCTGAGAGCTGCATAAGGCAAGCAGTAAGGGGACATGTTCCAGTCTCTCCTCATTGAATTCTGTTCTCTCAATAAGTAACTGACATGCAGTGCAAAGAATCAACTGTCTGCCCTTTAAACCTGACCTGCTCACTGCAATGCTAATTATCCTACCTCACTACTAGCAACTACCTATTATTTCCTTCCCAGACACCCAAATCACAGTATGCCCTTTCTAGCTGTTTTTTGAGTCGTTACTGCTTTTTGATTCAAGTTCTTCCTGAAGAGACACTCAGTTTAATCTCATTTTGAGATCTTCCCTCCATCTATCACCCATTGCACTTCTTTAGTGGGATGGTAGCTTTATTTCACAGCTCCCATTCCCAGTTCATATTTGAGATCCTGGCTGTCCTGTCTTGAGAGCAAGGTCCAACACCTTTGCTCATCTGTTCAACACTTCTATTCTTCTGTTCCCTGCTTTGTTTTTGGCAAAAGCCTTTCTCTCTGCATACTCCACCATATAGTACTACAGGACTTCAGCCCCTCAGCTGACTCAGAACATTTGCTTGGATGGTTCAAGTTCCTGCAAATATTTTCACTGGAAATCCACAAAGGCAATCCCTTATAAATGTTGCCAGGATGCACCAACTTGCATTGTAATGTTGTACTTCAACGTTCCTTGCATTTTGGGATGCTGAATTGTAAAATAAAAGTGCTAGGCAAAAACTTCTCAGCTTAGAGTGTGACTAAGTAATTTGCTCCAAAAATGACCTTTACACTTGACTGCTGCAGGCTTTCACATTCTTCCAGCTGCAATACATGCTGTTGGTCACATATTTATTACTTTATGGAAGCTATGCAGCCTACCTATCCTCCTTTTCAGAGGACAGTAGCGACCTAATATTCCTTCCCCTACCTGCTGTCATCATCCTCCACCACACTCCTCCTTCCCTTTCTTACATATTTCCCTTTTTTAGAGGGTGATAGTCACATCAACTTGGAAAAGTTAGAGCTGGGAATATTGCAAGCAGATAAATGCAGGTAGTACCACACGGGTTCTCCTCTCTTACCACATACAAAGAGGGCCTCCCAGCAACAATTTCTGCCCTAGTGTTGCCATGAAGTGAACAATAGCAAGGGATTTTCAAATGGTACCATGAAGGTACACATGGAAATGTTGTCTTTTTCATACATCATCCTCCTGGGGCAGATACTAAGTATTGAAAGGCAAGTTTCAGCTTTTGCTAGCTTTTTGTGTATATTCTTTCTCTCTGAGTAAAACCAACATTTTTGTGCTACACAAGTAAGGAAATACTTAACTAATATTTTTTGAAATTACATATTTCAACTTCAAGCTACCAATCTGTTAACAGTAACAATAAGCCTAAGTGACTACTTAAGGATCTATATATTTTCACCAATTTACCATATTTATGCAGTGCACCAGTTACTCAACCATCAGGCCCTCAATGCCTCCGCCTGATTCATCACCAGCCAGGTCAAATGCATGAACAGCTTCTGGGCAGGATTTCTGTCAGCCAGCACAGACTGTACAGACTCAGTTATTATACTTGAATGATAAACTGCATCACCAGAGCATGTTACACAAGCATGCCTAGAAAGCCACATACTTTGCACAGGCCGGTAATGAGGTAAAAATAGCTTGAACACTGGGACTATGAACTGTAGCACTAGGGTCACCTTAACCTGAATTTTTCATGGCTCAGCAGCTTCTCTGAACCCCTCCCAGAGAACCTGGGCTGTAACAAACAGTCCTCTATGATACAGCAGCAGTCAACGGTACTGTGAGTTCAGCGAATGCCTCCCTGCAATGCAGATCCTGACAGCTGGGTATGGTACTCTAATTCCCATCAGTTTTTCTAGGTTCCCTTGCATGATCTGAATTGACAATGAAAGGTTTCTCCTTCTTCCCAGGCCACAAGCTGAAATTACTTCAAACTTGGGATGAACATTTTGATTTGCTTAGACTTACTAATCACCCTTGTTGAAGCCACTGATGCTTGTGAGACTGGAAGTTCACCAGCTGCAGACAGTCACATTTGTACACAACATCCTAACTTCTGGCACAGCTTTGTCTTATATGGTATTAGTGTGCACTAGTGTGAATGCTGGAGCTTATGCACAATTATGCATGAATTTAGGCAGAATTGATCACATTTACATATTAACTGTTCATCAACTCACAGTAACTAGGAGTACTTAGCTATTACAGGATCTGAAAATATTAATTTGAAAATAACCAAGTTACTTATTCTTTTCCTCCACAGCCTAAAAATTCTTTAATTCTAAAAAAAAAAAAGAAAACAAAACAAAACAAGAGAGAAAGAAAATATACATCAGTATATTTCCCCTCTGTGGATAGAAGGGACAAAATGTGAGTTGTGAAAGTTATTATGAAATTTGTCGTCCTCCATACCAAGCGCTCCAGCTAAATAGTTGAACTGTTCACAGTTACACTTCAGCCCAGTTTCATGCAGTTGCTTTTTTCTTCTCTAAACAGTGAAGCAATCAGGACTTGAATAAGGCCTGGTCCCATGTTGAACTGATTCCAGAGCAAAATTATTTAACTTCACTCTTAGATCAGGCATGATAATTGGCTCTGTTCTGTGATAGGGCACTTGGAGCTATGTCTCAGCCTCCAATTGGAGGTATTTAAACACTCGTCACCAGTGGTATATACACGCCAGAGTTGAAAGACATCTTTGCAGGCAAGAGAAAAAGAAGCTGCTGTTGAAGAATACTGGCAAGTGCATGAACACATGGGAAGTCCTGTTCAGAACAAGAAATGACTCTACAAAGTGGTTCTGGGGCTTGGTCCTCAGCTGACTCACACGAAAGTGTGCCTTTAAGTGAGGGTCAGAGAGTGTCAGACAGGGGGCTAGGTCTTTAAAAACTTCAAGAAACAGTCCTGTGAGTAAATCAGTACTTACAAACCTGGTGTACTGATAGTCACTTCTGCCAAGAAAAAAATGTTAAGCTTTGAGGAACTATACACACACCTCAGGTATGGTGAGACACTGGAAAAAGTTACCCAGGGAAGCTGTGGATGCCCTCTCCATGGAGATGCTCAAGGCCAGGTTGGACAGGGCCTTGAGCAACCTGGGCTAGTGGAAGGTGCTCCTGCCCATGGCAGGGGGCCTTGAACTAAATGATTTTTGAGGTCACTTCCAACCCAAACCATGCTATGATTCTATGATTGCATTCAGTCACACATTGCCATTTTTCTCAAGTAACCCCACCAGGTTAGCCATACAGGGCAAAGCTGCGCAGCCAAATTACAAAAGGGTACTGAAGATTTATGCTGCTAAATCCAAGTACAGCAAACTTATTAAACCAGCTCATGTGTTCCAGGAAAGCGCTGCCATCAGGGTAAAACACACACTGACTTCAGCTCATAACCTCTGTCACAGAGGGTCTTGACTCTGATGTTTGACTGGAAGCAGCAAGTAGTCTTGTTTTATTGGCACCCACTAAACAATTTTTGTTCCTATTCTTTGTCCAGTTTCACTTCTGTGCATGCTTAGCCAAAAGCTCAGATTGAAACACCAACTCAGTCCTCTTCTAGTACAAAATATTCTTTACATACTGCTTTCCTCCAGCCTACAAACAGTTAAGATCCAATTTTGTTACCTTGCCATTACCACCCAGAGTGCTACTTTGACTTTTGGAGAGCCCCGCTAAGCAAACAATTACCTCCTGTCCTCAAAATGTTAAGGAAAAGTTCAGGCAGTGCTCTGTTCGAGTCTACACCATTTTCTTCCATAGCATTTAAAAGATGAACAGCTTCTGCAGGAAAAAAAAGGGACAAAGCCCTGACCAAAAAGGGAGCAAAATGTGCATCAAAATGTGACCTAGTACAGAAGAATGTTTGTTCGTTTCAATGCATCTGATAATATTTGGAGAGGTAAAAGCTCAATACTGCTATCTATTTCTAGAGGCAGCGGATTGTCTGTAATCTCAAGCAGCTCAAAAGCTAACAAGTTACTTAAGCTCTCAGTCATTTATAATTGGATTTTTAATTCATACGTGATAATAGTCACAAAACATCAGCTGTTACCACAAGCCTGCACCTTCACACTGACTGATAACTGAGCAGCTGCCCTTTAGCCGTACAGATACTCCTCTGTTGATTAGTGACAGCATGCAAGACAGGAGCACTTGACATTTGTGACCTAGCTCCTCCTGCTTTGCAAGAATCCTCCCGCTTTGCCCAAATGTCTTTGCACAGTTTGTGCGCTACACAAATGAAATGGTCAGCGGTCTCTGGACAGTTTCACAGGACACACCTCAGAGCCTACTGTATATTTGGAAGTCCAAAGAAGGGCAAGGAAGTTGGTGAAGGATCTAGAGAACATGTCTTATGAGGTGCAGCTGAAGGAACTGTGGCTGTTTAGCCTAGAGAAAAGGAGGCTCAGGAAAGACTTTCCCATTCTCTACAAGTACAAGGAGGCTGCAATGAGGTGGGAACCGATCTCTTCTCCCAAGTAACAAGTGATAGGATAAGAGAAAATGGCTTTGAGTTGTGCCAGGGGATGTTTAGGTTGGACTTTACGAAAACTTTCTTTACCAAAAGGGTTGTCAATCACTGGAATAGGCTGTCCAGGGCCATGGTAGAGTCACCATCCCTGGAGAAGTTTAAAAGATGTGTAGATGTGCCGAGGGACATGGTTTAGCAGTGATCTAGCAGTACTCGGCTAATGGTTGGATTCAATCGTTTTGAAGGTCTTTTCCAACCTAAACAATTCTATGATTCTATGATCCAATTTCACTTAAAGCTTTAACTTCTCTTGGAAAACAGAAGTATGAATTGTCTGATGTTTCCTGCCCCAGGCTCCTATATACACATCTTAACTGTGATTCAGCAAGGGAACATTTCATAGCTTCCTCATCAGAGGAAATAAACATTGCTGCCGTTCTTCTGCATCTTATACAGTTCTGCTCTGTTTAGCTGAGGGTTAAAGAGGACAAATAACAGTAGCTATCTAGAGGTTACAGGGAGATGTGTCTCCTTTGCAGAAGACAGCTAAAATTTGGATTTATATTTAGTGACATTCTGTTTTTCATTAAAAACCAAATGAGTCTTAGGGTTTTTTCCTGTCAGATTGGGTAAGAAATACTCATTGCTTTTTACAGCCAAAGTAGTCATGCTGCCAGATTTAAGCTTTTCTTAATCTTCTCAGGGAATGAGTTATACTGAACTTACACTTGAACTCCTCTGAAACTAATATGTCCTTGAGTGGCAAGCAGCCCAATTCTAAAAAAAGGATCATCTACAGACAAGAGTTCTTGATAAAGTCTTTTACTGATGCCAAAACAAGACACCAGCAAGGCTGAGGGGTAAAAACCTGGATGTGTAACTAGAAATAAAGCCAGTTCCATGTGGGATGAGTGTAAAAAAATATGAAACACTGCCAGCTCCTGAGTCCTGTTTGCATCATTCTAGTTTTCCACACAAGGCATTGACATGCTTCATTTCAAAGTGATTTACAGCAGCATTAAAAATCTGTCACTGTCTTGTTTTATTTGGAGCTGTTGCCTCTTAGTTGTCAAGGCTGACACAGCATGTTTCTTTTTGTTTTGTTTTGTGTTGGGTTGGGTTTTTGTGGATTGGCAGACTTGCCTCTACGTTTAAGATACAGAGCTGGAGATGTTTGGGAGCACACATTCACATGCTAGCAAGTTTCTTCTGGTCTTGGAAAGAAAGAAGCATCATAACATCAAGTAACATCAAGGAGATAAATGAAGGTTAGGAGTCTTATTTCTCAGGCTGACCATCAGAGCAATGGCTTAGCAGATCATGTTTTGTCTGGAGCCAAGCACTCATCAATGCAGGCATCACATAAAAGGTCTGCCTGTGACAAGGCTTATTAGTGGCACGGTGCTTCCAGCTGACCTTTTTAGCTGTACAGACATCTGCAGCTCCATTTGTCCCTCTTGGTAAAGTAAGACTGATTGCCTGTACAGTTTTCATAAACATTTAAGGTAGTACACAGTCTACATCACAACCAAAATAAATCTGTCAAAACCTGATGTCATACAGCCCAGCAATCTGGCAAGGGGGGTTGCAGACTTGTGTGAACGTTTCAGTGACTCCCATTGCAAATGGAGGTGTCAGTATTGGAGCATCTCAGGTTCATGAACCACAGTTTGAGAGGTTCAGTGGCATAAAACTCAGGCACTGCAGGTTTGTCTTGAGCTGAACTGCTGTGGTTTTGTGAATCACAGTGCTGCCTCACCAACCAAGAACTCAAGTCAACCTCAGCTTCCCGAAGGGTTGTCTGAAATGCCATTTAGCATATTTAATAAAAGAAAATACACCCTTAGGGGTCCTGAGCAACAGTTAATAACACCCAGTGACAGTAAATGAGTGGCATTATAGAGTTTTTGGTAAAGAACCCCAGCTAATGGCTTTAACCACAGTAGACAGAGGCTGCTAGGAGCCGGGTTTGTGGGGAGCCTGATATTACATTCTTCATTGATTCTGCAATTGCTAAGGCAGCCTAAGCACCAAGTGATAAACTCTGAATACCAACAGATAAGTCAGTGTTTGTAGCTCCCTGTATGACAGAATAAAAGGACACAGAGTAAACTGTTCTTATTTTCACAATTCAGGAATGATACAGGCTGAGGAATGAAGGGATTGAGAGCAGCCTTGTGGAGAACTTGGGGGTACTAGTGCTTTAAAAGCTGGATGTGAGCTGTCAGTGTGCTCTCACAGCCCAGAAAGCTGGGGCTGTATCAAAAGCACGGCAGGTTGAGGGAGGGGATCCTGCTGCTCTGCTCCCTCTGATGAGACCCCCATCTGCAGTACTGTGTCCACTTCTGGAGTCCTCAACACAGGAAAGACACAGACCAGTTAGAGCAGGGCCAGAGGAAGCCACAAAAGCAATCAGAGGGCAGGAACTCCTTTGCTATGAGGAAAGGCTGAGAGAGCTCGGTTTGTTCAGCCTGGAGAAAAGAAGACTCTGGAGAGACTGTATAGCAGCCTTTCAGTACTTAAAGAGGGCTCACAGGAAAGATGGGGAGGGACTTTTTCCAAGGACATGTAGTGACAGAACAAGGGGCAACAGCTTTAAACTGAAAGAGATTTAGACTACACAGAAGGAAGACATTTTTAAGGATGTGGGTGGTGAAGCAATGGCACAAGTTGCCCAGAGAGGTAGATGCTCCATCTCTGGAAACATTCAAGGTCAGATTGGAAAGTGCTCTGAGCAATGTGACCTAGGTGAAGATGTCCCTGCTCACTGCTGGCAGGGTTGAACAAAATGACCTTTAAAGATCCCCTCCAAGCCAAAGTATTCAGTGACTCTAAGATTCAAAACCATCCTAAACCTTAACTGAAGAAATTCAAAGTGTTCTTGACTTCAGCTTCAGGTAGAAGGGCTTCTGCTGATAATCTCTCTGTGTCCTGAAAGTACCAATGGGTCCTAACTGCCCTATACAGGGGGTAGGTACCTGCACTCCTGCTCATGGCTGTGGGGCTCCACTTCAGCTCATCCTTGGGTTCCCAGTCCTGGCTTGAGCTACATGATAGGTGTACCTACCTCCTGCAAGCAGGTAGCTTTTCCCTAGCGCTGCCTCTGGCCCCATCTACTACTGTCCCACTGCTTGGACTTCATCCCTGGTGATCATCTCACCTTGTCTTGGTTTTTTGCCAGACCCTGTTCCCAGGACTCAGCTCTGCTGCACCTCATTGGTCAAGAGCATTGCTTGTTCTGGGGTTCACCTGGGTTTCCAGCTTGTCCTGGCTAAAGCCTAGAGACTTTTCTGGCAAGGAACTCTACACATTGCCACTGAGAGCACACTCACACACCAACATAATTTGACCTCATGGCCACACTACACAAACCTACACCTGCATTCTCCATAATGGCCTTCAACACTTCAAACACACTTTGAGTCTTCTGCTATAATTAGTCAATCTCAATTGAAACCCTCTTGGACAAGACTGTCAGTGACTATGAACTCACAAATAGTGACTCTGCACCTTGTGAAAAGAAAAAGTAATTTCTTCCATTCAGTAAGACAGCAAGGAACATTACAGCTACTGAAAGGTGCTGTAGAAGGGCAGCAGCTCACTGAGACAATGCTTGAGCTTAAGACTTTCCTCTAATTCAAACCTCAGTGAGAAACCTAAAAAAAGGCTGCAAGAAGGCACACACAAGCAGGATACTAAAATAAGAATTAAGATGGAAGAATCAAATTTTGCATATTCACAAATGCTACCCATGCTCAGTCCTTCAGTTTCCTTAGTTCTCACTTTCTCTTTGAAGATCCCTGAAGGGCATTATCAGACCACAAATAGCTCTGAAGAGAATAAACTCTCGTATCAACTGAGCTGCAGCTGCCACTTGCAGGCTAGCACGGGTGCATTCCAGCAGGAGTGATGTAGCCAGATCTACTCCAAGAGCTCCACTGCGGGTAAGGGCTACAGCTCCTTCAGACACAGCTTTCTGCAGAAAGATGCCTGAAAAACCAGACAAAAGATTCATGTCCCAGCACTGTGGCAGTGACAACAAACAGAGAGGCTCTACATGGCCATAAACCCACTACAATCCATCTGGGTGTAAGTTCATATTTATTAGCATATCCATATTTCTTAGCATACCCAGCATTTTAATTCCCCGTTGGCTAGCAGGCTGCTGCACCTCACCAATGCACGAGCAGGCTTTCTGCTGCTATTATAAAACAAATTACCTCATGCATGAATGGCCTTAATATCAGTTCACGCTCCAAGCTGTTCTACTGTGCTGACATATGTACACCCCTTTCACCCTGACTGCAAAAGGCATATTTGCATGAGAAACCACTGATCAGATAAAGCAGTATATGGGTGAAAAAAACATGCACAACATTAGCACTGATACATTTCCCATTATTCTGCTCCCTTTGCCATGGGAACCCCTGGTTTGCTGCTCAGTGTAAACACAGGGTCACCAGGCAAGCAATACGGCTTCAACATCTCTCTCCTCTTACATCCCACTCATACATAGCATGTGTTCTTCTGCCTGTCATGGTTGCATAGCCCATTCCTAGTGAAGACAATATATCCAAAGGAATAAATTTTGAGGTGAGCAGTACTGGCACCTCATCTAGTAAACAGTCATGTCATAGGAGCACCAGCTACTGAAATAAGAATATTATAAATAGAAGTATTCCCTATAAGCAGCTTGTGACTAAGCTCACTTTTGAGCTAATAACTTCCCATGGAGATGAACTCTGCAGGAAAGCTCACAGAGCTATAAATACTCAGAATTCATTAACAGATCTTTTTTGTCGCAAAAGATTCTTTTCCGGCCATGCATCACGGCATTGGTGCTCCCAGCCCCTGCGCTTCTCAAACGCTGCCATTGTTTAACCTCCACATCCGCCACAGACAACGTTGGGACAGTTTTGAATACTAAGAATTTATTCTAGTCCCCTCCCCCCCCCCCCCCAAAAAAAAAAAAGAGAGAGAAAAAGAAAAACAAAACAAACCCAACAAAGCCCCACATGAGCATGTCTGAAGTTTCATACTTTTTTGGTAAGTTTTAACGCTTTGCTAATTTACCACTGGTTTCAAAGAGGAAAAAACACAAAATATTTTAAGGACCTATTAATTTAGTCTGTGTACTGAGGTAATGAGAATTGAGGATTTACACTCAATTCCTGTATCTACTGCCTGCCTAGAGCTGTTTCCCAGCAGTGCTCTGCTGAAGTGTGTGAATGCTGACCGACGGGGATCATTGGAGCAGCAGATCCTGACACTGAGATACTTTTGCTTCCATGTGGTTACCCAGCATCAGAGCTGTACATCAACATTTTCATTTCAAAAATGCACTCGTGAATCACAGCATTATTTGCATCACAATAATCTCTCACTTGAAGGTGTTCTCTTGCATCCACACAGTGATGTTCCCTTGAGCAAGAGTTTAGCTTATGCTAGGTCAGCTTAAATCTTTTTAATTCTTTTATGTAAGCCCAACCCTCAAGAGCCTAAGATTAACGTTCTTCTGTTGCAAGACAAAAGCAGAGCAGGCCACTATATTTTCACCCAGTTATCTAACCACTGTCCAAAGTCACATATTCTCTTGAAGAGCTATACCTATCTGTAATCTTTTTTTTTTTTTTTTTCATGCTTACTTCTTTAATTCTTTTAGTTTACTGAAGGTTGGCGCTGATACTCAGCCCCATTGCTTCTGTTGCTGTGTAGGTGTTAGGCGACAGCCTCCACGCAGGGATTGTGGTATAACATTAACAAACACTTTATCATTCAACTATAAAATCAGGGGCTTCGTGGTTGCTTGCCAGCAGGGAAAATTCTGTTCTTGCTTCACCCCTAAGAATAATGCAAGGGCAGGGCAAGAGCTGAACACGGAGTTCAGCTATGCAAGTCAAACTACAAGTGAGTTACATGGCATCCTAATATTTGCCCTTTTGCTGCACAGCAAAATGTTTTCTACAGCTGTCTGCTCTAGACAAGACCAGCAGCTGTGGCTTGGCCATTTTCTCAGCTCATGGAAACAATCCTGACTCTCTCATTCCAGACTCTTTTTCTAGTCAGTCGTGCTTTTTTCCAGCCAGTTCCATTTGTGACTTCTAAATTTTAGATCAGAATAGCCAGTGCCACAGACCTTTACTTCAATAACTTCAGTTTGGTTAGGCAGCATTTTTAGTACAGTCAGCTAGCACCTAAAAATAAAGACAAACTTCCAGATATCAGGCTAATTTCAGGCATCTTCACTCCTTTAAAACAGGACATGTGCTGTAAGACAAGCTTTAAGGCATGAAGAGTGTAAACGCATTAGCTAGTCCCAAGGCTGACAACCAGGAGCATGCTGAAGTGCTGCAAAGGAGTAAATCACAGCTAGGACAGTCAGCAGCACGCTGTAAGCTACTGTTTTGTTGAGCTATTACCCACTAAAGAAAGAGCATAATTATTCTTCCAGGCTTTCATGAAGTGAAGGCCAGACTCTTCAACCTTATCTAATGGCTCATGTCTGCCATGTAATGCAGAGATTACCACACCTTTGTTCCCTGTAAGCCTTCTACCATTCATATATATAACATTTCAGGCTCATAGATGTTGAGTACTGCCCATGTTTGCATATCTTTGTGTATATAAGCACAATAGAGAACTTGCAAGTAACATTTACCCTGTACTCTCACTTGGTTTTGCAGAGGATTCTCTTCCTCTCATTTCTTTTCAAAGTGCCTTTTTGCTGCTGTCACAGTTTTCCTCGTTGTCTTCAGGGAAATTGCACATGGCTTGCTGCTCTCCTCCAGGAGCTGTTACAGCCCCACGGCAAATTTGCTTTGTCTTCTGCACCCTGCCATGGTTTATACTCTCCTGCCATTGTCCAGACTTGTAGCACTTGTGCACAGTGCAGATACCTTAGCAGCTACATTCCTGAAATTGGCCACAGCTTGTCCAGCCTCTATCCTGCCCTGCCATCTTTGCATACAACCAGCTTTTCCTCCTCCAAGAGAGAAAGTCATGTGCAAACAATCTTCTATTGGAACGGCCAACTTTCAACACTATTTGCTACTGTGGATTTGGTCTAGAAAATTACCTTTGACTCATCTGCCTTGTCATGTCACCTACAACTATAGAATTATATAGGTTGGAAAAGACCTTTAAGGTCATTGAGTCCAAGCATATTTATTTATATTTGTATTCATTTGATATCCTCTCCTTGCCAGCATCCAATTGGCGGCATAACACACCTGGACACCTTTATGTCTTCTGGTGATTCTTTCAGAAAATATATCTTAAGAAAATACTGCAAGTTTGGACCTGCTATAATTACATGTGGACTATACAATCACTCATCATAAGATGTACTGTTTTGTTTGCATTATTCTACCTGCCCAGCACACAAAATGCAGTTTAAAACAAGTGGGGGACAGCAGAGTTTTGATTCTCTCAGCTTCTAAAGACCTGGGGTTTTGTAAAATTTGATTAAGTACAGCACCTGCAGCAACAGGTCATGTTTGCAAGTGTGCCAAATCTGTCCTGCTGTTGGCTTTGGGTGAAGCTTGTGGTTAAACACCTACTCACTGTTTCAGAACTATAAGGATGTTGAGTTAGCCCAGCTGACTTGCGCTTACCTCACACAATCACACTTTGGCCCTTGGCTGAGGTTATAAAAGTGTCATTATTTGAATATTGTTTTACTAAAAATGACTACCACTTCTAGAAGATCTTCAGTTTAGAGGCAGTGTCTATAGCCAGCTATTGGCAAGCTTTCCATGTTAAATTCAACTTGTCTCTTGCCTTTCAGACATTCAAGGTTTCCCTTCTCAAATCATGCTTGGCACCAAAGATAAGAGAACTTTGCAGACATTTCTCATTGAAGGTTTAAGTTGAACAAAAGCCTCAGTTATATCCTTCTCTAATCAGGTTTTTAAAGACTATCTTTCAGGAGTGAGAGGCAGCAATTTGAATTATCTTTTTTACAGGATGAAGTTAATGAAAGTCCAAAACGTTCCCACTCATTTCATTATAAGAGGTTTCATTTACATTCCATTTAGCTGAATCACAACTAAGCCTTACACCCACACTGGGCATGCAGCCTACACAATTTACATGTGTGTTGGTAAAAGGTGAAAAAAGCTTTGCCAGACAACTTTCCTAATTCATTTCTCATAACATCTTCCCCAAGTGTCCAGTTTTTACTGTGGGATGCTATGGGTAAAGGCTAGTTTAGAATTACATCTCACAAAGACTCAGGTTAGTGACTCAAACCTGGATTATAAATTATGAAGATGGGGTGGTTTTCTTTCTGGGAAAAAAAAAAAAAGGCATCTTTAATTGCTACTTGTTTTTTGAACCAAGTACAGAAACATTTTGCAAAAATGGTCATTTAACTCTGCATGCATTTATATGTTTAGTGCTCCTCCAGTGGCAACCATTCCCGTAGGGCAATGATTACTTAGCTGCAGTTTTCCTACCAAGTTTGAGGACCTGAAATGGTTAGCTGTGATTCACCGCTCTGCACACAGTATCTCATATTCAATATTAAAGAGGCAGTTGTCAACTTCAAATTCTATGCAGCAAAAAGCCCTCCAACATCCTAGAAATACAGTTGTCTGATAGCACAACTGAAACCAAGCTGCTTCTGTTATTTATTTTTGCCTTCTGCCTAAAATCCATCAGTGCCTAACATGCCAGATATAGATGAAGGTCTCAGTAAGACGCAAGAACGAATTTTATCTGCACTGTTTGCTGTACAAGTAACCAAAACTCCTGGCATAAAAAACTGTTAGAGAACCAAGACAGGAGTGAATTCATTGGGAAGTCTTGACCAACATCCTCTTCCAGCTACAAATCTGAGAATACAAAAAGCAGTTAATGTATGGTGATCCCGCCTAAACAGACTTTGGGGCAAGTTACCTGCACTGCATTCACAACTACTGCTGGCTGAGCAAGCATTTCTAGAGCTCCATCCACACTAATTCAGTGAGATAGTCTTCATCTCAGTCAAAGCCTCTCCATAATATTTCCTCTACCTGCAGACTCCTCACAGCCTGGAAAATGTCTTTCTGTAAGCCTTGTACAAAATATACATGGATAGCAGCCAGCTGGATTGTTAAATGAACAGATAGTAATTAAGATGAGCTAGTTTCAAGATGTACCTGTTCCAGTGCAGTCTAAGAGTAATCTCTAAAGATATCACTTCAGATTTTATTCTTGCTGTTGCATCACAGAAATAGTGATTCCAATTTGAACAGCTTGAGCATCCTTCTGTGTAGTTTGGAAAATGACAATTCTTGAAAAACAAACATCAAGAAAGGATTTTGATCTTTCAATTTTTGAGCTCATTTGTTTATATAAACAGAAATGTATTGGGAAAATAGGCTGAATTTGTAGGGACTATCAAGGATCTATTCATGGGCCTGGATTAGAAACAAGCGCTTTGTCTGTCACACATCACACTGCACCCAATACTTACATCACAACAGGTCAAATTTCTCTTTTGCCCTACAAACTTAGTGATGCTCCTAAGGAAAGAGAAGCATGACCTATACCAAGGGCAGGATACTTCTATGTATGGATACCTCACCGCAAATAAGAAAATGAAGCAACCTGCAGGTTATGGCTCCTAAAATTATCCTCCATCTTCTTAAGTTAAGAACTGCTGTACTAAATAGCTGCAAGAGTCAGCTGTCCAACTATGGTTTAAAGCTGAGCAAGAACTTTATCTTCTACAGTGCTTTTCATTTTTTTACCATTAATTACCTGCCTTTGCCCTCTCACAGTATCATTAGGTTTTCCAAGAGCATCTTCTTGCTCAGCTACGCAATGAGGCTTTCCGCACCCAGGCCTAGAAAGCTCTTTCAGTCATGGTCTGTGCTCTGGACCACTTATTATTTACAAGCTGCTGATGCCCCGTTGAGAGGTTACTAAAGGCCATCTGCCTAAAGAATTCTTGTTTATATTCCTCTTGCTTTATCCTTAGGAAAAACAGTTGCATAAAGGCAGAGGCATTTAAAGCTTGACCCACCCTCCCTCATCCTGCTGGAAGCTATAATCTGTCTGTGCTATCTCAACTGATATTTGTGTAACTGATTATGCCGTCCAAACAAGGGATTATGACTCTGGTTTGGGGAGCAAGCAGCCCAAACAGAGGACGTCTGAAGGGACAGGCTTTTTTTTGTTCCTAGTAAGATTCTTTGAACAAAAGGGAGAGAGAAGAAATGCATTTTGCATAAAGGGCAATTGTTTCCCAATGGAACATTTTCATGTTTTTCCATTAAGCATGAGCTGCTCTGGCTGTTATGGAATATTTTATTAACAGGTCTGTTAATGCGATGCCCAGCTCCAGCACTGCCTGCATGAGGAAAACAAAGCCAGCACAAGGCACCCTTTTGTCTTCTCATTTTCTCCCTTCACACACAGGATGAATCAGAAAATTTCTGATTTTCTCCCTTTAAACGCAGGATGAATCAGAAAACTGTCTTTTCATTTTTAGAGGTATTGGATGAATATTCCTGTGTCTCTTGCATAAAAGACAATTACTTGTATTAACTTCCAAATTTTTCATGCAAATACAGGGTTGGATGTGCCAGACTTGTCTCCCTGGGCATTGACCCAAGGAATACATTTCGGTCCATGACATAACCTTTGTCACACAACTTTAAAGTCTTTAGAAGACCAGACAGAATCAGGGGAACAATGGCACAATATGTCTCCCAGTGTAATTAAGATGCAAGATAAACAAGCTCTGGACATTTTACCTGAGGGTCTGGCCAGCTGAAGAGAACTATCGTCATCTATGGCATGTTTCAAACCATTCAGTGCGAGCAAGGACAAGCTGTGCGATTCAGATAGCCAAGAACACCAAGTTACTTCTGGGCTGCACAACTCAAGCACAGAGTCTGCCTCCACAACAATTTGCAGTGTGTCAGGCCTCTGAGAATAGTAAGTAGGGTCATATATCTCTGCTTGAGGATTAGCTTTCTCTTCCTGTACAGTACAAAAGATAGGGAACATGTCAATTGCCTATAAAATTACTTGGGACATTTATTGTCCTTTATAACATAAGAGGTAGAAGGCACCACAGGAAATGAGCAATTTCAATGAAAACTGAAGGCAGCAGCTAGCAGCACAGACAAGCTGTAGAACACTGCTCCAAAATATTGTTGGTAGCAGAGTCTTATAGACTTTCAAAAAAGACCATGGACAAATTCACAAAGGATAATTAAAACAGGAAGGGGTACTAAAAGAGACCCATACATCTGGTTCAGGAAGCCCCACCTGCCACAGATTACTAGAGGCAAGGAATGTGACAATCATAGATTAATTTAGGGCAGAAGAGACCCACCAGGAGGCCACTTGGTTCAAGTACCTTCACTTCTTGCCCAAGACCAGGCTAATTTCAAAGTTAGATCAGATTGCTCAGGACTTTATCTATTTAAATTCTAAGTATCTTGGAGGATGGAAATTTCATAGCCACTCTCATAAAGGTGTTTGAGGCTTTGATCATTTTCTTTATGAAGAACTTTTATATTTTTCCTGCTCTTATACTCTTCTTTACAGTCTCCAGCTGGCTAATGTTATACTGAACTGTACAACTCTTGATTCAACCAGTAGGCTATCCCTATGTTCCTAACTATGGCAATTTATAAGGTACTGCGCCATTTTAGTGAGGCACCTCTGTTTCCTATCAGGAAGGAGAAAATATGGGCTGTAGTTAATTCAGATTTTACTTCAGCAATAATGACAGAAGATTTCATGCTGGAGTCTTTTAATGCCCTGTGTAAACTGACAAAGTATTCCAAATTATAGGATTCAGAGGAACATGACTTTTGACTCTCTAAATCTGTTCAGTAAGTTAGGTGGTGCAAGTCAGCCTGACAAGTTAAAATGAAATTCTTACTTATAGAATTATTTCTCTCAAGGTTCATGTTACATGATAGCTGATAACATAAATATTAGAGAATAAAAGCTGTTTCAGAAGTAATGATTTGTTGTCTTGAATGTTAATTAGCGCTATTATAGACATTGTAGCTCCAAGCTAACAGCAGAATTTGTCTCAGCCAGAAGTTCAGTGCAAACTCACAATTTCTCTCAAGAGCCAGCTGCTAGAATTGCTACCCCATTGCTGGGGGCATTATCACAACATCCAAAATATCAGCTATGGCTACTAAACCTATTTTTCATGGCTTTTTAATCTACAGCTCCAGGTCAGAGGAGAGAGAATACCCAAGAGGGCATTTCTTAGCTCTGTAAATGGACTGACTTAGGTCTATTTAAGAGCTTGCTTAGATTCTAAGAGAGACCAAACTCATTTTTGGCTTAACCTTGATGAAACTAAGGTACTTTTGTTACACAATATAGCTATTATAAGGGATTATGCCCATTTCTGTTGAGAACTTAAACTCCTGCATTATATGTGATATGATAGTGAATGAGTCTGTCCCATGCATGGGTCTGATGAATTCACAGCCTGGCACATTCTGCTGAACAGAAGTACCTCACTCAGTTTATCCAGTGTGAGAGGGAAGGAAACTTTGCAGTATCTTCTATTTTAAAGCATGAAAGAAGTATAATCACTGCAGAAAACTAATCAGACTGTCCTGTTGAAACAGATTAAAATGAAAAGGAAAATTAACAATGCTGTTTCGTCAGATAAATTTTTAAGTTCCTTCTGAGCCCAAAATTACACAGCTGGAATGACAGAAAATCATTTGAGAGAGGTATTTGATCTCAGTTGTAGATGGCAACAGCACGCTGAGAGAGGTTGGATTCTTTACCATTTTTATAGCATCAGTATGCTGTAATCTTTAGTTCAGGATGGAGGTATTATGTAACAGGACTGTGCCTTGATGCTCTTGTCAAGGACAAAAGCAAAATGCCAACAGGACAATGCAAGGAAAATGAAGCATTATTCCTGGAGTACATCTTTGTACCATCTGCAGATATTAAAGCATCTACTTTCCACCAAGGAATTATAAAGCTTTTATTTTGCTGTACCTGGCTGCCAACAATTTAAGGCTCACCATAACAAGCTTGAATAATTAATTTCTTGCATGCATTTCTAGGAGGATCTTGCTAGACTCAGATACACAGTGCACTACATTCCAGTTAGAAGGATGAGACATGAAAGCGATGGCAAGCTATTGCACAAAGCCATTGCATTAGTCACAACTGCTACTTACTAATTCCAGTGAAATCAGGCTAATCACAGTGGAAAGAGTGGTGCTGTTGCTGTCAGATAGCCTCCTCTCAATTGATCTGCTCATGGGGGTTTTTGTATTTTTTAATCAATCAGGAGCACACCGATCTCCAAGAAGCTGCACAGTATTTTGTTGCCTTCAGTTAGGTACACACTTCATGAGTTGTGTAACCTCAGAGCCAAGTTGACAGAGTCTCTGCTTCTAAGAAGCCACTCACAATATTGAGCTTCTTGTGTTAATGCAACAGCTTTAGAAAGAGCTGCTTTTTATCCACACAGTGCAAGCAATGCCAGGTGTGGGCCACAGACTGTGATTCTTCTGCACAAAAAGGGATTTAGATTCATTTTTCAGAGCGACAAATAATTTGTCCCCCAAAACACCAGTGGTACTGTAATTAAAAGGACAGTTCCCATGCTGTAATTAAAAGGCGGTACCCATGCTATAATTAAAATGCAGTAGCCATGCTATCCCAAACCCAAGTTGCTAGTATGGTTGAGCTGTACTTTTAGAAAGCTGAGCAAGCCATTTGCACTGGAGATTAAAAGCACTGCAGCTGTGGAGACAAGAATCCAAAAGTGCATATTTGCCTGGAGATTTAAGATTCTTCCTTGTGCAGAGCACCAAGCATCAGCATAATCCACCTAAAAACAGTTAAGTGATTGAACTCTCCACTGGAAGTATAAACTCTTCAACACAAAGTATTATCTCAGCCTGAAAATCTGATCAAATTAATTACCAGTCTACCACTGTATTTACTCTTTTTGGGACTTCCCTTTGCTCTTGATTTCATAGGATTTGTCTACTAAGCTTGTGTCTGTCAGGCTTCAGACTCACAGAACTGCAACAGAAAAACTCCTTCTCAGGCAGATCCAACCTTCCAGATAAAGTCATTGTCAAGAAAAAAAAAAAAGCTTCTTTAGCAAGGCTCAAATCAGTTCTTCAAGCTTTTTAACAGCCAATCAATTTTATTCTAGAACAAATGCTTTCTTCATCTTTGAGCTCAAACGACCATACAGCAGAGAGGAAGCAGAGGAGCAGAAGCCAGTCTTTCTACTTTGTGCAGATAATTTGGACACAAAAGCTGATAATATCATGGAAAAATACAGTAACAGGTTGAACCAAGTGCAGTGCAAGGAGTGAAATGAAAGACATCCGTGCATTTCTAATAGAGGCACTATACTGCCCACATGGCTGATGGACCTTGACTTCGAGGCATCTTTGATAAAGACAGGTTTCTAGGGAAAGGCAACGTCCTACCACTGTATCTAACAAGTTGGAAATGATGCACTCAAAACTTTTGCCTGCCAAGGAGGGAGAGAATACTGCAGGGAACACTGAAAGACAGGTTGGCAAAGCACAAGGAGAAACTTGCTTGGCCTTGTGCTGTGCCATATGCTCAGCATCCCAGAATAACAAAAAATCAGCTGCTCCTTTTTAGTCAGTAGTGTTCCCTCAGGCCACATTTCAAATGTCACTACAACCACCTTTACAGGAAAAGAGATGGTCTCATATAATCACAGATACCAGGCTTTGCAGAGCAGCCCAACATTATGTACCTTTATTAGAAATCTCACAGGCTGGATACAGTAAATCAAGCACTTAAGTTACCACAAGATTCAATTTGGCAGTTACACTAGATGCAGCAGAATAGATTTGAGCAGATATGATTGTGCTTTTCCATTCCAAATGTCACAGTCAGGAATACAGAGGAAGTATTTAGTGAATGCTCAGGACTGAAAAATATTAGTTCTGCTCCTGGGGTAAACCTGCTCCAAGTCCATGGACCTGAAATTATAATATGAAGGTCAAGTAAACAGTTTACTACATTGCTTTTGGCTAGTAACACTTAAAATGCAGCAGGGAAGGATAATCCACTATTAGCAATTACTATCAATTACTAGGAGGCTGTCTCTCTGTTATTTCCAAGGTCTTTTGAATCTTGTTTACCATAATGTTAAAAAAAGCCTCATCCACCCTAAATTCCACTAGTACACAGCAAATGTTAGCAAAGACCTAGGGTTTATTATGGGAAATACTCTTCCATTACTTGGTTAGAGGCCATTAAGTTCCCTTTCCCGTAACACCAGCAAAACAAGACTTCTCTTAGTGGAGTCGATTGAAGCTGTGTCCTGGGGAAGGGAGGACATAAAATGTCTTATTTTGAAGTGGTTACAAGATAAGATATAAAAATAAATGTTTTATGCACAATTGCCATGAATTCATTGTTAATGATCTAGGTTTTAGCTGTGTTTTACTGCAGATACACCTACAAGGGTAGTTACTCAACATTTTTGTGATCTGTACAGTATTAGAAGAGGTACTACCACAACTGAAAAGGCAATTTCTTACCACTTGTATCCAAAGAGTTTAACTAGTTGAAGATTTCTTGATATGATCACTTCAAAGCATGAACACCTGAACCACTTTACTTAATTCTGTGTCAGGTGGGCCCAGTCTTTCCTCTCATATCTAATATTTATTCCAGACAAACATATTTCTATTCCAGAAACAGTCACTTAGTTAAGACTGTACTTCCAGAAGCAGAATCATCTCAAATAGCAGACAACTAGAAAATAAGTTGTTTATACTGACTTAGGACTTAGCAGAAATATAACAGATGTCATATAAAAATGAGCAATTCTACAGCATTTTCAGCAACAGGAAGAATTTGCTGCAGAGCTGGCTTTGATCCTTCACTAATGCGTATATACCAGCTATACATTTAATAGTTGCTATAGAAGACAGACAAAAAGCAAAGGCTTTACTTACTAAAGAAATGAAACCCTCATCCTGAAACTAATCTGCAAATAACTTATCCTACAGGTACATTTTGACCAAATGATAAAGTTCAAGCCTTGATGGTTTTTTTCCCCATTGTAATTACATCACATCTATCCTTAGCTTTTTCAGTTTATTTACTTTGATGACTCAAAGGGGCAAAGAGGGTTCAGACTCCTGGAGTATGTGAAAGTAGTGAAGCAGACCTGTCAGATATTGCCATATATAATATTCAAAGTTGGCACAATCACAGCAGGACACTTAGGAAAGAAGGATCCTGCCAGTGTCACAGCCACAACTGAAACCTATTGTGATGCCAGGTGAGTTCACTCACTGATATGAGAGTGCTATATGGACACCATGTTTGCAGCAGTGCTTCTCATCCAGCACATGGATATCCTGCCTCACTGTGTGCCTCACTTCTACAGCCTTCACATGGCTGCTTTACTCTGTATTAAATCACCTACTTCTCCCGCTTTTTGCTCCCTTAATGTTAACACACATAATCCTTGCATCTTCCAGACACACACATAGGCTTTCTTGAAGTCCCAAGTTTTACTTTTCTTAAGAAGAATCTTCTTTCTGACATCCCTTCAACACTCAGGTAGACCTGAGAATCAACAGAACAGTGGTGGCAAAGTTCACATCCTGCTTTCTAAAACACGCTTTGCAAGGTCATCACTAGGTAAAAACTTCTTTGCTTCCAAGCGACAGAGCTGTGGAACAGGCTGCCCAGAGAGACTGTGGAGTCTCCCTCTCTGAAGAGATTCAAAATCCCCTTGGATGTGATCCTGTGCAACCTGCTGTAGCAAGGGCACTGAACTAGAGGTCCTTTCAGACCCCTACCATGACATGGTTCTGTAATCAGCATCTTCACCTTGCAGGGAAATTGCTAGCTCAGCCACTGTTTCATTATTTTGCTTGGTGCCACGATGTGTGTGTATGATTGTATCATAGCAGCAGCATAAGGGGAGCTGGAAAACTCAGTGTTGTCATGAGAAGCTAACAACAAAATCCCACAAGCTCACAGGATCATCTCCCATCCAGAAGGCAACAGGAAGGAGGGGCAGAGGAATTTCTTTGAGATGACAGATGACACCGAACAACTTGTTCTTTTGAGGATGTTGCTTTTCTGAGTCCACAAACCGAGGCAGCGCTTCCTACAGCTTCCCAGGGCCATAAAGCTGAGATTCATGACATGTGTGATAATGAGTCATATTAAATAAAATTATGACACTTGGATAGATCTGCTTTTTAAGCACCTATCAGTAATCAGTAACATCAAAGCAAAACCAGTATTTCTGTATGAAGATGGACAGTGTATTCTTTTTAATTAAGTCTCAGGAGAAAAGCTGGTAAGCAACTCCAAGCACAGCTGAGAAGCAGCACTGCTGTTACACTTCTAAAAATCATCACCCAGCATGCTGTTCCTCCATGTGAAAGCATTATGCTTAGCCATGTCTAAAGTCATAAAATCCTTAATGGAATCATCACAAAATGCATTGTGCCTTTGGAACTAATTCCTTTTTCAAACTAATCTGTGTGGTTTGCTTATGCTTAAATTTAAGTTTCGATAAATTATTTGTATTATTTTGCCCTATGTTTTGGAATCTAGCTGTAAAATACTATGCCCAGAACTTTGTAAAGCTCATTAACTTTGAACAGTAAAGAAACCTTATTACATAGAGTCTAAATTGGTGTTGCTTTTCCCTGAGCAATACTTTCTTTGTGGGGGAGTATCCGTTTGTAATAGCTCACTCCACTATTTACAGAGCTCAGAGACGACACCAATGGCACAACATGCCTACCATGGAACACATTCTTAGAAACCTTCTGCTGCCACCACAGCTACCACTATGAGAATATTTCTTTCCTGTACATGCAGCACTTAAAACTGACAGTTGTCTTAGCCTGACCTGAAAACCAGCATATGAGGCTGAATATTAAGGGCAGATGACATGAAGGAGTAAAAGAAAACATGGGTTGAGTTACAGAATTAACTGCTCTTTGGCACAATGGCATTTCTCTTCCCCACACCAGCTGTAAATTTGCCAGTCAGGGTAAAATAATGCAAATTTGGAAGAAAGGCTCTCTCAGTGTGAGGGTCACATCACAAACATGTGCCTGATGAGATAAAAATATTAAGTGACTTATCTTTGCCTCAAACCTCTGATATGATGGCTAAAGCTTAGCTACTGCCACGGTGCTCAGAGCAGTGTTATGACACTGCCTTTCAAAAATGAGAAGCAGCCACAAGAAACTAGACAGCGATAGACCCAGGGAACTATGATGTATTTGACTTTCTACATTTGAACCATCAGTACCAAAACTATGTAGTCAAGAATCTTGCTGGTTTTACCAAAAGCTCATTACAGTTTTCTTCTGAAGCTTTTTTCCTTGTTTTTAACATTGCTTTCCATATGCTTTAGCCTTTTAGTCATGTAATTTCTCAGAAAGCAGCCAGCATCTTTTCTGATGATGTAACAAGTCTGTAGTGGTTGTATTTACTGGGATAGTATATGGTAAGCTTCTCATCTGCCTGTGGAAATAGAAGCCCCACTGAGAACAGAGGTTAAATCCTCATGACAACCATATGGTTGTGGAAAATAACTTAGAAGTATTTGAAGAGCTGTGAAGAGATTTCACATGCAGGGTTCTCAGCTGTGACAGTCCCATTTAAAGAGAAGTCACTACTTCTGAAACAAAAAGACAACAGTCAAGATTTCAGGGGAAAACACCTGGGGAAAAAAACCCAAACAAACACACAAAAAAACGAACACAAACAACCAAACACAAAATGTTATACTCTGGTTCTTAAGTCCACCAAAACTCAGTCCATTTAATTCAAAAAAATACCTTTCTACCAAAACAAAGAATGTCTGATTGAACCTGTGACTGAGTAATGGATTGCCATGAATCGCTGTTTTGCTGTACAGTTAGACTGAAGCTGGCATGTCCATTGCCAGAGAAGGAATGAGTATTGCCAAAATCCAGGAGAAAAAGGCAGTTGCAGTTGGACAGACTGGCCCACCAATGTGGATAACAGATGTGCTCTTGAAACACAGTAAGAACATAACACCCTTTGTAGTTTTACTTGCTAATCCATCTCAGAAAGGGAAGGACACTAGTCATGTGGTTATGAGACCGGCCTGCCAGGCAGATTTAAGCTATGTTGACTACCACCATAGCAATCCCATACAGTAGGTTAGACTCTATATTCACATGTCTCAAGTATCTTTAAGGAAGATAAAGCTGTTTCCTGACTCCTGAGAACACAGATCATTTATTATGAGGAAATTCCCTGACTCTCAATGAAGGCAGGGCATATTTTTACTTGAGATGTTCTCTATTTACTAGTTATTTAGAACTCCATTTCTGGGGTTCCCTCAACCAAGCCAAAAAATCACAGCTGCAATATAAGTCACATCTTCCAGCACACAGCTGTTATTAACAGTTCAGGGAACACAAGAGCAGTCAAAGATCAAGCTAAAATGTAAGCTAGGCACCCTAAAGAGAAGGGGAGCAAGCTGCAGGGTCAGAGGCCAAAAAGAATGTATGGCTGAATGTAAAGTGATAGAGATGTGATCAGTCAGCTGGCATCTCACATAAAGATACTCAGTATTGAGCTTATGTAAGGAAATGGATAAAAAATGTAAATGGAAATGCAGACTAGAGTATGCTGCAGTGCTAATGAGTGTTGGCTGCAAAAAGATTGCATGACAAGCTTCTCAGCTCACCACATCATTTCATTCAGCTCACACTGTTACGTTGCTCTACTTCTGCTGCACTATGCTAATAAATAAAGTTGTATTCAGGGTTACTTTCTCTGCACTGAGGTACTACTTTTCTTTTTGCATAAGGATAGTGGAGTGGTTTTGCTTGAACAGTGCAAACAGATTTTGAGTATAGCATAAAAAGCTGATCAGATAATTATTTCCAGCAGTCAGTATGCAGTTTCATCTTCCAATTTGATGGTTCAACAAGCCATAACTGGCAACAAACCTGGGTGCTGTCATTATTTATGCTACTGAATGGGTAGAAGTTTGCACTTTACTGCTTCCCTACATAGATGATCTACCCAAGGGGGAAATCTTCTGGTGCCAATTCTAAATGTTTAAGACGCAATAATGCAGCACATCTAAGTTTTCCTCAAGAATTCTGTGAAAGGCACAGCCACAGGATTGTCTGGGACCTGTGGGAGGATCTTTGCTGTGTCTGCAGCAAGATGCAGTTTCAACTGTTACACCCCAAGGTTGGGCAACAAACCACTGACAGAGCACATTTAAATTTTGCTTATGGACTCTGTGGGGGCAACACTCCCAGCTACATCAAAGGAATGTCATATGCAGGTTTTCATCTGCCACACTTTAGGTCATGACCCACATTAAGAACTACGATGTGGCTCCGTAGTGCTCTCCCTGTGTGGCAGATAGCTTCTTTCGAAGTGCTGGATGGCAAGTTCTCTGTAAGAGCTAACATTATGAACCATTAGAAGCTTTCCTTCCCTCTTTGTGAACAGCTTTTAAAGATTCTGCTCAATAACAACTGTTAATCATACACTGTATGAATTTCCATAGGTCTGGATGTGAGCAGCTTCTCTGGGCCATAAGCTTGTAATCCATCATATGTCTACAGTGCCACTGCCTCCTGCTCTATTATATTGTGCCAAATGCCATTGCTCAGTCCAAACAAAACACTATCATGCAAAGCAGCACTGCTTTTTTGTCCTGGAAAGGTTTTCCCCAGCAGCCACCTTTTGAATTTCATATACTACAGCTCCAGTCAGAGCTTGGCAAAGTCTGTCAGAGGCAAAAACTAAAACCTGAACAGCACTGCTGCCTTTGCTAGCTGCAGCAGGGCACCAAAACAACAGACACGAGGCACAGAGAAACATATTGGGGAAGTCTGGTGTTTGCTCTCACACCTACAAAACACTTCTTCATGTACCAGATTGGGGAAGATTGACATCAACAGCAGAACTAGGAGGGAGAAGGGTGAGACAGTGAGTTGCACAGCTATGAGCAGGAGTCTCCTTCTCTAGAGAGATTCAAAACCTACTCATGCAACCTGCTATAGGTGAACCTGCTTTAAGTGAACCTGCTATAGTAGGGAGGTCTCCAGAGATCACTTCCAACCCCAGTCATTCTGTGATTCTGTGAGAATATGCCCATGTTTCTCTTTCCTCTCATTTCAAATATAGTAAGTGTATACTTTAATCTTAAGTATTACAGTTTTTCTTAACTCTCATTTCTGTTTCATTTCTATGCTTTAAGTCCAAGACCGCTTATTTCAGTACAAAGAGTATCTGGATTTACAGCTGTGGTTTAGACCGATCTGTTCAAGGGTTTCATTGCTCTATTTTCACAACCTTAGCCGCCTTTATATTTCATTCACCAACATACAACCATACCAAACTCACTATAATCTTGGACAGGGATACTCTTTACTTTTTTGGGTGACATGACCTTGAGAAACCTGTTGGATATAGGATCAATAACTACCAGACAATATGGGCAGATTACACCCATGATGAAGTCGTAAAACATCTTGCAGTCAGTGTCTTGAAAAATTAATCTGACATTTGTTGAGCTGTCTGGACAGCTGGGACAAACAACAGGGAAAAAAAAAAAAACAGAAAGGAAAAAAAAGAAGTATTATCCATTAGCACACAGTAATCCTCTGCCTCCTTTTTGCATTCAGTCTTCCTATACGAGCTAATAATGGCCAAAGTGCTGGATACCTTTTACTTTATTATTGCATTACTTCCTCACTTCAGGGGTTCAACTTTCGTAACCGCTAGCACAAGGAGGTCTCTGGCATCACTTAGAGCATCACTGCTGCCCTAAGGGCTCAGTAGCTCAGTCAGGTCTGTGGATCAGAGACAGTGTGGTGACATGAACATGCAACTCTATCTATCAATTACTGATTAGCTTTCTGCTCACTTCACATCATGCTCATTTAGAAATCACTTACTGTATCATCTTACAGGGTGAAGCTAGCTTGATTAATTCCTGGCAAACTTCTGCAAACATTTTGCAGCATTCTTATGTTCCTGTCGATCTCTTGCAAGGTTGTGTTGTTACATTATCACACTTTTTTGTCAGAGCAATGGGTGGCTGATTGCATTTAAGAACACCACTTCATTGCATTCATTCACCCATCTCAGATGATAATTATTTAGTTGTCCCAGCCAAAAAGAATGAGATAATTAGGAACTAGAGGCCCAATTCTTAAAGAGACTTGAGGAAAAGCAAGTATGTTTCTTGAAGGACACCACCTAATTAAACTCCTATAGAGATCTTCATGTGCAGCATACTGCTTCCTCAGAGACCTGTTTTTAGAAGCAGGTTATTAAACCGAGGCATGCTCTCAGTGAAGCAGTAAAGGCTGATTACTGTTTCTTTTCAGAGCTTGCTGTTACCTGGATAGCATTAGACCTGTGCTGATCCTGCTCCCTTCTTCAGCTCTGGTATCAGGCAGTCTCATTACACCAGATGCAGTGTCTGGTTAAGCACAAAAGCTACACACCACTTTCCACATTCAGGGAAGTGTTACTTAGATAAGCTAGGGTACCTTCAAGCAGCAGCTCCGTAATCCGGACACTGGCCCATGGCATGTTTAGGAATGCAGTCAGCTACTGGCTTTCTGGTACAGGAGAATCCTTCCTCTTTAGGACCAAACCTTGGGGGTCTCTATTCAGAGACCCATTATGAGGTGTGGCAGCTTTAATGGAAACTGGGTACTGGTTTGGAAAGACATCTGTAGTGGATTTAAGCATTACATCTCTAGAAGCATTCAACAGAAGGACAGATTTTTCTCTACGAATACCAGGCCATCCAGCAAATGGAAAGGATGAGTCATACTGACCTCCTACCCAGCATATTAAATATGTTCAGTCAGAGACTGAAGCTCATTTATTTCATCCATTCACCCCTCCAGCTGACAAGGTCAGTCAAATGTCACTGTATGCTTCATCACACAGAATGAGTTTATCAGAGTGCTAGAAATTAAGTGTTTATTTTTTATATAGTGCACACTTTTCTCTTCGCATATGGCTGGAGTTCTGTTTTCAGAAAATTAATACAGCCTCCTGACTGGTGATGGCAAGCTACATGTTGCCAAGTTTTAAATAGGCATGGCATTCTATTCTCTTGACCAACACAAATTAATCCACATCCAATCTAACACTAAGACTGAGAAATAGTCATTGTCTTAACCCCTTAGGAGTGCTCAGCAGTATTTTGCTGCAACACTAACCATCTTTCCACATCCCAGAATAGCTTAGTTCAGTCTAACAGCCTATTTCAGTATGGCCAAGAGAAGTTGCCTAGAGAAGAGCATAAAAATAATTGCATTGTGCTTCTCCCAGCCACAACCAGCTTCATCTGAGATACGGTTTTCTGCATTTAGTGATGTGCTTAAGAAGTCTCAACTTGAAAAGGTAAAAAAAAAAGGGCAGCAGATCTATAGCTTCCCTTACCCTTCCTGCCATTAGATACCACACACATTATTCAAATGCACATGCACTATGAATTTATGCAAAGTAGCATAACATTCTCTTCAATTCCTTTTTTGTGCTTGGTTGCCACAGAGCTCCTGTTTCCACAGAACAACCCAGAAGCTCGTTTCAGAATGCTAAATTTTCTGAAGAGAGCTCATTATGCAATTAAGAGCAGGTAAACACAGGAGGTGACCACACTGAATTGCTTCTGGTGTTTTCCTGTCTAGGCAGCATGGCTGCAACCTTAGTGGTTCATCTGTTCATCTTCAGTCCTCACTTTCCTGGCCTCAAACAAGTAATTTGGAACAAGCTAATGATAAAAGATGGTGCTAAACTTCACTGATATCAGTAAGCTCTTTGCTGAAAACACTGAAAATTAACCATGCTAGCTTCTTGGTTTACACATGCCATAAAGCTTTACCAGGAAAGAGCATCAAGCCAGACTGGGAAAATAGAATACTCCTTGCAATGTCTTGACAGTACTGTCCTGCCAGGCCCTTATGAGGGGCACCAACTAGTCCAAATGGCCAGACACATTTGTGGCAATGAGGCAGGTCCATGGTCAAGCTGGGAAGCCAAGTCCCAGATCAGGCTGGTGCTCAATGAAAATAACCAGCATCAGACAGGTGGGAGGATTGGAACTAGATAGTTTTGAAGGCCCCTTCCATGTCAAGCCATTCTATGAATCTATGAATCTTATTGCATCATGGATAAAAGTGGGGCTAAAAACTGACTACTTCTTTAATGCCAGCATTAACCACAACCCCCCCCACAATATCACTGTTAACCTCAATAACCAGATGACCAGTAACCTCCTCTTGGAGAAGTGACTTCTTTGGTCCCAAATAGTCCTGCCCAATTATGTGCATAGTGAATTATTGCTTCATTCCATATGCTGTCCGTAACCTTATCACATGTTTCAATATAGGCCAGATATGATTAATGATATTTAACCAGACCATCCTTGCAATTTAGGCAGTTCAGCAAGAAGACTTGCACTTCTGTCTGATAGACATCTCAGATTTAGGACTCATTATATTTTGAAATATTTTACAACTGGTTTCAGTATTCCCTTTTTACACAGAAAAAGACCTACTGTAACCCAGGTGTCTAGCAATAGAAGACAACTCACCTTCCAAAGGCAAATGCTAGCCTAGTGCTCTATGTCAGTGGCCCTGATAGGCCAGATTCCTTTCCAGGTGCATTTGTGTACCAGATGATACTTCAGCTGTGCAATGCACTTAGAGGTTCATAACCATTGGAATGCTGCAAGTTCATGTGTGCTATGTTTTGTCCTTACAGGCCCAGCACTGGCCCATACTATTCAGCTTTCATGATTGCTTTGCTCTGAACACTTCTCAGAAACATCTAAACATTCAACCAGAATTTTGGATCAAGTTTCCAGCATCTCTCCAGAGCAGATACAGGGTCTCAATTAGAAGGAAGTCATACACAACCCTTGGAGTTTCCATCAAGAAGAGACTTAATGACTGCCTTTTATTGGCGCTGTTACAAGACAGTCACTAGACAAATGTGATCAATTCTTGTATTTAATTGCCCTGTTTTTCACAAAATACACTTCCAAGTTGATTCTGATTTTGCTTCTACCCTCAGAGGCAGTGGCAATTTCCTCCACTGCTATGTAATAAAAAATCCCTTTGAAAGGTTTTTATGCAGATGGTTTAGAGGAACCAACAACTCTGGTATATGGCTGTTTTGGTTACTGTGCTAGGGGAAGTTCCAAGCCACTTCTAAGAAGCCTCCCTCATGCCACAGTAAATGAATTGACTGTTACAGAGGGAAATTTTTCTGGGAGGTGACTCTTCAGTTCCCTGTATTTCTTGACAATGTTGTATGCTTATGAAGTTGCTTCACTTTACTCTGTCCTTGGCATTTCTCATTTTCACTTAGAGATATATTTCTTCTTGGTATCATTTTCATAAAATTTAAGATGTGGAGTTACTACATCATGCTTTCTCCTTAGGAATAGACACCCAGGGCAGAACAGGCTGCCATGAGTCCTGTAACATTCTCTGGATCCCAGCCATAACCATAGAGAAATGGTTAGATCTTGAGCAAGTTTGCTGACGATACCAAACTCAGAGCAGTGTCTGACACACATGAAGCCTATGATGCCATTCAGCAAGACCTGGATAGGCTGGAGGAATCTAATGAAATTCAACAAGGGCAATTGTGGGGTCCTGCACCTAGGGAGGGATAACCCCTGCACCAGGACAGGTTAGGGCCTGACCTGCAAGAAAGCACCTTTGCAAAGAAGGACCTAAGAATCCTGGTGGTTTGCAAGTTAACCATAAGTCAGCAATGTGCTCTTGTGGCCAAGGAGACCAATGGCATCCTGTAGCTAGAAGGTCAAGGGAGGTTCTCTTCTCTACTCTGCCCTAGTGAGGTCACATCTGGAGTACTGTGTCCAGTTCTAAGCTCCCTAGTTCAAAAGGGACAAGGAACTACTGGAAAGAGTCCATCAGAGTGCTATGAAGATGCTGAGGGAACTGGAGTTCGGTTATATGCGAGAGCCATGAAACAAAGTCCTTGATATATGCAATTTAGCTTGGCATTGATAACCATCATCTGGAAGCCCTTGCTCGAGATTTTACCTCTGTTAGTTCCAACAGACCAGGAACTGTAGCTACAGAATTGACAGTATTCCTAAAAATCAACTATGTTCTTGTCTTTTTGAGCATGGTATTTCCAACAAACGTATCAGCTTCCAATCAAGCCTACTTCACATAAAGGAGAAAGTATAGACTTGAACTCAGCTTTTGAAATTTCTGCAATTCCAGATCTACTTAGCATGAACAGCTCCAGCAGATGTGCACATGTGTTTGTCAGTGGTGTGAGAAATTAGTTTTTTACCCCATTTTCACGGCTAAGAAACAGAACCTTTCCTGCCATATTTTATGTCATCTTTGAGAATACTCTGTCCCAGGTTACATATAGCTTAACACCACAGAGCCCACCAAAATTGCACAGGGAATAGTTAAAGACCCACTATGCCTTTTTCATATCAGGTAGTAGATAAAACCACAAATAAGCATTTACAGTTCTCAAGATGCTACATCTGAAGTGCTGCTACTGGAAACCACAGCAGATTTTTTTTCACTTGCTTTATTAAATTTTATGATGGGTGATTTGACTTTAAACCTGTTTGATGCAATGAAGATTTTACAGCTTTGCCTAGTAGTGGTGGGACTGTAGTGGTAGCTTTAAATGCTTCCCACACAGGTCATCAGAATTGAACTGAGGGCCCAAGGATAATGAGGCAGTTGTTCTTGTGACAGCCTAGATGATTGAAAAGGAGCAAATAAGAATCCATTACATATTCTCATCTTGCCTCATCTATTTGGAAAACTAGCACCAAATATCCCTTGGGTTTTGACCCTTAAGATCTGGGTCACTAGCAGTCTGTTGCATTCTGTATCGGACTAAGGATCAGGGCAAAGACATGCTCGTATCCCAGCCCCCTGCCTGCAAAACGCAGGTCCATGGCGACTGTGGTTTCCTCAAGTCAGTTGAGTTCAAGGAGACCTGAGTCTACATTTCATCTTGCCTTTCAAAATAGTGGTACAAGTTGAAACTGTAGACAAAGAGGCAAAGCTTTGAGATGTTTCAGCTTTGTATGCTTTGAAAGCAACTCATTCCACACTGCAGATACTTGGGAGTTTTGCTGCCCTAGCAACACTTTCAAGGACGTGATAGTGCCACAGGAGCTGTCCTAAAAGTAACAACTTTGCTTTGAAGGGTGTCACAATGCAGGCTTTAAACTTTAAATGAAGTGTTGTGCTTAAAATACCCAAGAGCTCTTTTGAAAGCTACTGAACCACACTTGACCTCTCCTTTTAACACACTGTCCACCTTCAGATGTTGGCCAAGGAGACCAGCCTTTCCCTCTCCAGGTGTCAGGAAAGCAAAGACAAACTTTGCAAATAACTCAAGGGCAGAAGAAGGGATCTAAGCAGCCTCTACTAAGTAAAGGAAATGTTTTCCAACAGACAAAATACATCTGAGCACATACATCCAAGTTTTGACATCAGGCTTCAGCTGGCTATTGTGGAAGTTACAGAAGCAGTGGCTATGAGCAATGCCCAGCTTTTAGACTCTTCAGTGTAGAGCTGATGGCAGTATTTTCAGTTGCTAACAGCTCCTTGGGGCCATGATGCTACTGATTTTTCATACTCATCCTTTCCTCTTCCAGTGTGTTTGTGCTGCTTTAACACATGCAATGTAACCCAAGCACAATATATTCCTTCCACTGCTAAGCACACTAGCAATGTCATCTGCATTATCTGCCTTCCTACTAGCAGACAGTAAGAGAAGCCCTCTTTACACAGGGCTTCTCTGCTGAAGGATCCATTTCTGGTGCCTCTGAGCATTCCCCAATGTAAAGCTTTGGAGCCAAGACTCGACCTTCTCAACAACAAAAGCTGTATTAATCTTTGATAATATCAAGCTTTAAAATTTCATCCTCTAGCTTGCTGCAATGGTTGCACCTGAGCAGCAAGTAACACTGCTGAGAGGCTAGAACTGGACATAAAAGAAATTTATAAATATATAAAATTTTATTATTTTTTTTTTAGGAATGGGATGTAAGTTATGCAGGGGAGGGTTCATTTTAACTTCTAAAGTGGTAACTTCCATCCTGGTAACTTCTAGCCATGTGAAGAAGCACTCCTTACACCAGATCCATAGCCTTTGCTGGAAACTATATTGACTGAGTTGGTCTTCAGTGGTATCAAATACATAGCTCAGGTTGTGTGCCTTGACTAGGACCAACCTACCCTCCTCAAACTGCAATATTTCAGACTACCCTTTTGCACCACAGCAGCTCCCGGTTTGAACTCCGCTCCAGCTTTGTGGTGTTGGCTCCATGCATCTCAGTAAGCTGGATGAAAGTGCAGCTTACACAGCTACGGTCCAGGAAATCTCAAAGGAACTGGGATGCCTGGAACTGCAATGCCAGAAGGAGGTTCCTCTACAATTCATATAGTCAGTAGCTAATTGAAGCACATGAATGTTTGTTTCAGGGGAATTCAACCCCCTTGATTTTTACAAAGCTTTAGCATTAATAGGTTTTATGGTAGCCTCCTGCTCTTTCTGTTAAAGATGTGTGTACTAAATGGCATATTGAGACAGTTCAACTGTTAGGACAGATTGGGGCAGCACTTTGAGTTGCAGGTTGGATATTCCTGACAGTATGTACACCAAAGAAATACATATTTTAAACTGTAAGAGTTAGGGAAACACTGAAAGTCTAGGACATGAGTTCCCTTCTGAAGTTTCAAATGACCCAGCAAATTCATAGAAGGTGACCTCAGATTTGGACAAGTCCAACACATTTCTGGATAAAGCTAGCTCTACAAAGAAACAGGACATTTCCATACTATGTCCTTTACATGATTTAGATCTAAAGAGTATGACTTAAGTGCCCTTAGTTCAACCAAAAGTTGCCTTTTTGCTAAACAAGCCTATCAGTTCTCCCTGTCTGTAATAATTGTTGAGCACACTCCAGGAGCCTCACAGTATTCAAATTCTTACTGGGTATCAAGTTTCAGCTCATTATACTTGTTCCCAAATTCTTTTTTGCAAATGATGGAAAGTTACACTGGGATGGAAAATCACACCCAGCTTAGTAAAAACAATCCAAAGATTCATTTTATTCTGTGATAACAATTCTGTAATAAGTAGACAGGAAAGAGATTTTCCAGTTCAATATGTACTTAGCAGCAAACAACTGATGAGCAGGGTCCCATGGTGCCCCTGTGATATTGAATGTAAGTCTTGCCACCATAAGAAGCTTGTTCAAAGCTTAGGATCCTAGAGAACATGGGGTTTTTTATGTTAATGTTATGATGCATAGCTGGTGAAGGGCTTTTGAACTGCAATTAATTACTGCAGAGGGAATAGCCTGGCTTTAGCAGCTGGGAACATTTCCAGGACTCCACCATTAAGCCGAGTTTATGAACAGAACTAGGTCAGACAAACCTGGTCAAACCGTAAGCACAATGTGACGGTGGAAACATGCCAGGAGCCCTTCCTTGTCTCTAGAAAAATAGCCCATGGGATTTTCTTACATCTTTATGAGGCAGCTACAGCTACAGAAAGAGGGCATGCAAGGAGATGCACACAAGCAGTCAGCACCAGATCCTTTCCAGGGAATTCCTCACAGAATCTTTCCACAGGCCACACTGCAGTGCAGGCCATGGGAGCCCTGACTCTGCTGTGACACTCCTTGAGCTGCAAAAACTGAGTTAATATCAATGAGCTGTTAAACAGCTCAAAGAAAAAAAATCAGACAGACAATAAATCCCACCAGCTTCTGTGGTGACTGTGTCCTAGATGGCAGCCCTTTGGGGACCCCTTTCTGACACAGCACAGTGCTCATGACTACTGTCTGCTGGGGATAAGGGGTTGACTGTGTTGCTACAGCAAGCAAGTCATTCCATGGGAGTTTTTCACATGGGAAAGTTGAGAGGCTGCAATTACTACATCAGGTAAATATCACTGATTTTGAAGGGCAGGTTCTGAAGAAAGGCAATTTCAAGTTACACCAATGTGAAACACATACATGAATAAACACCACCAGCAGAACTACAGCCTTTGGTGCATGTCCAGACCTGTTTGTAGCAAGCAGCAGGGCTGTACTCCAGATGTTGCTGCTGAGAGTCCTGAGCTATGATGAGGGCACAAGCATTTAAGTGAGCAATTCTACAGAGCTACTATGCCTTTCCACAAAATTTAGTGTTGCCTAACACTGTTCTTCTTGGCCAGGTAGCCTGCTGCATGCCTGCTACTCCCTTCTTAAGCTAGTCTACTGCTGGCTGTTTTCCTGATCTTAGTGTTCAGAAGCAGCACTTTCCCTGCCATGGCACACACAGATGTCAAGGGCAAAAAGAACAAGATTTCACAGCTGAAATCTAAGGAAGTACTGTGACCAGCTCTGACTACTTGCACAATGTCATGGGATGTTGTGTCATGTCACATGAGACCTTGACTAGCAAGGGAGCTCGTGATTCTGATATCTGTGCCTTCAGATCAATGGGAACATTTGTAGTGGCATGAAGGATGTGAAGACCCTTTTGGTACCTTCCTTTTCTGGAGGGGGACAGGAAAGATCAAGGGCAGACCACTCTCCCTCTCACACCAGGAAGACCCATACTGCTCTTTAAACCTTCAGTAATCATAGAATCACAGAATGTTAGGGGTTGGAAGTGACCTTGGAAGATCATCGAGTCAAATACACCTGCCAGAGCAGAATCACCTACAGTAGGTCACACAGGAAGGCATCCAGATGAGTGCTGAATCTCTCCAGAGGAGGCTTAATGGGGCAGCCTGTTCCAGTGTTCTGCCACCCTCACTATAAAAAGTGTTTCCTTATGTTCATGTGGAACCTCCTATGCTCCAGCTTGCAATCCTTGCCTCTTGCCCTGTCGTTGGACATCACTCTGTCCTCCTGACACTCACTTTTCACGTATTTATAAGCAGGTCACCTCTCAGTCTCATCTTCTCCAAACTGAAGAGACCCATCTCCCTCAACCTTTCCTCATAAGGGAGATGTTTCACTCCTTTCAGCATCTTTGTGACTCTGTGCTGGACTCTTTCAAGCAGTTTCCTGTCCTTCTTGAGCTGAGGGGCCCAGGACTGGGCACAATGTTCTAGATGTGGTCTCATCAGGGTAGAGTGGGAGGAGAACCTCTCTTGACCTACTAGCCACACTCCTTCTAATACACCCCAGGATGAAGCACGATTAGTATCTCAGCAACAGGCATGTCTCACTGTGACAGTCCTGGGGTGATGATCTTCCATAAGTTACCTGTAAGACCTTGTAGCATAATGTCTGGGTCATGTTTTAGCCAGAACTAATTGTTTTGACTTTACTATATCAATTTCTTGTCTTGTTTCTTCATTCTTAATCACTGGATGTTGTAGTATTATGCATATAACATGTTATTAAAAATCAAGGTAATTGTTCTAAAAGATTCGTTGGAACCACTCTGGTGTGACATCTCCTGTGTTTTTTCTGCATTAAATCAATAGCACCTGTCTGAAAGTCCAAAGGTTACAACTGACCTACAGTTTTCCATAATTTGTAAAGCCCTGTCAGCACACCACAGCTGAAGGGAGATCTGAGCTTAGTATGGAATTATGTGGTGAATCAAATATTGATTCTCTATCAAGAAAGTGACAAGAGCAACAAGCTTGGAGAAACTTTGAGTTGTAATCACATTTAGCCATGATAAGTGCTCAATAAAGTGCTGAGTATCCCTGAACTGATATATGAAGCTGTCATTGGATTTGCCCTGGTATAAAATTCAGGATGTTCACTGAACCCTGACTCAGGGGTACCCACATCATATAACCTGCAATTGAATGATTTGTTTTTTACTGCATATGATTCAAGTCTTTGCTGAAATGAAGTTGTCCAAGATTCAGACAGCATGTGTAGAACTTAGGATTTCAAATCATCTGTCTTTCTTCTGAAGAAGCACCCACTTAATTTCACTACAAACATTTTAAGTCTCTCTTTAAAACTAAAACACAGACAATTGCCAGCCTGAGCAAAGCTACAACACAACTTTCAATCTAAACAGTATCTGTGGTTTAATGAAGACAATCCCAGATACAAGTTCTGTAATGCTGCAAATACTGTAAATGTGTTTTTCTTCTGTGAAACTGAGATCATCAAGGACTGAAAACATGAACACATTAAGTGATGGTTCATTTTAACATTTCAGAAAATTTCAGGTTAGTGAAAATCCAGGTCCCTGTGGCTAGTATTGAGGGATGACTCTAGGATGCTTTTTCCTATGGTGAATTCATTCAGTTATTGCAACTTCATTACTCTGCAGAAGAATGTTAGTATGTATTCCACTTCTAAGTAAAAAAAAAAAGTAGGGTAATTTGTCCCTGCAAGGGATTTGATCTGTGCTCCCACCTTCTGAAATGCAGGTTGGTTTTGCCATCCCACCTTATTTTCAAGCAGATTCAATACAGTACAGCATTCTCCCAGTTATGACAGGCACACTGAGGAATGAGCTTCAGCTTCCACAACCGCTTGTTGTTGCTACTCCATAATTAGTATTGTTTGAACTAGTTGGCATTTCTCCTAGAAGAGATTTCACACTCTGTGAATGAGGTTAATTCATTAGTTACATTTGTTTCAAAGCCTCTTGAGCGGTCTAATCACTCTGTAATAGTAACTGAGTGACCCACATCTTTACCCAGCAAAACAGCAGTTTCATCCCAGTTTGTTTCCAGAGGAAGCTTAACCTATTTAAGTTTTTATACTGACATGTCACTGCAGAGCATGAAAAAGATAATCCAGGAAAAGTTGATGTTTCCATGTCTGTTTTCCATATGGGTTTGATTTCAGTCTTTATGGCAATGTCAGTTTTAGTAAGCACAAAGATGCATCTCTATCATCCTGTCTCCTGTGTTTTCCCAGACACAGCCTGCATGTTAAACAAAACGGTGCTCATACCAATTGTAATCACATGAACAGCCAAGGTTTAAGGTCATGAACAGACACTGAAACAGTCCAAGTTAAGTGAAATGCTGTTTGCAACTATCAGCCAGACTTCTCTTGCAGCTTCTCTTGGATTGTTGAGGAATCCTTATGTTCTCTTCTTTCTCACCTAATCCCCTTCTCTGCCAGGTCTGGAAATAAGCCTTTGCATCTAGCTGTCTGTGACATTTGAGTGTATGTATATTAAATCCCAGCACAAATCAGGACAGGAAGCTTTAATATTTTTTTAAATTTTTTTTCTTTTTTTCTTTTCTTCCTCTCTCCAATCAACATTAACTAAAAGCTAGTCCTGCTTAACTCCCATTGCAGCAGTCAGGAAGGCAGCTCCACCGTGTTGTCACAAAGGATTAGAGGAAGGTATCAGAGAGTGTTTAAATGAAATCCATCAGAGTTCTTAATTTCCAGGATGTGCACTTAAACATCAGCTTAAAGGACTGTGACCCCCTGCCTGCAACTTCTCTGTGAAACTTCCCTACAACCATAATTTCACTAAGGTCGAATTCTGCAATTTGTTTTTACTAACACATTTGGAACAGGTCCCAGATCAAAATGTAATTGTCCGTATGCCTTAAGCCCAGGTTCATCAACCGCATTATCTTCAAAATTCTTTCCTACACTTCCTGTAGAGTTAGGCCAAGGTGGAGAGACTGGGAATGGCATGAAGTGGATAAGCACAGTCATCTGACAGGAGCTGGAGCTGTCTGAGATGTTGAGCCAATGCTGATTTACAGTCACTGAATACCTTCCAGGAATAAGTTACTGAAATCAGAATTAAACCGTCTGATTTAGCTTTCTGTAGTCACGGCAATGAGTGGATTTGACAGATGGGGAGGAGGAGGAGGAGGCCAGCACAGATGGAACTTTGTTACAGACCTAAGCACAGAACCAACTGCATGGGAACATGGTGCAGTGGGAAACTTCACCCTTGGAAAGCATTCACCTTCAGAAGGGAAAACAAGCGGCAGAAGGCTAACCTACACTGGGGCAGGGAACGCTCCGCATTGCTTTGCTTAAAGCTCATCAGCCCTTATAAAAATGGTCTGAGTTTCATAACTTCCCCAGACTCAGAGACAAGCGGCAGTTTCAGTGGTTATCCTGCCTTTGACAAAAGCAGACACCCCCACCCCCCCAAAAAAAAAAAAAAGAAAAAGAAGTGCCCAAGTTAGTGGTGTATCAGACCCAAGGAAAACAAAGCTAAATGCATAATGTTCAGAGTGGTGCCAAAGTCATTCTCTTTGCCAATTCACATTAGAGGTTGATGGAGCACTTCAGATGCCAGACTCTCTAGAACAGAATCTAATACGGAAGAAATGTATCCAGCATCGCTCTGTGCATCACAAGCAGCATTTTGGGCTAATCTCAGCTGCAAGCACAGGAAAATACTATTGCTACTGCTTTCTTTTATGAAAAATCTATGTAAGCTGCAACAGCAGCTTAGATTTTGCTTTAATTTTCCAAATCTTACATAAAAGCTATTATGAGTAAAAAATCATGGTAGCAAAAGCTTCACAAAAGGACTACAGATTAGAGTATTACAAGAAAAGGCTTTATATTAACACAGGGGCTTAATGCTCCTCTTATTTGTGTGTAGCAGTTGCATTCATTTCCTATTGAGACCACTCTGGCAGTTGTTTTCCACATCTTAACCTGCCATGAATTTTTGAGCTGGAAGAACACAAAGTATGGGGCAGCAATGGAAACAGTCCCACACAGGCTATTGTCTAACTCTTTCATTTACTAGCTTTCTACGTGCCATTAGGCTATTCAAAAGGTTTGGAGTAAATGAAAGCAAAAATCCTCATTTCAGGAGTTTTTATTGTCATTACTATCCTGAGTGGCACTTAGTAGAGGAAGCAGGGACTGTATTTATGGTTGGACTCAATGATCTTAAAGGGCTTTTCCAACCAAAACAACTCTATGATTCTAGATTCCTCCTGCTTTGCCTTTTTGTTTGTTGTTTTCTGTTTTGTCCACTCAGGAGTTTCCTACTAGAATTAGAAAATAAGAACAAGAAAGCTAATAAAAAATTATACTAATTTCTGTTGAGATGGAAGAGGGAAGAAAATGTAGGTATCTATGGCCAATTGTTCAAGTGAGCAGAACACAATTCTTGCAGTAGACAGCAACCAGTGCTGAGAAATCTTTAGTCCCTCAGCTTGAGTTAAGAATATCTCTATCTGGTGGTTGCAATGGGGAAAATTGCAGTAAGTGACAAAAAACCCAACTCCTTTTGGTAACTGAAACAATCAGCTCACTTTCTCTGGTTGCAGCATCCCCAAATGCAAGAAACAGGGGAAATCACTACCACCCCACATTGCCGACACCCATGGAATGTGATGTCAAGCAGCCATGTCAAATTCTCCTTCTCCTCTACTGCGTTCCCACTCCATGTTCCCATTTGGAAATAACATTTTCCAAAGTATTTCTGGTGGGATTCACAAGCACTGACCTGACAGAGAGGAGAGGCTCTGGTGGTTCCTCAGCCCTATCCCTGTCCATTGTAGTCACTGCTGACATAAAGACAGTTCATGTCACATTCACACAAGGGTGAAGGCTATTTGAGTTAAACAGGTGTGTCTGTTCTTCAAGTAACACATTCAGGAGTAACAAAAAACTCAATCCCATATGACAGCTTTCTTTGTCACTGCTATGGTTGATAACTAGTTAACCATGAGCCAACAACGTGCCCTTGCGTGTGGCCAGCAAGTCAAAAGAGGTTTTCCTCCCCCTCTACTCTGCCCTAGTGAGACCACATCTGGAATGCTGGGTCCAGTTTTGGGATCTCCAGTTCAAGATGGAAAAAGGAACTGCTGGAGAGAGTCCATTAGTGGGCTATGAAGATGAGGAAGGGACTGGACCACCTCTCCTACAAGGCAAGGCTGAAAGACCTGGGGCTGTTTAGTCTGGACAAGAGAATACTGAGATAGAAACTCAGTAATGCTTATCAATACCTAAAGGGCAGGGGTCAGGAGGGTGGGACAACCTTTCCATCAGTGCTCAGCAATAGGACAAGGTGCAACGGGCACAAACTGGAACACAGGAGGTTCCATCTGAACAGGAGGAAAACTTTACTTTAAGGGTGACAGCACAGTAGAAGAGGTTGCCCAAAAAGGTGCATTCAGCTCTGTCAGATCACCATGGGTTTAAAAGGAAGACTTGCACAGTGTTAAAAGGTAAGCCAGAAAACAAATGTCTGACGCTAAGTGCTACTGCTCATGATACAAATCAGAAGTTTTTTAGGGTACTCTTCTTCTTCCTCTTGCCACCAAGTTTAGGAAACTTATTTTTCTTAAGCTGTTCAGCTTAAGAACTCAGTTACAGTAGCAGAGCAGCTATTTCCACCTTGGGGATCAAATTATATGCATCAATTACATTCCCAGATCTTCCCAAAAAGCAGTTTGAATTTCTCAATATAGATAAATCCATTACACTTTCAAAAGCCTTTGTTTGTTGTCCTTAGGACCCATCATTACCAAACAGCCAACATTCGAGACAAAGATTGCTCAACAAAAAAAACCCCACAACCCAAACAAGAAACAAACTGGACCAAACCAAACAAATTTAGAGGAAACAAAAAAGATAGTTGCAGGAAACATTGACTACTGCATTGAGAAAGGAACGTAGATGCCTCTCAGCCATGCTAGGCCAGAGCTGTGTATCCAAAGAATAATATTTGAATTTATTTTGGGGGGGTTGTTGATTTGGTTTTTTAAATTGCTGTTGTTCTACTCCTTGCTGTGGTATATGTCAGCAGATCAAGTGCATACAGTTTTCCTGAGGCTTACCAAGGTGTCCTTATGCCGAACTGTTTCCTGTTTGCTCTGTTTTACAGCTTTGCAGTTTAAATCCATAACATTGATCCCAAAAATGGATTCGTTGAGGTGAATGCCTAACTCTTTGTGAAGCTCATTTGCAAATGACATTGTTAATAACACTTGTTTATGACGGCAACACTTCACTACACCACGACTTGTCTGGAGTAAATGAGATATTTCTGACTCTTCAGGCCGTTTGACTGGTGACGCTCTTGGACTCATCGCTGCCGTGCCTGATTGGGGTCCCTACAAGGCTTGCTAGGCAGTCACGGCCACTGATGGGTGACAATCCGCACCGGTAGGACCTGCACAAGTTAGTGCCTTATGAGCCCTAGCTGCTGCAACCGCTCCGGCAGTAACCAATTTCGACAGAGCACTTCAAGCACAAGCCTCCTGGTTTAAACCTTTCCAGGGCGCCAGTGGTGGCGCGGATTCATGGGGTTGTACCCGGGCGCACGGCGAGTGGGCTGCCCGCCGCCAGGCCCTGAGAACTGCGGCCGGCCCACGTCGCAGCCTGTCCCCCAACACAGAGGGACTTCCTCCACTTCCCTGCGGGGCGAAGCGGCTGCTGGCAGCACGACACCACCCGCGGGTCGCGCACCGCGCTCCGAATCTCCCGCGGGGGCGGCTGAGGGGACGGTGACCTTGAGAACAAGCAGCGGAATAGGCTCTATGCAGCGGGGGAGCGCGACCCCCGGACCGTGCCGCCACCCCGCGGGACTACATTTCCCAGCGTATCGAGCGGCGCGGGTAGGCGGGAGGAGCGCGGGGCGACCTGCGCGGTGATGTAAGAAGGGGCGGGGCCTGCGTGAGCGTGAAGCGGGCAGAGGAGAAGGACGCGCGGGGGGAGCGCGCGGGAGGAGGGGGCGTCGCACCGGTGGGAGTGGGGCCGCGTGTGCCGCCGCCGCCATTGAGCACAAGAGCGAGGCTGGGCCGGGGGCGCGAGGCTGAGTAGGGACCGGCCATTGGCTGTCGGCTTGCGCACGCGGGGCACGGTGGGACCGGACCGGCACCGGCACCGGGGCCGGCCGTTGCTGCGAAGTTGCGGCGCCGGCGGGGTCCGGTCTCGGAGAGCTCAGTGGTTCAGCCCTCGGCGGTGCCGCTCTCCATGGGGCCGGGGCGGCCGGCTTGCCCTGCCCTGCCACCGTGATGAAGTGACAGCGGACGGAGAACGGCGGCGCCCCTTGCGGGCTACGAAGCGAAGGGCTGCTGCCGGCCCGGCCCGGGGCGGGCTGGGGGCGGAGGGGGGGGGGGGGGTCCGGTGAGTGAGGCAGCGGCGGCCGGGGCTCGTACCCTGCGCGGCCCGCCTCCCCCCGCCGCCCGCCGGCCTGCGCGGGGGTCTCGGTGAGGGGAGAGCGGGAGAAAGGCAGCGGCACCGGGACGGAGCAGGCGACGTCGGTGGCGGAGGGGAGCGGCCGCGCCATGAACTACCAGCAGCAGCTGGCCAACTCGGCAGCCATCCGGGCCGAGATCCAGCGCTTCGAATCGGTGCACCCCAACATCTACTCCATCTACGAGCTGCTGGAGCGGGTGGAGGAGCCGGTGCTGCAGAACCAGATCCGCGAACATGTCATTGCCATCGAAGGTGAGCAGGCGGCCCCGGCGCGGCGGGTAGAGGGGTAGGAGGCGGGGGTGCGCTCTGTGTTTCTTCTTCCCCAAGACCCCTATTCCGGAGCACTCGCTTGCTCTTTGGGAGCAGGTGCTCGCGCTCTCCAGACTGCCTTCCCCTCTTCCATCTCTCCCTGGCAGGGGTTTTCGGAGGGCTTTGGGGATCTCTCGGCCTGGTCTCCGTCGGTCTTCCTGCGCTGGATGGCTGGGGTGGTCCCTCGGAGTGGGGGTTTGCTTTGCAGCCAAGCGGGAGCTGGGTTTGTCGGCAGCGCGGCTCGGAGGGGAAGTTGTTTTGCTACTTGGCTGCCGCTGCTATGCAGGCAGAGTAGCGGTGTTGTTAAGGCTGGGTTACGGTGAGAAGGGCGATGCTCGCCTTGCTTGCAAAAGGGTTGGAGAAAATGAGGTTTTCTTCGGTGCTCCGTGCAGTTCCCGACGGAGATGTTTGAAGTACGGGTTCTGGTTTCGCGGCGTTGAGTGGGTAAACAAGCTGTGCAGTTGGATCCCAGAGTCGTGGGCTGCCTGTACAGCGGTGTGAGAACAGGTTTGAAGGCAAGATGGAGATGACAGTCTTCTAAGCTTAGGTCTATGTGCGTCTGTCCCCGAAGGAGCGCAGCGGAGACTTCTGAACTGCTTAGGAGGTGCAAAATCAGGAAAAAACCACCCTTGCTTTTGCAAAATCTGCAGGTATTTTTATTAACTGTCACTGGAGTTAAAGAGCAAATAGTATTTGCCAAGATTTTAAGAAGAAAATGTTGAGTTATTTTGCATGAAAACTTCGAGGTTTGCGTTTTGTGCTACTGCAATCGAAATCATCTGCCATTCTTTTGGAAGGGATTCAAGCCAGCGGAGGCTGATGGACAGCAGCTGAAATAGAGAGCTGCTTAAAACCATCTTGTGGTGTTGGCCTATCTTGTTCTGAAATTATATGCAATAAAAAACTCCTGATGGAAAAGCTGCTGTTGAGGTTGTTGTTTGAAAGACTACATTATCTGCTTGAGTCTTAAGTAATGCAGCTTGAATGTTTAATACCGTTAACATTTTGGGGGGAGGGTGCAAACCCACCCTCTCTTTAGTGTCTTGTAGAGCGAGTCACTGAGACTGGCAGTGCCTGTCACTTATTAAAGTCCCCAGCTAAGTCTACATCTGACTAAGTATGTGGTAGAGTTTTGTGATATTCTCTGCAGTATTAGTCACTTCATTGAAATTGTGTGTGGCTGTCAGCTTCTGCGAGTCTGGGTTGACTCCTGGGAGTTCTTCCTATTTACCTTCCTCTTTTGCTGGAGAGATGGAAACTTACGAACATAAATTGTGGGAAGGATAGGAAACAGGCACCGTGGTTCCTTTCTCAGTGTGATGGCTATTTGGGCTTCTGCGGGATGGACGATGCCTTCAGCAGAACATTTTTTTTCAGTGGCAATTAATGCATGTTTATGTGCAATTAATACATGTTTGTGGTACAAATATGTTTCTTGGATAGGATGCTTGGAATGTAGCAGTGCAGCCAAGTTTGTGTTGAAGTGGAGGAGGCTGTCAAATGCTGTATGTAGTTATCTTCACAGCATGGGACTTGTGTTAGTCTTTTCATGTATTAATGATTTGCATTACCTAACTGTAGCTCAGTTCATTTGTCAATCACAAAGACTTTATAACCAAATTAGCAGCTTGCAAATGTGTGTTTCAAAAGCAGAGTAAAATTTTCTTGTAGAATTTGCTGTCTGACTTACCTTGGTTGTTGAGTCATGAAACCAGTAGATCTGAATCATGGGAAAGATTTCTCTAGAAAATCTGTAATTTAAGTGTTTTCTTTTCTGAGGGTTTTCGGCTAACGCTTAGATAATAAAATGAAAAATACATCAAAAAACTGAGTTCTCTAGGTTACAACTCCACTGGAATGATTTTTTCATAAGCATCCTTTATCTATTTGTCACTGATACCACTTTTTAAACCAACAAAATAGGGCTGTGTTGCATGTAGGAAGAACTTAGAGTAATTTGTTATCTGGGTTTGCATTTTTTTCTGCAGAGTTGACTGTGACAATGATAATTCTCAAATCGGAAACACTTCTGAGTTCCAGGTACTCAGCTTTTTACTGACAGTGAGGAATTGTTGTGTGGCTGGCATGTGGCTGACATGTGGCTTATGTGAGAAAAATATTAAGTAACTTTTGTGCTCAGTTTTTTCCAGTGGAAGAACTGTACCCTTTAAAGAAAGGAATATAATCTCATTAGTTCAGGCTGCTTTAAACTGTAACTCTGTGCTCCTTGAGCAGCTCAGACAATACTTTTCTGTTCAGAAGAGTTTTGACAGGTCTGAGGTGGAACATTGTTAGAATCTAAAGCAATTTGAGACTTATTTCAGTGGAGAGACTATTACTTATTCTCAGTGTGGAACTGTCTTCTCAACACTTTGGATTTTATTTGCGATGTAAACCCTCCTCCTTATGTTTTGACTTCTATGATAGCAATGTCTGGACATACTGTATGATTGACTGTAAAAATAATGTGAAATTAAAATTACACTTTCAGCAGTAGCAGTTCTGTATGTTCCAGTACACAAGTTGTATGTCATCCAAAGAGACCAACTGCTCAACATTCCTAAACTGGATCCTAAATTGTAACACAGATATTTCTTTGCAGAGCTTTTTTTCTTCTGTTAATCTAAGTGAGATGTTATACTGGGTAAAACAATTCTATGTGATACAAGTTCATTAGTTTTTCCTCACTGGATAAAGCTGCTAATAGTTGGTTGCTTTGAGGTTTGTGTATTTCGCAGAGCTGCAAAATCAACAGTTTAGAAGTGTGTACTTCCATTCTATTCTCTATGTATGAAATTCATTCTAAGTAGCCAAGGAATTTCAGATGCTGTCATTTAGAGTGCTAACTGTAGTAAAAATTATCTTCACATGTTCTGTAGTTCTCAGGCTTGTTTCTAGCAGCAGATGCATTGGTGGTACTTCAGTATTAAACAGCTCTTGTATCAGAGATGTCTGCTAAGAGATGGAGAGAAGAGAATATGAATGTGCTTCAACAGTCATTGCTGGAAACATCTTGGGGTTTCGAGGTACAATGGTCTTAAGGTGTGAGTCTAGGTAGGTATGGGTAGGTCATGGCTAAATATGTCAGTTCCTGTTTCTATGATCTAGAATGAGAGCAGCTTTATATGGTAATAAGACTTTAAGATGCAAATCCAAGGGAATATGGTGGAAAAAATTAAATTCTAATCCTTCATGAAGGGATTTTAAAACAATTTTAAATGTCAGTGTCATCTTGGCTAACAGTCTATAAAACTACTTTTGCTAATATTCTTATTACTAACAGATGCTAATGCAGCAAGTATTGAACATCTGAAGTAGCTTATTGACCTTTTGCCCAGTGGCAAGCCTGCCAGAACAGATTCTGCTTTGCTGTGGGGCTCAAGCAGATTTTCCTTGCTGGGAAATGTTTTGAGTCTTCTATTAGTAAAACAAAGCATAGTGATGAGGCTTAAGAAACCTGTTGCAGTGTGTCTTGTGAGTAATTTGAAGATGTCCCTTGTAGTCTGTCCATTGCTTTTTTCTTTTTGTTTTTTTAATAAAGTTCCCTTTTCTAAATAATTAGGGAAAGCTGATTTTGTTTATTTGTTAATGTAAGGGGGTGTTGGTGCTTTAGTTCTTATGGATGTCTTACCAGACGTTATTTCGTTATGAACTGCTGTGTTCCAGAGCACTTTGTGATTTCTAGTCTAATTTTTCTGTTTTAAAGAAAAAGGCTTCTAAGTGTGGTGTGAATGCCAGTGTGAGTTCTGAAATTACAATTATTAAGGGCTTAAGTCTTGGAAAAAATGTGAGATCTACAGACTTGGAAATTGCTTGTCAGGGTGGTACAAAGATCCTGATGCACTGGGGGAGTGGGTGGGCAGGAGAAAATGGTAGAAGGCATAAACCTTGCATTACACTTTTTTCTCTTCAGTCACTTTTAAGAGTATGGTTTGTTGAAAATAGTGATCAAGAGTGGAGCTATAACTCTGAAAGTGCAAATGCCTATGAGGCATCTGCCATTAACTGGTGTGGCAATCAATATTGGTGTTACTACCTGTTGTGGCCATTCTTCTATCTTTGCTGCTGCTTAAATGCTGGCATCATCTACGTTGAGGAGGCACTGCTGTTGTAGGACTACATCTTATGGAACTTGACACTCAGTTTTAGAGTTGAGATGACAATAATATTTTAACACTCGTATTTCTACTCAGAGAGATGAGTTGAAAAATCAATGTATTGTAAAAACATCTCCGAGCAGCAAACAGTGCAAGACCACAGCCATTTTTCCTTCTTAACGTGCCTGTTCTCTTCTACTTGATGATATGAAAATAGCAGGCACACCAATGCTCAAACTTCCTAAGCTCTCTGTTATGGAAGGGGTATCATTATTAGTTGACTTTTCTTCAACTTGCTAGCTTTGTGATAAGAGGAGGTGAATCACTGCTGTGTACTAGCTTCTTAACAGTGTGAGCCTTCCTGCAGATATACAAATAGCTCACAACAAGGAGCAAAAGCTGATTGTAGAACAAGACTTGGCACAGAGTTATAGCAAGTTGCAACTTGGAAACAATGATAGTCACTCTGAAAACTGAATACCAGTCACTCCTTTTTCCTATTCTATTGAAACAGACTTAGGAGACCTGTGCACCTCTATGCAGGTTTGGCTCTTGAGGAGGGGAATTTGACTATATGTTGCATTATTTCAGTACATCAAGAATGATAGTATGTATGGTTCAGATACTGGGGCACAAATGACCAAAGTTGAAGTAAACTGAGCATTGCATAAGTGAATTGCATCTTGGCATGTTAATAGTCCTCACCCTATTCAAAGTTTTGTTACTCTTGTGCTTTTCTAAACTGTGGATCAAATTGTATGGAGTGGTAAAACTGATTCTCCAAACAGCCGTCCTGTTTCAGATTTCTGGGAGAGAGGGCTGTGATAGAGCATGCTGGGAATGTGCCTTTTGTTTGTTTGTGGGGGGATTAAATTCCTGTGATTCAGTTGTAGGGCATCCAAACACATTATACTCGGTGTATAAGCACATCTATGCAAACTCTGAGCTTGCATATATGCACAAAAAGCATTCACTTGGGTAGTGATTGTTGTTTTTAAGAACGAGCACAGCATGTCTGGAACAAGTCTCCCTTTTCTGCTGGCTGTGCAGGTGTGACTTTGTGAGCCGGTCTGTGCATTCGCCTAACTAAAAGGTATCATTTTTCTGCTGTGGTTCTGTCTTGCTGCCTGTAGAGCATCAATACAGACAAGATGATTGAATGCAAGGATGTATTTTGTAGTGTTGGTGGGTAGTATCAAAAGGGAAAGCTGTTTCTTTTTCACTTGGAAGGTCATACATTTCAGTGTAGGAGTGACCAAGAAAATTCACCACTTGTGTGGTGAAATAGAAGTTTGGTTTGATATTTATGTCTAAAGTTACTGGAATGTCTTATTCCAAGTTCCAGTGACTGTGCTTTCTAGCTTAAAGTTATACCCTGCATTTCTGTTCTCAGCAAAACTTGCATCATGTTTTTGAGTGAGAGCATCAAAGTTACAAATCAAGAGGAAATCCTTAAAACTGTTAACTTTTTTCTGTGAGGCGAAGAAGGAGGCATGCTGTGGATCAACTGGTGGTGTTGGAACAAATGTGTTGTGAGGCTTTAGGATTTTCAGGGAGTGTGCCAGGCTTCTCCCACCGTTTGCTTTGGGGGATTACTTTAAAGCTGCATGCAATCATAATGCTGAAATAAGAGTTCATGCTGCTGTGTATACAGATTGCTGGGTTAATTTCTATTTAAATTGGCAAATGAGTTTCACTCCCTAAGAGGAGGGGGCAGTCAGCAGTGCAGCAGCTTAGACATTTGATGTGCTTGGGCACTTGGGAAAATGAAACACACCTTATGAAGTCAGTTTCTGTGTTAATGTTCTGCACTGCACTTCGCTAGGCCACAATGATTAGAAAACCAATAGGTTATAGAATATGACACTTGAGATATCCATAGCCTTAGTTGTAATTTTGCCACTTGAAGAAAGTGATTGGAATCTTGGATCTCATGGTGAAAATACTTTGTAATTCATCACTTCCTAGTATACTGTAATCTGAAAGTTATAAGTGAAATTAAACCCTCCACTTACTTTTTTCAGAATGACAGAGATGAGGGATACTGCCAGGCAGATGAAGGACTTCTCAGACGTTAGGAATACTCTGTTCTCTACTGCATCACAGTTGGAAATTGATTTTGTCCTTATGAATAAGCAAGGTAAATGGCAGTATTGATGTTTTTGGCAAGTCTTTGGAGAAAAGGTAATGTAAGCTCAAAAAATCTTAGTAGCTGAAATGGAGAGCACAGTTGTAGCTAAACTGTGTGACCTTCTGCTGACAGTGCATTTCAAACATCTGTTTCTGTGATTTTTTTTTATCTTATGTTGAGTATTCTTTCTGACCTTCATACACATAGCTTAGTATCATTTGTGGAAAACATCTGAAGTGATTACTTAGTAATCTGTAGTGGATAAAGTTTCCCTAGTCTGAAAGAGAAAGTACTAAATAGCTTTGTTCATTCCAGTGTTTGTGGGAATAAGAGATTTATCTCCTGTAATATTAGTTTTTGTCCTTGACTACCTTTAAGCACCGTTTGTACTTCATTTCACCTACACAGAGGAGTGTGACCAAACTTTTTGTATACTCAGTTGTCCTCATATGGTGAACTAATTGAGCAGGCAGTGGACAAGTTGTTAAATACTGCTCATTTCTGGGAATTCTGCACACTCAGGACTTAAATAAAATTTTATGGATGTTGTTTGTATGGAGAGAGGTACACACATGAAGTCCCATGGTGAGGGTGAGTGGGTGCTCCTTAGGGGCCAGTGCCCAAGCATGTGCCAGAAGAGAAGGTTAAGGGTAAAGATTCCAAATACTGTGGCAACAACTTGGAGCAGGAAGCTTACACCCAGTTTGGCTTGGGGACAATACTGGTAGACTTTCTGTCCAGGTGTCGTGTGCTGTGCCAGTTCCTGTGCAGAAGAGTGGCTTGTCCTGGGGTTCCTTCCCCCCATGCTTGGTCATGGTGGGTGTGTGTTGTTTTTTTGTTTTGTTTTGTTTTGCTTTTGCTTCTTTCCTTGAAAAACAGAAATTCCTGCTTTGGCATTGGTGAGGCTACCTGGAGTACTCTGTCCGCTTCTGGGCTCCCCGGACTTGAGATTTGGGTGTACTGAGAGTCCTATGGAAAGAGTTGAAACAAAAGAGAGATAATCATGTTATTTTTTCTTCTCTGTTGTACCTAGTTATTTGGCATTTCATTCATTTGTAATAGTCATTGGTCTGCCAGGAGTACTCATGTTTGTATGGTTTTGGGTTTGAAGTCATTGGTATCGAACCTTGCTGCTTTCCTAGAAAACTCAGTGTTTAAATGCAATGGGAAGATACAGTTCAACTGCAGTCAAACTCCCCAGCATGTGGCTACAGGGCAATAAGTAGCTTTTGAGTGATAAACTTCTAAAGGGATCTTATAAAATCTGTGTATATGGGGGAAAAAGTCAACTGTTTCTTAGTCCTCTCAACGGAGCTTTTGATCTGAAGCTATTTGCAATTTCTACTTCTGTTGTAATAAGTCTATAAATGCTGCATGAATCTTGTGACTCATGTTAAAATGAGCTAACAGAGCTGTCTCACTTAGACCTATTTGGGCTACCAGGGATCTCTGACTCTATAGGAAGTTTATTTTAAATGTCTGATTCTGAAGTGGGAACTGAGGGGCTGCCATGTTCCCTTGTTGGTAGTGAGTTTGTTGTGGGCAGCTGGCAATTTCAAAGCCCTCTAGAAGTATTTAATGTAGTGTGTTTGTGGTTTTTTTTTTTTCTCTCTCTGAAAGTGGTTGGAAGCAGATGTGTTACTTAATATGTGCATATTCAACTTTGTTAATGCCATTTCAGGATTCTGGCTAATATAATATTTGGAGCCTGGATAATGTTACAGATGAAAGGGTGTGAGGATGGCACTGTATGACTTGGGCTTTAATTTTTCTTCTCTTGCTGTTAAAGTAAGCTTCAGTTAACTATTTAAGGAAGTAAGTATGAAAACCAAAGGGGTGATGCATGTGAAATGTGTAATTTCAGTGTCTTGTTTTGTAGCATTATTTGTTTACATAGTTGACTAATGAATGTAAACCTCATGATTAGACTGTGTTGGTAATTTTGCCTGATGTACTTCAGAAAAATACAGGCTAGCAAAGTGATTAAGAATACTGGAATTTCATGTATACCTTTAGCTGTACTACTTGTATTTATTTATGAGAATCTTTGGATGCAAATTTTGAAGGGATTGAGGGACTGTTTATAGCCTAGACCAAATGAATGCTTGATAGTTTAACTTGAGACCTGTAGAAAAATCCTTGGTTGTGCCTATATTTTCTAGCAATCTGAAGCAGCAGATGAAGCTCTTCCTGTTAGTAAATTTTCTCCTTATTTATGCTGCTCTATCTATGCTCTGCAATTACTGTTGTTCAGTAACATAACCAGAAGGACTCAGCAAGATTTTGTAGCATCCTGTACCTTCCTCTCATTACTTTCTCAAATAGGAGTACTGTACAAACGTGTGAGTTCCATTATCTTATTGCTTTGACTTTCCATGCTCAGGAGAGCAGCCAGAAGCCTGTCTTTGGTTATCAGCAGCAACTGTGTTCTCTGAAGGAAATATGCTAGAAGCTTGGCAGTCTGGGTGCCCAGACAGCAGTGATTTAAATGTTTGCCACTTAAATGTTTATTTGTAAATGCTCCAGTATCTGAGTTAACTAGTTGGGAATCACAAGCAAGGCTATCTGTGTCCCTTGGTCAGTATTTCAAGACAGATGCCTCAGGACCTGAAATAAGGAGGCTGCTGACACAATCTTGTACAAAGATGGGAAGTGAATGTAGCAGAGGGATTAGACTTCAGCTGCATACACTTGTTTTGCATTTTTGTTTTATGTGGAACACTTCATAGTAGGAAGATGACTTCTATGCGGAATAGTAGTTTTTATGTTAACTGCAGCATGGTACTGGACAGCTGATGCAATTGCCTATGAATGACATGTGAAAGTAGTTGCATTTGAGAGTAGCATCACCTGCCTTCTCATTGGCCTGTGATAAGGATGAATCCAGCAACCTTAGGATTCTGATTATTGTTGTCTAATGCAAGAATGAAATCGTCAATATGCTTGTCTTGTCTGTGCTGTTGGAGCCGTTTTTCTCTGTGGAGTGAGTCAGTGTTAGGTGGAGTGCAAGCCTGAAGGTCTGGTATACTTAGCAGGCATCTCCAATCCAAACTGCATTGCTGGGGTAATAAAAGTCATGAACTGAAGGTACCATGAAGTTTTCAATTGTGTATACTTGAATAGTAGAGAGGAGATGGCCAGTGTGTGGACAGATAAGGAATTTTGGTCTGTATGAATGATCTGGTTTTGGTGGGCACGTGAAAGGCATGCCATTTATTTTCCTTCTTTTTTTATCTTAGATGTGTAGAATTCTTCATTATAGCTTCTCTCAGGAGACTGGTCGTGCTGTAAAGGATTAGACAGTGTTTTAGTAGATGCTGGTTATCATCCAGCAGTGAATTTCCTTAAAGATACCAGCCAGACTTGGAAAAACTCTTCCTAACAAGAGGAGTGGGGAGGGAGATTGAGATGTCCAAGGCTGTATAAGGATAGATAAAGCAGGAAGTTGAAATGTTTCCAGGCAGGGCTCCAGGTTCAGGAAATAAATATATTTACCCAGATAACTGGAGAGGGAAATGTTAGAGCTACATAACTGCATTGTAAAAAGGATCTGAAAGCAGTGTAAATCTGTGGCTTTGAACTAGGTTAGAAGGTGCAAGTGGATGGAATGGTCCTTTTTTCCCCGTTCTACAACTTTACATCTGGAATTAGTCATTCAGTGAAATTGCTTGAGGTGGCTTAAAGCTTTACAATAATTTTAATGTCACAAAGCTAGAACTCCAGTCATCAGCCTTCCTGTGGCAGCTGTTCTGACATGCTGATGCAGTGAAGAAAAACAAAGCCACTGATAGTAGTAGGAACCTACAGCACTTCTTTTTATCAGCTTGGCCTACTAAATTACCTATGATCCTTTCACAATGTTGAGTTGACTGCAGGATGCAAAAGTTCTCTTGGAAACTAAGCATTTAGTAATGTTGGAATAGCAAGCGAGTAATTGAGCTGCCATTGATTTCTTAGATTTGAACACTGGCCTCTTTCATAAACCTAATGTAAGGGTATGAGTTACGCTGTAGAGACTTCCATGATGTGGAAAGAGAAAAACTGATATGTCTGTCATGCTGAACTGTTATGGTTGTTGTATAACTCTTGACCATCTACAGACCTGGTAGGCATTTAATTTCAGCAAAAGTGGTATGTTCCTGGAAGAATGTCACAAGTTAAGCCTGCTAATAAATACGCAAAAATAGGGAGAGGAGCTGTGATTCTTCATGCCTGCTATTCCAGGTACTGTTGGAGGCATATTGTAAAACAGGGATTGTGTTCTTGGAAGAAGGGTGGGCCATCTATCTTCTGTTTGGGCAATTCCATTATTTAGCACTGAAACTAGAGTGATAGCCTGGGAAATCTTAGGGGCATTTGATAGTGAGAATTCTGATAAAACACTTTATTTTGTTAAAGGCACCATCTGCTTCTGGCTAGAAGGTGTTATTGGTTGTATTGCCAAGGGTACAAGTGTCAGGTATCAAAACTATTTTCCCTCACTGTCATCATTTATTAATATTCCTTTGCTTTCATGAACATAAAATCAATAACGTAGTAGAGTTTAAAAATGCTTTTATAGTAAAGTCTTGTTAGTATTCTCAATATATGCTAAAGTCTTAATAGGATTATTTTCTTTTTCTGTTAATGTGAATAAAGCCAATAGTTTTCCTTCAAAATACATTGCTCCTAGAATATTTGTTTTAGATTGCTGTTTGAGTTTGGAAAGGCTTCTGTTGGTCTTTTGAGCAAGCTTCTAACACCTGTGTGCAGGATAGTGACAGTGATGAGTACCAGCTTGGCATTGTATGAAAATGTAAAATGTATGAAACTGTATGAAATTGTAAAATCTGACAGTGCTCAGAATATGAAAAAATCTGTGGCTGCAGCCTCAGTGCATGTGAGACTTTCCTATAGTAATTTATCACTTTTCTGTGGCAATCTTGTTACTTGAATGTGAATCTGTAGCACCCTTGGAATCGAGTTAATGAAAGAAGGAAGGAATAGAAATAAGCTATGGAGAACTATTTTTTTTGTACCCTGTGGCAACTCATCTGTTTAGTCCTATTTCATTACTTTTCTCATGGAAAATAAGATTCTAATTTTAAATTGCATTCACCAAGCTTCAGAAATACTTCATTGCTATGAGATTGTGGCCTTTAATCTAGGTGTGTAACAATACATTAGTTTATGGATGAAAGGAACTTGCTGTTGACTTACCTTGTGAAAATAAATTTGGGTAGGGTGGGGCTGACCAAAAGGGCACAACTTGCTTGAGGCCAAAGATGCACTGAATAGGTGGATGCGTAACCTCTGAGAGGGAAGTTACTCATTTGGCTGACAATACCAGCCAGGTTATCTGCACACGTATTTAGTGGCCATTTGCCTTGATAACTGCTCAATGCATTTGAGAACCGGTATTTCAGCTGCAGTCAGGGGACCTACAAAAAGACATTGCTTCTTTGGGAATATTTTGCTTACTGGAACATCTTGCTTCCTGCATAATAGAGTGAATTCAGTTGCTATTTTGATTTATGATGCTAATTGATGTGGTAGTTGATGGGAACTGCATGTACTAATTGCTGGCTTGCTAATCCTTTCCAAATTATCTCACAAAAGCTTTTAAAATAGAGCATTACGTGTTTTTTAAAACTGTTCATCGTGCAGACATAAACAGTTGGGGGGCCCTGTTGTGCTTGTAACTGCCTTTTCTAAGCACTGGTCTGTTTTAGTCACTGTAAGGTTCCTGGGGAACTTAAGGGGCTTTAATGTAGTCTTACTGTTGTTTTTCATGGATGTTGAAGCAACCTCTAGAAAACAATTTTCCAGCATGCTTTCTCCTCCACCTTTCAGCAGGAACAGTGCCATTACTTACCTGGTCAGGGTAGAATATGTATGATGCTTGGCTGTGCATTTTTAGGTAAGGAAAGACCTCATCTGCCATTTGAATTGATGTTCCTGTGTATGTGCCAGTCAGTGCAGCAGAAACTGCAGTGGGTAAAATATAAGAATAAAATTGGGGTAATTCATGGAGTAGTGCTAAGGTATGTTGACTGTTTCTGATTCTGGTAAAGGAAAGAATATATTAATAACTTTGTTTACTGGGCAAATCAATCAACCCTAATGCAGACTGGAAAGCTTTTGTATTTCTGGGCTGATGTGGAGGGGAATCAATGCTAGATTATGGAATGCAGGAGTATGAAGATTTTACTGTCTTCACTTACATAAGGAAAGACCTGTTTGAGGAGAGGCAGGTAACAGCTGATTTCTCATTTTGGAGAGTTGTGCAGGCTTCTGTGTCAGTGGGGTAGCTGGGCAGAATCTCTTTTGTAACTGTGGCTCTGTCAGTGTGTGTTACAGTGAAATCAAATACCTTCATGTGTTAGACTAAAGTTCCTGACAGATGGTTGTTTCACAAAATGTATGCAAATCTACCTTGAACTTAATATTCTAAGGTGATATAGACACTTCAATGAATGTGAAATTTTCCAGTTTGAGACTTGCTGTGGGAGCAAGGAATTAAACATTGCGAGTAGAATAGAATTAACCAGGTTGGAAAAGACCTTCAAGATCATCAAGTCCAGTCCAACACCATCGAATCAACTAAACCGTGGCAACAAGTGCTTCATCCAGTCTCTTCGTAAACATCTCCGGTGATGGCAACTCCACCACCTCCCTGTGCAGCCCATTCCAATGGCCAGTCACTCTTTCTGTAAAGAACTTCTTCCTAACTTCCAGCCTATATCTCTTCCCTGGTGCAGTTTGAGACACTGTCCTCTTGTTCTGGTGCTGGTTGCCTAGGTGGAGAGACCAACCCCCACCTGGCTACAATCTCCCTTCAGGTAGTTGTAGACAGCAATAAGGTCTCCTGTGAGCCTTCTCTTCTCCAGGCTAAGCAACCCCAGCTCCCTCAGCCTCTCCTCATGGGGCTTGTGCTCCAAACCCCTCCCCAGCTTTGTTGTCCTTCTCTGGACACCTTCCAGCAACTCAACATCTTTCCTAAACTGAGGGGCCCAGACCTGGACACAGGACTCAAGATGTGGCCTAACCAGTGCTGAGTACAGGGGCAGAATGACCTCCCTGCTCCAGCTGGCCACACTGTTCCTGATATACATGCCAGGATGCCATTGGCCGCCTTGGCCACCTGGGCAGACTGTTGGCTCATGTTCAGCCTACTATCGACCAGTACCCCCTGGTCCCTTTCTGCCTGGCCACTCTCCAGCCACTCTGACCCCAGTCTGTTGGGTGGTGTTGGATGATAGGTTGGACCTGATGATCTTGAAGGTCTCTTCCAACTTGGGTTTATTCTATTCTATAGCTCTGCATGGGGTGGTTGTGGCCAATGTGCAGAACCCGGCACTCGGATGTGTTAAATCTCATGCTGCTGGACTCTGCCCATCTGTCCAGCCTGTCAAGGTCCCCCTGCAGAGTTCTCCTACCCTCTAACAGATCAACACCTGCCCCCAGCTTTCTGTCATCTTCAAGTTTACTGATGATGGACTCAATCCCCTTGTCCAGATCATCAGTGAAGATATTGAACAGGATGGGGCCCAGCACTGATCTCTGGGGCACACCCCTGGTGACTGGCTGCCATCTGGATGTGGCACCATTCACCACCACTCTCAGGGCTCAGCCCTCCAGCTGAAAGAAATAACTTTTGAGGAGAGGAAAAAAGGCATTTAGACACTGATGTTTGACTGCAAGTTGAATGTAGGCTGTCAACAGCAAGAGGCAATATACCTTAGTGACCAAAAAAGTGCAAGTATGCCCCTTTGAGGATTACTTGATGTTAGGTAATGACATACTATTAAAATTAAAGCTGAAATATATATCTCTTGATTTGCAAACCGGGCCAGTCCAAAGGCTTTTTAACAGAAATGTGGTAGATAAATGGGGAAATTAAATTTTGGCAGATTTTGTAAAGAGCAAAATACTTCACTGGCATTGTTTCAGATTTTTTTTTCTGAAATTAGTATGTGAACATGATGGGTTATTGAGACAGATACTTCTTTTCAAGATAATTTTTGCATACAAGTTTCTGTGAAGTCAAGTATTTTAGAAGTTGCCTGGTAGTCCTCAATTTCAGTGAAAGGTGCTATCAGGGGAACCTCTGTTACTGTCCAATGTTGATATATTTCTTGTAGATTATCTGACATTCTGCAGCTGGCTTTGATACTCTATCTCTACTCAGCAAATGGGAGTATTGCTTACTAGGTGAGTGGTGATATTTGATAAAAGGTCTTCAGTGGTGATGCATTAGGTAAATACTGATAAGTGGATGCTATTACAGATAGGATTGGTGCTTTTTAAAACAAGATCAACGAGGCTGTGATATTAAATCTGTAAGAAGATATGAACACAGCTGTATAAATGGTTTTAAATGTGACTGTGTGTGAATATTGGAGCTGGAACAGAACTATTGAGCTTGGATGCAAATCTGCAGTGCAAATTGTGGGATTTGCAAAGGCTCCGCATACAGCGTGGTTGGACTGTCTTGCTGTTGCATGCTGTGGTAGCTAACACCTGAAAATGTCTTGAGTACATAGAGAAGGTACTCTAGTTTAAATATGATTAATTTGGACATGTGTTTTTCTGCAAATTCTGAAGAGTTTAGTTTTGAAAAATAAGGATGTGAACTGTCTATTCCTTCACTATCAATTTCTTGCTTTCTTCTTGTTAATCAAGCCAGTGAAAAGCCTTTTCATAGCTAGGTGTGTCAGCAGAGAGAGGGGATGTATTCCAACCCCAGGGGAATGTATTCCCTAGACAGTGATTAAGATACAGTTTTCACTTCAGCATGCCATAAACCCTCTCTGTTCGCTCATGACTATCTCATTGGATTGGTTTCTATTAGTTCTGTAGGGTGTCTGGCAGGTGTTCTGAGGATCACATCTGCATTGTGAAGAGCTGTTATCTGTGTGCCTAACAGCCATGTGTTGAAATATTTGTGCTGGGGCAAACTTACCCCCTCAACTAACTTGGAGAAACTACTTCCCCACTCCCCTCCCCCCCCCCCCCCCCCCCCCCCCCCCCCCGCCTCCCCCAAACCAACCAACCAACCAAAAAAACCCCAACAAACCCCCAAAACAAACAAAAAACCAAAATAAAATTTACCAGACTGGCTCAGAAAGTTTTGGAAGCAAATGAAGATATATTTACAAGCAAACTATAATCCAGAGATAGGAAATGCAATGAATATGTACAAAATATACAATGTATGTGCTATATATACATACTTAAAATTTATAAACAACACAAACTCCTCAGACCCTCCCTTGGATGGATCCAGGGGACCCGTTCATCTCCTCCCCCACTCCTTCCCTCCTTCCTGTTACCTCACACAGTAGTCAAAACAGAAATGCCCCAGCAAGGCCACAGGGGAGAGAGAGAGGGAAAAGTTGTAAGCAGAAACGACAGAAGAAGGAAAGGGAGAAAATTGTTTGAGCCTCTTCTCTATATCCCTGTTAGCAGTCCAGTGAATTATATAGACCTTACCATTATTTTTCTTTGGTATCCAATGGTAATTTTCTTTCAGTCTTTGCAGTCAGAAACCAGGCAAAAGTTCCCCCTTCAATCTATGACAATTTAAATGTTTACCACCTAAATGTTTATTTGTAAATGCTCCAGTGTTTGAGTTAACTAGTTGGGAACCACAAGCAAGGCTGGCTGTGTCAATTGGTGCAGCTGGCTTAAACTGGAAGACACTTGATTTAAATTTCTTTGAGTTCTGTGAAAGCAACAGGGATTATGAATGGTCGTTCAGCTTTTGTATTGCCGAATGATTCAAGTAGTACCATCCTGTGCACACTCAAGTGAAAAAATAATCGTGACAGTGAAGTCTTTTGTTGAATTATAATCCAGTTGAAATATAGTCCAGGACATCAGATCAGAGTCTTAGAAGATAGTCCAGTAAGTATCTTGAAAATGTTTGTTCTGTAATAGTGGCTCATTTGTTGCCATCTAAAGTGGGTCTTCTGTGTTGGATATTGTGGCTAAGTTGTTGCATAAACACTGGTATTGCACGTTCTGTGAGAGATGCTGATCCTGGAACTAGAATAGTTTCTAGACAAAAGTGGTTGCCTTGAGCATTGAAAAAGTAAGGGACACCAAATGGAATCAGAATACATGGGAGAAAACTGTTAGGTTTAATTTTTTTCTCTGCCAAGGTGAGCTAGTAGAAATTTGCTGGTGAAGAAGTGTGAGATGATCACTTGGGGAGCGTGTGGGATGTATTTTTTTCTTTAAGCACAACAGCTCGAAAGCAGATAATTCCCATGAAGCTATAAAAATTGATGTTAATGGGCAAAAGATAGCTATATACACTTGAGGTAGTTTGTGCTTTCTGAACCTGAAAGTAATTTTTTTTTCCTTAGTGTTTGTCTCCAAGCAGGACAAACAGGCCATTGAAATGTAGGTGATGAATTGAATACAGCGTCTTCAGTGTATGCTGGTTTTACTCTAGCCAATGTTTGGCATGATTGCAGGCTGTTGGTCTCATAGTACTGTCCGCCTGCCGTTCCTGGGAGACGGAGATATAAACTGGGAGAATTAAGTCTCCTGGATTACCACTTCAGTCTTAGATATTGTGAAGGGATTTGCTGGATGTGGTTCTGTTTATGGTCCCTGTGCCTGCTGACTTCAAGACTGACTTCTGTATTTACACATTTAAATCAGATGCTATTTATAATACAGTATGAAAACAAGGATTTTTAGTTATAAGTACTGCACTTGTTTAATTTCTTCCATCTACCTGTCAGGAAATTTGAGTTTGAATTTAAGTGTTGAAAAAGGTAGTACATTAATTTCCTGATATCAGGGACAGTAAATTAAGTTGCTTTTATGTTATATTCAAGTGCAGTGTGACAGTGGAGTCTTTGTAAGAAAAGATAAGTGAAGTACTTTGCTAATGACATACTGTGATACAAGATTGAAATATGAGATTCAAAATCGAATCCTGTTTAGTGACACAAATTAGTGCAAACCGGATGGTTTCGGCAGGAGTCAAGTAGTAACTTCACACATTAAGGCCTGTTGAATAGCAGAACTGATGAGTTGTGGTTTCCTGTGGTTCTGTCATCTTCCTAGAGAACTTGGCTGATTTTCATCAGCTCTCTTGTGTGCTTCCTTCTCTAAGCCAAACCAGTAGCAGAAGAATAGGCAGCACATGCTGCACCTGCATCCAAGCTACCTGTGTGTCAGTAAGAACACCTTTGCTGATGTGATGGAGCATGTGGAGAGTGATAAGTGGCAGGCCAAGGGGAATTGGACATATGAAGTCTTCCAGCTGGAAGACTTAGAGCATTCTTCAGTATACCCTTCCCCTAAGCATTTTCTCTCTAGATTTTTTTTTTCCCCCTGTTGTCAAACCAAGCTGAAACTGTACAAAGAACTTGAAATTTGAAAGTGGAAGAGAGCATTTTTCATGTTTACACATGAGGTTTACTGCAACGTGATGTTTTTCATCCAGTGGCTAAACTGACTAGCATAAGAAGAAATAAATCATTCTGACTTGTGCTCTGTGCTTATTCTTTAGGAGGTGAAATCTTTGTGGAGTAACTGATACAGTATTTGCTGCCATGTTAGAACATGTAGCTGATTGGTAGTCTAATGGAAGTGATATATTGAACAGATGAGGCCTGATTAATAATGAATAAAGTTGCTTCAGTACTACGGGAGGTTGTGTGTTTCTTAAATATTAATTTCTTTATGTAAAAATAAAACAAACCTTAAAAAAAAATCTTACAAACCCCACAGAGTAAAGCTTCTCTAGTTCAGTCAAGCAAGCAAAGTTTGTTATCTCAGGGTTATGTTTCTGTGGTCCTTTGTGCTGTGGGATTACTTCAGCTTCCATTCAAGTTGAATTCAAAATTAGATTGTGCTTCTTGATTGCCAGTTCAGATTTAGCTAAAAATAATACTAACCCTGTGAAAGGCCCATGGTAAAGCAGAGCAACAAAAATATAAGCTTGCTAAACCCAGATATAGGCATTTGCTGTCTGCTGAGAGTATTACTGAAGAGTGGGTGAGCTCCACTCCAGCTCCCTTTCAGAGGTTCCAGCCCTTCAGTGTAAAAATCAGTAACTGTCTTACTAGGATAGCAGGCCCACTGAAGACTCAGATGAGCTTTGGAGCTGTTAGAGGAACAGGTGTGGGATTGCACTGCTGGGTCTAGGACAGGTTTTTAGGGTGTTGGAGGACTGCTGGCTCTGTTCAGTGGGTTGCTGGTCTGCACCTAAACCTTACTTGCCTTAGGCAAGAGGGACAGCAGCAGAGTGCTGGGCAGAAGCTATAGCAACTGAACTGAGCAGTAGGCTGCAAAACAACTTTCTGGCTCTAACGAACTTGAACCTGTTTCTCTGGGAGCTATATGCATTCTCCCTTTATCTGCAACTGATTGTAAACATGTTGAACCTGTCATATAATCACCAGCCTAAGGTTTTAATTAATCTTGCCAGAAGGGTTTTATGTATCACTCTTAGGATGGCTTTTCATTGGCCATGTGCAAATTAAAACACCGTTAGCTTTGTGTTGCATGCAAGTCATGCAGCTAAATACAACTTGAGTTTCAGCAGGAAGAAATTAATCATACAAATAAGCACTCAAAGATAATACAGCTCAGTCTGCTTATGCTGGCAAGGTGTTTAGGATTTGGAGCTGAACATGATGCACATTTGCAGTTGCTGCTAACCTACACAAGTTAGTCTGTGGCTTTCATAACTATCTCTGCAGATACCAAGGAAAGGAAATCTTCTCTTCAGTACTAAAGCCGTAATCACTCTAATCTTTTGATGGTCTTGACTATCCCCGATACTTTTTTTTTTTGGAGGATGATCACATCACTTGTTAGGAACATGCGAGGTTGTGAGCAGGCATCTTTAAAAGCATATTCATACATATTCAACACTCTGTTTAGCGGAGTATGAAGCACTTATGGAACTTGACAAATGGGTACTGTGTCCTAGGATGGAAAGAGATGTGAAGCACATTCCCAAAATCCAACTGTCTTATACTAATGCTGCTTGGTGTTGACTACTTTTTACATTACAATGTAAGTAACCTTGGGGACTGTGGTAATTTCTTATTGTGGAGATAATTGTAACACTTAAATGAGCAAACAGCCTTTGGGCAAAATATTTGGTTTAGTTTTGCGTTGGACAATTGGCAAAGTGTGTGGGTGCCTGAGTACAAAGTGTGTTTGACTGGGTCTCCTTGCAGTCTGTCCCTCATCTGTGAAGTCAGATTGCTCTCTAACTGCTGCCTGCTGTCAGTCAGTGGGATAGACCACACAGAGTTGTAGACATGAGAATTCTGCCAGTGTACACTTTTCATGGAAACATTTGTGAGGAAACTTCAGAGTGAGAAAGAAAAATAAGCGAACAGGTTAGTATAGATCAAACTTCCTGTGTTGTCATAATACTTCCTTTTTTTTCCTAGCTATCCTGGTACTGAATTGTTGCAGTAGTCTGCTAGTTGATAACTGCAGAGATAGTCTAGTCAGTGCAGTAAGCCTATTTAAAAACAGTTTTTAAGCTTTTAAGAACTGTGATCTTGTATTGAAGTGAGTAACACACAATTTATGTTTTCAGGTTTTGCTGAAAAGCTAAATTTTGTAACTTATTAAACTATAGTGAAAGATTCTCAACACTGCTGAACACTCACCCATAAATTTTTACCTTTATTTTTAAGATAATAGCCTTTGTTTTGTTAGCAGTTAGGATATGTGCCTTGAGTTTGTTGCACATACAAACTCCTGAAAGAATGGCAAATACGTGGAACGATGTTACCTGGGGAAATAAATACCTGGTTATCAAAGCAATGATACTGCAGGGGATGGCTGAATCATGCTGTATGCTGGAAGGAATGTTGGAGGGAAACCATTGTGGTTGGTGTGAATTTCCTGGAGTGGCTCTTTCAGTAAATGTGGACATCACTTAAGGTTAACTATAGCTTCAGGCAGATAGTAAAAGATAATCATGAAAACACGGAATTGGCTTGCTTTGTGGTGACTTCTGCTGAAGGGTGCAGGGCTTAGCAAGTTGAAGTGTTAAGTGCTTGTGAGCAGAATGCACATTCAATAAGATGGTGAGGATGGATAAGTGTCTTTGCTGTTGTACTTGCAATAAAACTAGAAGTTCCTGGAAGTTTGATTTAACTTATTTTTCAAGTATTCAGGGTTCATACTGAGGTTTTTTCCTAATGTTGCTATAGAAGAGCTCAGGGTAGACAAATGATACAGCTAACTGTGGTATGTCTGCTATAAAGGCTGTATTCTTGTGCCACATTTCTGTGAAGTCTTATTCCAGCTAGTTTATTCTGGATGTGACCTTCTTAGAACTTGTTGATATTCTGTAACTCTAAACTCGTAAATTGTCATAGCACAGAAACGTTGTGATGATGGAATAGGTGTAAATTTAGAACCAAGTTTTCTGTATTGTCAAATAAGAGAGATTCTGATTCCTAACTAGTGTGTTATTGCTGGATATTCAAAGTACATCAACAGGAGGTGGTTTAACAGAATTTGTGTCATTTGGACTGTGGTGGACATCTGAGGCAAAACTGTTTACATGATATTATTGCCTTTTTTTTTTCTAGGAAGCTATTAGTTACACTATTTTGGATTTGTGTTCTTCCCTACGATGATAATTGTGGCTGTACTGTCTTTTAAAACAGATTTGGACGTGGGCCCAAGATTTCCACATGTTGTTAATGTAGATTTTCTAGTTCTTAATGATACCTTTTGCCTAGTATCTTCTGGAAGCTCAAAAATAGCTTTGAGTTATGAGGAGAACATCATGTCTGGTGCTTTCACAAATGGTATTATGGAGATCTCACTGAAGAAAGTTTTGTCATTTTTTTCTGTGTTTTTAATGATTAACCTGTTAGAGTCTAGTGCTACTGCTGAGCAGCTGAGTAAAGAATGCTCTTCTCTAGTAAATTAAAGCATCTTCCAGATGAGTTGGATCTCAAGTTATGGGGGAGGCTTAATTAAAACACGTTTTGTCTTATTGCACAGAAATGTTTGCCTTCTTTGAATGCATGCTATTAACTGCTACTGCTAACTTTAGAATGTATGTTTTTGAAATGCCAGTAGTGGCTATATGCTTACTAAAAGAGAAAATAAAGAGACTTTTCATGTGTTAAAAATACTTCATTATGCAGAAGTTCTATGTTTAATTCAGTCATGGTTAAAGTTCAGGAATTCTTGACTTGCACTCAGGTTGCTGTTCAGTTTCAACTTAACTGCACAGGCTGACAAAACTTCACGCAATGTAGCTATGCCTGATTTGTACTCAATACAAGTAATAATCCTGTGGGACAAGGCTCCAGCATGTCAAAAGTGAACTCTTGTGTTGGCACCCAGATGAAAGTGTAGTAGGAATTAATAGAAGTATGTCCTAGAGCTGAATCACCTTTTTGGAAGCTTATTTTAGTTCACAATAACTTGCTCTATTTGTCCCAAAGAATTTAGGCTTTTAATTTGTCATGAACAACAGGGAAGAATTGTGATGGCAGGTTACTACTGGCTCATTTGAAACTTTTGAATGGTTTCTGCCTGATTTATGTCATATATACTTCTTTAATGTAACCTGTCTAGAACAACTATTGCTGTATTGCTTAAGTTAAACCTCACAGCATTGCAAGTGGGTTGTTTAATTTTCTTGATACTAGCCCAGATTTTGTGACATTTAGAGTAGTTTTCCTTTTTCAGTTTTTTAATGGAGTTTCATTTCAGGCTGAGAGTGAATGGGAAAGGAATAATGGAAAGAACACTGCCATTGATACATAGCTGGGTAATTTGAAATGGTGAGAACAAGACAAGGTTTTAGGTGAAAAACTTGTACAAAGTGGGTTTCTCTTAGTTACGTTAAATTTGCCAGTTGGAGATGTCACCACAATGAACTTGTAGTGCTGTCCCACAGCTGTGCAGTCCAAGTTTGATCTTGCTGTCAGAGGTTAAGAACAGTTTAGTGATACAAAGCCACCTCTGACTTCTTGCTGTTAAAGAGAAGGGTTCTGGATTAGACACCTAAAATGGTCATGCCTGTGTGCTCAGGCTGTCCAGAGCCTTTGCTTGGAACTGGTCTGATAATTCCGGTCTCTATTTACCACAGACACTATAGTTAGTTTCTTATATATGCTGGTTGACCTCAGTATTTAAAGCAATGAAGACTGTTTTCACTACTCTTTGGTGAATGGCATCTAAGTTGTAATCATGCTGATAATTGCGCTGTTTTGTTTGCCACAACCTTGACCAGTCTCTCTGTGCTGTGCATTGTTACTCCAGTGCTATTTGCTGACTACAATCCTCACCTCTTTAATCCTCACCTCTCTCTCTAGACTGTTTAAAAATGTTAAAAGCATTGTTAAAACAAACATGAAAACCTCAACCAAACATAAGCCAAAACACCCCCTCTGAAACTGAAAGGACCGACCAACTCAAAACTGCCACCACTAAAACCAAACGAAACTTTCATGTGGTTTTCAAGGGTTTTCCTTGAAGTGGGAAAATGCTCATAATCTTCGTATTATGTGATGGAAATGTACCTGTTTGCAAGAGGAACTTGCTGTCTGTGGGGACTAGAAATGGGGTAGTTGAGCTACTTTCAGGAAACCTCAGAAATCAGATAATTTTTGTAATTGCATTAGCTGAAGTATAAATGCTTCTCTGGGTACGAATGTGATCTGAGTGGCAGCCAAAGCTGTGTGAGGAGAGGATAGGAATGGCAGGATGCTGCGCCTCTGAGGTAGCTCTGCAGCCATGAGTGACTCCTTTTGATAATATTAATTACTTGTTAGTTTTAAGGTAACCTTTTTCTCAGGTTACCTAGAAGGAAATACTAGCTGTTTAGAATCTTTCATTGTGCTCTGTCTGGGAGGACAGGTAATTGTCACTACATGCTTAAGTCTGATCAAATGCTTGATCCTGTAATCACTTGTAATTACGTCTTCACAAATAGGTCTGCAAAATGCTACATGATTTCCTATACACTTCCAACAAGCCAGAAGTTCTGATGCTCGTTCACCACCACTAGTGTTTTCTGGGGGAAGTATTTAACTCGGAGTTGGAACTCTAGCTTGGCTAGGTTTGTTTGTGGGCTTAGCCACATGGATAGGATGTAGTCCTGAACAGTAAGAGATTGTGTTTTTTTTTTTTTTTTTTATCAGCTGGACCAGAACACTACAGAGGTTTTGTCTTTGACTGATAAAGCTCAGTGAACTAAGTTGCACATCTTCAGAAGCTTATTTAGCAAACAGTTGACTGGGAACTGTGATCTGTATGCAGATCAGAGGCACTGACCAATCTTTTCTTTACTGCTGGCTGCTTTTTGTGGCTAATTATTTCATCAGAATTTGTGGCTCTGTAGAATTCCTTCACTGTTGAGTCATGCCAAAGATCAATTGTGTCTGAGCAAGTTGGGGAAGGTTTTATGTGAAGCAATGACACTTTTTAGGGCTTTGCTTACTTGGCTGTAACTATTGCAAGATAGTAACTGCTATAAGCATTTCAAAGAAACTAGTTGCAATCTGAGCATCTATGAGAAATATTTAATTGGATTTCTGGGAAAGGGATGAAGAGCAAGCTGTTGTGGATGAGCACAAAGAAAAGCATTTTGACTTTGGCCTAGTAACTGCAGTGGGGGAAAAATTATACAGACTTTGAACAACCTCAGTGAAATGTAAAAAGTCAAGGCACCAGGAGAGCTCTGCACTTCTGCAAGTATTTGGGATTTGAATGGTGTATTTGGTTTATTTTTCAGGATTGACGGAATCAGGCTAATAACCATTAAAGCTTTGCGTAGGAGCAGTAAGAATGACAACTGAAGAATATCAGATGCTTGGTTTTGAACACTAGTAAATACAATTTAAGAGAACAGCTAATGGGCTGGTACTAAATTCTCAGTTAATATTTGCAGTATATGCTTAGTATTAAGGGGAGTACAGTAACAGGTGAAAAGGTTGTCAGTAAGAATTTCATATCCTTATTTAAAGTCTTAGCTGTAAAAGCCTGTTAGGTTTTGCTTTTTACAAATGTTCAGTTGATGGTGAAGGTGATTGCTTGAAAATTAGTTTGCTTATTTGTTTACACAACCTGTGTGTGTGGTGTTGTTTTTGGTTTGAAACTCAGGCAATAGTCTGAATTTAAAAATGTGAAGAGACTCTGGATTGCTGTCCATATGATTACACTCTCTTCCATTCTTGCCTGTGATTATCCCTTTTGTAAACATAGGGGCAATCAGTTGCTTCAATCTTGTTAATTATCCTTCTTAAAAACATTATAGTGAGTTTCCTTGTAACGTGCCTCCTCTGTGCTAATAGGTTCTCCAACGGAGATCTTTAGGATGTTTTGGGCTTTGATTACTGTTTATACTTGCATGGAAAGGCACATGATAAACAGAAAACTGAAATGGAAGGTGGGTGGATATCCAAGGCAATAAACCCATTCAGAGAAGTGGTTTGGTTTTCTGTGGAAGGAGGAAAAGCTGAGGCTCAGGAGTTTAGTGTGAGATATCAATTATTGAAGACCTTAGTGTTTTAGTGCATTGTCTAGCTCTAACCTGGTGGTGATTAGCAGGAGTTGGTTGATGGGGAGGGAGGAAACAAAGGCAAGCAGAAAACATCTTAAACCACTAGGAATTAAGAGTAGGTTCTAGTGAAGGGAGGATTCAGTTCAACAGCTCAACTTATCTTAAACTGAACAACCCAGTTAAATCAAGACTTTGCTTGTCTTCTCATGTATTGGATTTCTTTTGCGTGTATTGGTGAACTTACTGCTGCAGACTGAAGACACCAGCAAATTAGTCCAGTGCCTTTGCCATGAAGGACCTCTGTTACAGGGGAATTCCCTGTGTTAGAATGCAGTGAGCACTTTGATGCAAGGATTGCGGCAGCTGTAGTTGCCCGTGCCAAATGTAATACAGACCAATGCCTGGGGTAATTTCAAAACTCTCTGGCAAATTTCTAAACTTCAGTTTTCAGTGAGCTTTGGAAATAGTACTATATATTATGGTTTGTAGCAGCCTAGATCTGTCTGACTGGGCTTGTTCTCAAAAAAATGAAACAAAACCCCAACAAAAAAACCAACCGGAAATAACATCAACTACTACTTCAATATCTTTGTCCCTTACTGTTGGGGGGTAAATTTCTTCGACAGGCAGCTTTGATGCTTGCTCCAGTGGGCAACCTTAAAAAAAGAGCTATGCTATTACTACCTAAGTTTTAGCATAATAATTGCTGATAGAAGGGAAACTCTTGAATTAATTGGCTTGTAGCATAGGCCAAGGATAGTGAGGGAAGTGCCTATATAAAAAGCTGGTTTTAACTGCCCCAGACAGATTACCTGAGTTCTGTACTGTGTGTGTTTGTTCAAGATTGTTTGCAAGTGTTGGCATGGTTACTAACATTGGAAATTGACCCTACAGGAACAGTGCTTATTTTTGGAAAAAGATGTAAAGCAAAATCATAAATTTTGGAGTAAAAACCAAGGAGAATATCTACTATTCCTTTTAAGCAAGTATGAAAAGTTTTGAAAGGTTGGGTTGCAGCTTTGGTAGTAAAAAGTTAAATATACAGGAAGCATTGTACTTAATGTTTGCCTAAGATGCAAAACTTCATCACAGAATGTTACGGGTTGAAAGGGACCTCGACAGATCATCTAGTCCAACTCCCCTGCCAGAACAGGACCAGTTAGAGCCCATCACACAGGAATGCATCTGGGCAGGTTTTGAGTATCTCCAGAGAGGGAGACTCCACAACCCGCCCCGGGCAGCCTGTTCTAGGGTGGTGGTTCTGCAGCTGGCTTAGTTTTGCCACTGTGGTTGACTTAGGTCACTCTTAAAAACCTGTAGTATTGTGAGAATCAGCTGCTCAGTTGGTGACTGTGTGCATTTTGTGGTTTACCTCACATTCAGAGCATCTGTGGGAAGTGAGGATTGGAGAGGGTGACTGCTTTCAAAGTATATCTGCAAACAAGCCCACGGTTTAATTCAGATGTACTTTGGAGCTTAAAACAGTAAAGTTTCCTTAAACAATTTGAGTAGTAGGAGCACAGTTGATGAGTGTAAAAGTAAGATAATTTAAGACTTGAAACAGTTGGTCCAAAATTGTTTGTTTGTATCTTGTGAGAAACCACAGAGCTTTGCTGCAAGGATGGGGGGTAGGTAGAACTGAAGCTGTTGCTAAAGGTTCAGCCATTCAGGTTTTTCCCTGTAGCTTAAACAAACCAACCCCCTAACTGTAACAGAAGCTAGCAAGTAACTGAAGCAGTTAGAATGCAATGCTGAGTAATAGCTGAATTGCATTTATCAGATTATAATAACAGAAAAGCCTTTTAAGCAATGATGAAGACTTAATTCCATTGAGTTGGCTAATAATGTTCTAACAATCAGCTATAAAATGATTCCAACAAGCAGCAATTAACTTCCTTAACTGATAACTAACACTAGGAAATCACAGAATGGTAAGAGTTGAAAGGGAGTTCTGGAGATCTAGTCCAACTCCCCTGCTAGAGTAGGTATGCCTCGATCAGGTTGCACAGGAATGTATCCAAGTAGATTTCTGAAAGTCTCCAGAGAAGGACATTCCATAATCTCTCTGGGAAGAGCCTCTCTGGATAGAGCCTGTTCCAGCTCTGTCACCCTCAAAATAATTCCGCCCCCCGCCCCTTCAAGTTGAAGTGAAATCTCCTGTGTTCTAGTTTGTGCCCACTGTCTCTTGTTCTGTCACTGACCACCAATGGAAAGAGTCTAGCCACATCTTCATGAACTCCACCCTTTAGATAATTTTAAGTGCATTGATAAGATCTCCCCTGTGTTTTCTTTTCCAGACTAAATAACCCCAGGTCTGTCAGCCTCATTTCATGAGAGATGCTTCAGTACCTGTCATACACTCAGGCAGGCATATGTGGTTTTCTTAAGCAACATGTACGACTGGGGGTGGGGGGAAGAAAAGAAGTACAGAATATGTAGTTGTAGGTAGACTTGGACTTCAGGTAGTAATAAAACTGAAATAAATCTTAGGTGGTTAGTCATAACTGCTTAAAATGTATTAAGCAATGCACTCATTACATAGTACTTGCTCAAGGGTTGAAAATTAACCGAATGGTCATAATTTTAGAGTAAACTGAAAATCCTGAAATGGGTGAAAACAACATTTTTGGACACATTTTCCACTGAAAATAAGGAATAGCTCTCAGTCAATAAATCCTATGACCTGACTTTGATATTACAGAAACTAAAATGTCAAACTTGAACCATTAACACCTGGACAAGTAGAAACTGAGCGAGAGGAAAAAGACTGAAGGTGTGTGTTGGGCTCATGTTCTTACACAAATTGACTGACTTGGTTTCATTTATCCAAAGTAAGGCTGTTGTAGGTGTTTTGTACTTAAAGGTTCAGAAATTGATGGAAAGCAGTGAGTGCATTTCTTCCTTCTCATATCTTAAAAATACTGTAAATGGGGATTGCAAGTCAGACATAGTGTGCTGTTCAGTAATGTTGATTGTGTTGGAAAAGAATCCTTAGGGCGCTGCATTTAATCTGAGGAGTGAATAAACAAATTCTGTGGGATCGCTGTATTCATTTTTCTGACTTAAACAGGTAGGTGACTTATTTGTAATAGCATATAAACTAGAACTGAAGTAAAATTTTACTTCCTTGGCATATAATACAGAGCTAGTTCTTAATCACAATGCATACACTTCTTAAATTGGGCTGAAATTTGGCTGAGGCTCAGCTAAGAATTAGAGAAACGTATGAACAAATGGACCTGGATAAGGATTTTTTGGTAAGAAATAAACCAAATGTGGCATGTGCTTTATGTTGTATCATGCCTCTCTAACACTTGTACTCTGTTTTTGATCCTCTTTTATACTTAAAATCATCTGAGGCATCTGTAGGAGTCAGGAATTAAACTAGAGAAGATGGAAGTAGTGATGATGTGCTCTCCATGTAGGGAAGACAATGTACAGATGGTAGAAGTGGAAGAGACTTGCAAATTGTCAAGTGATTTAGCTTGATCTGTGTTTTGCAGCTGAACCGATTAGTGGTGGATGTTAATGTATTATCCTTATTACAGTTAGTATAGGCTGGCACATCCACAGGTGATGCTGACTTTATGTACCTGCTTGATTCTGCTGCTCATAAAACTGGAAGCAGCAAGCTAGGCTTCTCTGTTGGGGCTTCAGAAATTTGATACTTTGCAAATAGCAGTAGCTGTTCCACTGAGAAAGAGGCTGTAATTACTTGAATGAAACTTGACCCACATATGAACAAAAAGTACCTGTTGAGGGCTTATTGCCAAGTGTGGATTTGTACTTAAGCAGATATGATTACATGGACTTTGTACTGGATTGTTTGACAGATTAAATTTTTGTGATGGTCCAAGATAACAGTAGGTCACAGTCCAAAAGTAAGGTTCCTTAAGGATATATATATTGACAGCTATAGTGGTAATCTGATTCACCGAAAACCATTTCAATGCCAGTTTTCGATGATGATTCTGTATGAGGTTAGTGTGAGGTTTGTGCATTCATAATAGTCTTTTGCAGTAGTGCTGGTAAAATTTGAGTGGACTCTGCTCTTTTAATAGACTTGGCTGCTTCTTGAAGCCTGAAACAGCCTCCTTACTTCTACAGCCTGATGTAGTGACAAGTGGTGTACAATGATATGCTGAAAAGGAGGACTTAAAAAAAAAAAAAAGTGTGGGTTTTTTTTTTCTTCTGGTTATCAGGCTAAGAACTAAATTGATACTGGGTAACCTTTGCCAGCAGTTATCAAGTGCAATGTAAATCTGTCTGGCTGTCGCATTAACTAAATAGGACATCTTATATGTGGGACTTGATCAGCGATGCTGGATATTGAGCACTGGATGTTGAGTGTGTGGACTCTAATAGCAGCTGGTGTTCTATTTTTGGAAGCCTCTGAGGAGCCCTGATCTGAAAGTGTTGATCTGCTAGCCTCTTAGGTTAGCCTGTGCAAGGGTTGAGCGTGGGCACACAGCAAGACTGCAGGGCAGTAGCAAGCTATTCCTTCCTAGCTGAGACTGTAGGTGGAAATGGAGGTAACTGGGACCTCTTCCTGTTATGCAAGAGGGGGTGGAAAAAAAGTACTGCGTCATAAAAAGAGCTGCCTGTCTTTGGATAGCTGATGTTGCAACCTCAGAGAGCTCAGTGTTTCTCCAACAACTTCTTTTGAAGTCTTGAGGATGCATTTGAACCAATGTATGTGCACATAGGTAGTGCACAAGTTGATTGCTGCACCTTCTTTTTCTTGGGAGGGATGTTATTCGTTGCAAAGGAGCTGGAAGAAGATGGCTTGACAAATATAGGTATGATGTTTTCTAGCTTTCAGTACAGTTTCTGTACTGTAAATCACATCTTTGAATATGTTTCCTATGTAGAAACAGCTGTCTTACGATTTTTAAGTAAGAGACTAATGAGGGACTGCTTGAAATACAGTAAGCTTATCTTTATGGAATTACTCAAATGGGTACCTTGATGCTGTATCTGGGAAAAATGTCAGTTCTCTCTGGTATTCAGCTGGTGCCACTGAACTAGAAATATATTTGTCAGAGATGTAGTAGAACCCATTGATTGTATTGTGGGGATCTTTAGTAATTCAATAAATAAAATTATTCATGCTCATTCCTGGTAATTAAGAGATTCTTGATGCAGTGCATGTAATCCTGTGTAAGTTTTGAAGCTTTTGCTTGTGGAAGTGATAACCTGATAGATTACCTGAAGATTTGACTTGATAGCAGTCTAGAGTTGGAGGGTTTCTGAAGGGCTTCAGTGGGACCTAACTTCAGGTTTTGCAGACAGCAATAGGTTTCTGTGAGGTCTCTAGAAAGCCTGCATAATGAAGTGGTCTGTTAATACTTGTAAAGGATCTCTGGGCTAAAAACCCTGCAGGAACGGGTTCCTGTTCAGCTAAAAACATCTGAAGAAAGGTAATTGTAGAATTGGAATGTTTGAAAATAGGTAATTAATACTTGTGTCCTCTTTGCTTGTCTGAAAAAAGCTTTTAGGAAGGACTGCAGACATCTGCAGTGCTTTTAAATATTTGATGTGCTTGTACAGTTCTCTATACAGAAAATTCAGGACTTGCTCTATTTCTGTGAGTCTGATATGGAGAGGGCTCAAGTAAAAGATTAGATGGATTCCTTAACTTGCTGTTACAATATAGCTATTGAGAGATTAAATAATCTGTTAGAGATTTACATAGTGTTTACTTCCTCATGTCTGCTGGCTCTGTATCAATTACTAATTTTTAGAGGCCACTGAATCATGCCATCTGTAGATGCTTGTTTTGCTTATGTGTAGAATAAATGCATTGGTAAGGTTGACTTTCAGTGCCTGATTCTCTTAGGGTTCTAATTGCCAGCGATTTTGACAGCTTCAGCAAAAATCTCCCGAGTACCACATCAGTGTCACTTGTACATGCGAAAAGACTTCTGATGCAAGCAAAATTGACTACTAAATTTGTAGCATCCTTTGAAACAAGGTGCTTTCAGTTTGAGAAAATCATGAAAACATGCACTTGCTTTCCTTACCATCCAGCAAAGGGAAGTTTATGGACAGCTGTTTTCTACTTCTTGCATTGGGAAAACTACTGGGAAAGCAGTCAGAATTATGACAGTGAAGAGTTCTAGATTCCTACTGATGACAATTTCTGAAGTTTGATAAAAGGAGAAAATAGATGATCTGCTGAGATGTTTCAAAAGAGCTGTTTGTTCATAGGCTTTTTCCAGAGAAACTAAGGAAAATACTAGTTTACACAGTAAAATTCCTGCTTCTCAAAGCTCTTGTACTCTTTCTTTTTCCTCTTCTTTTCTGTTTTCTTTCTTTTTTGGTACCCTGTTTAGTGGTGTCTTGTATATACTGTAGCCACAGTATGCAATAGAGTGTTAGTATTTTTGTGGGGGGGGTGGGAAGACACTTCATGTGACTGATACAGTGTCATATACTTAGGTAGTATGTACCTCCCAATTTTCAACTACTCAAAATATTGTTAGCTTTGTTTCTGTAGCTGACATCAGTTGTCCATCTCTGATAACAAGTTGTCCACAGTCAGTTATGGAGAACAATGAAAATGGATTGTTTCTATTCAGGCCGCTCTTTGGAAATGTCAGCTGAGCATTGTTTGAGTGGTTCAGGTGCTCTGTAAGGAACTCCTGTAAAATAAGTGTACTGATTCGTGGAACAGCTGTAATGGTAGCAGCTTTTTACTCTAGCAGAGCTAAAACCAATCTATACCGTGTATCAGAACCCGTTAAAGATCCTTTTTGTGTGTGTGATGGTTTGGTTTTATGTGGTTTGTGGTTTTTTTGTTCCCTGACTAATCTGTCAGTACTTGACAGAAGTTGCTGAAATTGTAAATGATTGCTTTCAAAGGAAGCTGTCAAATTGTGATGTGTTGGAGAGGAAGAAAGAGAAGTAAGGCTTGATCATTTAAGTGGTAGTCTGGCAGCTGGATCGCTTGTGGGAACTAATGGAGAATTTGGAAATCTTTGTGCCTAACCTATCTAGTCCAGTTCAACTTGGAATGTTATAAATGGTGTACTTTAAGGGTAGTGTGTTAATAGTATATAAATTTACAGATGAAAATACCTTTTCTGAAGTACTTGAAGAAAAGCAGTGAAATACTTGTTTTGCTACATCCCTCCAGTTAATTCTGGGTATGCCAGTGATTCCATTGCAGAGGAATGTTTTAAAAAAGGAAGTTTAGAAGGGTAAATAACTGTCAATAACAGAGTCTTCAGATTTGCATTACATCCTGATGTTACTTGTGCATCAAAGCAACTGAGTTCAGTATCCTTGTGCTTTGTCATTAGCTACTTGGAAAACAACCAAGTGAAACTCTTGACTGGCAGAACTTCTCTGCTTGCATGCGATGATTTCATTGTTTCTTGTGCTGTAGAGGCAGTTCTGCAGAGATGGCAAGGTTGAAGCTGCTTTCAGGAAATCTTGAATGTGCAAGTATCTGCAGTTCTAAATACAATAGTGCTTCAGATTCGCTCATGTCTTGCGATTTTTTTCCGAATGTTTGCTTAAATTAGTGAAGAATAATGAAGATGCGCTGTGATAGGAAGCGTGTCAATAATGATGAATGAACTCCATCTGTACATCTAATGAGAAAATGAGCTCTTTGTTTTTGTGGATTTCAGCTTCTAATTGTTTTCTTCTAGGGAGTATCAGATGAAAAAATTGCATTTTCTGGGCGCTCCTAGAACACTTGAGTTTGGAAGGGACCTTTTAAAGGTCATCTAGTTCAACACCCCTGTAGTGAGCAGGGACATCTTCAACTGGACCAGGTTGCTCAGTCCTTTTCAACCTGACCTGGAGTGTTTCCAGGGATGAGGCTTCTCTGCCTCTCTGGTGAACCTGTACCAGGGTTTCACCACCTTAATTGTGTAAAAAAAACAAAACAAAGCCACCCAAACAATACAACAACAACAACAAATCAAACACCAAACAAAAAAAACCCCACTGCAAAACCCAAACAAAATAGCAAAATTTTTCCTTGTAGCTAGTCTAAATCTCCCCTCCTTAGTTGCCCTTTGAGACAGGCTCAGCTTAAAGCCTGTCCCCATATTTCTTCTAGGCCCCCTTTGAGTACCGGAAGGCTGCAATAAGGTCTTCCCGGATCCTTCTCTCCTACTGTTAAACAGACAGCTCTCTTGGTGTGTACTCATGAGAGAGGGGTTCCAGCCCTCTGATCATTTTCGTGGCCTCCTTTGGATCTGCTGTAGCAGGTTGCTGTCCCTGTGCTGAGGGTTTCAGAGCTGGATGTAGTACTCCAGATGAAAGTCTGAGTGGAGTAGAGAGGGAGAGTTGCCTCCCTTGACCTGCTGGCAGTTGTGGTTGTGATGCAGCTCAGGATTTATTTTGCCTTGGGGATTGTGAGTGTGCATTGGCAGCTGGTGTCCAGCTTTTCATCCACCAGTGCTTCAGGGCTACTCTCAATCGCATCATCTCCTAGCCTGTATTGATACTAGTGATTACCTCAGCCCAGGTGTAGGATCTTTCATTTGGCCTCATCTCATCCCTTTGGTTTGTCAACTGCCCCACTTGCCTTGTGTCCTGTGCAAACTTGCTGAGGGTGCGCTCGATCCTGCTGTCTTAGAGCTGAAAATACAGCTCTGTGCTGGTCCCAGTGCAGACCTCTGAGTGATACTTCTTGTAATCAATTTCCATTTGGACATTTCAGTTATTGACCACTTTCCTCTGGATGAGGCTATCCAACGAGTTCACTATCCACTGAACAAGCCATTGATCCAGTCCCTGTATCTGCAATTTACAAACTGGGGGACTGTGTGGAAGGCTGGACAGAATTGTAGATAGACAACATCCATAGCCATTGATGTAGTCGCTCCATCCTATTTGTATCTTCATGGGAGCTCAGAGTCTTAAACATTGTTGTTATCCCAGCAGTAACTGGTGAGTACTGTCTGGTGAGAGATGTGATGACATGAAGCAAGAGCCTGGTATCTTGTGTGTTGTCATTTTGTCAAGTGAAAAATACAGAAATATGTTTAAGTGCAGCAGCAGCAGGAACAACAGCCACCCCCCTAAACCAATCCCAAACCCAGACTGTTACATTTCTGCTTTGTCAGTAACCACCACCTCTGTACAGTATTAACTAAACTGTGCCTGGTACTAGTCAAAACAACTTGTTTGTGATTAGTACACACATAAAGGTAAAACTAAACAAATCCATTGACACTCCAGTGTTATTAAAAGTTCTTTGCTGGGCTCTTGGTAAATATAACTATATGTTGATACTTTTCACTGCGTTTGGCAATACAGTAGTGAATGTCAGCTTTTATAGCAGTCTGTGGGATGTGGGGCTGTGAGGTTTTCTTGATGTTCATCAGCTTCTTGTCAATAAAATTATTGGGTTTGGTGGCGAATATATCAACTGGTGGCTCAGAAGTTATGGACACCTCATCCCTGGAAGTGTTTAAGACTAGGCTTTGAGCAACCTGGTCTAGTGGGAGGTGTCCTTTTCCAGTGACAGAGTAGCTGGGACTAGATGATCTTCAAGGTGCCTTCCAACGCAAGCCATTGTATTATAAGATTCTGTGAAAAAGTTCAACACCACAGCTGGGGAGGTGGGAAGCAACTTCTTTTAAGAAATTTTTTAACTTTCAGAAGTTGTGATGCTAGGAACTGAAACACCAGTTTTATGGAGCAAATTAGGTGATGGGTGGTTGCTAGAAAAGCATCTAACAAAGGCAACTGTAACATACCTTAAATGCCAGTAGTGTTACAACTCAACTGAGATTTTTTTTATGAATTCTTCCATGTGAAACAGGCTTGGACAGCAGCATTCTGTGCTGGGTTAGGAGCTGGCTGGAGGGCTGAGCCCAGAGAGTGGTGGTGAATGGTGCCACATCCAGCTGGCAGCCAGTCACCAGTGGTGTGCCCCAGGGATCAGTACTGGGCCCCATCCTGTTAAATATCTTCACTGATGATCTGGACAAGGGGATTGAGTCCATCACCAGTAAATTTGCAGATGACACCAAGCTGGGGGCACTTTTTGAGCTGTTAGAGGGTAGGGGGGCACTTCAGATTACCATGACAATCTTGTAGTAGTGAGGGTAGGTTTTAGTCAGAAACTTAAGGCAATAGTGCTTGACCAGACAGTTCCTGTTCATCTTTTCCATCCCTGGACTATGGGTGTGTGTGTGTTTGACTCAGCTGGGAGCATATAGAACCAGTACTGTGACAGCGGACCTAACCTGGAGGTTTTGTTATACACTAATTGGTATTTTTATGGTAAACTTCACCAGCAAAATTAATTTTCTCAGTGGTTTTATACCATGTAGTGATGAGCACAGATGCTATTAGCAGACTTTCCTTTTGAATTAGTAACAACTGCCTTGTCAAAAGTGCTGGAAGATGATGCAACGTCAGTACTTGATTTTAATAATGGAAGAATGACACATAGTACTAGTAGAGGAGGGAAGAATGTAAAATGATTTTTCATATCAGTAAAAGCCTGTATTTATCAAGATTGATATCTGACACAGTATTTCTAGAACTTCCTGTTTGATTATTGAAGGAGTGGTGGCTGCAGGAGAAGCCCAAAGAGGTTGTAAATAGGAATGGTATGTTCTGTTTTCATTTGTGTGCTGGGGAGTGAGGCACCTCAGTAATGAGCTGTTGTAGTGGTTGAAGTGGGGCAGATACTCCTTTTACTGATGTCTAAGATAATACTTATGCTAAATATGCATAGTTCAGCAGTCAATTAAGAGGACTGTGGAAATAATGACACGTTTACTTCTGAAGAATAAGATGAACTTAAGGCATTTTTTGTTGTAATAAGCACTTGTCCTGCCTTCTAGATCTGAAATCTGTGTGAATGTTTTGCTGAAAGCATCTTATGCACAGGAAGTGCAATTCTGGCAAAACATCTGAGGAGGATCATAAAAATAAAAAGCTGAGTTGTTTGATCTTGGTTCCTCATCCCTTCGGTTCATGATCTTTCATTCCCTAAATGAGCTGCTAAATTGGCCTTCAGGGGCAGCTTATCCAGGCACACTGCGAAAAATGTGAAACTTGATGTCCCCCATTCTTGCTATTGATAAGTTAGTGTAATGGCAAGCCATAAAAGGACATTTTAGATTCAGCCTCCTGCTAAATTAGTGGGAATAGATAAGATTGAGATGAAGCATCTAAACTACTTAATCCTTGGCTCCACCTGCTTTTCTGTTCTGAATTTGCCTGGTTTTTTTTTGTCTGGGTGAATCTCAGTGATGAAGTGAAATGTTTCTTGTTTTATGGCATAGCTTAAAAATATTTTCTCAGGTTTTGAAATTCTAAAACTGCAGAGGATTTGAGGAAGTCTGGCTTATACAGTAGTAGTTACTTAGTTCTCATGGAAACTGGGCTAAAATCTTGAAAGATTCTCATACCTTGTCAGAATGTCAAGCGTCATGTCCTTGCATCCTTAGAGCCAGATCAAACCAAGTTGAAGATCTTTGTCATGCTATTAATGGGCAAGCCTGAGTCACACAATGCCTTCACACACTTGGTTAGAAAAGATGCCATTCTCAGATGATGCAGCATTTTCTCTTGGCCTGCAGCTTTCCTGTAAGCCTTGAGCAACTGGATTTTTTTATCACCCTGTGTGCTTTGTCAGAGTTAGCACCAACCACAACAGAGCTGTGCAGGCACGGCCCCTTGAAACCTGAAGCTAGATTTTATTTATTCATTTTTTAAAAATGGGTCAAAGTTAGAACTGATTTGATCAAGTGTTGCACCATGTGAACAAGCTCATAGGCACAAGTTTTTTCTCAGGTGTGAGCATTGGGGAGTAGCTAAAAACTAGCAGACGGTATTTTCTATCACATGTATCCATTGCAAGCTCTCTGGCATCATTTGTCATGAGTGAATTTATTTAATTGTAAGTGTTCAGTGAGCAAATCCAACTAATACGTTTACTTGAAGGCAAAAACTTCTGGAGTGGGTTATCACAGTATTACCAAGGTTGGAAGAGACCTCAAAGATCAAGTCCAACCTGTCACCACAGACCTCATGACTAAACCATGGCACCAAGTGCCATGTCCAGTCCCGTCTTGAACACCTCCAGGGACGGTGACTCCACCGCCTCCCTGGGCAGCCCATTCCAATGATGAATGACTCTCTGTGAAGAACTTTCTCCTCACCTCAAGTCTAAACCTCCCCTGGTGCAGCTTGAGACTGTGTCCCCTTGTTCTGGTGCTGGTTGCTAGAGAGAAGAGACCAACCCCTTCCTGGCTACCACCACCTTTCAGGTAGTTGTAGAGGGCAATGAGGTCTCCCCTGAGCCTTCTCTTCTCCAGGCTAAACAATCCCAGCACCCTCAGCCTCTCCTCATAGGGCTTGTGCTCAAGGCCTCTCACCGGCCTTGTTGCCCTTCTCTGGACATGTTCAAGTGTCTCGATGGCCTTCCTAAACTGAGGGGCCCAGAATTGGACACAGGACTCAAGGTGTGGCCTAACCAATGCAGAGTACAGGGGCACAATGACCTCCCTGCTCCTGCTAGCCACACTATTCCTAATGCAGGCCAGGATGCCATTGGCCTTCTTGGCCACCTGGGCACACTGCTGGCTCATGTTTAGGCAGCTGTCAACCAGCACCCCCAGGTCCCTTTCTGCCTGGCTGCTCTCCAGCCACTCTGACCCCAGCCTGTAGCTCTGCATGGGGTTGGTTTGTTTATTTTTAAATGCAAGTGATGCAGCTTGTTAGAGTACATGTTAGAGAAATAAACCTCTTGAGTGAATGCCAGTTGAGGGTTTTTATGGCATCTCAATTTTGCATGGCTTTTGAAACTTTTCTTTTTAAAATCCTGGTAACACTTCTCCCTTGATCTCCAAGCTGAAACAGACAATTTAAAAGCCAGAGGTGCTTACTGCTGTGGTTGTTCAGTGTGGTCATTTTGGACAGTGTCCAATCTTGAGGAAGCATCACCATAGCAGCAGTCTCCTAGAGAATTTTGTGGATCAGTGAGCAGTGCTGTCTTGAAATGGATGGATTAGAGCATGTTTTGCTTACTGAGTTTCCAACAGCTAATTTCCCTTGTTTTAAGTAGATTGTTTTTTTGACCTTACTGTGAAAGTAAAGAATGTGGTGCTAAAAAAAGGTCTCATTCTGGAGCAAGCCTGGTAACTGAGTAATTTAAAAACACCATCTGAAATGCTGCTGGAAAGGTCTTGTTTTTGAACTGAAATTCAGTGCATGAAATAACAAATTCAGTCATTTCCTTCAAGTTAACAGTAGTGTTTCTACAGAGCAGTGGCTGTGCTTTGACTGAAGCATCATAGCAGTGCACTGAAATGCTGGTGGTAAAATACTTAATTCACTGCTTACAAGTAGTTTTCTGATCAGACAACTCATTGCAATCTTTAGGTATATAAGTGGGCAAAGAAAATAGCTATGTTCCTTGTAATGCTTCAAGTGAGCTCAAACACCATGGTGATATTTACTTGGGAAAAATAAGCATGTCATAGTTTGACAACTGATAAAATTGGTCTTGTTTTTACATACTATTTAAAATGTTGCCCCCTTCTGGTTACTGACATCTATGAGAGTTAGGCATGGGGAAGAATAGAGCAAGTTACATAAAAGTATCTGGAAAAAGTGAAAACGTGTTGTATTTTTGCTTTTGAACAAACAGTTTTGATGCCTTAAAATAAGCTAATACTTGAAAAAACAGCTGAATGTGAGGGCAGTTTCCAGGCACACATGAAGGTCACATATAATAAGAATTTATGTAGAGGAAGTAAGATTTCAGAGACTAGCAGTCTCATTTAATATTTTTTATGGGACTGACTTGTAGTGGGCTAGTTACTCATTAACCTGTTTTGACACATAAAGAACCAGTTTGCAGAACCACATATGGCCAAATATCCTGTAGCTGGGTGGAGGAACAGAGTTTGTGCGGTCAAGTGCTGCTGCAGAGTGTGCCTGTGCTACTCCAGGAAAGATGCTAGAAATTTCTTTGAAGTAGAAGCTACTGTTGCTTCTTAGAGGTGGAACTTGGTAGTAAGCATATTCATAGCCAGTGCTGCTCATTCATGAAGATGCAAAGCTTCGCTTAGCTCTCTGTGATAACATACATGGAGTAATGAGTGGAAGCATTCAGTGTAGTAAGGCAGGCACTCAGAGCAAGTGTGTTGCATCTGGTATCTGAATTAAGCAGAATGAAGAAATATGATGATACTTCCTTGCACATTATTTAAATAAACCATTACTTTTTAGCTTTTTATTTTTATGTCGTCGTTGTAATCTTGTCTGTCACTTCAGCACCCAGTAACAGAATGACCAATGTAGCTAGCAATGCTGATGAGTAGCTTACAGAGAGTAGCTATTTCTACTATACTACACTGAGGTACTAGCAGGTTAGCATGCTTTGTTCCATTTGAGGTGTGTTGTGTTTATCAATTTAGGATATGTAGCATCTGGAGTGAGAAGAATTTCTGAATCACTTCAGCAACATAAACCATGTGTGGATCACTGTGGAAAACAAATTGTAACAACTTTGAAGGTGCTTTTGTGTGTTAAAAGGAACTGAGATACAGTGGTACCATATGGAGAGAAATATGTCTGTGTGTGTTAGTATTAAAGCTTTGCAGCCTTTACTGGTAATTGACAGTTAAGATTGCTAGGCTGATTCCTCCTGTTAAGTTTCAGTCCAAAGGTAAATTTCATATACTGGTAAGAGTGAATAAATTGTAGACATCAGAAAATGGTGTGAGGTGTATCGGCTAATCTGTACCTTCAGGGTTTTTCATGGTATTGTTTGTTTTCTCCCCTCACATTATCAATATTTCTGAAACTTTGTTTAAAAAAAAACCAAACCACAACAAAAACTCCAAGAGCAATGGTTAAGTATGTAAGAGAGATTTTTAGTCTTAAATTTTTTTTTGAACAAGCAGCACCTCTTACCAGTAGATGGAGGTAATGAGATATGCAAGGCAAAACTGTCTTCTCTAGTCCTTGAAAGACAGAAGAAAAGCTAAGTGGTATTTAATAGAAATAACTGGTAGTTAGTTTTTACATTTCAGGAGATGTGCAGAAGAAAGCAAGAAGGTCTGTTTTCAATAGGAATCAAACTTAAGCTGCTGCCTAAATATGCCTGCATTGTGTAGATATTCTCCATTTCCCCTGTGGTTTAAGCAAGTAATTAGTATTCTGTGAGAGTGTTTTGGGGCTCTTCTAATGCTGTGAGCCCTGATGAGAATTGATTCTCTTGCAGCAGTTTTCTAGTTTGCCTTCTAGTTTGTAATACCTCATCCTGTAGTGGTGTGTTTTTTTTAAATCAGATAAGGGGAAAAAAACAACACCCTGGTTTAGCTGAATCCATGCTCTGAGCATGCATGTGTGAGTTGTGAAGGTCAGTCTCATGGAATAAGACTCTAAAACGTGTTTATCATATAAATTTCTCTTGTTAACTTCAGAACTTGCCAGTTATAACCCTGTTTCTTCGATAGCTAGACATTTTTAATCTAGCAGATGACAGCAATTGGCACACTATGCTGCCATAATTTCCTAAAGAGCATTAGTCTTTTAAAACCACTTTTTAGGATGACCCTATGCATGAAATTTGCTGCTTTATATCTTAAGAAATACTTGTGATCACTTCTGTACTTGAACAACTTTTTGTGGCATACTTCTGTGAAGGCTTTCAAAGGGCTTCAAGACAGCTGCCCTGATAGCTTTTGATTTGAATCCCTGAGATGTTTCCACACTCATCATGCCACTGCATAGGATGAGGCTTGAGCGTCTGAGTCTTTCAGCCACTCATCTTAATGAGAAAATTAGGAGGAGGTATCAGAAGTAATGATGTAAGTATCTGTTGCAGGACTGCAGCTTCATGCTTAGTTAATGCTTGGGAGAGAGCTCACCTCCCTGCTATCCAACTTTTGAAACTATTTCCATGAGGAGAATTAGGGAATGTACAAATGACACTTACAGACCAAGGTCAATAAAATAAAAACATGTCCAGAGAAGGGCAACAAAGCTGGTGCTGGGTTTGGAGTACAAGGCCTATGAGGAGAGGTTGAGGGAGGAGGGGTTGCTTAGCCTGGAGAAGAGGAGGCTCAGGGGAGACCTTGTTGTGATCTACAGCTACCTGAAGGGAGGTTGTAGCCAGGTGGGGGGTGGTCTCTTCTCCCAGGCAACTTGTGTCAGAATGAGAGGACACAGTCTCAAGCTGCACCAGGGGAGGGTTAGGCTGGATGTTAGGAAGAAATTTTTCACAGAGTGTTTGGCCATAGGAATGGGCTGCCCAGGGAGGTGGTGGTGTTGCTATTGCTGGAGGTCTTTAAAAAGAGACTGTATGAAGCACTTAGTGCCATGGTTTAGTTGATCAGATGGTGTTAGGTGATAGGTTGGACTCTATCTCAAAGGTCTTTTCCAACCTGGTTAATTCTGTGTTCTGTATTCTATTCTGTGAAAGTAATGAAGAAGACCACCAAGAAAATCTCCAAACCAAAACATGCCCAAGCCCAAAGATTTTGAGATTGTAGATAGCAAGAGAATAATATATTGGAACATCCCCAGGCCATTTGTACTTAGTAAGATAGATACAAGCATAAGTTCAGACATATTTTTATGTTAAAGAGTACATGTCTAAGAAAATGTCATTTCCCTAGAATTGCCACAAATTTCATAGGTGTTGGCACTAACAGGCAGAAGTAGAACCTGCCATAAACTGACTGTCATAAAGCTGTGTGGAAAGGTTCCACTGAAGATGGACTGGTTTGTGGGAGTTATGGGCTGTGGAATAAATGAGCTTAATAAAAGCAGTTTATGCCTAGGGAAAAAAATGTATTTCTCCTATCTTCCTGTTTCACAGCAGTGAAAATAATTGCAGGCTTCATAGAAGTTTGTTTGTGCAAGGCCATATGGATAACAGTGCCCTGAAAAGCAGTGCTTGCTGATTTGGAAATAGCATCTGGAGTCACTGGTTTGTGCAAGTAACTTTCACCCAGCCGAAAAATAAAGCTTTTCTGGCTTAAGAATGCCTCTCTCAACATGCTTCTGGGTATGACAAGGTGGCAGTGTTAAAGCTTGTGTTTGGGTGGGTATCATAGGTTGCTGTTCCAAGACTAGAAGTGATAAATGTATTAGTAGTTGAAGGTGTCTTTGATGGCTTGGTGAAGGGTGATAGTAATATCAAAATGTCCAAGGTTCACACTTAATGATAGCAAAGGGAGAACTTCTGAAGCAAGGAATTAAGGATTGAGTATGTGTAAGTTACATGGGTCTTAGATGTCTCAAGAAACTTCTTCAGTTAAGGCTTGTGAGTTGGCACTAAGGAGGCTAAATAAACCCAGCAGAAGTGGCAGCAATAAAAGGATGCCATTGCCATAAAAAACATAACACTTTCTCAAGTCTTCCGTGCCAAGTCTTCCTTCTTTTAGTGGCTGTATCAGCTTGTGCATATAGCAACAGAGTTTAATCCATGGCAGTGTCCTAAATCACGTAATTCAGACTAGAAGTGCTAGGATGTAAGGCATTCTTTTACCAGTTAACACTGGTTTATTTCATTAGGTTGGCTACTTCTGTGTGCTGTCAAGTCTTATGTTTAACATGCAGGTTTAATGCTGCTAGGATAAAAGTAGTCCTTGATTATGTCAAAGGGAGACCTCGAATTTGTAGCTCTGTGCTGATGCTCCAATAACTGATGTCTCTGTGCATTCTTGGTGACTTAACACCTCTTTCAGAGCTAAATGGAGGACCTGCGTTCAACTCACCTCAGTCTAAGTGTATTTTGGCTCTGGTTTTTTGATCTAGTCAAAATGACTTCCGTTTCTAGGTTTTGTGTGTGTTCCAACATTTCAAATATATAAACAGATTTAACAAGTGTTACAGAAACAATTCTTAGAGATAAAGTTGCTGTTCATAGAATATTTGCTGCAATAGCTAGAAATGTGAGGTGTGTTGGGTGTAATCTGTGGCTGTCTAAGCTTGCTAACAAGTTTTCTCATTACTGCTAAACAATGGTGAGAAGCTCACTGAGATGGTCACTTGAATTTTAAAACCATACTCTTTGATTCAAACAAGGCTGTTAGTTAACTGTAAAGATACAGCCATGGACAGATGCAAGAGTTGAGCTCAATAGTTCCTTTCTCTTGCCTGCATAGCTGGGAGAGCCAGAGGCAGTGCATTGCAGGATAACAATTGTGGCAATGTACCTTCCAAATCCATAAATTTTTAAACCTCGTGTATGTAAGGATTGTTAGTTGAAGGTCTAGGGCCCTTTCTTCTTTCTTTTGTGGGAGAAAGCTTGTAGGAAACAACTGTTGACTGTTGCAGGAGGGGATGTAATATTTAAAGGAATCACAGAATGTTAGAGGTTGGAAGGGACCTCAAAAGATCTTCTAGTCCAACCCACCCTGCTAGAGCAAGATCACCTAGAGTAGTCAGACAGGAATGCACCCAGGCAGTTTTTTTCATATCTTCAGAGATACGAGGAGAGGCTGAGGGAGCTGGGGTTGCTTAGCCTGGAGAAGAGGAGACTCAGGGGTGACCTTATTACTCTCTACAACTACCTGAAGGGAGGTTGTAGACAGACGGATGTTGGTCTCTTCTCCCAGGCAAGCAGTACCAGAACAAGAGGACACAGTCTCAGGCTGCGCCAGGGGAGGTTCAGGCTGGATGTTAGAAAAAAGTTCTATACAGAAAGAGTGATTGCACATTGGAATGGGCTGCCTGGGGAGGTGGTGGAGTCGCCATCACTGGAGGTTTTTAGGAGAAGACTTGACGGGGTGCTTGGTGCCGTGGGTTAGTTGTTTGGGTGGTGTTGGATTGGTTGATGGGTTGGACGCGATGATCTTGAAGGTCTCTTCCAACCTGGTTTATTCTATGTATTCTATGTATATTCTATGTATTCATTAACTGCCCAGGGCAGCCTGTTACAGTGTTTCATCACCCTCACAGTGAAAACATTTTTCCTCGTGTTTGCATGGAACTTCCTATGCCTCGACTTGCACTCCTTGCCCCTTGTCCTGTCCTTGGGCATCACCAAGCAGAGCCTGGCTTCATCCTCTCAGCACTCACCCTTTATGTAGTTACAAACATGAATGAGGTTGTGCCTTAGTCTTCTCTTCTCCAGGCTAAATAGCCCCAGCTCCCTCAGCTTCTCATTGTAAGGAAGATGTTCCATTCTCTTAATCATTTCTGTGGCTCTGTGCTGGACGTGTTCAAGCAGGACAGATCTTGGGCTCAGTTCTTTTAGAGCATATCTCATGGTTTGGGGGGGGTGGGGTGGTGGGGCTGCTCAAGGATGTAAATGGTAGGAGTGAGAAGGTTTGGAAGACAGCAGGATTTAAGGAAGGCAAAAATAGGTAAGAGTTGAGTCACTGGCATTTGTCTCAAGTGCACTACTGATTTTTGACGTATTTGGTAGCAGAGCAGGGATCTAGATGTATCTTGTGTGTGCACCAACAGTTCAAAACGCTCTGCTTGTGTTTGCAAACTAATATTCTTTGTGTCTGTTTAACATATGAATGTAGTTTTGTGTAATTTAGGGGAAAATAAATCTTAACACCATAAAGCTACAAAGTGAGGTCAGTGCTGGTTTGTTCTCAGGTGCTAAATCTGTTCTCCTGTGTTTACAGCATACAGGAGGTAACCTGAGGTGTTTGTTCTCTAGGTGATATCCTGTTTCTCTTTAGCTGATATTTTCAGCCTGTAGGTAGGTTTTCAGAAAGGCTTGTGGACATTAAATCCTTTTGTTTTTAAAAGATCCCTTGTGAGATGTCTAGTTTGGTGGTTAAAATTAACAGTTGTAGGATGCTTACAGTTTCCTAGGGGACATGTTTCTATGCCTTGATGGCTTGATAATTACTCCATGCTGTGTTATGGTTTTAAATAATGAGGAGTTCTGAAGAGGTACTGTAACAGATGCTCCTCTTGGTTTGCCTGGTTCAAATATGGTATGACCCAACTCATGCTTCCTTTCCTTCTCCCTCCCTGTGATCCCTGAAAAAGTTATTTGCTGTAAAGAACAAGGGGAACAAATCTAAATGTACACGTTAAATGTATCTCAAGTCTTCATGGTGTGGAATTCTGCTTTCAAGTAGGAACTGCTTTTTGTCTATATTACATGTGCAAGTGATTTCTACCTTCAGGTTAGAGTGTTGCTTATCAAATAAGGACTGCGGTAAAATGAGGAAGAGTTCTCTGTGTAGGAACAAGGGTTCTGGGTTCTAGATAGGAAAGCTTTTGGGGAAAAAAAAATAGTAAACAGTTTGCAAATTGTTAAAAAATATATTTACCACCAAGTTGTGCTCTTCTGTTTAGGGAATGATTCTTGTTTCTTTGACTTGCTGCTGTAACTTGAGAAATTTTCTTCAGTCAACACAGATGTGTGAAAACTACCTTGAGGTATCTTAAATCAGCCTAACACTGGTGGGAATGAGCACCCCAATATTGATGTGATAATCCTTGTCCATTTTCTTGTCTGTGGTGACTGTTGTATTCAAACATACTTGAACTGATTTTCAGACTACAGTTACAAATATTCTAAATTTTGTTAGATGAAATTAATGATTCTACATAAACTTGAGACTGAATTTAATAATAAAATGAACAGTACCACATTCGTAGGGCAGTTGCCTTGATGGCTGTCATGGTCATGCTGTGTGAAGACCTCTGTTGACTTTGGTAGTGTTCAGTGAAATTCAAGTAGTAAATGAACCTCTGTGTGGTTCCACATCTAAAGAGGCAAGTGAGGCTTCATTCTGTTCAAATTAAGTTATGGTGAGGTAGTTCATGGCTGCTTTCTGATGGGAAGAGAAGAGATGGGAACAATCCCTCTGTCAGAGTCTTAATGCTGCAGTCCATAAGCTGTCACTGTGTGTCTTGGGTGGGTCATAATTTTCTTCAGAGATCACACTATAGAAGACAAACAGGCCTAAAACAGATGAGTGTAATGGGATTGAGTGTATTTTGATGTCTCTGCGTCTCCCTGTGTACTGTCACTCAGATAAATGAAATAGATTACTTTCTGCTTTGGGTACATGTGATTAAGACCAAGATATATATTTTATTTTTTTTCCTGTCAGTTTGTCAAAAGGAAGAAAAATGCATGTGTTTTCCAACCCATTATCCTTTCCCTTCAGGTTGTATTCAAAACATCTGTGTACTATCATATGTCATAGGCAAACTTCAGCTTATTGGCCATGAGCAGCGTCTTGTTTTGTGGAATTCATGTGATATTTTAGCTGAGTTTTTTGCTTTATTTCTACATGGTTGTTTTAAAACTGGGTCACAGATGCACCTTCAACATATAATGCATGTGCATAATCAAAAGCCCTGGTTTGCAGTAAATAATTCATGTCAGCTGGGGCACTTGGTTCTGATAATGAGATCTCAGGGGCTTGGCTCTTTCCAGATGATATATGAAATATTCTTTGCTGTTAGCCGTTCAAACTGACAGGTACTTAGTTAGCAGTTAATGGGATTTGTGTGTTGAGAGGAAGGAAATTCCTTAAGTTTTTCAGTCATTTCTGTACTTTTTTGACATCTTTTTTCCTTGTCTGCCTTCGCCTTGAGGCTTTGACTTGTAAGACTTGGATGGACAAATGACTACCACCCTGGGTTAAAATCTCTAGGAATTGACATAGGCAGGAATATAAATCTAAATTATGCTTCTATTGACAACCTGTTCCTTAAGAAGTCTATAAGGAAACTTGAGCAGGAGGAAAGTTGGTAACTATATGAAGAGGTGTCTTTCTGTACTTTTAGAGGGTGATTAAAATGTTGATGGAAAAAGCTTGTTTCTATTTACCCATTAAACTTTGGAATTTGGTAATTTGGCTAGCCTTGGTTCTCCCTTTAGTCAAGCTTAAGACAAATTATTTGTCTTAATGTTGTGCAGCTGATAGGATGTAGAGGTAAGAAGTTGTGAACTTAGGTTTTGTCTCCATCTGTTGGCACTTCTTGCCAGCTCTGCAAGCAAGAGAAGTGAGAAGCAGCAGTGTTTGCTCAAAATCTGTTGATGTTCTTGAGCTTTCAAGTCATCAGTCCAAGACTTTTATAATGGAAGCTGATATTAAAAAGGATTATTTGGGGACAGGTCCATGGGTAAGTGTTCTACCCTGAGGTAGAATGTTCTACCCACCAGTAAGGACTGGGCTTAGCACTTGTGCTGATGCCTTCCATGTCTATCTCCAATTCTGAATGTCAGACTCTGTGTAACAGCAAACACAATTACTCTAAGTTCCTTGTAGAGTCTCCTCCTCTAGAGACTTTCAAGACCTGTCTAGATATGTTCCTGTGTCACCTGCCCTGGGTGATGCTGTTTTGGCAGGGAGGTTGGACTTGATCTCCAGAGGTGCCTGCCAGCCCCTAACATTCTCTGATTCCCCAACTTATTATTTTGGTGACTAAGTATTTTATATTTTTATCAAAAACTGTTGCTAGTAAAAATAAATAAATAAATTCTTCAGTGGCTGTTTTTAACTGGCTCCTTTTCTTAGTGCATGGAATTGCAGTAGTCCTGACAGCTTCTGTAATTAATAGCAAATTAGCATATGACTGTGGTTTCTGCTAAACCTTATCCCATCTGCTGCTCGTGATGCTTGGCTTGTCAGTCTTGTGTGCACGATCTGTTGACGGTGTTAAGAATGTGTTCCATGGTCTCCCTTCAGAATGTCTGAAATGTGAACAGTCCAAGTGGGCAAGAAGGAGATGTAAATTTTTTAATGAAAACTTTTGTTAAGTAATTATGACCTACTCTGTGCGCTTTGGTGTGCTTCCTCCATAACAGAAAGGTCAAAAGGGATCTGCTAGGATCTCTTGTGATTCTGTGCTGCTCCTCTGCTGTTAGTCACGTTTGTATCTCTCATCTTTGTTTCATGCTGTCATATCTGATGGGAACAGTAAGGTGAAGTTTATAATAGTGCTCTTGTAACAGGTTGTTACAGTGCTTACAGTGATGGTTTTGCTTTCCTTTTTTCCTCTTCTCTCCTTTCTCTGCTTTAGCCTTTCTTTAAAGGTCTAGTTTATGGCAATGTTCTTCCAAGACAGTGGTGTTCATAAGTATATAGGGCAATATAGGTAAAGATAAGTGGAAGAGAAGGTGGACCCAGGGAAGGTCTTTTGGCCATCATTTTAGATCAAAGTGTGAAGTTTTTGTTCAAATGTCTGTAGCTGCTGAGGCTTTAAGTCATCTGAGGTCAGTATGGGGAGAGGTTTTGGCCCTTGGAAGAAAAGTCAAAGCTCTTAAATGTGAGATGGAGAGAAGAATAGGTTTGTTGAAAACTCAAGATATTTGAGGGGATTCTTCTCAGTATCTGTAAGCGGGGGAAGCTTGGTATGTCAGATTCACTTGTGCTATAAAGATCTCATCTGTTTTTTTTCTTCATTGTAGAAATAACCTGTGAGCTAATTTGCTGCTTGTGTATGCAGGTTCCTTCTTGGGTTTGCTATTGTAATAGGAAAAAATGTGCTTGGGGATGGGTTGCTTGAAGAATAAAGATAAAGCTGGATGTTAAGGGATAATTCAATATATGTAAATAACTTGCCTTGGTTCTGGTAATTCTGTTATCCTGATGAGCTTCTGTAATCTCAGAAGCATTTATCAGTATTCTGTATGTGTGCTGATGATTATGCACCGTAAGTGTTGCTTTTGCAGCAAAGTAACCCTGGTGGGAATGGTAGAGACACTGCTGTTAACAGTGAGGATTTTGTATGATTCTTGCCTGAAAAAGATTTGTGATTTTACTGTTATTTTTTTGGTACTTCTTGTCTGAAAAAAGTATTTATCTAAAAATATATACTTTCTTACCTGAAATTACTTTTGTGAGCCTGTATGGCAAGCAGAGAGAATTAATAATCCCTTAGGTTCAGCTGCTTTCTGCAGAGAATGAATTAACTGAACAGGAATGCACTCTGTTTTCATGTGAGCTTAACATGGAGTGGTCATATGGGTTTCTGCAGAAGTGGGTCAAAGCTGTTTTTCCTCTTTGCCTCCAGCCATTAAAGAAAAAATTGGACACCTGGCTTTCTAATGTGCCAGGCATTTAATGCCTATTTTAACATGCCTTCACCACAGACCAAAAAAACCCCAAAACAACAAGGCCCAACTCAAACAGAAAAACAACACACAAACAAAAAACCCCTAACAAACAAAACCAAACAAAAATCCCATCAACCCTCCCCCCCAAAAAAAACCCAAGCAACAAATAAAAACCTAAGTAACCCTTTCAGCTCACGTTCTCACTCGTAAAAGGACTGTAGCTTAAATAAATGATGGACACATTTCAAGAAATGGGTTTCTGGTTCGGTTAATGTTGAAAATAAATTTTACTCCTAAGAGCTAAGTGATAATTGGATACATCAGTGTTTTAGCTAAGGCTAAAAAAAAAACATTCTAGGGACTTCTTGAAGTGATCTTTAAATTGAATGTACATCTGTGCTTAGAGAGCAGGAGCCCTGTGGAACATACACATGGCCTTGGAGCAGAACTAGGAGAAGCTGCAAAAAGTCATGTGAAAACTGTGATAGAAACTGGCTTGAGTTTCGTGAAATAACTTAATATATGGCGCAAAAGACTTGATTTATGGCTATCCAATTCATTGAAACCAACCTTATTACCAGTGTGGTGTGTTCTTATGTGGAAAAGGGACGGGAGACAACAGTGCTTCAGAAGAAAGTTCAAACTAAGATGCCAAGCAATGTATGATGAGTAACTTAGGAATGTCTACCAGATTCTTGTTTTGTTCTGTTTCCTTCTGCTGTTGGAGTGATCTCAAGCCTTTAGATGGTTACATAGTTTATGTGCTGCAGCAATATGATGAGTTGAGGGTGAAATAGTACTTTTAAGATGTTGATTTGGAGTGAATACAGTTTCACTGCTGAGCTGTGGTTTGCTGGTATTTTTTTGGTAAGGCAAGGCACTTGGCTGAGCTTTGAAACGATTTCTAGTATTAACTTGAGTGTTCTGGGCTCCTTTACTCTTCTTCCCCTACTTACTTGTCCCTTGCCTCAAACAATTAGTACTGCATGAGTACAAGAGGCTTGTGATTTTTAATGGAGCAGAAGAGTTCATGTTTGAAGCTATGCATAGTGTAGTAGTAATATGTATTATTTTCCTGGGGAAACAGTACACACTGCCTTTAGAGTTAAATTCTATTAGAAAGCAACTAGTTGTTAATAGTCAAAATAACTCAGCCTGTTGGGTGAAATGACATAATTGCTGTTGTGTGATTTCTGCTTTGTTATTTCTTGAGCCTTCCCTGCTGTGTACAAGCTTCCACCAGTACTTGACATTGACTTGTTTGAAGTCTAACTTTCACCTTCTGGGTTACTGTCATTACAGCTCTCAGAGGCAAGAGAATCAAAGAGCCTCTATGTTTACTACTCACTTGCTTTTGTGGACAAAGCTGAAGAGGTGCAAATCAAGGATCAGAATGGCTCTTGTGTCTTTTCTGCATTGATTTACAGGACTGCCTTTAATTTGTTGCTTCTCTATCCAGAGCAACCTGGTCTAGTGGAAAGTGTTCCTGACCATGGGGATGGGTTTGGAAGTAGATCATCTTTAGGGTCCTTTTCAACCCAAACCATTCCATAAACTCTGGTGTGGATTTCCTTTTGCTACAGCACTTGGAGCCAAGGTCTACTGAGTTTAATAGTAGTGAAATATGTTGAAGATTCAGTGTCTGAGTATGTTCTTCCCTTTTCTAATGTTATGGGTTGTTCAGGTATGTTTTTGTTTTCAGAAAGTGTATCAATACATGGTGTGTAAGTGATGTCAGAGGCATAAACAAAACTCATGTATTATTCTTAACTTGCTAAATTCATGAGGAACACTTGCATCGTTTTCAGGTTTTTTACTACTTTTGCAATGAAAGAAACATTAAGATGTAGTGGTAAAAGCATTTCTCTTGTCTATAAAAGCTGTGCCCTTCAGAAAACTGTTGATCTAAGAAACTTCTCTTGTTTGGATTTACATAAGAACAGCCTTTTTTTGGGGAACCTTGAATTAATTGGTGAAGAGCTTAGTTAATTGAAGCTATAACATCTATTTACAGAACTTCCTTACATCCTCTCTAGTATTATAAGCCAACCACTGCCTTAACCATATCCTCATAATTTTTAAGCTTAGAAGTCAAACTCCACCAGGTGCTCAGTAGCACAGCTTTTGCTCTCTGAACAGCCTCTAAGAGCAGTATGTCCTCTTTAACATGTTCCTGAGCCAATGGTTGGCTTGATAAGAAGCTGATCCTGTTTTTGCTTTGTTTAATGGTGCAGTTGACTTGAAGTTATCATTGTCCTTCTCCTAACCTGCCTCTTCAGGACTCATTTAGGAGATACACATTATTCTGTTGTGACTTCATGCTGGGATCTTTCTGATAGATGCGAGCTGTCAATGAGTCTTCTAATCAACCCGTATAGTAAGAAGGGCCTGGATAGTCCACATCTGGTGTTTTAGTTCCCTTGAAAATCTGTTATGCACTGGTTCTTACTGGTAATTACAAAAGAAAAGAAATTCTGTGGAGATGAAGGTCTCGTTTTATTTCTGAGGTAGCTGTGGCTTGCCTTGCTGACCTTGCAACCAACCAGGCAGCTTTTAATTTCTGTTCTGTGGCAAGTAGTAAGAGCTGTAGCAAACAAATTTGTTTTTTTTTGGCTTTGTGGATAAGCTTTTGACCTTTACAAGTTTGTAGTGATTTTTATTCCACTGAACAGATAGGACTGGAATTTTGTAGGCACCCTGAGGTCTCGCTGTTTTGCAGTTGATTGTGGCCAACTACTTGGACCAAGCCAGGTTCAGAAACTCAGGTCCTTTGGTGTGCCTGCAAGAAAATGTATAAGCAAAATGAAAAACAGCTTGCCCATACAATTTTGACTCACCATTTAATGTCAGTTTGAAGTAGTGAGTGATCTTGATTTTGACTGTTTGTTGACTGACTGTGTCATATGTTGTTTTCTGCATAACCCTAGGGTGTTTTTTTTACACTGAAAATCACTTCAGGAAGGAATTGGTCTGAACCACATTTCCTTTGTTCTGTAGCAGGTACTGATTCAGTCGTTATACTATAGTGGGAAATGCTTAAGTAGTATTAGGATGAGGGGAATGTTGTATTTAAATCCCATCTGGTGCCTAGCTGAGTGTGTTAAGAAAGGTCATTCTAGGTAAAGCAACACACACATCCTATTTAGGATAAATGATACTGGTGACATGTTTTTTCCTCAGTGATGGTACTCTATCTTGGAAAGATCCTGGTTTTTAGCTGGGAAGTGAAAGCATGTGTAGGGCTGAGGTCCAAAGGTTAGGACAGCTGCAGAAGCATTTTAGTTTGCCAGCTGAAGGAAATATGAGGAAGTCATGCATCTGCTGTGAGTTGACCTCAGTTTATGGGTTTAGAGAGTATGTCTGCTCCAAGTCTACTCTGATGTGAAGACTAGGCAGGGAAGGGCTGGACTCCAAGTAAAGCTGGATGTTGTACTACAGCATGGGTTTTTTCCAAGTATAGGGCTATGAGCAACCTGATCTAGTGGAGGCTGTCTTGCTCACTGCAGTGAGGTTGGACTAGATGACCCTTCAAGGTTCCTTCCAGTCCAAAATGTTCTGTGGCTCTATGAAAGTTGAGCCATGTGTTGTGGTGAAGGCTCAGTCTTTCAAATGCTGTTGTCGATAGCTCAGAAGAGCTAGCATGGGTCAGGTGAAACTAATAGGGAGCTGGCAAATTGTCTGGGGTACTGCAAGTCAGAAGTTTGGAAGTATATTTTTTTTTCTTGCTTAGAGAAGAGTGCAAAGTAGTGAAGTAAAACCTTTTTGAGAAACCAGATATGTGCTTACCAAAGCAGAAGTCTGAATTCTTATGGAACACACCAAGCTATTTTAACACTTCTGACAGTTACAGCTCTTGTAAGGAGCTTTTTGCCTAGATGTAGCATTGATGCGCTTCTGTTAGCGCAGTGTGCTTTTAAAAAAGGTGACTGATTGAAGTCAGTAAACGTTATATCAGAGTGACTTCTGAAACGCAACATTTCTGCTCCCTATCTTTAAGTGGATGTGCTTGGTTTGACCATAATGCCTGGGACGTTAATGCTAGCTGTGTTTACAACATGTTGTTTGGGGATTGTAAATAATTTTGAAGCAGCAGGAGTGACCTACTTCTTAGAAGCATTTGCCTTCTGGCTATTCCATGGGTTTTGTGGATTCCTAGATCCCTTACATGTAAAGGCAATTTTCTTTCAGTTCTAATGCTGTACAAAAGTAAAAACAAGTGTGATTTAAAGTATTACACAACTAAAATGCTGCTCATGTGTTCAGCCATTACTGTATTGCCTAAAACGGGTTTGGTACAGACAAGCGTGGCATGAATAACAACGGTGTGAACGCTGAATTGCTTGTGTACAGGAAGTAATTATGAGCAACATCTTTGTTTATTGATGTTTACTTGACTTCTGTTTTAAGTCACTATTGCTTCTATTTCAGAATAGGGAGTTTAGATTTCTTCCTTATTTGATGGTAACTTTGCCATTACTGGATTTCATGACACAGGCTTATGACTTACCTAGGCTGGTGTACTGTAAAATGCAGAACTTTGGTTAGAGGTGACATGATATGCCCAGTTCTGCTCCAGCTTTGCTCCTTTCACCCCATTAACTCTTCCTTGCTTATTGGCACTTCTTCCTGACTTTTTGCCCTAATTTCTGGGGATATTTTGTTATTTCATATTTTCATTTGAGTTTAAGTGAATTCTTTGTAGTGGATTTAAGGGCCTAATGAACTCCTGTGGGAGCCACCCTTCCATTACACAACTTTGGCTGACACTGGATATTTGTTTGGGAAACTTGTATTTTTAAGTTAGGACAACATTTTTCTTTTTTCAAAGAATGTGATCTACCAAGTTAAACCAGTTTAAGGTATGGCATGAGGACAAAAATAAGTGTTGTCTAACATAAAACAATGGGGATAAGGTAAAAAATAGCATATTAGGGGTCTGATTATATAGTAACAAAATGGAAAATGTTCAGGTAACTTTGGACTACTGAGGTACATGACTGAAGCTGTAAAGTTATTTTAAATGGGTCTCAGAGATAGGCATTCTTCGGCAATCTGTAAGTAAAAACTAACTAATCCACCAACAGTAGACTTAAAGTAGAAGAGAAGGTAAAGAGGCCATTGTTATCAAGACTGCTAAATTGGGAGCAAGCCTGTTGAGTTGTAGCTAGCTACAATGATTTTCTAAACTGCTGGGCCTCAGAAAACATTTACTTTGAAAAGGTCACAAGACTTGATGTCTCTGTTATCTTTCAGAAGAGCTGCTGAGGTCTTTAGGAAAGTGAAAGCCCTTGTTTTGGTTTTGCTGCAGCCCTTGCTGCCATCTATCTGGTTTTCTGGTGCCACTGATTCTGCTGTTTTGCACAGATCTGTATCACACTGCCGCTCCACCAGTCTGCATGCTGGTGAGAGAGAGGTGGGCTCTATTCCAACCTTGTTATAGAAACAGTAGCAGCTTTCCTCATAGAAGAGTCATGTAGGTACTCCGGAAAGATCAAATCCTTTGAGACAGGGAAGCTCACTGGGTTATGATGCTGGTTTTGGGTTTGAAATCACATCTCTTTGCAATATCTTAACTGGTTTGCAGAAGATGGACTAGGTCTATTTACTGCTCTCTTGGGTTGCCTCTGAAAAGAATCTTAATTGTACCTTGTCACATGGGCAGTGAAGCCTCAGAAGGCGCCTTCAGTCTTAGCAGTAGGCAGAGGAATAAAGACATGAATTTACATTGCTTCCAGAAGCAGAGTTTTAGGCCAGTTCTGTAGTGTGACCTCTGGGATGAGCCTTGGTGCTTGCTCTCTTTCTGCAGATATTCAGTATTGCTTTTAAAGATGTTCTTCATTAGTCTGAAAGCTGGAGTTGCTTCAGATTCTTGGGTACAGGAATCCAGTCTTATCAGTGGCTTGTTTTGCTTCCTTCCTTTCTTGGCCCTGTCTCCCACCCAGCCTTCCTTTCAGTATAGGCTGACCCAAGGTCTCCCAACAGACAGGTCTCCTGCTTGTTTTTCCAGGCTGGTTCTCTTGTAATGCAGTGTTTGAAGCAGAGCTATGTGTTGCTTGCCCTGGTTTATATTTGCTCCAGATATATTCTTCTTATTCTTCATTGAAATGCTACTTTCTACAGTAAACAAAAAGAAAATCTGTTTTTGGTGTAGCAGTGCTAGCTGTCATCTTGGTGAAAACAACTGTACTTGGAATTCGTTGGGCATGCCTTTTGTGACTTAAATTTAACATATAAATGGCCTCTTCTAAGCAGAACATCTCAAATCCTGGTACTTAACTTGTACCTAAGAAATTTTTCTCTGAAATGGATGTAGAAATATCTGTGACTTTCATCCTTTGTTCAGCACCTGATCTTGGCATCTGTGTGGGTCCATGGGTACATGTTAATATTTATTTCGGCCGACAGATCCTCACATTTGCCTTCCAGCAAATGCATGGCTTTCTGCAAGCTTTTTATTCCTGTTCAGTGTTTATCAACATACATCAAATTCAATTGTCTTTCCTGCAGACAATGAAAGAATGTCACTTTTTTGTTCCTTGTGACTGGCAAAAAGAGCCTTTGTTTGGTGTATTGGAGTGTAACACAACAAATCTTTCTCTATTTTTTCATTATTTAAACAATGATGGAAAGTGAGACTTCCAGCAGAGGAAGAAGATAAATTGTAGGAATACTTTGGAAAGCTTCGTACAGTGTGGTTGTCATGAAAACAATTCTTACGCTGGATGACCATTTCTGTTCTGTCTGGTTATTATGTACAAAATGTGAAGCTGTTCCATTAAGCTTCACTAAGAGAATTAAAATAATTTATTTATAGGAACCTACAAATACTCCCTGCAGAAGAACAGGCTTTGGAAGCAGCTGGCAGGTAAGATAGAAAAAGTAGTTCAACCGAAAATGGTTAAAAAACCTGAAAATGAATTGGATGGTCCTGGACTTCAGTGTGGATAAGTGTAGAACTGAATTGAATGAAGTGTAGTTTGAGTGATGGACATGGAACTGAGAAGGTAATTTTACATAGTTGATATATTAATCTGAACTTGGTAGCTGTGGATACTCAGATGTGGAATATGGTTCTGAAATGCATGCACAAAATGTTATTAGATGGGAAGGTCACACCACTCTTTCATATTCTAGCAGGCACATCAGTTGATCTTTCCTGTCCCTCGTGCTCACTGTAGCAATGTTTGAACTGAAGGAGAATCTCAATTACCTACAGTATTGCGAAAACCTGCCTGAAAGGGCTAATCATTCAAAATGAAATACAAATAACGTGATATTTTTCAAACAAGGCAGGAAAAGCTAAGACTGGAAATAGTCTGTTGTACATGTGACGTGTGCCTGTCAAAAAACAGTCTCGAGGACAGTGGGTAAACGCATGTAATACTGGGAAAGAAATGAAGGTCACATCATAGTATATGACTGTGACAAACTTAGGAAAGATGGCTTAATGGCTATTGCTGTGATGAACACAGGAAAATATATGTGTGGGTGTTGCCATGATGAGGTAGCTTGGGTCTGTTGGGAAATAGACTTTTACAGCTTTAAATGGTCATGTCTTACAGTTTGGCAGGGAAAGCACACAAGCAATTACTGTATCGGTGATATCAATTGCTATCAGTGATAGCAATCATTTTGCTGTTATGGTTTCTAACACAAATTGGAAAACACAAAGGCAGATTGTTGTCTTGGCAGGGATATGACCAATTTGAAGAAAATGGATGCTTTGGTCAAAGCAGCTACTTACTAAGAGGTTTTCCTGTGTGCATCAAGTATTGGAGACATTTTTCCCACAAAGAATTGGATGGTAGATGAGAATAGTTTGGTGTCACTGTGGTTGCTTCTTTACAGCTTCATTGGGAAGAGTCCAAACTGAAAGTACTGTTATGTTTGTAGCTTCTGCAAGTGTTTCCTTGTGTAAAGCTCTGAAAAAAGTCTGAATTTTAGAATGCCAGCTTTCTGAAGAGAATGTGAAGTGTGTTCTTGTGCTTTTCTGATCTGTATATTTGTCAGGTTTGTTTAACTACGATTGGAACATTTCAGAAGGCTTAAAATACAGGATTCACATGCCAAATTGTAGCTCAGTTGGTATATTTTGCTGTCTTAGTTAATAATTTTCTTATCAATTATATTATGGTACTCACAAGGCTGCTGAAGTGTACTTCTCTCCAAACTGATCAAGGTCATCTTTTGCTAGTATAATTATACAGCTTCCCAGTATCATTTTGAATTTGGTGTTTCTCTAAAGGTCTGAGACAAGTCATGTCCTGCCAATAATGAAACTGCTGGTTTTTTGGCTGAAAACAGTCTAATAAAAATAAAATGCAGCTGAAGCTACTAGGTAGATTTTTCCTGACAAATATAGTGCTGTTAACAGTGTTAACAACATGTGTCCAATGGTCCATCAAGCTGGTTGTATTTGTCCACAAAATGCCATATATTAGCAGAAAAGTTCTGCCCAGAAGACATCCCATGCAGCAGGCCTCTCTTTTCCCCTAAAAAAAAACCATAAGGCTACAGGTGTAGGTGTGTTAGCCTCAATAGTAAGACAGAAGTGCTTTGTTTTTGTAATGTCTTTGCCTAAATACATATGTTTCTCTTCAATAATACTACTTCTGCTGAGAACTAAAGTAACTTGCCAGTCTGAGCTAGAAAGAGTATTTGTGGTGTTTTGGTTGCTGGTTGTTTTTTTGTTCTTGTCAATGATATTAATATCACTGCCATGGAACACATCTAATACAGAACACTGATTTAGTTTTGGGGCAACCAAAACTTGTTAATAGATTGGAATGAAAGCAAAGTCTGACCAAATAAAACTCCAGCACAAATAGTATGCAGCTCAAAATTGTTCCTTTTAGCCAATAAAATGACACTTTCATGTTAGGAGTTCACAACTGTTTTTCTGTTGGTTTTGCCTGTTGTGTACTGTGTGCCCAGTACTGTGGCCTTAGTTATGGATTCTTGAATATCTGGCATCAGAGCCTTTTTAACAAATAGTATAGTTTGGTGGTGTGTGTTTGTTTATTTTAATAATGCCTTATCTTCTTCAACTGGAACTGAAGAATGCAAACCCCAGGTGCTCCTCTCAATATTTTTAATTTTCCTTAACAAGATACTGCATTCTGTGTTCATACCACTGAACAGTTTTTATGGCTTTTATTAGTTAGATCTTCAGCTTCAGAAATGTGAGCTTGATCTATAACTACTTGATAGGCTGGCCAGTGTAATGTCTGGGTGATGATTGTTTATGTGCTAATATCACTTCAGCTTCAAATCACTTTTTTTTTCCTTATGGAGAGGAACTGTAATCCATTGCATAAGCCAAATGTTGCTGCATTAAGAGCTTGATAAGCTTTTCTTCCTATTGAGGTTCATTTGCCTTGCCCTTGCCAGTACCTCCAATGTATATACATGAATACTATAGCTTTTATTTTTGGGGGAAAAAAGAAAAGCTTTGTTGGCTTTACAGGCTGTTTTTAATTTTTCTTGCTTTATTAAATTCGGTACGGAGAACATTCAGGCTTATTTGATCCTACTTCTTTTCAAACTGCTTTGCAAATAGTTTTCCTTTTTAAGAAGTTTTGTGCAATTGGACAGTGACCAGATGAAGGTCAGGAGTTGAGTACCAATTGTGTATTTAGTCACAGCCTTTGTCCTGCTTGTGTTTTGCTCTCTTCAGTGTCTCTTTTTACATATACTGACTTGGTTAAGAGCTCTTCTGTTCTGCTGGGTTGCAAAATCTCTAAGATCTCTGGAAGCCAGGACATGTTAGAGCCTCTAAGGGATTAGAATTATTTTAGAGGACATCCCATGATTAGTAGATTTGGCTTCAATATGAGGAACTCTAAATGAATATCTAATCCTCTTTTTGGTGAGAAATGTCTTATTCTCCTTTTGAAGCACAGCCTTCCACTCGCACAAGTAACTGAAACAGCTATTTGCAACTGCAGTTGGCTGCTTGGCGAACCAGATACATTGGTAGATACTTCATTTAGGCATTTGAAAGCACTAACCTTGGGGCAGAGATAACTTCAAATTGTATGTGAGCTAGCAATGCATGTTGTGAGTTAGGTAACTGTGGTTTACCTAAGTATTTTAATTTTTAAATTATTTCTCACACTACACACCACCATTGGTAATTACAAGAGGTTAAATTTAGCATTAACAAAAAGTTCTCCTAGGTGTGTAGTAGAACATGGTAGGAGATGTTTACTGCATAATATATGTCAACATAGCCTCAGTCTTAGAGTACTTATTTCAAATGATTGCTCTTGTTGTAACACATGAAAACCAGAATTTTATTTCTTTGCTGAAGAAATGCTGAAGGAGGCCAAAGGGAGGTTATCCTTTTTTATACCTGGTGCTGGTGAGGCCTCATCTGGATTATTACTATTATTGTTACTTTCAATTGTGGGCTCCTCTGTACAAGTAAGATCCAGGTTTACTGGAGGAAATTCTGCACAGGACCAGAAGATGGTTAAAGGGACTAGAGCCTCTTTCATAGGAGGAGAGGCTGAGAGAGCTGGCACTACTGAGCCTGAGGATGGAAGGTTTAGGGATAATAGCATCTATGTGTCCAAGTACCTGGTGGGAAGAAATGAAGGAGGAGGCAAGTTTGCTAGTGCACACTAATGGGACAAGAGGCAATAGCACAAATTCAAACACATTCAACTTCATCTGAAGGTAAGAAAATGTTTTTCAACCATCAGAGTGATCAACTACTGGAACAGGCTGCCCAGAAAGGCTCTGGAGTCTCTGCATGTGGGGACATGGAAATGTCAACTGAACACAGTCCTGAACAACCTTGGTTTCAGTGATCCTGCTTCTATGGGAGGTTAGGTGTTCTGGAGGTGTTCTTTCCAGACTCAGCTTTTCTGTGAACAGTGTAGGGAGGATTCCTATGTTTTTTAGGTATCTTTGGGAGTACTGGCTGATTTTGTTTATTCAAATAGTCTAGCTTAGCTGTAAACATGCAACTAGCTTGGAAGAGAAATACAACTCCTTTTTGTGAAGGCCTTTTTTCATGCTCAGCAGGCTTATACTGTGATGTTTCACATACCTGTGAAATGCTACTCTGTTTAGAAACCAGACTGAGTGCTCTGTTTATCATTTAAGCTTAAACAGCTCCATGGCTTCAACTTCAGAGTAATGGAAGTTTATTTTGAAGCTTGTAACAAGAATTATGTTGTTAATAGAGTGTGTGCTTAGTATGATTCTCACAGAAGTGCTTTATAGTACTTTAAGCACTTAAGAATTCTACGTGCTGAAGTCCTCCAAGTTGGTATTTGTGCTATGTACACAGCTAAATTAGAGGCTGATTCATAATTTTCCAATTGGATAAGTGTGGTGGGAAACTTTGTGGGCTGGAGCGGATTGGAAAGACAAACTTCCTGGGTATCGCCTCTTGAGAAAAATTTCCTTGTAACTGAACATCTGTTTTCCTCTCTCCAGATTAACCTTTTGCATTGTATTTGCTGAACAGTTAAATGACAAATAGATGTGAAACTGCTAGAGCTTTTTTGTCTTGAACCTAAATATCTAAAGCAATAGATGAAGAAGATTATAATTTGCTAAATCTAGGAATTTCAGGAGAATTTTAAGCTAGGACTATATGAATTGGAAAAGACAAGAGCTCTTGCAATGAGCAGTGAACATATTGTGTCTTTTAAGCACCTTTGTAAAGCCCTTCACGGATTAAGGGTTTCATATATGTGAATATGAGTTTTCAGTATATGAGAAGGCTGGATGTGAGCTTCAGCTTGTACTTGTCACTGGGTCATTCTGAGGCCTGTGTGAAGAACAAGCTCTGCATGTGTTAAACAGCTGAAAGAATGTAAATATTTATATCAATCACTTCCTATTTTGCCTCTAGTTCTGTGTAGTTACAATGAGTTTAGAGGTGTTTCAGTTCTTGAAATTCCATTACCAAAACAAGGAGTATTTGCTGACTAGCAAGTAGCAGAATGGAATTCAATATGGTTATGAATGTACTCGACCAGCCTGCATCTGGTAGAAGATGGTCATCAAGTCAAAAGATGATAGAATTGTTTAGAATAGAGAAGACCTTAAATATCGTCAAGTCCAACTGTTAAGCCAGCACTGCCAAGTTCAGTGCTCAACCATGTCCCTCAGCGTCACATCTCTTAAATACCTCCAAAGATGGTTGCTCCACCACTTTGTGGAGCAGCCTGTGGCAGCCCTTGACAACCCTTTTCGTGAAGAATTTTTCCCTAATGTCTAACCTGTACTTCCCCTGGCACAAGTTGAGGCCACTTTCTCTTGTCCTATTACTTGCTACTTTGGAGAGGAGACCAATCCCCACTTCATTAAGACCTCCCTACATGTAGAGAGCAATAGGATCTTCCCTGAGCTGCTTGGATTGTAATGTACTCCTCCAGGTGTTTTCAGTAGCAAGCTAACATGGCTTAGTGCTCTACTTCATGCTCAACTTCAAGGACCATCTAAGGGCTGGAGCACCTCTGCTGTGAGATAGACTGTAGTAGCTGGGGCTGTTTAGCCTGGAGAAGACAAGACTCTGGGGACACCTTATAGTTGCCTTCCATTACCTAAACTGAGCCTATAGGAAAGCTGGAGAGGGACTTTTTTCTTAAGGGTATCTAGCAATAGGACTAGGAGGAATGGTTTTAAGCTGAGAGAGACTACGTTTAGACTGGATCTTAAGAAGAAGCTCTTCAGTATGAGGGTGGTGAGACTTGGGATTAGGGTACCCTAAGTGATTGTGGATGCTCCCTCCCTGCAGGCCAGATTGGATGAGGCCTTGGGCAGCCATGTCTAGCTGAGAGGCAGACCTGCCTGTGCCAGACTGGTTACAATAGATTATCTGAGGTCCCTTCCAACCTAAGCTATTCTGTGAACTGTAGCAGTAAGAGGGGAAATATCTTGTACATGCCGCAATCCAGCCAAGAAATCCAGATATATCTCTTGCTTTAGAGTGCTTAATCAGTGTCAGTATGTTTGTAGGAGTTGAAGTTGCATGTAAAACTTTCAACACCCCTGCAATGGAGAAGTAGCATTGGCTTTTGTGTTGTCTGTCTGCTGATTGTCAGTGTTAGCGATTGGGATGGTTCTCACGACTGAAAACTTCTAGGATGACTTTGAGATTTTGAATATCTTCATGTTATCTTCAGAATATTCTGAAATTACCTTAAAGCTTATTGCTAACTCGAAGTTGCCTGACTAAACACTGATGTTGTGTATTTAAGGTGTCCATTACTGTTCCAGAGCAATTAGCTTTTACTTTGGTGGGGTGCCTGAGCCCTCCTTCCTACCCCAAATTATGCAAGAAAGTGTACAAATCTTTAATTATAATTGAGGAGCTGGCCTTTTGCAGCCATAGCTGTGTAGGTTCTTGAGTGATAGGATGTTGGTGGTAATATATCAAGAAGCTTTGGTCCAATTATTTAAATTTGCAGGAAGAACTGTGTGGGGTTTTTCTTTTCTTTTCCTCCCTCCTCCCCCCTGCCCCGCCGCCCCCCTGAAATTGCCTTTGGATGTTGTGATTGGAAGGAGTGTTAGCAAATCTTAACATCATACACATCTGTGGTTTAATTTGGGAATTATGGCATTCTCACAAAATAATGCCGTATGAGGGGAATGACTTGAAAGCGCTAACAGTTGTATGGAGACGTTTGATGTTTGTTGTATCATTATGGTTGAACTGGGTAGAGGAGCATGATGTATCACATAAATTTGTACTTTTACCTCGAGTTACAGAGATACTGCTCTATACAGAGGTGCTGCTGGTGTTCACAGTTTAAAAAAAAGGGGGGGAGGGAGGAAGGAAAACAGCACTGCTGCTGATTGACAATTTGTGGTCTACTTGATAAAGTAGTGAAGGAGAGCTTTCATATAACATGTTGCAGAGATACAAACAGGCTTTACAGTCTCTTAAGAGTATAGGTGATCCACAAATTAGGCTTACTAATTTTGTGCAGTGGAGGCAAGTGTTGTCTTGCAGTTGCATCTTGTGTGGTGCAATGGAAATTGCTTTTTATGGTACAATTAATTTTTTATGTAGTTCTATTAGCATAGTGAGTCAACAAGCTAGTATATCATATGGGTTTGCTAACATCTTTTAGCAACAGATCTGGTTTTCTTTGCAGAAAATGGTGTAGCCAAGTAGTTAAGATATTTTTATAGGCAAATAAACTCTGTACTAAATAAGGTACACCACTTTCAAGCAAAAAGGGATGCCTGATGTTACATGTTAGACTGCTGTGATGTCTGTGCTTTAGAGCTGCTGGTTTAACACTGCTATTTTCAAGATCAGGAGAGAGATCAGGCTCAAATGGGGGAATGGAGAAGTAAGAGGAACAGAGAAAAATCTCCATGCAAACTGGGAAGGTTTTGGGGTAAAATGTTACCTGTAGCTAAGCTCTCAGTGTTGCTTTCCTAAAGGTAAGGGTAGGCAAGTTCTTTTCTGGGCACTTTTCTCACTGGGAGGTAATGGGAATTCATCCTATCAGCCTTTCACATGGTGAACATATGATGGAATGGCCTCTAATTCCACACAGCAATATCTAGTGTTTGATGTAAAGCCTCTTGAGTTCTGGTACTGAGCAACTGTTTGTTTTTGCTTCCAAACTATTCAAGGAAGAAGGTTCAGTGTTTTCTGTTAAGAATGTTTTTCTGGTCATGGTTCTTATCTTCTGTAAATGATATTCTGAAATAAAATACATTTTAGGCTCATTCAGTTATGATTACTTGCATCAGGTGGTGATGTTGCAATATCACCATGACTTTAAAGAGACTTTGTCTTTCCTCATGTTGCATATTAATGCGCTTAATCAGATCTCTGTGCTTGTTAGGAGTCGTGGAAGTGTTTCTTGAATTGTTTTATTCTCTAGGATTTGATCATCTGTTGTAATGCACATATTCTTAGACTTACTGAAGAAAAAGGCAGCTGACTTGCCTTTTTTTAATGTATTTTTAAGTCATCAATTCTAGATGTAAGGGGACTGTATTAAGCCTTTGTGATTCAGTAACAGAGTACTGTTGTACTTCTGGTAGCATTTCTTTCTGCTAATACTTTACAAGGACTAGGATCATAACAACCAAGTTGGTTGAGAAGGTATGTCATAGTGCAGCAGTCTCTTTGCCTTAAGAGGCAATGAGCTGAAGTTGTATAAACTGTAAGTTAACATAATGATCTGGAAACAAGGGAGAAAACATTTTTGAGTAGTTTATCTAGGAATCTTCCATTGCAGACTAGCTAGTGGGAAAAGCATGAGATGCAGTTTGGCTTCTAACAAAGGGAATGAGGGAAGAGGGGTGAAATTAAGGTAGTGTGCAAATAAGTTACTGTTCCTTCTACATAACATTGAATAATCAGATACTGCCTTTGCCAGGATGAGTAAATATATAGAGGCAGTATGGTCTGAGTCCTGAGAGGTCTTTTTTGGGTTTGGATTAAACTTAACATAGTAAGACTGTATTTGAGCATTTTTCAAACCTTCATCTGTACCTCATGGCATCATAGGAAAAGTCAGATTAGAAGATTCTTCGGGAGGTCATCTAATCTAGCCTCCTGCCCAAAGCCAGACTGAACCATGTGTTTGGAGACCTTGCTTCTGACCTGCAACTAGAGAAAAATGTTACTCATGTTTGACATAACTTTCTGGAAGTATTGCCTATTCTTTAGCTCTCCTATGTCCTCCTCTCACTCCCTGATGTTTTGCAATTATGCAGAGCAGAAAGCTTGTTTAGGTAAGTTTTCTGACCTGTTAGTCTACCTCTCGTGCAAAACAGAAATATAGATGAAAACTGAGATTAGAAGAAGAGTGAAACCCACACTGGGTCCAGCTGGCCCAGGTAAGCAGTCAGTAATGCTTTTGCATAAATTTAGTGGGGAATTGGCCTGAGCTGTGGGGCTTTGACAATAAAGCATTGCTAAGATAGCTGTCTCTGCCTATTTTCCTGTTTTCTCTGAATGTGATCTTAATCTCCTGTGAGAGCAGCTGGAGGCAAGGGAAGAAAGATTGTCTGGTGATTGCGCAGTCTTTCCTGCTACAGCAATCAGGTGTGTTCTCCCCAGTTGCTCCAGGAAAAGCCATGACTGTCAACTGAGTGCAAAAGGTGAAAGCGCAGTCTTAACGCTCTGTGTGTGACTATAACCACACACATCAGTTTTGGTTGTTCAAAACTGAGACCTTCTGAATTTACTAAAACATTTTGCAGAAGGTGTAGCCTGTTTTCCTGGTATTTACTACTACTGGCTGGCTATTCACCTTCCAGTCTCTGTATCTAGCTCTTGGAATTCTGATTAGTTGTGGATTTTGTGTCCTTCAGCCAGTTTGGGTGGTCTCTAGGTAGATGACCTGCGTTCACAAACCTGGAAGCAAAATCCATATGGGTTGAATAAGTTTTGCACTGAAGTACTTCTTACAAAAGTGTAATTGGTAGCCATTTGTGTTCCTAGTATGCCTTTTTTGACTGAATGAGATACTTCAGGTTTCTCACCAGTATGTTGCTGGAAATGAATATGTAAACCCAGATTGTTGTAACTTTTAAAAATTCCTGAAAATGGTTGGAACTCTTCAACTGGCAACATTCTCCTGGATATGCTAGTTTCATAGGACAGTAGTTGCAGTAGTTCTCGAAGTAAATTCTTCATGCTGTTGTTAGCTTCACAGTTTCAGTGAACAATGAGAAGGGACAGGTTTGTCAAGGTAAGAATACGTGGGTGTTTTGTTGATACTGGATAGGTTTGAATTTATGTTGCTTGTCTACTTACAACATTAAAAAAACCCAACCCCCTAAAGAACTCACAACAATAAACAATTCCCCTAAAAAAACCCAAAAACCCACACACCAAACCCCCAACAGAGAAAATGCTCAGAATCAAAAAACCCACCCACAAACCCCACCAAAATTCTTACCTCATAGTATCTTCAATGTATAGTGGCATCTTCAATGTCAGTGGCAAGGTGAGCTATGTCTGTTTCCATAAGACCAGACAGATCAGACTAGAGGTCTAGGATCACTGATTTGCAGTGAATATTCCAGGTGTTCCATGTATTGCTTTGTATTACCTAGAAAGAAGCGTGCAAGTAAAGTTTTAATCACTTTTGTGTGTAGCTCTTTAACAAGGTTTCTTTAAGTCATCCTTTTCCAGCTTGCAACTTTGCACAGATTTTTAGATAGAGCCACTGTCAACTGCATGATCCTTTATGAAGGATCTAGGAGGCAAAATGGACTGAACTCACTTTATTAGATTTTAATGCCTTTGCTGCACCTTGGCAGGTGTGAAATTGCTTGCATGGATAATGGCTGACTAAGGGCTATCAGATTTGTGGGGGCTGCTTTCATTTTTGCATGAATTACCAAACAGTGATGACAGTATTTATTATTTTAAAGTTGGAAATAGTTTTCTGAAGACTTCTCTTTATTTTTGGATGCTGAAAGCTAGGGAGATTTGTAAGGTTTCATCAGTACTTGCCTGTTCTGGCTGTGCATACAACCCAAATCTTTAATTCTCATACAACTCCCTGTGACAAGATGATCAAAAAATATTGAATAAGGATTCAAAGAACTTGGTGCTTGCAACCTGATTATGTTAACTGACTGAGTCTTGGCATGTACTTGGTCAGCTGTGCAAAGCAGTAGCAGTTTGCTTTATTCACCTCCTGTGCTGATTTATTTGGCTCAGTCTCAATTCAGATATCTTGGGTAAGAAGTTCACAGGCAGCCTTGGCTGAGTTATATCATAGGTTATTGTAATGGATTTGCTTATAACACATTTTAGAGTATTAAAATTGCTTTATATAGTAAGTGTATGAATAGAACAGCAGAACCTATTAAATATTCATTGAGATGGGCTGGGCATTTTGAGATTACTGTGTATGCAAGACAGAGTAGCATACTGTGTATTTGCTTCAGAGGTAGATAAATGTTTACCAGAACCTGTGTCTTGTCGCCTTCCTGGTGAAATAACATTTAATGTGTATCTGCTAAACTTCTGACTTGGTAGTTATGTTACTGCAAGGTCTAACTCTGGGAACTTGTCTGTAATAAAAATCTGGAATTGCCGTGAAGGCAAAAGTGTGTAGGTTAAATTCTCTACAAAGCTGTCATTAGAATCAAGAAGGTGTGAATGATCCAGTTCAGAATTTCCTTACAGTGGTTAGCTGTTGCTATTGGATGTCACAAATGCCAAGAGCAAGCTGTTTAACTTGGACATTAAAGCCATTGTAAAAGCCGAAGGAACATATTTGAAAATCCTTTCCTACTAAAAATGGAAGGGAAAATACAGCCCTTCAGTGTTTTTTTCAAGATGGGCAGGACCTGAATATATGAATTTTTTTATGCTCTCAGGAAGACAAAAACATTGTCTTTTCAGCTTTAATCTGTTGCGACTAATCTCAATTTAAAAGCAGCCTTTTAATCTTCAGCCACAAAGCCTGTTCTTGTTTTATTTTCTGGTATTCTTCAGGATCTTCAGAACTTCAGTTCACAAAGCTTGTTCCATGCCAAGGTTGTAACTTCAGAGACTCTTAAGACAGAAGTTAATTTCTGCTAAATAATCTGGACCATCAGCAAATGCTGTGACTTCAGGTTAAAAGAATAGTTCCAAATATGAGCAGCAGAGTACTTAAGTACTTGTTTGTTGTTGCAGGAAATTTACTTAAACTCCTCTCTGAGGTGTAAATGCAGGCTAAACGGAAGGATGCACAGGTAGCATCATCCTCATGCAACATTTTGTATGACCTACTCTCATAATGTGGATTTGGGGCAGTGTTTTGTGGTTCTAATGAATGTTGACTGTTGACTAGCTGGCTAGCCTTTTACTGGAGGTCAGACTGCTACTTACATGAGGCTTGCACCTTTTGTAACTGGAAGAAGAGAGTCACTTTCCTTGTTGCCCGAATTAGATACAGCAGTTGTTAACACCAGGAATATTTTGACTTTGAAGTGGCTAAAACCCAATACAAAAGAGAAGATGGAAGTCTGGCTAGTGTGTATGCAGTAAGCTTGTTTTAATGTTAGTGATAACTGAAGGATTGTCTTCAGACTGCCTGTCCAGTGCTGAACTCTGGGTCTTGCTGTAGTTCTGTATTCTACATGTGAGCGTTACGTGTTTAAAGTAGTCTTGCTGTTGAATCCTGACATCTCTTTCCTGTTGATTAAGCTGTCTGTAAGAGCTCAGAATGCAAGCTATTGAGATGTACCTTGCTAGGTTTTGAGGTATGTAGGTGCTGTAGTACATAGGGTGGTCTCTACTGTACTTTGTAGTGCAGGTGATGTGAAAGTTCTGAATGTTCCCAGGTGACCTCTGAAGATCACTAATAAAGTCCTGGCCTGAAAGAGCACCAAGACTGAATTACCATGGTTTCTATCTCAGGATGTGGTAAATACATTAAACCTCTGCTCATTGTAGAAAGATAGTACAGATAGCTGCTCTGTGTACTTACTGTAACAAACTGTTGTAGAGCAGAATGTAGCAAAAATGCGGCTTGAGCTGTCCTCAATGTAGTCAAGTGTGTTACATAAATTATTTGGCAACAAACTCCCCTGAGATCTGTTGGCTGAAGTAAAATTCTGGAAAAACAGTTGATCAAGTTTGAGCTGAAATATCCAAGGGTCTGTGTTTATGTTAAGCTTTCTTTGTGGTACCACTGATAAAACAAGTAGTTGTGGGTGAAGATGAAGATATTCTGTATTATTAAACCAAATCTTTCTGCTAGAGTGAAATCAGAGAATTTTATTTGTTACCCATTTTTAAGGAAGATTTTGTTAGTGTTTATTGGCATGTGTGCTTGTCAGAGTCCAGGGTGGCTTTCTGACATGGTAGCAATTCAGTACAGATTTTTCTGTAGATTAATGTGTGTGGTGTGCCAGTGTATCAGTAGTGGGTTTTTTCATTGTAGTGTTCTGGATCTCGCTTGAAATTTGCATCTTGTTCCTAAACATCAAAGCACTAATAATAACAGAAGCATTTTCTCAGCATCTCAAGTTGTGGAATAATGAAGTACTACCTGTATTCGCAGGGTTACTTCACTTTCTTTATCCAGATAGGTGAGATACCCTGCTTCTTGTGGGGCTTTTCAATGGTCCATGTGGAGACTTTGCTTCTGTTATATTTTAACGGGTTCAAGTATGTTAGGATATGCGTAGAAATTATCCCTCTAGAAGCTGAAAGTACCTGTTACTCTATCAACCTCTTGTGCACAGAAAATATGTATGTGCTTTTAAACACTTGTTTCCCAGAACAAAAAAAATAATTGTGAACAAGTAAGCTGGCTGCATCTGTGAACTGAGGCGAGTTTAACATCTCCTCAGCAACTGGAGGAGACGTGCATGCATAGTGCACTTTAAAGGCTGGCTATGCCTATGTCAATGTGAGGGTAGTGTTATAGCTTGTAAATAAAACCCAGAAAACTTTATAAGCAAAAGATTATGAGGATGCATGGAGGAATAGAGGGCAGAAAAGGCTTTGTTACGCTTTTGTTAACCTGAAGAAATTTTTGTCTTCTCAGTGCTGGGGGGAGGAGAAAGTGGGTGGTAAAGTGATGTTCTTGAGGGTACTCTTCTGTTCAAGTACTGTACCCTGTGGATTGGTAGTACACTTTTCATAATCACGAAGTTTTCTTTGTCCTGTGGAAGTCTAGAGTTTGAAGGAGGTGGCATCTTTCCTAGGAACAGTTAAGTTACTTACTGCACACAATATCAGATACCAAGCAAATGTAAAAGTTGACATAGTTCTAGGATATTGCATTTGACATGAAGTTCCACGAGATGATACTGCAATAGGGTCCATGCAGTTGGGAAATAAATAAAATTTTGCTAGGTTTTCTATTGAAGCTTAGTAATGGAGGAGTATGTAATTTTCAATAGCTTCAGTTTCACAGTATCCTTCTTTGTGTTGCAAGATATAAAGTGTAGGATTTTGAGTGCCAACAAAAGGCTTTTGGGGAAGTTAGTAAGAATCCCAATGATTTGCTTCAATAAAGGAGCTGAATAGGCAATTACATTCCATCTGCTCATGCAAGGAGGGAACAGACTTGCTAAAGATTTTTACCACCTCAGAGTGGCACAGTATACGAAAATCACAAGCAAAACCATAAGCAGGCCAGTATGTTGCATTGCGATATGTGAAACCCAGTATTTTAGTCATAGAATGGGAGCTGTTGAAAGGGATCTCTGGAGTTCTGTGTCTGACTAGACCCCAAGAAAAGCACAGCCACCTTGGAGCATGGAGGCTTCCCAACTTCTCTTAGAAATCTGTTTAGATCTACAGCTACTGTGATGAAGTGTGGTGTTTGGATATCTTTGGTTTTTTGCTTGGTGTGTGTTTTGTTGGTTTGGTTTTTTCTACTCCAATATCTAGCTGATTTTTTTTTTGTTGCTTTTTGTGCATTGCACACCTTGAAGAAAAATCCTATTTTGCCTTCTTTCTTGCCATTGGATAGCTGTAGATGTTTTATCTACTCCTTAATATTCTCCTCTTAAGGTTGATGAAAGTACTTTTATTGAATTGCAAAATTTATAGAGAGAAAGCATAGGTGTTTGGGGAAATTTCTTCATCATGGCTGTAGCAGCTGTAGGAATTTTGGCATCATAGAACTGTTTATCACTGTCAGCTGAGTAAGAGAAACCTCCATGGTATTGAAATATTTATAACAAAGTAGGCTGAAGTTGCCCTTTAAAATAGTTAATGCCTTTTGTGTGTTGTCAACAAATGTCAGTTAAAAAAAAATGAGATGAGACAAGTCACAAGATGAGTAGGCTTTGCTGTCTGAAAGGAGGTATTTTTTAGCAATGATTTTTTTTTCATCATTTAGGTTGGAGGAAATGCAATATCTAGCAAACAGTAGTGTTATGTCAGGTGTTAGTAATGGAGAATGGCTTTTGGCTTTCTACTCTCACTCAGTTCTTCCATGTGTGATTATTTTTTTGTTTCCTAAATTTTGATCATGTGCCTGAATTTTTTGGAAGATGAAGTTGTTAAACATGGCTGAGAAGTATTTCGTAAGAGCCATTTGATTGCTGGCCTGTTTGCAGCATGTGAAATTTTTGACAGAGATTTCGATTGATTCTTCTATGTTCAATAATGTGTTCATTACAATGGTATTTCCTGAGCAGCTGGGCTTGCTTAGCTTTGGAACTAAAACAGCAAAAGCAAGGAAGTGAATTTTCCAACTCCCCTTTTTTTGGGGGCTGGGGGGGTGCGCCTGTGTGTTACAAAGTGATGCTAATGAGATAGCACGGAACCATTTGAATAATGGGAGAGGGCAAAAGCAGAAGTGGAAGACGGGGAGGAAATGGCATGGTTAGTCTTTTGTGTGGTGAAAGGGCTGGCTTCAAGAATTGGCTTGTCCTTTCAGAACTGGTCTAATCAAAATTCACAGATAAAGCAGCGTTTCCTGATGGTCTCTGAGTTAATAAGTGCTTCTGTTTCAGGCAGATCATCTTTAGTGCTAAAAGGTGAGTCTTCTACACTAAAAACTACTTGGTAGGTCTTCAGATGATAGCCAGATTACCTATTGCAATGCCTCTTACCAGCAACAAGACAGTAGTAGATGTTTCTTCTACTGCGTTGAGAGAAATAGATTTTAAATACTGCTGTAAGAAATGTGCTTCATCAATAGAAAATACCATTCTTCAGGCTTTAATGTTTGAGTAGTGCCTGTGTCTGTTGTTTAAAGACAGAACATATAAAACTGGTAAAATACTGGAGTGTCAGTATTTAATAGCACTTTTCAGTGCATGTAAACTCATGTTACAGATCTCTGCCTCCTGCCACCCCTCACCTACTGCAGTCCTGCAAATCCAGAAGGGAACAGTTGAGCCCCTTCAGCCTCCCTGACTCCCTCATCTTATTGCACCTTTAGTGCACAACAGACTTGAAAATTTTCTACTCTGATATTTAAATGTTTTAAAAGGTATACAGAATCCATCCCACAGCCTTTTAAAGAGTTGGAGTAAAACCTGTGTGTCAGTGGTATGTGATCTGTTTTGTCAGAGGAGATTATTACAACACATGCAGATGCTTGTAACTTGATTTGTTTGTCACCTCCAACCTTGCTGCACTGTTAAGGGTGACACAGGAGAGCAGTGGACTGTGTTCTTGTACCCAGTGCTTACCTGAGTGCTGTATATGCTGAGATAGTGGCAAAAAGCTCACTGCTGGTGACTGCAGCCTTAAATGCAGTAGTAAGCACTGTCAGCTCCCTGTCTGGCAGCAGCTTCTTGATAGACTGAGGTCAGGAAGAGTGCTCCTTACTGGTAGATGGCCCTATACCAGACAAAGCTAGCCAGAGGTTTTTCTTCACCCCCACCCTTAAACATCCTGTGTCCTGCCCTTTTTTTTCCCCCTTCCTTATATGAGTTAACTCTGACAGGCTCTCAGGCCTATGATTAGCTAGCTGGTACCTGCAAGCAACTATTATCCCTCACTGGGTGGATTTCTTAAGAATAATTTTCTGGTAGAGTTCTGGTCTTCTCTTCCCTTCTTTTCCCCTTTCATTCTTTCGTGGCTGTGCATGAAGCACACTGAGGTAGACGTGCTGCAGACTGAAATGTGAATAACCTTGTACTGGACACAAATATTCATACTATGTTGTGTAACTTGATAAAAAAAGGGGGGGCTGTGGTGGACAAGATAAAAGCATGTAGAATGTAATTCATGATGGGCAAAACCAGGCTAGGGCTACAAAAGCAACAGAGCTGTATAGCTAAAGAGGTAGCTGCTGAGCGAATAAAGACTTCTGCAAGCTATATGAATTGAACCTGCTTAGGTTTGCTGACTTACATAGTTCCCTTTACCCACGCTGTTTTATGTATTTCAGTGCTCCTTGGGGGGGTGGGGGGGGTGTTTATGTAGTTTTCTAAAAAGTACTTGCCCCAAACTATGACCTTAGTATTTGCTAAACCATTTTTGCTTCTTAGCTCCAGGATGGCTGGAAAGCCCTGCTAGTCCAGTTCAGTTCACATTATATTATCTGTACTACTCTGCTACATAGTTGAAAACACAACTTTTAGAGAAATTCAGCAGGTGTTAAAAGCTTTTACAGATGTTGTTTAGCTACAGAGTGGCATTAAGCAGACTTTTAATGCAAGTCCTCTGTAATTCTGTCTTCAAAAAACCACCTATGTAACTGGAGGGTTAGAGCTCTGAGCAGTTTCCATCCATCAGCTTTTATACCAAATCAGAGGGCATGCTTGTGTAATTCTGTACGAAGTCATAGGCTTAGCAGCAGATGCACCTGGTATATACATACAAAATATGAAATGTATATGATATATTTAACTGTAGAGGGAGATATATATGTGAAAGTGTTCTGGAGTAGGCTTCTGTTTGAAACCTAGCACTCCATTTCTGAAGCTGTAAAAGGAAATACAAAGTTGTAACTGTACTACAAGCCTCTCTTCTCACTTCTCCCAAATAGCAGGCAACAGAACTAGAGGAAAGGGCCTCAAGTTGTGCCAGGGAAGATTCAGGTTGTACATGAGGGAAAAACGTTTTCACCAAAAGGGTTGTCATGCCTTGGAACAGACTGCTCAGGGAGGTGGTGGAGTCACCATCCCTGGAGGTATTTAAAAGATGTGTAGATGTGGTGCTTAGAGACATGGTTTACTAGCAGATTTGGTAGTTAATGGTTTGACTTGATGATCTTAAAGGCCTTTTCTAGCCTAAGCTGTTCTATTTGAGAGTATGGGATAGCTGTATTCATAACAATGCCTGCAGTACAAACACTGTAGCTGAGTTTGCTACCTGTGTATAGACAAGACCAGACTATACTCCCTATTTCGTTCCTACTCTTTGCCTTTGTGTTCTTGTCTATGGTTAAAAAATCATAACTCAAGTATGTGCTACATGTTACTACCCTTAGCTTTGTGGTGAAATGTTGCATACCTGATAAAAATGTTAACATTTTTGTCATTAGTCGGAGAAGCAGCCTCTAGCTCTTTGGCTGCTCGGTTAATAGATGGTTTTGTCAATAACAGATGCCACAGCCTATCCCTCTTCCTTACAGTTTAAAGTTCATGCTTCTAGAGTAGTATATCTTCATAAAAATGTAAGCCTCTGAATTCATGGCACTTAGGAAGCCTGTCTAGGTTTCATGCAGATAGTAACGTGACTTTAAGTACTCAACTAGATTGTCATTAGTGACAAAATCCTGTACCTCCAATATCTGTGGTATGAAACTTTAGCCCAAGTGGTTTCTGCAGTTCTACTATTTTTTTTTTTTCACTGCATTGCAATTTCTTCAAGTATGAGGTGAAAAGCAGCCTGCCTAAAAATGAGTAACACTGTATAGTTAGCAGGCATCTGGAAGTCTTCCTGCTTTGTGACATACTGAAACACCATATGGAATAAGCAGAAGTTTTAATCCCGAGTTGTGGGACTGGAACAGCATATTGATGCTGCATGTCAGAATGTTTTACTTGAGGAGGGTTAAAAGATATGTATGTTAGTTAATCAGCACTTGTCTCTTAGGAAAAGGAGTAATATCCAAAATAAGGTAAGGATTTATTGGAACTTGTACTGTTTCTTATCAAGATGAACGTGGGTTTTATATTTATTAGCTGTGTATTTAAAATGAGTTTCTGAAGCAACATTGTATACAGACTTTGATTTTTTTTTTTTTTTTTTTTTAACAAGCCCTCAAGGGAATACAGAACATGTAGGAAGGTGAGTTATCTTCTAGTTTATTCTTGGAAGCTCTGTCTACCAGTAAGTGAAAGGGCAGCCAAGTGATAAGAGCAGTCTTTTCAGGGTGTACCAGCCAGTCCTTTCCTGAACATCTGACAGGTCACTGGGGTACTGCCCTCTTTCAGTGTCTGAGATGTTCAGGCTTAGGAGGTGAAGAGAACAGCAAGCAGGTTTCATATAGGTTATGTTGGCAGCCTACATAAAAGCAAATTGAAGTTGCAGAATTCATATTTCTCAAGTTACCTTGATGGATACATGACTTATGTTGGCAGCTTGAACTGGAGCAGAAGCTGAGTTTTGGGATCATCTTGCAAGTTGATTGCAGGACTTGTAGAGAATGGTAACTTCCTCCTTCCCCAGAGGAGCAGGTGAAACTGCAGATAACTCCCTATTGACACAAGGCTCCCAGCATTACTGCCTCAGTTTTAACATCTAATATTTGCATGTGAAATACTGGAGTAATTGAGTTTGGTTTTGTACAGTAGCCTGGTTCACTTACAGCCTTTTACTGGAGCATGCTGACAAGTCTGTGAGCTTTTACTACCTACTCACCAAAATACTGTGATGCAGCAGAGCACAAAATGGGGACAGCTTTAATATTGGCCATTTCATACCAAAGGCTGTGGGGGAATGACAGGATTATAAACTAAGTTAACTGTTAGATTAAGCAGATATGTCACTCTGAAGATTCACCAGGTAGTGATCAGGAGAGGGGTACTGCAGGCTTTAGTGTATTAATAATGGGGAAAAAATAGTTTCTACAGCTTCATTTTTCCCTGCTGTGCTGCTTCAGTTAAGTTCTACAGCAGTAGAAGGTTGCAACTTTTCTGTCAGGTGATATGATCTGAAAAAACTTTTAAACCTGGAAGATCAATCTTGCAGACTTGATTCTCTGGATGCTTGTTTAGTGAGGACTACCTGGTTCTGTTCAGTAAAAATCAGTTGCAGTCAGGTGTTGTTTTTAAGATGCAGAGAAGCAGACAGGCAAAATATATTGATAGTAATGGGTGCAGCAGCTTGAGGGTAGAAATCAGAAGAATAATCTTAGTCATGCAGAAATCTGAAGACTTTTTGTGCTTTTTCTGTTTAAAAAATGTTTTTTGTGCTGTTCTTTCAAGTAAATTACAGTGATTGTCTGCCACACTTCAGAATGAGAAATTCTGTGCAATTTGGGATTTGCTTGAAGCTGTCCAATAAGAGACTTTCTAAACAGTATCTTCAGTGCATCTCATGGTAAAAAAAATAAAAATAAAAATAATAACTGATTTCAATATTAATATTTCTTATTTCCCCTTCACTCATCTTCAATGAATGGGTATGAGTCCAATATGGTCTTATGAGTCATGAGCTGTGTAGCATGAGAAGTATGTAATAGGTATGGTCTATGTGAAAGGAAGTACTAAAAGCTGCACCTACGAATGAAAACGGAAAGTATTGTGAACTTATCATTCTGTATAGCAAAAAGATTATCCCCAAGAGTAAGACACACCACCTTCCTACAGTAGCTATACCAGCCTTCTGAGGTTTGAAAGCACCCCAGGTTTCCAGGAGGAGCCACTGTTGCAGGATTTCTGTCAAGATGCTGAGACCTTTGTCTAAGGAGATCTGTAGCTTTCTGCAGCACTTTCTTACATGTCTGTAAGAGTTTCTCTAACACTGTGTTCATTCTGTTTGGGCTTCTTGCAAAGTGGTTAAGCAGGTGAAGCTGGTGCCTGGTATCCTGTAACCACCCCCTCAGATCTCTGTGAGGGATAGAAGACACGTTTAAGTGTTACAGGCTTGCTGCAACCTCATGTTCCCTTATAGACGACTAAACATTTTATTTCCCTCCTAGTGAGAGAAAGGCAAATAATTGAGTTGCATTTTACTCCACATCCTCATTGCCATTCTTCCCTTTCCTGCTCAGCATCCAGTGTTTTTAGGACAGGAATGTGATTTCATTGTGCTTGACAGTAAAGATCATTATTGATAGCTGACTTCTTGCTGGTAGCTCCTATTCTCTGTATTGTTGAGATATGTCTCTCTTCATCTTAGTGAAGAATTGCTACAGTGAATTCAGGCCTCTTCTAATGGACAAGTGCATTGTGACAGAAGAACACAGATCAGTGGCTTAATGCAAACCCTGTGGCTTGAGAGAGATCTTGAGTTTGGGCTCTGTATTGCTGGTACCCTCTAGCACAATGTTGTTCTCGTCCGGATGCCTTCTCTTGTTTCCTGGTTGAACACTGATCTGTAATGACAAACAGTGGATGGAGCACAGTGTATCTCTAGCAAAGAAAAGTGAAATGACGTCTAAATTACTGGAAGAATTGTTCAGGTGACCTAATTTTGTCTTCAATAATCAATTTGTTGAAGGGACAACTATTTACAATGATACATGCTGTGTGTCTGGTATTTAACCTGTAGTGTGTTCATAAAAGAACCACACAAAAAAAAACCCCACAATGAGAGCAGTAAAGATTTGATTGATTGGAGCTTGTCCAGTAAAAAGCAAGTTTATAAACAAGCAGTACCACAAGAATTGCACACCCCTAAACATTTCAGCAAGAGGTGAACGTGACTAGGGTGGTTTAGGATTGAAATTGTAATGCTCAGATGCTGATGTGAGGGGTGTGTTTTCCACTGTCTGGACTTTTCCATTTAAATGGTGACTGTGCTGAATCTACTGGCAGGATGTGAAACTCATAGAAGGAATTAAGAATAAGGAATTAAGAATAAGGAATTAATTTTTCAGGAGCCTTTTTGCAAGGAGTTCTTGGTGAAAAGAGAAAATGCAAAGCCTATTTTACGTCACTTTCTAACAATACAAGAATTCTTAGCTTTATCACGTCAAGCATTAGTTGCTTACAGTGAACTTGCTTTACAGTTGTGGGGGGAATGATAACGCTTCTTCTCTCAGCATGATTTGTCTCTGCAGTTGTTTCTGTTCAGTAGTTAGTGCTTCATGCTGGTGGCCCAGTCAGCAATGCTGTGAAACTCAACTTGAGAATAGTTCAGAATGGGAAGGAATGAGTGCTATATTCATGGGGCTCCCTCTGCTCTTTCTGATCATCTTAGGCTTTGTGTCTTTTAATCTGAAGTATTTTAATTTATGGCTTCTTTTAAGCAGTACACAAATGTCTCAGTGCAGATGCAGCTGCTGCTGCAGCACTGTGGTTTTATAGTAAAGCAGGCTGTGCAAGGCAAAATTTCTACTTGGAGATTTTTTTTCAGCATTTTAAAGATGTATTTGAGACATTCATGTTTCACTGTGTTGATTAAAAGAAATCGTGTTTTGTCACTGAAAATGGTCACTGAAGTGCTTCTCTTGCGTGGGAGGTGTTTGTGCATTTCAAGTCACTAGGCTGAGTTTTGCTAGTGTGACAGCATTGAGATGAGCTGACTTTTTGGGGGGGGGGAATCAAAATATTCCACATATTCAAAACATTTCGTGTTGCTTCTAGACATGCACTGGGGTTGGCTTTGTTGTTGATGGAGGCCTTTGAAGTAGTGTAGATAGGCTTGACCTCAGCAGTAGGATGAGAAGTGGCAAATAGGACTTTTCAGTAGCTACACTGAATGGCAGGTTTGCATTGTAATGCTTTTCAGTGCATCTTGGAGGGACAGCAGGACTTTGTCAACCACAATGCTTTGGAGGTACCTGGATGGACCTTTCAGAAGCGTTGTATTTATTGTGCATGTGCAGTGTGTTCTGTGCTACCAGCTGCCTCCAGAGTAAAAGGTAACTGGGAGCTGCTGCCGAGGGCCCTTCAGGACACACGGTGTAGGCTTTGAGCCAAATGACTTGTTTGGGTTGGCTGCTGTGGCTTCTGGCTGCTCTCGTCCCAGGGCCCGAGGGACTTCTGTTCTGGGACCGGATCTGTGCTAATTGCACGCCGGGAGTAGTTGTCGGGCAGGAGGGAATGAGTTTGCTGCTCAGGCTGCCTGGATCTTAGCCCGGCCCGGGTGGGTGCTATGAAGTGGTGCTGTGCGTGGGCTGCAGGCAGAACCCCTTGGGGCAGAGGCCTCCATGGCGATTTTGGAGCTCTTACAGAATATTCATCATGAAGTCCCTTACTCTGTGAATTACCTCCCTGCTCTGAGCTAACCCGATATTTTATGGCCAATTCATGACATATTTCTTAAAGCTGGTGTAGACCTGCAGATGATGGTCGCTGCCCTCAAAATCGGCTGCATTATAAGAAGTCTTACAAGAAGCCTTACAAGGAGTTAAAGGGTTCTAAGTGATGTAGTCAGCTTGAGCAATCTCCGAGTATGACTTACTACTTGTAGAAGAGCTGTTTCAGCATCTCGAACCAATGGTCGATGCAGTACTTGCACACCTGGCGTGTCTGTAGCACCGGCATGGAAGCACGGGCTCTCAGGGCCGGCCCGGCTGTGGGTGAGCTCCCAGGGAAGCTTCCCAGGGATGCGGGGAGGGGATACTCCAGAGGTAGGGGTAAAGGAATGTGCCGGCTATTTGTCTGCGCTTAAAAGTGGTTCTTCTGAAGGGGTCTGTCATTCCGAGAGGATGAAAAATGGTTGATTCCACTCTGGGTAAGGAGGCTGCTTTCCCGGCGGCATACTGCAAAGTGCGGCCCGGATTTGGCTGGGGGATCTGATCAGCAAGTGTCCGTGCACTACACTCTTGCCGTAGGTTTCGGTATTTGGCATTCAGTGAAGTGTGTATTTTTAAATTTTATATATTTAAATTTTATTATTTATTATGCTGTTCCCCTATATTTCTCATTTAGATACCTTTTGGGGTTTTTTTGGTCCTCTTTCTCACCCCTTCTCTTTTAGAAATACATACTGGAATTTGCTTTCTGAATGTCAGAGAAGTGGGGGGAGGGGGGGAAGAATATCTTTTGTCTGCCATGAACAAGCATTTAGGAGCAACTGAAGACTGTTTTCAGGCTGCTGCAGTGTGAGCCCATGTTGGGTTATGCCTAAGACATGGTCTCTAGGGCTGGTCTTGATCCAGGTACCTGCTGAAGATATGTGCGCTATTCTGTGGTGAACAGAGCAAAGATGAATAATGAATGTTAATTAGTCAGTATTAAAGACAACAGCATCTGTCATATCTGTAGAAGTGAGTCAGATCAGCAATTCACTGTTCCAACTGGCAATTGATCTGCAGCGTCTGTTGCAGGATCCCAGTGTCATCGATAAATGAATGTAGAGTACCTGGAACCTAAAGCATGCTTTATTCTTGGGAATATCTGGTGTGAAACACAACCTCTCACTTGGAAATGCTGAGGGCATGTCCTGTCTTACTTATACCACGTCTTGTGTTCTGGAATTGTGGTACTTGTCTTTCCTCTTTTCTGTCTGATTTTTTTTTTTTAAGCCATCCTGGGAGTGAGTTGCCTTGATGGCTTTCTGGTTCTCTTCTGTCTGATGTATACTTTCACTCTCCTTCATTTTTACATGTTTTCAGGTTTTGAACTTTACTGGTGTTGGTAAAAGATGCTTGACTGTACAGTTGGAATATACAAGACAGCTTAGAGGTTTGTGGTGTGGTTTTTTAAAAGCATATAATTAAAAAAAAAAAAGTGATGCACAGCACCTAAAAACCTTACTTCCAATATTGTTTATTCTCTGTCTCACACTGACTTATAAATGTATTTTAGAAGTCATTAGTCTATTGGTTGTTAATTTCTTCAGTTTCCCTGATCTGGACTGCTAGAGCTGGGTGTGTAAGGCATGCATATCCCATTGTGTGGAAGGAGTGCACAAGAACTGTCCTGCAGCTCTGCAAAGGAGACAGGTTCTGTTTAAAACAGTAGTTGTGAAGTGTATAGTAGGTCAATGTTGTATAGTGAAGTATATAGTAGGAGTGCTATGGTTAACACACATTTATTAAAAACAGTTATGGTTGTCTCATAGTTGGAAAAAACCCACATCAGATCTGGGTAATTTTAAATAAAAATCACACACTCCTTTATGTTGGAGAAGACCCTGAAGATCACAGAGTCCACCTGTTAACCTAGTGCTGTGTCCACCCCTGTCCTTTACCATCACATCTACATCTTGAAATCTCACCACTTCACAGAGCAGCCTCTTCCAGTCCTTGAAATATTTCCTAATGTCCCTGGGTGCAGTTTCAGGCCATTTTCTCTTGTCTAACCACTTGTTCTGGTTGAGAAGAGATCAGCACCCCCCTTCACTGCACTCTCCTTTCAGGTGCTTTGAGTGAGAAGGTCTTCTCACAGGCTCCTTTTCTTCAAACAACTGCAGTTCACTCAGCTGCTTCTCTCCTGACTTTTATTCTAAAGCCTTCACCACCTTTGTTCCCCTGCTCTGGACACACTGCCCTACCTCACTGTCCTTCTAGTGAGGGGCTCAAACTCCATATTTGAAGTAGGGATTTGCCATGTCTGAGGACAGGGGTACTCTTTGTGGTTAAGAAAGTGGTGTTGCCCTAGACTTTCCCTGGCTCCTGTATGCCAGGGTATGCACAGCAGAGGCACCTCAGATGGAGTCTGAACCATGGTCCCAAGTTCAGTGGGAGCACAGGCCCTGCCTGTGTGTGGGCCTGGAGGCAGGGAATAGAATTAACGCAGTTGGAAAAGACCTTTGAAATAGAGTCCAACCTATCACCCAACACTATCTAATCAACTAAACCATGGCACGAAGCGCCCCATTCAGTCTCTTCCTAAACACCTCTAGTGATGGTGATTCCCCCACCTCCCTGGGCAGCCCATTCCAATGGCCAATCACTCTTGCTGTGAAGAACTTCTTCCTAATATCCACCCTGGACCTCCCCTCACGCAGCTTAAGCCTTTGTTCTCTTGGTCTTGGGCTGGTTGCCTGGGAGAAGAGACCAACCCCCTTTCTGGCTACAACCTCCTTTCAGGTAGTTGTAGACAGCAAAAAGGTCTCCTCTGAGCCTCCTTTTCTCCAGGCTAAGCAACCCCTGTTCCCTCAACCTCTCTTCATAGGGCTAACCAGTGCTGAGTACAGGAGCAGAATGATCTCCCTCCTCCTGCTGGCCACACTATTCCTGATACAGGCATGAATGCCATTGACCTTCTTGGCCACTTGGGCACACTTCTGGCTCATGTTCAGCTTACTATCAACCAGTACCCCCAAGTCCCTTTCTGCCTGGCTGCTCTCCAGCCACTCTGTCCCCATCCTGTAGCACTGCAGGGGGTTGTTGTAGCGAGTGTTTAGAACCCAGCACTTGGTGTTAAATCTCATGCCGCTGGACTCTGCCTATCTGTCCAGCCTGTCAAGGTCCCTCTGCAGAGCTGCTCTACCCTCCGACAGATCAACACCTGCACCCAGGTGCCCCAAGGAGGGGTGAGGGGCAGCTGTCTCCCTCCCTTTCAGAGAACTGATCGGAAGGATTGGTGCGGGAAGGTGTGCTCGTCCTAACAGGTGAGCCTGGTGCCCCCCACCGCCTCTTCTCGGCTGTGCATCCTGCCTTGCTGCTCTCCTCCCGCTCCTGGGCGGACGTAACTCCATCCCGGCGCTTGGGAGAGCCCCGGCTGCAGCGGCCCAGTGCTGCCTGCCCGCCCGCCCTCTCCGGCGCTGCGCCGCGCTGCCCGCCCAGGGCCGGGCGCTGCTGCTCCCGCCGCTGGGCTGGGGAACCGCGGCCGTTTCCTTCCCGAACAGGCCCTTTTTAGCTGGCGCTTCCCGCCTGCTCTTTGCTTTGAAGACGGATATTAAGCGGATTTACCCGGCGGAGGGGGGGAAGAAAAAGGAGGCGAGATCCGCAAACGTGCAGCTTTGCTGTAAACAATGAAATTGAGGGTTCCTGCTGCTGCTCTAATCCCCTGAATGCCGGACCGGGCTGCTCCCCAGCAATGCATTTCGGGATCCGCAGGAGGATGCATGCGGTTGCTGCAGGGCTTTAACTCGTCCCCCGGTGTCTCGTCGGAAGGGGCCGGGGGGGCTGGATGGCGCTTACATGGTCGCCGTGCACCGGTGGGGAGCGGAGCTGCTGCCTCTGAAGCGGGGTGGTGACTCCCAGAGAGGGGTGTGACACAGGAGGATTTTTTAAAGAAAATATTTTATTATTTTAAAATCTGGGTGGCGGTAGCTTCTGGTTTTGCATTTCGTTTCGGCGTTCCAACAAATCAGGTCTCTTTCCGCCACCTCCATCTCCCGCAGCGGGCTGCGATGCCCGGGCTAGATGCTGCCGCCTGAAGGGAGGAGAGCAGCCGGAACAAACATGTATCTTCTGGACAGTAATGAACCGCCGGCCGCCGCCGCCTCTTCTCCAGAGAGGATGCAGCGGGGCACTCCCCAGAGAAAAACCGTCTACCGCATCTCCGTGACCATGGTGAAGAAGGAGCTTCTGGGAACAGAGAGCGGCCATCCCGCGCTGGAGCTTCCCCGCCGCGGGCGGCGTGGAGGGAGTCGGCCGCCGGGCTCCTCCAGTCTCACCAGGGCTGGGCTGCTACTGGTGGAGGAGGAGGAGGGCGAGGAGGAAGAAGAGGAGCGGGACAGAGTTCCCCCCAGCCCCTGCGGCTTCCGCAACTTCAGGACCCTCAGCACCGGGCAGCTGGAGCTGGGCCGCCTCAAGGTGCCGCGAAGAGCCGGGCATCCCTTCGCTGCCGAGCTCGTCCTCGGGGGACCGCAGGGCAGCCCGGACCCAGACGGCAGCGGCGGGGAGCCGGCGGCCACCTGCGGCCGGGCTGAAGCCGTAGCCTCCCCCGAGAAAGAGGAGGATGGGGGGCTGGTGGCCCACGGCCAGCCGTCAGGCCTCTCGGTCGAGGCCCCGCAGGCGGAGGAGCCGGGGCAGAGCCCCCGGCGGCAGCCAGGCTTGCTGCGGCGGAGCTTCAGTTTCAGGCACTGGAGCGGCGGCAGCAACAGCGGGGAGGTGCCGCGGGTGCGGGCGCTGAGCCGGGTACGGCGGCACAGCAGCTCCGGCTGTCTCCCCGGACCGCCGCCGGACCAGGGCGCCGAGGCGCAGGGCTCGCCGCCGGTCACCGTCCCCAGTGCCCCCCCCGAGAAGCGCAACACGCTAGACGTGGGCGAGGTGCTGAGCCAGGCAGACCCGCTCTCCCGGCTGGAGCGCTGGGAGCAGAGCAAGAGCAAGAACCGGACTCTGGATAACAGCGACTTGCAGCGGCTCTCCGAGCGGCTGGGGAGGGAAGGCCCCGCGGCTGCCCACGAGCACCGGCTGCTGCGCTTCTTCAGTGGTATCTTCGCCCGCAAGGATGGCACCACCGCCCTCTTTACCAGCCCCCACGGGCGGTCCCCGCGCAGCAGCTTCTCCAGGTCCAGGGCATACTTTAGCAGCCTCAGGAGAGCCACTGTGGACATGCAGTCTAGCTCCGAGAGCATCAATGGGTCCCCCCACAAAGGTGCCCTTTCTTATTTCATCTTGGGGGGTGGGGTGTAGTGTGCTTGCAGCAAAGCTCTGTTTCGGTAGTGAGGGTTACCGGGGTTAAAGGGTATTTATGTGTAAGGAGAAAGAGATGCTGCACTGGGATACCCGGAGCTTGTCTGCAGTAGTAGATATGGCATAGTTTTAAGTGTGTCACAGTGCTTTCTTCTCAGGTGCATCACTTGGCAGCTCTGATGAGGGCAGGCTAGGCTGAATACTCAGGACTGTGCATTCTAGGACAGCTGAATGAGGCAAGTGTAGCACGTTTAATTATGGAGTTGGAAGCTGAACTCTAGTGCTTCTGTATGTAGGTCACTGGGTGGCCCAGTGCTACACAGCACTGGGAGTTTCCCCTTTTAAAAAAACTTCTGTAACCCTGAAGGTGTCTTATGCTGTTCAGAAAGATGTCTGCTTATTTTGGAGCAGTGAGTGAAAGAGTATTATAAATCCTGAATCTTTTCTGATAGAACTTAAAGTGAGTTCAGTACATTCTAAAAAATATAGAAGATGTTAGGAAGAAGTTTTTCACCATGAGGGTGGTGAGACACTGAAACAGGTTGCCTCGGGAGGTGATGGAAGCCTCATGCCTGGAGGTTTTTAAGGCCAGGCTGGATGTGGCTGTGAGCAACCTTATCTAGTGTGAGACAAACAATGTCTGCCCATGTAAGGGGGGTTGGAACTAGATGATCCTTGAGGTCCCTTCCACAACCCTGACAATTCTATGATTCTGTGTGGTCTTTGAATTGTTTTATATAGTCAAAATATTGCTAATGGTAGCTGGAAATCAGACTGGTAATTGTGGGGTTTGTGAATCCTTAGGATACAAGAAAAACTTGAAAATTTTCCTTTCTGTGGGATGGAAGTTAAGGGCTGACTAGCTGCTTTCTGTAAGGATCTGGAAGGATCACTGTATCGTTGCCTGAGACATGTTAAACCAGTAATGCTGGTTGTGGAGCTTCATTGTAAAATGGGGTGCTTTCTTCCTAGCTGTGCTGTTCAAATCTTTAATGGGTATCTGTGGTGAAGTATTTAACTAGTAATTACAGCAGTCTTTGAGCACTAGGTGCTTATCAGAGTGGCAAATGATCTTTAAGTTGCTGTTTTTCTAAAGATACAATTCTTGGTTATGAAGATAATGCTCTATGTAAGGCACAGGTGCAGCAGAGGATGCTGTAGAATTGGCCTGGATGGCTTATTTGGGGGAACCAATAGGAGGAGATGCTTCACGGTGCTGCCAGCCCATTACAGATCCAAAAGTCCTGCTGTGAGTGGAGTATGCCCAGACTTTGAGGCACAAGGAGCGAAGCCAAATATTTAGACCTAGTAACTGCAGATTGTAATACTTTATTGATGTAGAGGCATTCATGTGGGTTTACAATAATCGTGACGGAAACTGTGGTCTGACCTTGGTTAAAGTTTGAGGTAACCACAACAGAGAGTTACTTCATACAACTATTTATGCCTGTCCTGTGCCAATATACTTAAACTATTACTCTGTTTCAACAGCATACAGTCATATACTTGGAGCACAGTCCTTTCAGCCTTGGATAACATGAAGATTTCAGTTAATCAGTAACTGTATTCTATTCTAATGTTGATACGCAGCATTGAGATGTTCTGGAGAACTTGTTCCTGTGTGTTCTAGCACCAATTTATCTGGTGAAATTAAGCTCTAAGTCTTGCTTTCCAGGAAAAAAAGGTGTTCTAGTACCAGCCATGCGGCCACAGGTTGGTAGTGATGTCATGAGCTTGTGCTGTGGGTTAACAGGCCAGGTGTGCTCTACTAGTTTCTGTTTCTCTCCAGAGAAGTGCAAAGCTTTTACTATCAGAAAAAAGTCTAGGTGCAGTTTTAGCTGTTGCGTAGTGGTCCCCTCCAGAAAGCTAAGTTTAAGCAAGTTTCTATGTAATTTTTCTCTTGTTTCTTAGGAAGAAAAGTTTCATGAGATATTATGATTAGCATGCTGAATATATTTTAGTATTTTAAGACTGGAGTAAGCTGTTCTTCAGCCAAGGCTTATCTTTTGCTTGATGTGAAATTGGTATGCTCTTGACAGTCTTGTGCCTAGGTTTTGGAGTAATCATGGAGAGGCAAGTGGAATCTTGATTTTAAAATGATCCCTCCCCCCCCTGCCCCTTGTAACCAGTTGGCTAAAGTCATATTACTTGAAACTTGTTTTCCTTGTACCATAGGTGTTCTGTGTGACTTAGGGCTTTCTATGGAAGGCCTGCCAACGGGCTGCAGAGAAAATAGTTTTTAGGAGTACCTTGTTGGCATTTTCAGCTTGAAATAATCACCCAGAGAGTGCAACATGATATGTGATAGTTCTTTGAAATCTTCTTTTAAGTGCTGTAGCCACATAATAGACTTTTGAAAAAGCTGAAGTTACATGCTTTTTAAAACAAAAAAGGATATTGATGTCTATGCATTTTTGATGTTATTGAGTTGGAGTTGGGCTGTGAAGTGGGTAAATTTTTATTTATTTTTTTTGGTGGGGAGTGGGAATTACTCTTTGTAGTGTCAGTAAATTGCCTTAGGGTAGGCAAATGCCTGATGTTCAATTTACTGTGGTATTGTTTGTCTCAAATCCCATGAAAACAACAATTCCCCACATTAGCAGTAGGGAGGCAGGGGTTAAAAATGCCAACTTCCCAGCTAAGGTGAACTTAAATTCCAGATCACTTAAGTGTTGATCAAATTGCTTTCCTAGAAAGTAACTTTTAAAAGGAGAGCTGAAGGTATGAGTGGGCAAGATGAAGATGGAGTGATCTATCTGCCAGCCAAGTGGGTACCTCTTTTGGATATTGTTCATGGTCTCTGTTTCTGCAAGGACTGCAACATACTTATGTAATGTCTTCTAGACCATCGAGGTGATGTTAATAAGCATTCATGGCTAGCTTTGTGTTAAAAACATGCAACTGTTTTTGTCCATTTTGAAGTAATCCTCATAAACTAGACCAAGTCTGGTGTTCTGCAATATTGGAGATTTTTTTTTTATCTGTATATCAGGCAACTAGATTTGAAGTTCACTTGTCTTGGATTGGGCACATCAAGGATAAAGAAAAGTTCTTATATCCACAACCCCCACCAAAAAAACAAAACAAAACACCAAAAAAATGACTTCCATAAACTTCATGTCAGAGAAGCAAGAGAAGCTATTTTTAAAATTACTTAGGAGAACTTGTCAAGGGAAATGTTGCCTCTTATCTAAACTTTTTTTTTTCTCCCTCCTTGAACTCTCCATGATTCTTTCCTGATGAGAGGAACTCCTGCTGTTGTGGAGGAGGAAGATGATGGGTCTTTAAAATAGCAGTTTTTGTTTCAGTGGTTCTCTCTGGTTGCTTTTGTTTTGAGAGAGCTAACATCTCTAGGATAGATTAAGCAGATTTGTGAATCAAAATTGTAGCTTATCAGAAGGACTAACATTATAACAGAATAAACTGCTCTGTTGAAGTTTTTTTTCCCCCCTTGAGGTTTGAGAGGAGTTAAGATGAGCTTTATCTCAAATTCTCTACCATTTATAGCCGTGGGAAGTGGAGGGCAGTTGATGAGTGATCTCTGTTGGAGGCCTCCAGCTTTTTTTTGCAAAGCTTTGCTTGATGTAGTTCTTGTTAGTTCTGATCCATTCTCTTGACTGCTGCCCTGGTGTGGTCACTACTCTTCCATGCTGCTGGCGTTTTCAGTAGCAGCCCAGTAAACTTCCTGTGTGCTCATGAGTGAGCAGGCAAAGCTTTGGAGCATGTGAAATTTGACCAACGTCGTGTAAATGTATTGAAATGTCTAGTGTCATTCCCCATCATGTGGCTGCAGGTTTTTCTTGTGTTGAGCTGGTATAAGCATATTAATTTTCAGCACAGGAGAGTCCCCTTTCTAGAACTCTTCTTGTTGATTCTGTGCTTGTGAGTGATTGTTACTTAGACATTGTTCTGAAAACAAAATCTAGCAGATAAATAGGCTGCAGTTGGAGCTAAGCATTGTCTCAGGGCTGTTTTTTTGTGTTATTATTTATTGGATAGGTCTTGTGTCAAGTGAAATGAATGCCAGCTGCACTGGTACAGCCAGATGATTAAAAACTGAACTGGTATTAAGGTCACTGGCTGAACGAGAGAATGAGATGGATTAATGTTTGTTCAGTATTGAAGAGTATGCCAGATGCTAGCAGTATGGTCTTTGTTTTTCTGTTAAAATTGAGAAGAAATGTAGAATTTTGACGTTGCTCTCTATTAACTTGACAGTTAAGTACTTAATGGTGGAAACGGATAACTTTCTTTGAACAGATCACCAAATGATTCTGTGAAACCAATGTGCAGGCATCTATCTCCATTCCCACACAAAGCAAGCTCTCAAGTTAGCATGCTTCTTGTTTTGCCAGAGATCTGCTTGTGGTTTGGTTTACCACTGTAGGCAACAATGTTGTGCTGATCTAATGAATCTGATGTAGATGACCAAAGCATAGTTTGTGCAAGGAAAAGAAACACAAATCATGATACTCTTGTTCCTTTCCTCCTAATTACTTAGCTTGAATTTGAGAGTGCTTAATATGACAAGAGGGATAAGGTTACTCTAGAAGCGTTTCCTAATCCTAGTGAGTTAATGAGAGAACATTTGTTTTTTCAGCAGTGGAGTCTGTATGTGGGGTGGCATGTGAGCTCATCTCTGAGGCCACAGGAAGGGTATGAGTTGCTCATAGTTGCTGCCTGTAGAGGAGAACTTCAAACTTGGCTTCTTCAGCCATTAGCAGTTGTTTTGCTGGATATAATGATCTAGTTATTTTGCCATAGAAAATGGAATCACTTGTGCCAGATGCTGAACTCTTACTGTAGTGGTTAGAGAGTCAGAACTTTGGTTTGATCCATTTGACAAAATGTAATTTCAAAGCTCTATGTCACATGCTACACAGTCTAAGCTCATTAGTAGCATTGCATTTGGATCTTGCATTGTTAGATCACCACTGAAGAATCATTTGGGTGTATTTGAATGAGCACGTTGGCTCTTTTCTGCAGGGCTAATTTTGATACTACTGTGCTGATGACCACTGGCATTTTATCACTGCTGCAGTACTGCTATCCAGTAACTGAGTGATGTGTGTAAGGTGATAACTGAAATAGCATGTAACTGTGGTTTTCTGTAGCATGGTTATAACCCTAGATATTTGAAAAGCAGAGAGCGAGTGGAAATGTTTCCAATGCCTGCATATCCATTTGCACTTTGAGCTGCATACGGTTAAAAAAAATTCATTAATGCAGACTATTAATGTAATAGTGTTGCTTTTGATAATTGGTGTTAGGAGTTCCCCTAGGCAACTGCAGTAAACACACAGTGAAAGGCAGTTTCTGCCAAAAAATACAGAATGGGCTTTTTCATGTGTGAGGAAAAAGAAATGTCAGTATATTGAACTTGAGAGAATCTATCATCTGGTTTGTTCATGAAAAGCATCCAACATAAAGCTATTATCTCAATGGAAGTTTAAAATAGGGTGTTTGATGATTTTGATGTTTCAGACGGGTATGTAATGAGTGTTTGACAAATGCTTCTGCTTTATTGGCAAAACAGTACCAAATGTTTTCTTACAACAAAAGAGGCAACAAATACCATCAAGATAATAAGCATACAGTGCAGTGTAGCTTCCTACAATTTTTTTACTAATCACGGAATACATTAATAACACTTAAATGGTAGCTTTTGTTAGTTATTGAGGTTTTCTTTAGAATCTTTGGGGATAAAAAGGCAAACAAGGCTGAGAGAGCTGGCTTGCCACGCTGCAGCTGTTGGTCTGCAGTAACAGCTGTATTTGGTTTGGAACATGCAGGGATGCAGGGCAGCATGTTTGTCATGAGGGTTAGTTTTTGCACTGGCTAATCACCTTGAAAATCTTGATCAGTCAAATTTGAAGGAGTACTTGTGGGGTGGGTTCACTTAAGTTAACATTCAACTTTATAGGCAGTGCTTGTTTTCCTATGCTTTGGGCTTGTTACTTTGAGGTTATGCAGCCGGAGATGTAAAGGTCACCTGTCTGAACTTATAACCCAGAGTAAACCTCTAAGTGTATTAAGACATTACAGAAAGGTCTTTGAGGAACTCCCCAGGATCTGGCCATAAATCACAGTTACTGTATCTGACATTATGAGGCAGGCACATCTGTATTTCCTGATTCTAAGTATTCCACTTGGGTGGTACACAAAGTTACTCCTAATTGATATGGGAGACTTTATTTGTCAGTTACCTGAGAGTGTTGTTTCTAATTTTATTTTCACTATCTTATAGATAGGTAGAACTATTAAAATAAAAACCATTCAGCAGTGTCACTTCTAGTTTCATCAAACCACTTATATTTTTCAATGTGTTGATGGTGATGCTTCAACTCCTGAGGTTGGTGAAGTGAATGTCAGCCTTGGAGATACTTTTAGGAAATAGTATGAAAGTATTTTGGAAAGATCTTAATGTTAGCAGAAGGTTCTTGTTCTTCACAGAGCCCCAAAGGCAGTGCAGTTCAAATGCCTGTGAGCTCTGCTTCCATTTTGTGAATGAAGCCCCGTGGCAAATCTTTACTTCTTGGAAGCATTAGATGCTGACGTTTAGCAACTCGGATATGAAGGGGAACTTGAATGCTGTGCTGAGTGCTGCCAGCTCCTGGCACTTCCAAGTTATTTATACCACCTCTGCTTTTTTGCATGTATTTGCCAGTCAGCTTGTCTGGCTGGTTTGGTAGAGAATCTGGATTCCTAAAAATACTGTTTTCCTTGTGTTTGCCTTAGTGCATGTGTACATATACATGTGTGGTTTGTGAAAGGAGGATTCTGCAACAGTGGTGCTGTTTTTCATCTTATTCCCATGCCGACAGTCCCTTCATGGCAGTGCTCATGTATTGAAGCTAAGGGAGTTCTGAACCACCTAGTGCAGTTGTGTTTATGGTAGTATTTACAAGGATATGGAACACATCTGTCCACACAATCCTTAGTTTCTCTGTTGCCTTCTGTGTGTATGTATTATTTGGGTCTTAAGAGCATAATGTTTCTTCTTTGTCCTGATGTGGAATTAATGACTTAACTGCTTACCCTGAAAAATCAGTGACTATTAGCATCAGTTGTGTTGCTATTATGGAGCATTCTTACAGAGATGATGGTATCCCCATAGCTCCCGAAAACCAAAGCCTTTTTTGGAATGAGCAACAGAATGACTACCACCTGAAACATCTCCTGCTCCTCTGAGTTTGTGTCAGGGTAGACTGCCTGGGAAACTGAGATGTTGACCAAACTGTTCCTTCTGCAGCATCCTAATTCAGAAGCTCTTCTGTTCAGTGATACAGAAATATTTATGTTGGCAAGGTAACAGCTTTTCTGTCTTGATCTGTGTGTCCTGCAGGGGAAAACCTTATTTCTGGGTATGGAAGATACAAGGTTTAACTGTTCTCTATTTTTAATTATTAAAGCTGTTGAAATTGGATGTGCATTGCTCTTCACAACTTTCAGGGGATTATGGTCAGGACTTGGAGATACTCTTTTCATTGTATATATTCTCTTGTCCCCATGTCTGTAGCTGTCCTATATCTCCTTTAAAGTACTTTGGTATAATTCCTGTCTTAAAAGTTTATTACTTGGTTTATCTCTAGTTCCATTTCTAGTCCTTATTAGAGAATCTTAGTGTCCCATGGCAGAAAATAGACACCAAAGTGATATTTTCCAGCCAAAACATGATTTTATGCAGTGACTCCCGTCTTCTTTCTATGAAGGTCAAGTGTTGTGTTTCTCAAAATGGATAAATGACAATACTGATGCAGGAGACAAATCTGTGTTTGTCTTTAATTTTCCTTTGGAAGGACAGCAGGTTATTCTAAATTGCCTGTTTCTGGAGTTGGCTTCAGACTTTCATGATTCCAGGTGCTGGACACAGCATGAAGTTTTTGGCTGCTGAAGTTATTTTACTTCAACTTTTGCGTAAGAGTCAATTTAAAGCTCAGTTAAGCAACCACACTTCAGACAGGTAGGGTTTTGTTTACTGCACAACTCTACATGGAAATAAAAACTTCTCTAGCTACTTGCATCAAGTCTTGATTATCACAAGCCTGCCCAATATAGTGCTGTAAATCTGAGGAGCTTCATCACCAATAGGATAAAAAAAACCCCACGTTCTCCTGAGGACAGAAGTTAGTGCAGTTTCACATAAAATAACCTTTGTTCTTGTGTTCATTTTAAATCTCCTAGAAAAGATCTTAGCATAATTTATGTCTAAGAAATTCTTAAGTATTTTTAAGTCAGTTGAATAGTCAGTGCTTATTGCAGAATATGGTTTTTGAGATGATAGCATTGCTGGGAATAAAGAGCAAACCTAGTAGAGATGAACTTCAGGTTCTCGGTTAAGTGGGCATGGGGCCCTGGGGGAGGGGACCTGAAGTTCTCTGAAGAATTTCTTGATTCTCAGTTCAGATATCTGCAAAGTTTCCTGGGTGACTCAAGGTGAAATTGTTATGGAGTTGTTTGAGAATGATAGGCAATGAAAAGAGTAGGTTGAGATCAGATAAGCGAGATCTACACAGTCAAGGCACCAGAAGATTTGTAAGCAGGCTTGGTTATTGCTGTATGTGTACTGTAGGCATGGAAATGCTGTGAGTATGTTGAGCTGCATTGAAAACTTGGTTGTGTGGATCCTTCCCTTTCCTTGCCCTTTCTTATCTGCAATCTTGTGAACATAATGGGTGGGGAGCAAAGAGCAGAATCTTGCAGTTGGTGTGCTTTAGGTTCAGACTCCAGTGTTCCTGAGATTATTATATTACCACCTGCTTTACCTCTTCAGTCAGGCACCTAGGGTTTGTAGAAGCTGTGCAGCAGCAGAGGCTTGCGTGTGTGCCTTCTGATTTCTGTGTGCAAGTGAATTACCTGCTTATGCAGTTGACCTCCAGCTCTTTGAACTGACTATTTTTAACCTGAGGAAGAGGAGACTTAACAATAAGTAGAGGCTGATCACAGGGCACTGCAGTGATCTTAACAGTTGCTGCTACACTAACTGCCATCTTCCTCCAGTAAACAGAACTGATAAAATGGAAGAACTTTTTCTGAAAAGCGTTTTGAGAGAGTCTCAAAAATAAATAAATCAGTGTCATGAAATCTAAATGTTGTTCAGTTCAGTCGTGCCTGTGAGACGAGAGCACAGTGCCTGCCATTTTACAGTGGTGTTACAAAACTGTAGTTTCTAGTTTGACAAGCGTTGTTGTTCAGTTTTAACTCTAGCTTAGATACCAGAGGTCTTGGACAGACCTGCTATATTCTGTCATCAGGTGGTTGTCCTTGTCCTTAGTTGTATTTATTCTACTGTGATTGCCAAATTACACTTCAGTGGTTAAGCTAAAGTATAAATGAGGTTTGTTTTACTTTAATTCTCTTGGTGTATGTAGAACCATTTACAACCCAAAATGCCCTACCCTGTCTTGCAGCTTTCTCACAGGAAGAAAGGATTAAAGTACAGGTCTGGTTCCCTTACTCAGCTGCAGGTACGTCTTTCAGAAGGGGTCAGCTTTCAAATACATGCTTCTTGAGGTGCATAGATGCTACAGCAGATGCTTTTTGCACTTGAAGCATTCCTTCCTGAGTGGATGAGCAGGATACCAGTACCATTCTGGATGTTTTTTCTGGAATCTTACACCTAAGTCTCAGCCAGAGTAGCAGCAGTATTTTTATTATATGTAGTAGATGTTTTGCTTAAGAAAGAGAAACTTTCTAGGAAGCTTTTGTCTTGATAGATTTGAAACTTGTCCTGATTTGGGTGCAGTGAAATAACAGTGCTTGGTTTGGGGGGACATTTTTTCTTCCCCTTCTGAATCAAATCTGAAGGTCTATAAGGAATGAGAAACTGTTGATGATTATCTGGAGACTGGAAAGTCTGTTAGTTCTGTTTGTTAGCCCTTTTCTTCCACTTAAGTGCTGCAGAAATTAATTCCCAGCCCAATTCTTTAGCTTGGTTTTTTGGTTGTGTCAGTCAGGAAGATGATACCGCTGCTGAGCCAGGTGCAACTTTATTCCAACATCTGTCTCTGCTTGACACCACCACTGGAACATCTGCAGATTGAATATATCTGTTAACCACTGTCCAGAGGGCTTCATGTGGTACTTGTAGGAACATTTAGGAAGTAGGACTTTTCTGAATTTAGTTTGGTAGGGGAAACAGAAACCACTCTTTAAATAAGGACCACTAGAATTTAGTGGGATTAAGTTGCTGTGTTAATTACAGTTTTGCCCTAGATACCTGTTAAGTAAATACTTTGTCAACTCTCACGTATGCCTGTATGCTTTTTTCCCCATCAAAATGGAGGTTCCATTGTGCTTGTGGGTCCTGGACTTGTAATCATATGTATTATTAGTATTTAATGTAAGCACTCTGTATCATTCAAACTTGACTGGAATCCCAGCAGGTCCCTAATGTGCATGTGGGCACACTGTGGGCTTTCCCCTAGGAATCCTTTCATTCAGATGACTTAGAAAAGTAATAAGCATGCTGGAGAGAGTTTTTCTTAGAGTCAGTCCTGGAAGTTATTTTGGCCAAGTGTAGACAATGTGCATCCAGGTTTTCTGCAGTAACCTCCTATCCTTTCTTTCCTTTAAGAGGAGGTGTTGGGACAAAGCACCTCTTTATACTTGCAGAGTGTGTTCCTGTCACAGCTTGCCTTAACCTCTACCCTTGCAAAGTATGTAAGGAATTAACTGATAACAAATCCCTTTCCATCCCCAAATAAAGAAGAAATTGAGTATGATCCAAGGGTGCATGCTAGTTTATATTTTTAGGGCCCCAGGTTGAGACATCAACTGTAGTCATAATGGTGTCTGTATATAGCATGGACAGGGCATGAAGGAGACGCAATATCTGTTTTGTGCGAAAACACTGCCAATGAAAACTGCTAGATGTTGGGTGGTTGACAGTGTTTTCAGTAGTGGGGGATGGAGCTGGCTTACAAAAATGTGTGTAAAACTGTTTCCAGGAGCAGAAGATTCTAATGCAGTTTTCCTTTAGTTCCAGTTTTGTTCAAAGTCAATATCCTGTCCCAAAACACTCTGTTGCTTGCACAGTTGTGCTGCAAGTGTGTAGCTGGTGGCTTCTGAAGCTCTGTGTGTGTAGGACTGTCTCTGACTCTGTAGGGGTTTTTCCAGCCCTATCTGCTCTCATGTCTGCGTGTCATCTCCTTTGTCAGTCCATTCACACAGCTGCCACTGATGCATCTGGGTTAAAAACCAGAGGGATTTAACCATTCCTTCACTCAGTCTGGAGAAGACCAAGCTCTGTTACCCACGGAGACTTGAGTGAGATGCGCAAAATCAGTCCCTGCATAAATTCCCAGTGCCACTGCTGTGTAGTGTGTGCATTCTGTTAGAGCAGGGTTCCATGGTTCAGACCCCAAGGAAAGAGTTTGGTATCTTTTCTATGGACCTGATCCAAGTTCCTTTCTTGCAGAATCCTAGGAATGTGTCACTGCCATCATCACAGACACTTCTGGCCTGTTCTGTTTACATGTGGTTGTCCCTTGTCTTCCAGGGTTGTACCAGTGTGACAGACAGCTCGAGCAATGCCATTGCTGCTCAGGGGAGAACGCTGGAAGCTTTTGTTGTAAAACTGTGCAGTAAAAGCTGAACAGAAATCACATCACAGCAGACCTACAACATGATTGCATATTTATTTATTGTCCTGTTAGGGTTAATAATAAAGGAATTCTGTATTTTCTGTCAGTCACTTACCTCTAATAACTAGTTGACTAACAAGCCATGAGTTTTGGATGAGTGTACAAGGAGCTTCATGGGACACGCAAATTCGTGAAGCGTTCCATATTTTTCACTGGAGAGGTCCCAGATGACTGGAAACTGGCCAGTGTGGTGCCCATCCACAAGAAGGGACTGTTGGAGGAACCCGGAAACTACAGACCAGTCAGCCTGACCTCAGTGCCAGGGAAAGTGATGGAACAGATTATCCTGGCGGCAATAACTGCGCACCTGAAGGATGGCCAAGGGCTCAGGTTCAGCCAACATGGATTTAGGAAGGGCAGGTCCTGCCTCTCCAACCTGATCTCCTATGATCAGGTGACCCGTCTGGTGGACGTGGGGAGGCCTGTGGATGTGGTCTACCTGGACTTCAGCAAGGCCTTTGACACCGTTCCCCACAGTAAACTGCTAGCTAAGCTGTCAGCTCGTGGTTTGGACTGCAACACTCTGTGCTGGGTTAGGAACTGGCTGGAGGGCCGAGCCCAGAGAGTGGTGGTGAATGGTGCCACATCCGGCTGGCGGCCAGTCACCAGTGGTGTCCCCCAGGGATCAGTGCTGGGCCCCATCCTCTTTAACATCTTCATTGATGATCTGGATGAGGGGGTTGAGTCAGTCATCAGCAAGTTTGCAGATGACACCAAGTTGGGAGCAGATGTTAGTCAGTTAGAAGGTAGAAAAGCTCTGCAGAGGGACCTCGACCGACTGGACAGATGGGCAGAGTCCAATGGCATGGCATTTAACATGTCCAAGTGCCGGGTGCTGCACTTTGGCCACGGCAACCCCATGCAGAGCTACAGGCTAGGGTCAGAGTGGCTGGAGAGCTGCCAAACAGAGGGACCTGGGGGTGCTGATTGACACCTGCCTAAACATGAGCCAGCAGTGTGCCCAGGTGGCCAAGAGGGCCAATGGCATCCTGGCCTGTATTAGGAATAGTGTGGCCAGCAGGAGCAGGGAGGTCATTGTGCCCCTGTACTCTGCACTGGTTAGGCCACACCTTGAGTACTGTGTCCAGTTCTGGGCCCCTCAGTTTAAGAAGGACATCGAGACACTTGAACATGTCCAGAGAAGGGCAACAAGGCTGGTGAGAGGCCTTGAGCACAAGCCCTATGAGGAGAGGCTGAGGGAGCTGGGATTGTTTAGCCTGGAAAAGAGAAAGATTAGGGGTGACCTCATTGCCCTCTACAACTACCTGAAAGGTGGTTGTAGCCAGGAAGGGGTTGGTCTCTTCTCCCAGGCAACCAGCACCAGAACAAGGGGACACAGTCTCAAGCTGTGCCAGGGGAGATTTAGACTTGAGGTGAGGAAAAAGTTCTTCACCGAGCGAGTCGTTCGTCATTGGATTGGGCTCCCCGGGGAGGTGGTGGAGTCGCCATCCCTGGAGGTGTTCAAGGGGAGATTGGACCTGGCACTTGGTGCCATGGTCTAGTTGTGGGGTCTGTTGGGACAGGTTGGACTTGATGATCCTTGGGGTCTCTTCCAACCTTGGTTATACTGTGATACTGTGACTTCCACAAAGAGCTTCCTAGGTATACCGAGGCTACCTTTGTGCTCAGACTGCTGGAATTCAGGGCTTTGGGCAGCCTGAACTACTTGGGGATGTCCCTGCTTGCTAACAAGAGGGTTGGACAAGATGACCTTCAGAGGTCCCTTCAAACCCAAACCATTCTATGATCTGTCAACTCTTGTATGCTTTTCTGCCAGTTGCAGAGGAAAACTGTTGGGTGGTTGTTGTGGTTTGGTTTTGTTTCGTGGTGGGGGGGTGGGGTTTTTTGTTTGTTGGGTTTTTGGTGTGTTTTTTTTAAATTCCATTTTTCCATGGCTTAGCATTTTTTTGGGGGGGCTATTTGTAAGTTATATACAGTATATTTTATATACTATATTTTCTCTAATGTGTATATACATGTATTAAAAATATAAAAAGTCTGGTTGCTGTGTCTTAATCTCAGCCACATTCCTATGCACATTTAGTAATCTGATGGTTGGATCTAGGTTCTCTGACAGGATTTTGGAGTTAGTGCTCTCTGTTTCTCTCCATTCCTGTGAGCTTTCATTCTGGACTTGGGAAGCAGCAAATATTTGCATTACAAAAGCACTCATTTTTAATTCCAAATCATGAAATCATTAAAAGGCTATTTAACTACCTTCATTTCTTCTTCAGGTTTGCTTAGTAGAATATGTACCCAAGAGGCCAAACCTAGGGAAATAGGATTAAGCCTCCAATAAAAGTAGCTGCATATTTACCTGTGTTGAAATAAGCACTCTCTTAGCACATGGTTTTTTCATGTTGGTGTTGTGGTGGTGTTGGATTGGGTTTTTTTGTTGTTTGTTTTCCCAGCAGATGACTTGATCTTAAAACCTTGAACCTCAAGGTGGTTGCAAGACTTTGTTGTTGTTGTGGGATTTAAGGTTTATTTTGGTGCTTCTTTCAGAGGTGTTGGTAATGTCCTTGAGGAGTGTCCGTGGGACTCTAATACATGAAGTCAGACAATTTGTGTCGATGCAATTTGAATTACAACATAGCCTTTGAAGTCTTTTAAGTTTCTGGTTGTCTGAGTCTTGGGAATTTTTGAGCTAGAAACTAAGACTGTTTAATTTTGTGTAAAGTGAGAGATGATTTAAGTATAGGGTATGCTTTGAGAATTGTAGCAGTTGCATTGTGCTGTACTGTAGTTTCTGAACCAGCCCAGCTGAGATACTCTCAGTGACATTTTGGGCACTTGACTGGAGTTGTACAGGTATATTCATCATGTTCTAGTCCTGCTATCAGGATACCCTACATGAAAAATGAAACACGAAGTTCAGTTTTCAGTAGGTTGTTAGGTTCTTAGCTTTTTTCTCTGGGCATGTTGTAAATCACTTCTGGAAGTAATTTGGAAATTACTGAAAAGAACTTCAGCAGCCTTCAAATTTCTGTAAGGAGAAAGCATCGTGTGGCTGAAAGAGTCTTGAAAGAAGGGCATCATATTTCTCTTTTATTGTTCATACTATGTTTAGGAGGAGGTGGGGGATTTTTGTGGTTTGGAGTAGCTGGGCTCAGGTTTAGGTACTGCTCTCTTGATAAAGAGCCTCTTTTAATATAGCTTGAGGGGCTCAGTCTCACTATGATTTTTGGCACAGGTAGTAAGTTTTTCACTGCAGTGTTGTGGCATGTTTAACATGAATGTTTGTCCATAATGCCAGTGGAAGTCTTGTTCATATTCTGTAAATATCACTGACTTTGAGGATCTGGTTGTTAAATTCTTTCGTGGTAACTTCAAAGTATTTACTGTATGTTTGTATTGTGTGACAAGCTAAGATGCTAGCTTTCAAATGCAATTTCTGCATCACATTTTTGGAAACTTATATCACTGATTTTTCTTTAGGAATTACAAGATTTTCTGCTTATGTGATTAATCTTTGACATTTTATTCCCCACACTTGAATTGAGCAATATCAACTTCCCTTTTTTAGAAATGTGATTTTTAACAACTTCTGTAGGAATTCAGTGCTTATTTTTTTGTTGCTGTTGTTAAGTGATCAAGAAGAATTGCAGTCACTTTTCTATTTAATGTGGAAAATAAAGTGAATGATTGCAGATAGAGTGTTTAGCTGTCTGAATTCACCATAAGCTTGCCTTTCCTCCAGATGAGAATGACTCCTCCTTTTGTTGCATTAACTGCTCTTGGGCTGTAGCTGTCCAGATCCTCTGTCATTCTGGAGCTAAAGTTATCTTGTCGCATCCCTTGGGATGCATGGGAAGGTAACTGTCTGGTAACTGTTCTTTTCACATTTTGTTGGATTTTTCCCTCTTCAGTATGTTCTGATAACTTTCCCTCATATTTCTCTTAGCTTCATGGGTGGAGGTATTTCTACTATGTTTTAGACTTTGAGGAGACAGAGAAATGAATTTTGAAGGTGGTGTCTGTTCTATGTGGCAAGCGCGTGAGTAGCGGTGGCACTTTTCCTCCTGCCCTTGGCAACAGCTTTTACATCTTCTGCAAGCTGCTGCGTGGATCCTTTTAACAAGATTTAAAAAATCAGAACTTCTGCTCCCCTTCCTCAGTGCAGCAGGTTTTGGGTTAAGGCAGTAGAAGATGAAATCTGAAAGATAACAGAGCAGCTTTGTATTTACAAGTTTATCAACTACTGCCATGCTCTGATAAGCCTTCTAGTAAACTGTTGCAGGAAAGCAACCTTTGCTTGCGGGAATTAGCACAGCAGATGATGAGAACTTGGGCAGGATGGAGTGACAGGCTTTGTGAAACAGGTTATCTACGTAGATGGTGAAGTTTGGGAGTAACTTGAGTAGTAGGTCAAAATCTTACAATGAGACAAGTAATAGATACTTTAAGGTGCAAGGGTGCAATACTTGCTGAGGAACCAGAGATTTTCAGTTCTTGAGGTGTTAGGTGCCATCTTGAGTAGATGTTTAATTCAGAGGCACAATTTGCAGCCTAAAATCCCTAGTGAGTTTATTTGTTGCAGTTATCTCAGATTTTTGTTTCATAGGGACTTGTCTGGACAGAGACTTCATTCAGTTTTTCTCTGAAACTCCTCTATGACTGCCTGATGTGTTTTTTTAACAGAGAAAAGAGGAAACTATTTGACTTACTAAGTCAATCAATTCAGTAGCCATAGGTGCTACTGGCTGGCATGAATATGTGTACAGTGAGATGAATATAAAATCATGTTGTAAGACAACCCTTCCATGATACCTTCCCATTTATCAGCTGGATGGGGTTCACCTTGGTTTATTGTGTGCAGGCAGTGCATGAGGTTCCCCAGAGTACTCTCATGTGAAAGGCAGCCTCTGTGCTGATTTCCACTGCAGTGCTGGCTGTGCATTGTTTGTTTAACTCTTTGCTACGTAATTTAGTTCTTTCTCATTGTGTATTACACTGTGCAAAGCCAAAACCAGCCCAAAGCCAGGTAATCAAGTGATTTCAGCCCCCTCCTCTTTCCTCCATCCCCTTCCAAGATTATCTTTGGCATAATTTCCAGTGGTCAAAATCACTTGAGACTGTTTAGATGGAAAACATGTCTGATTGCTTAGCTGTTTAGAAACCGGTAGGCAAACAATGACTGCTAAGTACTTATTGTGTATGGGATAGAACAGGCCATGTCGTACACATGTCAGCTGTAATGATCAGAGAGAATTAAAATTATCTTAGGAGAAGCATCTGGCCAGCATGGAGGCAGCTTTTGTGGGGCCTGAAGGCATCCACTGCAGGCTCTTTGAGGCAGCAGTGATGTGAGGGCTTGATGGAGGAGGGCAGTGTGACCCAAGTGGAAGGTAAGGTTTCAAGTTTGTAAGGCCAGTTATTTTACAGTGAGTGTTTAGTGTTGTAATGCAGCCTAGCAAGGTGATCTGGCATAAAACGGTGACATGTCTTTTCACCTTTTTGTTAGCATCATATGGATTCTACAGCCTCTACCCAGAGGAAAAGGCAGCATGGTTTGATATTTATCTTCCATTGAATTTCCTGATAACCTGCAGCTTCAGTAAACAGACCAGTCCCAAATGATGTGTAAATGTTATACACTTGCACTGCAGGCTGGCACTGAGGCAAGTAAGGTGAGCAAATTGTTTGGAGATACTCATCTTACAGTCTGAGTAAGAGGAATATGAAAACCATGTTATTTTGCTGGTTTTACTGTGCATATTACTAACTCTGTTTTAACATAAACAAGTACAGGCTCCTAGAACTGTTCATGCTCTTTTTATAGTGGCTGTTCTATTATATACCCATACATATCTTGTCAAATGCTTAATGCTAACTGTGGTCTCCCTTTCTCCGTAAGTTGGCAGTAATTTGTATAACATGGTGGAACCACCACCTTTTCAAGGCTGATGAATATTTCTGTGAGTCAGCAGAGGCATGAGTAATGGGTGGTTCTCAGCTCATAAGGAAATACTTTTGCAAGCGATAAAGGTGAAGTGTTAATTGGAGACAGCTGACATATACTGCTTTACCTCTGCCTCGTATTAAATGGTCTAGAAACTTGTCTTTCAGATGTTGTGAATCACCCAAACCACCCATTACAGAATGAGTTGGGTTTTCTTGGCTGGCTGTTACTGTTTTTTAGGATATAAAATGTTTTATTTATCCATAAGCATGAGCGAACATCACAGATGTGTGGAATGGAGAGATGTTACTACTGGGAATGTCCCATTATTAGAGTTATAAATGGAGACAAAGATCTGCCATTATTCTCCTGCATATATGGATTATAAGAACATCTGTTTAATTTGAAGACTTCTGTATCAAATTAGCTTTGGATTTCCCTAAACAAAATACACCAAGCGGGGGACCCGTCACTCCATGAGGTGTTTTCTATGAGGTACAATCAAATGTTATTTTACTTGGGCTTAGGTGACCTGATTCCTTGAGGAGAAATGAATCTAGAATGTGGTGGAACAACCGTATAAGCATCATTTAGGGCTAAATTCAAAGTGTCAACTTTCTGCCTTCCTGGAGGAGCTGATCTCTAAGACTGCAGAGGCAGCATATGACACTGATTGCTGCTTCCGTGCACTAGGCAAAGCAATCGTTGCTCTCATTCTCAAGAGTAGTTTGTGCACAAGACTTCAAATTTGACTGTTTGTATTTCCTCTTCCTCTTGAAATATTGGAGGCTTTAAAAACACAGGTATTTTTCCCCAGCCTGCATTCAATGTATCGCAGTCAGGTTGGAGTTGTGCATTTAGTCCTACGGCAGAGAAGTGCTTTATAAAGCAGCCTGGCCTGGCTTTCTTGCAGTACAGCTACTTGTTGGTTGTGATGCCATCAGGCCTTTTGCAATGTACTGGGTTTGCAGGTAATAGTGACACAATTTGGTCTTTCCAAGAAGGTGAAATTTTCATATGCCATACCTTTGGGAACAGAATTTCCTAGAGCAAAGTGAAGACATGGAAATACTTTGTTTTCCTTTGGTTTCAAAGCCCTTTCCTTTCCCCCATGCCTTTCAAGGCAGAGTTCAAGCTTTTGTTATCTTCTGCCAAGAAAGGTAAACCAGATGATCGTTGAGGTCCCTTCCAACCTGGTGTTCTACAATCCTGTGATAAATAGTATTATTTGGCAGTGTAACCTGTACAAAACTCCCCTTTTCTATGAATTAAGTGGAAAGATCAGCAGAGGCAATTAAAAATGTCTAGTATCAATACTGTGTTAGATTTCCGAAATCCTGTGAGTTGAATTCTGCTGGAATATTCAAGTATGAATGGTAAGAGAAACTATTGCTCTTGCACTATGCTGTGTGGTAGGTGCTGTGTTCTGCACAGACCACAGTGGGAGAGAGCTGGAGTTTGGGTAACCTTTATTTCAAGTGATAGATACTGTAGGCTGTGCTCGTTGTCAGAATTCTAAACCTCCAGCTAAAAAATAATTGGGTAGAAAACTTGCTTAGGTTATCAGTAACATCCAGTTGCAGTCATTAAGTTTCTTGTCCCATAGGGTGTCCATGCCTGACCCAGCATGGCAAGGCAACATGGCTGAAAAAAACTCCAAGCAACTTAGTGGCTGCTGTACAGGGAGTGGAAATCTTGATGCTAGAGAAGAAATTGAGTTGCTGAGATTTAGTTTATGCAAATGCTCTGTGGCATTTCAAATAAAGTTGTGTGAAGAACCCACTTCCTAGATAGAGCTTTTGATGCTGCTGCATGGGTAGCCAGGCTCTGACTTGCTCGCACAGCCTCAGTACAAATGTTGGAAGGATGAAGTGCTAAAAATATGTTCTTAACCCTGCAGCAGTGGTTTGTGTCCGCCTTCCTGAGGGAACAAATCTCTTTAATTAGTAAGGCAGAGAAGTTTATTTTGGGGCTTGCTTTGTTTTCAATTTGGGATGTGAACTTGTATGCACTGTAGCTTAAAAAAATTTAAGATCCTGTAGCTCTAAGGGGCCCTGCTCCAGCTGTTGACAGCAGCTGTGGCATGCACTGTGCTTGTCCTGGTGCCTGCCTTTGCCTGGGAAAAAATAAAATCCATTTAAATGGGGAGGAGGAGTCAAAAATTGTTTTTATCTGCACCAGTAGCTGGCTTGATGTGCTAACCACATGTTGTCTCTGTATATTTGATCCTGAAGACAGCTCATATTCTCCTTTCGCCGTGGAAGCGTAGCTTTTGGTAGCACCATGGCAGGTTGAACCAAAATTGCCAAAACTTGTTTTAAAAAACCTTACACATGCCAAACCCAGGCTCATCACTGCTGTCTTTAAGAACAGGACTGTCAAAATATTTGAGGTCTGGCTGGCTGCTGTGTTGTCCTTTGGTTTGCCCTTTCCTGGTACCGTGCTGCAGTCTGACAGAGGTTGATGTGGAGAGGCTGGACAGTTTTTCCAGCACAGTTGTGTTTTCTGGAATCAGAGGGGAGGTTCTCAAATGAAAAGAAAGGCAAAACTGCCATTTTTCTACCCTTGTGCTGTGTCTGGTTGGAGTGGCATCACTGCAGCTGTTACCAGCAGAACATCTTTACAGAGAGGTTAGAGCTAGACTCCCTGATTTCCCAGGTACTGTAAGGTTGCATTTATTGTGGCGTGTTCCGATCTTGCTTTTCGGGTGGTTTTGTAGAGATATGTAGACTGTAGCTGTTTGCTTTCTGGTTTTCTGTTGTACTGCTTCCAAATGGCTGCATTTTATTATAAGTCTAAGGCTGCACTTGATTGTTAATTATTCTTTTAAGACCATGTGTTAGTGTTGTTGCTAGAGTAGAGGCTGACATTCTTCTTGTTAGCTTTGAAGTACATTTCAGGTCTCTGTTTTTGACTTTCAGGTTTTTTTTCTAAACATGAAAAAATTCTCATAATGAGTTTCAGTTGCTAATGTGGTTGAGCTTACCTTAGGAAGTGGTACAAAGGTGAAAAAGAATCAAAGCTGTGATGGGATAACGGGCCTCCAGCTTTCTTTTCTCAGCTCATGAAAAAACAATGGGAGGTTATGGCACTAATGGGGAGCAGAATGTGAACAGCGATTGACTTCGGAGTGTTTGGATGCAGGGGTTTAGCAAGGAGTCAGTTTACAATGCAGCTTGCTGGAGTATGTCATAGGTCAAGCCAGAACAGCATGAAGTTGCAGCAAGAGGCCTTTTCCAAAATGGGTTATTTCTCCAAATTCCCCTTTCAGTAGGGCTCACTTACAAGTTGTGAAATGATGGGTGGGACAAGTGTTAGAGTGGGTTTGTAAGGAAGGAGGTGCAGGTCTCTTAGGTGTACCTAATATTATTTTTTGGTGTCTGAACTCTGCACATGCTTCTTTAAAGATATCATTTCTAGTGCAATCATTTGAGTTTGAAGTGCGTGCCTGGGGTGATGGGAAACTGATGAAACTCTGAAAACATACTTGAATTTCTTGGCTTCTCCCAGGAAATGCAAATGAGAATGCAGCCAGAGGGCAAGATTCTTGCTAAGACCAAGAGTAGTTTTATTCCTGATGAACTTTTTCAAAACTGTAATATTACCAGTTTTAGCAAAGCTTAAAATTCTCCTTTATAAACCTCAAATGAAGAAGTATTAGTAAATTGATATTTGTGTATAGCCTGGATTCTTTTGCTTCCAATAAAATGTTGTGGTAACCTCAGAGGAATATCTGTTTCTGCCCTGATTTATGTCTTGATGTTTGGAGGTGTTGCACTAATTCTTCACATGCCATGGGAAGCTGGGTTGTGAGCTTTGCTTGTGTAATGGTTATGATCAAGGTAGTAATGATGAGAGTAATTCTCACCCTCTCTCTTCAGAGACTTGATCTGACACGCCAGACCTTTCAAAGTTTGCACAAACTGTTAAGGTGTGGAAAAGGTGGAATTTAAGGTGAGCTTGCATGTGGCTTGTAGCATCCTTTTTGCCCAACGCTCTTGCTGCTGCTCCAGAGTGGTGAGCAAGTCAAGGGTGAGGTGGGACAGGCTGCCTGGGAGGACAAGGTGAAGGAGTGGTAGAGCACATGATTGCAGATCTTGGAGTCCTGATGATTGATTTGCTTGTCTCCAGTTCCTTACAAACTTGCAGTTTTATCTGTGAGTGAAAGTTGAAAGAGGTTTTGTGTTATAGTTAGTCACTGAGTCTGAAGTTCAGCTGACAAATATTCTGAGTTTCCAAAATAAATAATTCCCAGTTGTGTAGGTCTGCTGTTTTCCAAAGTGCCTTGTAATAGCAGGTGCTTTTAAAATAGGAAGCTGGGGAAGGAAGCTGCTTTCCTAATGGAGCGTTTATCCACATACTAGCTTTTTTAACTGTTACATTGTAAGCAGTTTTAAGGCAAAACTAATGATTGAGTCCTTCCCTTTATGCTTTCTCTCTGGTTCAAGGTCTTGTCTCCTCTGCTGCGCAGTGTGTTAAGACAAGGGGTTTTGGTGATGCTTCGATAGTTCTGCCATGGTTCAGTGTTTTGGTACTTTAACAGTCTCTTAGGCAAAATGCTAATGAAATCAAATTGGTGAGTATTGTGCTTATTACAGGAAAAAAACAACTAACTGGGCATCTGAAAGAGCACCTGATGTGAGTATCCCAGTGCTAATGTGCTCAGTTGAAGCTGAGTCTGGGTGTTTCCATGCAGTCTCATAGGAGACAGAGGGTAGAAGAGCATCTGGGGCAAATGGCTGTGCCTGGGCTGTCTTTAGGGATGCCTCTTCTTGCCTCCAGAAATTAGGGTGATTGTATCTTCCAGCCTGGCACAAACCAGGTGTTTCCAATACCTGCCCCCACCCCAATTTCCTGTGCTAGGTGCTCCATCTTGGCTATTAGGAAATCAGTCCTTCTATCTCAGAGGATCTATTTGCAATTGAAGTAAAAAGGGGCCCCTTTACACTGTTGCCTTGTTGCTGTAACTAAGGCTTTCACATTGGTTCCAGCTCAGCATTAATTCCCTTTGAGAGCATGCCTTGGATTGCATTAACATTTTTCTTGATGTTTGACAAAGGCCTTGTTTAAACAAGTTAGATGTGCATCAGGCTAATAAATATAAAAACCATCAGATTATTCCTGCTGGGCTGTTCTCTGGAGAACAGTGTCTCATTTGTGTACTTTCCACTAATCATCTCCAAATCGTGTATGGGTGATATCAAGTTAGGGAAAGTGGACTTCATATTACATATGGTATAGTCAGGGAAAAAAGTCTCTGTTTTGACAACCAGCATAGCAATCTGGGAGACATGACTCGAGTTCTAAAAAATGTTTTCAGAAATGTGTTGCATAAACAAGTCATAATTTCCCTTGTGGAGAGGGGAAATGTTTTTCTAGATGTACTTCTGCATAAACATACTGGACCCATTTTCCGCAGCCACAATTTAAAGAGCTGAAAAAGTGAATCTGAATGATTGTATGATGCCAGAGCACAGATTTTGGTTGACAGGCAAGGAAGTTGGACCATAAGTTAGTTTGAAAGCGACTGAACTTTGATACTGCGTATTTTTGTATTTGGGTGCTGTGACTATACCGGGTGGTATTGGGCAGCGGAAGAATAAAGCATCCCCAGTTGCACCATTGCTCATTTTACAGTCTTCTCTAGCGCTGCCTGCTTTTGGGTTACTTGAGAGGGAAGTGCATTTAAGCATGTAAGAGTGTTGGTTTGAGAGCTGAGTTACTGGATCGTGCCCTCTTAACCATGTTGACTTCATCGTGGCTGCATGGGTGTGATGAGGGGTAGAGTTTGTCCACATTATTTGTGTTTACAGCACACAACCACCAAGCTGAGACACTGAGAAAAAAGTCTATAGATAGATGAGTAAATGACGTATTGGGGAAGGGTGGACTTGGCTTTTATGGGGGAAATCATGCCTTGCATTTACTGGAATTCTTCAGGGGACAGCAAGGGAAATGTGCTTCTTTTGATGATTAATACAGCTGCTCTCACTAGAGACTTGAGCTGAGCTGACATCAGTTAAGAGGGAGGGTCCTCTTGTGTATGTGACTTCTTAAAAAGTAGAAAATTATGTAAAGGGTAGATAGCTGACTTTTGCCTTTGAAGAACCCAGCAGCAAACCTTGGAGGAATCTGTGCTGCAGTCTCCTTTGCCTAAAATATCAATAAAGGCCTTGGGAAAGGGGATGAAAGAGGGTGACAATTTATGGTGTGTTTGAGAGTGAAAGACAGGAGCTGGTTGTGCAGAGCTACAGGAAAATCTTGTGATGGCTGGTGGTGGACATCCTAACAGATTAAACTTACTATGTGAGTGCAAAGAATTGTGTGGGGAGAGGGCAGTCCTAACTCCTGTATCACAGCTCTGAAAGGGCTGTAACTCAGGGTGAAGATCTTGGCAATTTGTAAGAGCTTTGTAGAAATTGCCAATGAAGTGCTTTGCAGGGCTCAAAGCAAAGAGTGTTAGGGACAGAAAACAGAGCAAGTTGTCATGCCTCCATTAAAAGGTCATAGCATGCCCATCGCATGAGGCTTTCTGGGAGTGTTTGTGAATCTGGGGAGAAGTATAGGAGAAGGAAGAGGTGTGTCAGAAAGGTAGCCAGTTTGGTCCAGGCAAGAGCCAACCCAGCTAAACAGAGTGATGCAGCCTGGGAGAGCGAAGGCAAGAAGGATCATCGTGGGAGAGGAGGGACAGTGGAATCACTCTTGATTATCCCATCTTGCACAAGAATTAAGAAGCCTTGTGTAAAACTAGTAGGAGACAGATTAAAACCCAACCCAGTGAATTTTCCTTTTGTTATAATCCAGAAGATTATTGGGTGGTGAGTTCCTGTAGGATCTTGGGAGTGTCAGCTGGTGGGTGAAACACATGGAGTGCTGTGTTTATATGAAGAAGTGACTTGTGTCTGAGCTGCATATGAAGGTAACTTGGAGAAGAGCAGGGGCAAGGTGTGTGTGATGCTATCCTGTCCATTCTCATGTGGTTAGCACCTGTGCCAGGGCAGGAAGACAGATGAATTATTAATCTGGGTTTTGGTGTTTGCCACTGCTACGAGTTTGTGCTTTTAAGACTGTTTTATAGTGTTAGTATATAGTGATAGTACCTTCATCTCCTTCCTGTGCCTCTTCCCCCCCAACCCTCACCACCCTGAGTCACTGTGTTTTTGCCATTTTCTACTTTTTAACTTCACATTCTGCTGCTTAGGTTTTGATGATGCTCAAATGCTGCCTCACTATAATCTTTTCTGTGGAAATCCTTTGTCTAGTCTGACTTTTGACTGCATTCTTGCTTTCCTTGAGCATTGTTGCTGTTTCACCTTGAAAATAACTATTTTCTCCTCTACCAAATACTCACCAAGTTTCTCCTGTCTATTCTCTGGTTTTGTTGTTGAGTTGCAGCCGTTCCTGTCTGAAAAGGTGAAAGTATTTTCAGCCTGTCAAGCAATGGCTCTTAGTAATTTATTTTTTTCATCTCTATTGTGACTTTCTGCTTTCTGTCTTGCCAAATACAATCTTCTTTAGAATGTTTTTCTTAGTTCCCCCACTTCATATTTTTTAATTTATACTTTTACATTGATTCATCTTTTGCCAACTGTATTAGCAGTCCTTCTTCATCTTCAATGCACTGTCAGAAGGCTTCTCATTAATATTCCAGTCTGAATTAGAAAGGCTAATTCATTGTTTGTGTCTGTAGTCAGGGAAGGCAGCACCTGCTTTGATTTTTGAAGTGTCTGGTTTGGGGTACTTTGGACATTGTGTTTTCACCACTGGTATTTGGCAGTTTGTAAGAAGCACATCACTCCCTTGATATGTTCAACATGCCTTGTTAAAGCTCAAAATCTTATCACCAGCTTTTCACTTAAATTTGAGGTAATCTTTCCTGTGCTGGCACTACCCTTCCCATGAGACAGGAGATGGTATAAAGCAGACCTCACCTTTGACACTGACCTGTTTTCTAATGAAACCCAACAAAAGAAGACATTTACCAAACATTCCATCTCCAGTGGCTTTTTTCTTCCTGGAGTCCAATGCTTCGATAGCTGCATTCTCTGAGGCTTTGGAGCTTGCAGAAATACTGTGTATTGCCTGAATATGCTGTTACTTTATTGCAGGGTGAGATGTAGCTTGAGGCTTTAGGAGAGCCCAGAGCCCTGGTAGATGAGCAGTGCTGCTTGCAAGTGTTTCCCATGTTGCAAGTGGATTTTAGCCTTGTGTATTTGGGCTTGCTCTAGCTGACACTGGTGTAGAAACAATTTAAGGCATGGATGTGCTTTATTCCCCTCCTCCACTCAGTGTGAGAGCAGTGATATATCTGGGTTTGCCCAGTGCACATGCTTGGGAAAAGTAAGGCTGTCTTCAGCATGGGTGGGAGAGGCAAGAGGGTGGAGGTGGGAGGGATGGGGTGGCACAAGGGGAGGGGAGAGATGGATGGAGTGCTGCAGGGTGGGGGCATGGATGTGGTGGCACACCCAGCTTGGTGGAGTTTGGTCAGTTTGTATGAATCCACTTTGGGAAAGATGGTTTGTCATTTAAAAAATAATGATGATAATTGTAAAGGACTAATAAGACTTTAAAATTAGTTTATAAGATGGCCTTAGTTTCAAAAGAATTGTTTACTTCCCCTGTTTTACTGGTGCAGGGAGGAGCTTTACTAGTGATGCTTTCATTGTCCCTTTGCCTGCTTTTTATATTCCTTTCAAGGTCTTCTTGTGGTGGTCATCATCATCACCACCCTGTTACAAAAGACATCATCCAGGACCAGTGTTTCACAATGAAGCATTTCTCCAAGGAGAGGGTATGGAGTATTAAGGAATGACCATTTATTGGAATTCGCTTGCAATCCTGATCTTTCTCACCCAGAAGATCCTTCTCTGAAGTGTGCTGTGCTGCTCTGATGGCATAGCTGCCTTCAGAGAAAACATTGGTTTTATCTGTGGGATTTTAACTTTCCTTAAATTGTGTGAGGTCTGGAATCCAACCCACTGTGAAAATACAGGGAATATGAAGGTTTTCTTGTTGATAAGTAATTTATTCTGGTTTTTAAGCGGGTAACAGCCAAACTATCTTCTATTTGGTTTTAGGATCTTGGTTTGTGGTTTTTTGGTGGGTTAATATGACCAATTTTGTTTGAAGATATAATATATTTAAAAGCAAAACAAATATTTTGGTGGCATTGGAGGTAAAACAATCCTGAAGCTGATTTTGGGAATATTCTTGGAAACATTTTGCATCATTCAGTGCATGGGACTACTTCTAGTTGTGAAAGCTAAAGAAATCATGTCTTTGAAATCACCTGAAAGCTGTGTATTCAACAAGGTGAAGTATAGCTGTAGATGTAAGGTAGATGAGTGGGTGAGTGGGAATGTTTGCAGCATTGAAGTACACAATTTCAGCATTTTAAAAACTCAAGACAAAGCTCTGTGGTGACAGTGAAGTGCTCTTAAATTCTCAAGCCCAGAAGCATGTTTTAGGAAAGGCAGACTAATTGACTGTTGAGGTTCCATGGCTCTCTCCATCGCCAGTCTTTTTGTTTCCATGGCAGTGCAAAGGATAATGCTGTTGCAGGTGTTGCTTGCTACTGGAAGATAGATTTTGGGTCTGACCTAAATAACTATTTAATATAGTTCTCTGTTACAGGGCATGGTTTTTCAGATGTCAAATGTATGTGGGACTCTAATGAGTTTTGGCTAAGATGCCTGATGCTTTGAAGAAGCTGAGCTTAGAGAAGTGTTTCATCTTAAAATTAGCATGTGGATATTGCTAGCAAATACATCTGACCAATATCAAACATTTATGTTAGAACTATAAGAGGTCTTGGGATTTTGTCCTTTCTGACAACACTGGAAGGAACAGGGGAGCCTTTTCAACCAGTGGCTCACAAAAATCCCTCTTGTTTTAGGATTGCAATGGAAATGCTCTGCGGGTGGCAGTATTCTTGACTTCTTCAGCAGCATGTGCATTAGTCCTGTTAACACAGTGTATATTTAGTGCTGTATGTGACTTCCCAGCACTCTTAGCACAGCTGGACTGGAGTTCCCAGCTTCAGCTGGGCAGGGGAAGGGAATAGGGCCATGTTGCAATTCTGCTTTAGGGTTAAATTGCATAAGAGTAATGAATGACACTGCTGCAACACAGGAAAGGAAAAGCAAACCGGTTGTGGAGGTGTGTAGTTGCATCAGTAATTTCTAATTGGCGTCCAGATGAGAGCTGTATAACCTAGAATCCTGGCAAAATGACTGAAGGGAATTGGAGAATGCTTCAGGTTGGAAGCAACCTTTAAATGCCATCCAGTCCCCCACAGCAAACTCCTGACCAAGCTGTCAGCCCATGGCTTGGACAGCAGCACTCTGTGCTGGGTTAGGAACTGGCTGGAGGGCCGAGCCCAGAGAGTGGTGGTGAATGGTGCCACATCCAGCTGGCAGCCAGTCACTAGTGGTGTCCCCCAGGGATCAGTGCTGAGCCCCATCCTGTTTAATATCTTTATTGATGATCTGGACAAGGGGATTGAGTCCATGATCAGCAAATTTGCAGATGACACCAAGCTTGGGGGCAGGTGTTGATCTGTTAGAAGGTAGGAGAGCTCTGCAGAGGGACCTCGACAGGCTGGACAGATGGGCAGAGTCCAAGGGCATGAGATTTAACACATCTAAGTACCAGGTTCTACACATTGGCCACAACAACCCCATGCAGTGCTACAGGCTGGGGTCAGAGTGGCTGGAGAGTGGCCAGGCAGAAAGGGACCTGGGGGTGCTGGTTGATAGTAGGCTGAAAATGAGCCAACGGTGTGCCCAGGTGGCCAAGAAGGCCAATGGCATCCTGGCCTGTATCAGGAACAGTGTGGCCAGCCCGAGCAGGGAGGTCATTGTGCCCCTGTACTCAGCACTGGTTAGGCCACACCTCGAGTACTGTGTCCAGTTCTGGGCCCCTCAGTTTAGGAAAGATGTTGACTTGGAGGAAGGTGTCCAGAGAAGGGCAACAAAGCTGGGGAGGGGATTGGAGCACAAGCCCTATGAGGAGAGGCTGAGGGATCTGGGGTTGCTTAGCCTGGAGAAGAGGAGGCTCAGGGCAGACCTTACTGCTCTCTACAGAGCTGAGGGGAGGTTATAGCCAGGTGGGGGTTGGTCTGTTCTCCTAGGCAACCAGCAACAGAACAAGAGGACACAGTCTCAAGCTGTGCCAGCAGAGGTTCAAGCTGGATGTTAGGAAGAAGTTCTTCACAGAAAGAGTGATTTGCCATTGGAATGTGCTGCCCAGGGAGGTGGTGGAGTCACTATCACTGGAAGTGTTTAGGAAGACACTGGATGAGGCACTTGGTGCCATGGTTTAGTTGATTAGATGGTCTTGGGTGATAGGTTTGACTAGATGATCTCAAAGGTCTTTTCCAACCTGGTTAATTCTGTATTCTAACACACTCTTCCAGATAATAATGCAAAGCTTAAAACTAAGCATGTCAGAATATTTTCTTGTTTCTTGGAACTGAGTTGGTGCTTTGACTTGAAATGCTGGGCACCAAGTTCACAGTATCCCAGTACATTAGAAGCTGGAAGAGATCTCCAGAGATTATTGGGTCCAACCCCCCTGCCAAAGCAGGATCACTTAGGGTAGTCCACACAGGAATTCATCTGGGCTGGTTTTGGTTGTGTCCAGAGAAAGAGACTCCACAACTTCTTTGGGCAGTCTGTCCCAGTGCTCTGTCACCCTCACTATAAAGAAGTTTCTCCTCATGTTGAGGTGAAGTCTTCTATGTTCAAGCTTGTACTTGTTGTTTCTTGTCTCATTATTATGTGCCACTGAGAAGAGCTTGATCCCTTCCCCTTGACACCCACCCCTCATTGATGAAATCCCCTCTGTCTTCTCAAGACTAAACAGCCCCAGGGACCTCAATCTCATCCTCTGAGTTGTAGAGGATGTATGCAGAGAGATTACTCCTTCTCAGAAAAGAATGCATATTTTATTAGTATCACGAGTCTGAGCCCTAAAGTTGCGTGTTTCCTTCTGTGCTGAGAAAATTAGCACACAAGCTTTGGGAAGTACATTCTGAACATGCTTCTTTGATAGGGCTCCAAAGGAGGGATGTGTGGTTTTATCTGCGTCTCTGTGGGCAGGTGGGAACTTGTAGGAATATTTTCTGTACCTGTTCACTTTCAGGATTTTATTTCAAAGTAGGAAGCAACTCTAAATATTGCTTGTAATGCAGAAATTACTGAAGGGAATGCAGTTGGTACTTTATTCGTGGTTCTTATTTGAAGTTCTTATCAAAAAGAAAAGAATCTTTTGCTCCCAGTTTTCAGAGAAATCCCTTAGCTGCTGCCTTTTTTTTTTTACTTCTCAAAATAGCTTTCCCTTATTTAAAAGGACAGTTAGGAGACTTTGGGGTAGCCTGAGGGAAGCTCTTCCTAAGAAGCTTTCCAAGAATCATGAAGGTTTAAGTCTTTTCATGTCATACTGCAGACATCTGCCTGCTCAGCCCTCCTTTTGGACAGGTGTGCCATTAGGTTTTCATCTCAGTCGGACGAAAAGAAATCTGTGAGCTTCTCATGCTTAGGATTGGATAGCCAGTCAAGGGTGAGGTGTTTCGGTGCCAAAAAAGGAGAAAGCAAGGTTTGTGGAGCCACGACCAGTGAAGTATAAGGGGTGAAGAGTGCTGGCACTGCTGATGGTGGGCTCTGGGCTGCTATGATGGGCACCTTCGATTTTCCCAAAGTTTTCATCAACAGACAAACTCCATTGGTTTGTGGGCACATTTTTAACCAGGAGGAGGCCAAAGGATGGCCTCAGTGGCATAAATCTAATCAGCCCTAGTTAAAAGCGTTTACGTTATGGTATGATTTGCTGCCTTACTGCTGTTGCCCTGGTGGTGAATGAAGTTAATTTAGGTTAGCCGAGGGCCTCCAGCATGAAAACTTAAGTCTGGGATGAAACAGACTGCTGAACCCTTAAGACAGGCTTTTGCTGTGGTTGTTTCTATAATTGCTGTGAAACTTTGCTGGTTTTCATATGTGACTTTTCCTCCCCTCTTCTGACTTGCAGACAGTTGAATTAACCTGGATCCTGTGGTCTCTCGATAACATTGTTTTGCTAACTATTTAATTTGTAGCGGTTGTTCCTAGACTTGAAGTAGTTCTGTTGTTATGCTTGAAAAGTTGTTTTAAGCAGGGCATCTATACAGTGTTGAAACAGTCAGACCTTTTTAGAAGTCTGCTGCCGTGCTGTGGAGTACATAGGTCTTGCCAAGAATGGCTATAAAATCCCAAGATTTCATCACAATATTGTGCTTATGGGGAACCAAAATAGCATGACACCTGATTTGGAATATTTGAACTAACTGAGAAGGTTCCTCTGGCTGGAGCTTAGCTGCTGCAATGAAGATTTTAAACCAGCCAAGGATCTTGCAGTTTGTGCTTTGGTGTAGTGGTGTTTAAGTGGAAATGAGAAACTCTAAATGTAGTGATAAAAATACAAGAGGGGGGTGGGAGGGGGAGGAAGGTGAAGAGTAAGAAAAATTAAGGCTTTGTGGAGAATTAATACTTGGCAAAGAAAATGCAACTTTAAGTATCTTTTTGGTGCATGTTTTAAAAATAAATGATTGACACCATACGTATTTGAAGCTTTTGATCACTGATGCAGAAGTTAAATGAACAAGACACACAACTGTGATTAATTATTGACACAAGTTGCTCCTTTCATATGTGTAGTCTGCAGTTTAATGTGAACGTTGAGTTCAGTTGAATTCCAAAGTCGGAAAGTAATGCAAACAAGACTCTAGTTGATCAGCTTCATACATGTGGTTCTATTTATTATGCAGATCTCTTCCAGTATGTTTAAATCAATATGTGGTAGTGTGATTTCGGTTTCTTCAGCAAAGTATGTTTGTGCAGTACCTAATTTGTGCATTGCGTGCTACAGTTTCATGCATCCAGTGTTTCATGCTGTAGCTATAAGTTAGCTCTCTTCATTTAGAACAACCAGCAAAACCCAATCAAATGCTCAAACTCATTTGTCATGTTGTATCTGCAAATATTTGACCATTTCACCTTAACGTACTTGAGTCTTGGAACTAACTCAGAGTACATCACTTCTTTCTGAGGCATTTGTGCTAGAACTAAATTGGTTAGCTGGATACTTTAATGTGCATACAAATATTGGTATGTGAACTTTGTTTTGCTAAAGAGACCAATTGCTATTTCATGACGAGTTCTGGTTTTAACTGTCTTTCCTTGTAAACATGCCAGTGTAAATTATCCTGGGGAGGGAAGATGACCTCATAGATCATCTTATAATAAAAGTTTGTTGGTTTGCTTTTGAAAAGGGCAGTGGAAGACCTTCTGTAATGTAATGGCAAATTGAAGATAATAGTATTGTGAAATTTTAGGCCAAATTAGATGGATTGAGGTCAAGCTTTTATTTATTTATTTATTTTTTAGCAGGCATATTTTTGCAATAAAAAGGTATTCCAGATATTCGCAAGTATTTTGGATGCTCAAAACCTGTCTGTGTAGCAATAACTATGTACTTGGCAGAAAGGAAAAGGTAGTTTTGTCACAAAGTCCAGTTGTTAGTTTTTTGTTATATTTCTTTTGCTCTGTAGCTGGTCAGAATTAAAATCCATGTATTTTGAAAGGTCATTGTGTGAGTTCTTGGTGCATTTCCGTGAAGGAAGGGCAGAGCAGGATGAATGAATCCATGCCTTCAGGCTGGATCACTCTTTCTCTTTCCAACTGACATCTTTCTGGTTTGTCTTTTGGTCTCTTGGCTTTTTGGGAATTTGCCTTTCATTGCCTCTCCTACCTCATTTATGCTTTTGGAACGTAGAGATCTTACAAAATAGTATTTAAACTTGTTTAAAAACCCAGCAACAAACAAAACCAGAAAGTGACAGTGCTGCTGATGTTCTTGTTACCCTTATGAGTTCATCCCTTAGCTTTATTGGTAAGCTTTTTTTCCCTCCATTTCTCTAAAAGGTAACAGTGATCTACTCATTCATCAACTTTTAATCTTCTGTGGTGATAAAATCGAATGCTTCTTTTTTATTGAAGCTTGTTGACACTAATAGAGAGTTCTCACATTTTATTTCATACACATGCCCCTCCACCAGTTCAGGTATAATGCTTGCCTGAGACCTATGGTTTTCCTCGACTCCTGGGAATCTGGAGATCAGCTGATACCTTCTTCTGTTGTATGGCCTTGGATAGTTCTTCCTGTTGCTGAGCCTTGCAGATAAAAGGGCAAGTTCAATTTTTATCCATTTATCCATCTTCTGCAGGCAGTAATGAAGAAATGAATAATGCATGCAGAGGTATGGGGAAAGCAAAAACAGTCATGTTCAAATCCTACTGTACAGTCACATTCTCAAACTGTGCAAATATGTTTCTGGAGTTAATTGTGTCAGGAGACTCCTTTGGAATGGAGTTATGGAATAGCAATGGTTCTTGGGGTTATGAAAATGAATGCAGGGTAACTTGAATCTCTCTTGCAGTTACATGTAATTAATATTTAGGCAAAACTTTCATGGAATTAGGCTCAACCAGAGTAGTCTTTCATGCAAGTTTTTGCATGGTAAGAAGGGGATTTTACTTGGCAGCTAGGCTGTAATGTTGCTGTTGCATGGAGGCTACTGGTGTAATTATAGGCTGACTAATGAGTTCTATTTAAAAGGGGGGGAGGGGGGGAGGAGGAAGTGGTAATCCAAAGAATCAGATTTATAAGTGTAAATTAGTTGGTGTCTTTCCTGAGGAGGGAGTAATGGTTAAGCATACAGTGATACAATTTAAATCAGCACTTGCATGTTTTCATGCATTTGAAATAACTGTGAATCCTTATTACTGTTCCACAAGCGATGACTAAAACAGTAAGTATGTAAAGTTACAGAAGCATCACCTGGGAAATCTGTACTTAGTGTCCCCCGAAGAAGTAGGTTTGTGTGGAAAGGAATTGTTCAGTTTGGTTGCTTCTTGTTTTGGTCAGTTCTTTCATATCATGGCTGGATAACAATTTCTTCTCCTTTTCCACCTCCTTCCCAAGTCAGCACTAGTTTGAAGCAAACCCAGGAAAATTTGTAGTTTACTGCCAGGGAAGGTTAGGGAAGGATTCTCCTTCTGCAAAAGGCTGTGGCAGATTTCTGGAGGTGATCTTTTGATCCCTGTTGCTTTAGTGCTCTGCAGACTTTCCAGGGGCCATTGGAGAAGCTCCCAGGCCTGGAATGAGGCTGTCACAAGTGTAGCTGTATGTTCAGCCCCACAGCAAGATTGGAGCCCAAGGATAAGACACGGCTTGTTAACTCTGGACGCTCACATCCACACTGTTGTGACCCAGTATCTTCCATTGTTCACTGCCAAGGAAAAAGTTACCTTCCCCCAGGAGGGTAGTTTGAAAAATATCTAGACCAAGTCATGGTCTTTTTGAGTGCCTTGATCATAAGGCATCTGGAGCAGGTCTATTATGCTGTGTTTTTGATTGAAATATTGGTGTTGGTTTGTCTGCATCTCTTAAGCTTGGCATGCTACAGAAAGTTGTTCCTGACATGCCCAATTTGAGACTTGACCATGTTTTCATATATTCCTGATTTCCAGACCGTTTTCTGGCTGGAGACAAGAAATCAGGGCAGCGGCTGCTTAGGTCAGATATCCTCTTTGCCCTGGGTGAATCCTGTGTCCCTGCCTGTTCAAACAGAGGGACTGGGGCAATCTCTAAACTAAATTGCTGTTGGTCTGCAGGAAAAATACATTCTTCTCTAAGTGTCTCCTGTTCTTTGCAAAGGATCATCTACTGGTCCTTGTACTGTAGTGTAAAAGGATACTGCCATAGCTGAATATTTGGGCTGACGTGGTGCAGCCTTTTTATATACAGAAGTGGTAGTTCCTAAGCAGTGCAGTAAATAACATGCATTCCAGCTGCAATGAGTTACTTAAAAAGGAGGAATGTTTTTGGAGAAAATGACTGTGAAGGCTCTTGAAACAATGCATTTTTTTTTTTCCCTCTCCACCCCTGCTTTCAAAGTACAGTTCATTCTTTGCCATCCTCTCTGTCCTCATCTTTCCTTTCCTTGGCTTGGAGCCTTTGTTTGGTCTGAGATAGTGATGATGTTTGACAAACGCTGTTCTGATACCTTAGCCTGAATAGCTCTTTCTGAGCTCAGGAGTGCTAACTAGAAGGTGCTGTTCATTTTCACCATTTCATACTGCTTCCAGGCATTATTAGTTGTTAATTGAAGCTGTAATACTTAACTAAATACTTAGCATTTTAGAGCTATCCCAAGCATATGTAGTAATTCTTGGATCCTTGGTTTTCCTTTTATGGTAAGAAATGCTGATATGATCATGGAGGGGAAAAAAAAAAAAGAAAAATACTTGCAAGGAGCATTTGCTTTCTTAAACCTTTACTAGGTAAACCAGAATTGACAGGCTGTGGGTTGCAAAAAAATTAGTGTACTGCTTTCCTACTCAAACCATGCCAACACAAGAGACTTGTTTTGTGTGGTGTACAGCATCACCCAGTATAGATGGAAACATGAGACTTCAGGTTTTGATCATCTCTGATTACTTCAAATCATGCAACAGAAGCCTAGTGATTGTAATGCCTTCTCTTGCAGCTGGAATACCAAATGGTTATCCAAGTCTTCATAGTTTCTTAATCTGAGCCTTTGGTTTCCTTCTCCTTCCAGTGAGTGAGTGGGAGGCAACTCAAGAATGTAACATCCCAAAATACTTACTTTTTCAAAGTGTTTCCTGTAAACTGCTAGTACGCACAAGCTTCTGTTTGTAGCTGAAGTGTAAAGTGATATGATAAAGATGGGGAAGGCTTCCAAATTCATGGCTAATATTTCTTTGTAATATCAAGCAAAGTTAAGGTACTTATTGGGGAACAGAGTTACAATACAAAATGCAAGTTTGCTTTGAGATTGTTTATTGTTAAACAATGGGAAAGCTTGCTTAACGGTGACAGTTTAAGTTACTGAGGATACCATCAGGGGTTGTAAATGGCTTCCAACTTTTTTTATTCTCTGGATTAGAATATATAATGAAGTGGTGTTTTTCCTCTTTTGTTTGGTGTTTTGGAATGAAAGTTGCTTGCTTACTGGCAATGGGCAGCCTGGTCAGGTGGAACTTTTCATGTGTTCTTTCCTCTGACACTGGAAATTGACTCAGTAACGCTAGGACTACTTCAGAGCTGTTTGTTTACTGTGGAGTTGCATCTGATCTGCTTAGCAGGAGCGTTCTGTGCTCGAGACACTCAGCCCTTCAGCTGGTTTGCCTGGTTTTGGAGAGGCTTAGATCAGAACTGGGGGTAACACTGCTTGGATTTGTAACAGAAATGCCGGTATCTGCATTCAGTTGACCAGACCTTTACAGAAGGAACAAAATGATAAAAAGTTTTCAGAGGTAGAAGAATGGAGCCTGTTTTGGTTGGGGTGTTTGGGTTTTTTTCTTGTGGGTTGGTGGGTGTTTTGTTTTGTTTTGTTTTTCTTTCTCTTTTTTTCTGTATGTAGAGTTGTCAGTGAGGTTGGAGCCAGGTGCAGACGTAATTTCTGTTGGGAGCATTTCTGAAGCTGACTCAACAGTTTTCTAGGAATCAGCTGCTTCCTCCTCCAGTAGTTTTTATTCAATTCTGTGCTGGTGTTTACAGTGTTGACATTGATTATGATGTGTGGCAAAATACATCATATTTAAAAACAAGCTCATTTACCTGGCTGCAGAAGTCACTGCAGTTGTTGCCATTGAGGGCAAGGAGCAGTCCAAGGCTTTTCCTGTAGAGAAGCAATGTGTTGTGGTACCTGGAAAGCTGTGTGACCATGTACAGGTTGGAAGAGTCTTTTCAAAAGCGCGAAGGACTGAGAGTTAGTCTGAGCTTGCTAATGCTAGTGGAGGTGGTAGAGCTAGACTCATGGCAGAGAGCACATCTGTTCTGCAGAATGTTAATCTGGTATTCTTGATATTTTTGTGTTGTCGATCCAAACCCTTAATGAAATTCTGTGTGACAAGCTATTAAATGTCATTGTAGTGATTTTGTGCATGTTGTCTACTTTTACAGATGCCTTTGTAAATAGCCAGGAATGGACACTAAGCCGATCTGTACCAGAGCTGAAAGTGGTGAGTTTGTTTTAATTCCATCTCTGAAAACCATTGTTGGTGTTTTGACTTGTTTGGCAATGTCAACCAGCTTCCTAGGATCTTCTCAGCAGGGAAGTCAGAGGGGGAAGTGGAATTTAACTGGCAATATGTTTTTTATGTTATCTCACTGCAGTAATTCTCTTCAATTTCTTCAAGGGCTAAAAGTCTTTTCTCCCTCTCATACAAGAGTTTAACTGAATTTATACTGACTAAAAAAATAGGGTTCATTTAGCAAAGCAAAAACTACATTTTGCAATAAGCAAGTTTAATAGCTTCTTACAATAACTTTTTCCTTTACTAAACCATTTTCCATATGAGTAGAAGAAAAGGCAAAAATAACTCAAACAGATTGGGAGAATTTCCCAGATTTGCCCTTTTAAATGTTGTAAATGTGTAGGCTGGAGATGGGGGGTGAAACATCCTCATAGTGGATACTAACTGGACAGTTTAAGCCAGCTGCACAGTTGTTAAGGCCAGATTGCTGCGAGGCTGACCGTGTGGAAGTCCAGACTTAATTACACACAAATAATTTCTCAAACCCTACAAATGACTGTGGTACAGAAGATACAGAATCTGGTAATACCTTTGGTAGGTGTTTGTTCTCAGCTTCTGTTGTCCAGCTATAACTAGATCATAAAATTGCTTGAGTTAGAAGGGACCTTGAAGATCCCCCATCTACCATGGGCAGGGACATCTCCCACTATGTGAGGTTGCCCAAAGCCTCATCCACACTGATCTTATACGATTCCAGGAATGAGGCATCCTGGTGGTTTAGGCTGGGTGCTGGCCCAGATGCCACTGCACAGGCCACACCTGGGAGGTCCTAAGGGGTGGGCCCAGGCCAGGGGGTGGTCACAGGAAACCAGGTATTCCATTCCCATTATGCCCTGCTCCCCTATAAAATGTCCACACGGGGTCTTCACTTCCTCTTTTGTCCCCTGCTGCTGCCTAGGTAAAATGGCGTGACCTGCCCGGGGCGGGGGGGGGGGGGGGGGGAGGAAAGAGCCCGGGGGGGGAGTTGGGTGTACCCCAGGTGGGGATGGGATGTTCTTGGGTATGTTCTGGGATCTCTCTCTTTTGTCACGGTGCTTGTGGGTCTCTGTAAAACTTTCATGGTTCTTTTTAATTTTTTTCTTATTTAAACTTCCCATCACTTTTGCAATTTGTTTGTCTGAGTTGTTATTTCTGCCTGTGGTGGGGAGGGGACCTGCCCCAACCCGTTACAGGCATCCACAACTTCTCTGGGCAACCTGTTCCAGTATCTCACCATCCTCAGAATAAAGAACTTTCTAATGTCTAATTTGCATCTACCCTGCTCTAGTTTGAATCCATTGCCTCTTGTCCTGTCACTACATGCCCTTATAAAACGTTCCTCTCCAGCCTAGTAATTCACAACACCTACCAATACATTTGGGGCTTGCAGTTGAGACCAAAGCTGCATTTATCGTGTGTTGTAGTACAGGACACGACCAATTGCCCATTATTAGGTAATGGTCTCAGGGTACAGTTGTTTCTGTCAATATTGTGGCTGCATTATGTGAATACTTGTCAGGGGTGTCTTGCCCCTGTGTTGTCTCAACCAATGGTAGGAAAATAAACAACTTCTGTGTGGCTGCTGTAGAGAATTGATTTTAAGTGGTCAGCAGGCATAAGCCATGCAAAGCTTTAGTTTGTGTATTATTGGATAAAAGCAGAACTCTTGCCATTACAAAAATCATAATTTGATTATGCCACTGCAAATTACTGGAGCAGCAGCACCAGCTGTGGCTGTGAACTTGTGCTCCAGCAGGAAGGGCAAATTAGGAGCTCCGTCTGAAATCTGGTCTGCCTTTCATAGGCTTCTACACTTTGGAACAGGTTTGTGCAGAGACTCATCCTTGTGTCTGTCCCTGGCTTCCAGCTTCACCATTGGTGCTCACTTTTGGCTGAGGAAGGAAAGGGTGATATCAAAAGTGAAACCTGCCTCTTCTGCCACAATGCTATCATTATGTTCACCACTAGGAATAACTGTGAGTGCGTTGCTTTAGCTTGTGGCTGTGTTGGGGAATGTTGGAAGCATGAGAAGTGTTTGCTTCCATCACTGCACAGTGCAGACGGGGAGATAAAACAATGTTGCAAGGCTATGAAGGACCCTCAGCTTTAGGTGCTTGAGCTGGCTCTACTTGCAGGAGAAAATGGTTAGTAGCTCACTGAGAGGAGACAGTCTTCTCTGCAGGCTGGGAAGCCCTGAAGTTTTGGTTGGTGTTTGATTTTCATAGCAGCTGTTGTTACACCCTTAGGCTTTACAGAAATTTCAGTGGAACAGAAACAGCCCCTGGGTGAGCAGAGGAAGCACACAGCATTGCAATAAAGAAAAGCTGGTGGATGCATTTTTCAATATATTTTTGAGGAGAGAGTACCAGGCTTTGCCGCCTTTTTTAGTAGCAGTACATGTTGGGCTTGATTTCTTCTCTGGTTTTCAGAAGCCAATTTGTTTCTGCTGATCAAATCACCACAGTTTTATTTTTGGAATGTTAGTCAGGAGCATGTTAGGTCAGCTAGGTGAGACCAGTATCTTCCCTGTACGATGGTGGCATTCTTGGATCCTGTTTATCCAGCTGTGAAATAAAGATCAATACGTTAACACATTTCTACAAACAGGCTTTGGTAGGATGTGGGCATAATGATTTGGGTTTTATTTGCGTGTGCCAGATACGCTGTAAAATAATGAGAGCTGCACAAGTCATAACTGACAGAGCTTTGTGTTGCAGCCTTGTTAGCCGAAATTGTTCTCATTTCTAAAGTGGGTTACAGTAGTGGTTTTGTTCCATAATAGAACTTGGTCATAGCTATGTGCATTTCATACATGTCATTAAATAAATATAAATTACTTGGATTGTTTGTATATGAAGTCTGGGAGCTACAGGAATAGCATTGTTCTGAAAACATGCTGGCATATTTGTCATACTTGGGGAGGAATCATCTTTAAAACAAGAATTAATCCTGATTGAGAGAAATTATAGTGGAAAAATCTGACTCAATACAAAGTTTGAATTTTCAGAGGTTAATGATAGGCAGAGACCTGGAGCAGTAGTGCCAGGCACTGCATTGAACAACAGAAGGCCTAATCTTCTGAATTTCAATTTGTATACTGGTTTCTATTCTGGCAGAAAAGATATGGCTGCATTGTCTCTTCAGATGCAGCCACTGAGGTGAGATCTGAAGGAATGAATCCTCTTCTGAAGAGAAGGAAGAGATAGTTTCATCCTGGATGCTTTCTGAAGTAGCCATCTAAGGAAAAAATTAGTGCTGCAAATGAAGGTTTTTATAGTCAGGTTTGTGGAAACATACTTTGGGTTTGTGTGATTTCTGTCAACATTAATACTCCTACGTAAAACTGCATTAATGCTTTTATCCATGTTAACTTTTTTCACCATTTAAGCTCCTTAAAGAACTTTCGTCAGTTTTGTGGGTAGTTCCAAACTGACTTGAAATATAAATCCAGGAAGTGCTCTATTAAGAAACAATTAAATATTCTGAACTGGAAAATAAATCCTGCATTGTCTTCAAAATACCAAACTTCTAGCTCTCAATCTTGAGAAATGAATAAAAGGAGAAGGAGTGGCGATACACTTGAGGACTGTACATAAGTTTTAATACTTCATCTAAAGGGAAGAAGGCTCTAGTTGTACTAGAGGAGTTAGTGAAGTTATTTCTAAATTGAAATACACATCACAGAACCAACCAGGTTGGAAGAGACCAAGATCATCAAGTCCAACTGATCACCCAACCCTAACTAATCAATTGGACCATGGCACTAAGTGTCTTATCCAGTCTCTTCTTAAACAGCTCTAGGGATGCTGACCTCATCACCTCCCTGGGCAGCCCATTCCAATGGGCAATCTCTCTGTGAAGAACTTCTTTCTAAGATTAGGCTTGATCTTCCCCCTGCACAGCTTGAGACTGTGTCCTCTTGTTCTGGTGCTGGTTGCCTGGGAGAACAGACTGACCCCCACCTGGCTACAGCCTCCCTTCAAGTAGTTGTAGACGGCAAGGAGGATTCCCCTGAGCCTCCTCTTCTCCAGGCTAAGCATCCCCAGATCCCTCAGTCTCTCCTCATAGGGCTTGTGTTCGAGGCCCTTCACCAACTTTGTTGCCCCTCTCTGGACACGTTCCAGCAAGTCGACATCTACCCTAAACTGAGGGGCCCAGAACTGCACACAGGACTCAAGGTGTGGTCTAAGCAGTGCTGAGTACAGGGGCAGTATGACTTCCCTGCTCCTGCTGGCCACTCTGTTCCTGATACAGGCCAGGATGCCATTGGCCTTCTTGGCCACCTGGGCACACTGCAGGTTCATGTTTAGCCTACTGTCAGCCAGCACTCCCTGGTCCCTTTCTGCCTGGCCATTCTCCAGCCACTCTGACCCCAGCCTGTAGTGCTGCATGGGGTGGTTGTGGCCATTGTGTCACTATCTGCATCATTTTGTGGCATCAAGCATTGCTCTTCTGACCAGGCACCGTTGTCTTTCTGGGTATCTATAAGGAAGAAGTTCCTGGAGAACCTGGAAATTCCCTATGCTGATATGGTTTTTGTGGTACTTGAAAGGAAAAATACTAAAAAAAAAAAAAAAATGTATTCTTAAGTCACTGAGTTCTCTGACTAAATACAGTAGCACTTGCCATCCATGGGCAAAGGATGTAGCTTACTCACTCTCACTGGAGCCCAAGCTCCAACTCCTCGCAGTTTTGCTCTCTGACAGGCTATGCCTCTGGCACTGGTATAATATAAAATAGCATCAACCTCCAGAACTAGTCTCATTTCAGTGGAGCTTCCAGTATCTACTCTGAAGGTGTTTGTGTGACTGATTGTACCTCCTGACTAATGGAGGTTTTTGGTGGATGTTTCAGTGCTATACTAGTTTGCCACAAGGTAGGTCAGAAGCAGCTTCATTGTGTGTTGTCTACAGTTAAGTGTAAATACAAACCATTCTGTCAGTATTTTCCTAGCACACCCATGGGAGGCTTGCTCACTTTCCAATTTTTCAGAAATTGTGAAGATCAGAAGGGGCCTTAACCTGACTCTTTATCTGCAGAGGTACATCTAAGCTACTGATTTACAGATGGGATTTTTGGTTTGCTTGCCGTTTTTGGCCCAGCCTGTCACAATACAGAGTTGCTGGGAAAGGAGAAGAGGGAGATACTTGCTGGAAGAAGGTGGTGTTCAGCTTCTGCTCCAGGGCGAAGATGCTCCAGTAGTGAATACAAACTACTGATGAGTTATGTGCTGAAGAAAATGGGCAACTAGCAAGCAATGCAGTTTATCCTTTTTTGTTTGTTTGTTTTGATGTGGTTTTTTTAATGGAATCTTGCTAAAATCTGGGAAACTGTTTTGTCTGCTTCTATTCATTTTTTTTGGGAAAAAAATTACTCTTTGAGGGTTTGTGAATCCTGAACAGTAAAAAATGTGTTGTTTTATGCAAAAGGAAAATGATGGGAAGTAACTTCTCACCAGGAGGCTTCATATGGAAAGGGAAAGAGTATCAGTTTTGTGATGAGAAGGGCTGCAGCAGCCAAGCTCTTATTCACAGGATTTTCTCAGGCATCATAGTTGTTTGGTTTTTTTCTGGACAGAGAAATATTGAGAGTTATTTGTGTATTTTGCTTATTTAAGGCAGTGTATGAGTAGACAAGCTTACTGTAGCTTATTGGCGTATAGTGGAGGTAGAAGAGGTTACTTGGTATTTTGGGCTTAAAGAACATTTGTTAGAGATGTTATTTTCTTCCTCTTACATCTCACTGAAATAGCCAAAATGAAATTGTGGTTAAGTCAGAAGAATAGAGATAGAAGATTCGGATGTCTTTGCAATATTGCTTTGGGTTTTTGTTCTCTGTATGAGCAGATGGAAGTCCCAAGTTGGATTCCCCCCTCCTTCAAATTATCTTCTCCATATGTTGAATGGGGGAGTTAGGAATAAGTGTTAACAATTTATTTAAAATAGTTAATCAATACCTTGTATTTCCTTGTGCATACACAATCTTAAGCCTTTACTTGCTGTCCACTATGCACATTCTCTTCTGAAGGCAGCAACTCATTTCAATACTAATTTTTCATTAGGTCTTGTCACTTACTCTTCAGTAACACACAGTGCATTTCCCCAGTGCATCTGTGAGATGAAAGAAATATGTTGAAAATGTGGTTGCTATAGAGAGCATCATTTCATTTTCCCTAATAGCTTGTGCTCAGGGTGAAAGATGTTGAACCAGAACGTGCAGTAGACTAAACCAAGTGCAGTTCCACAGCACGCATGCTCATCGTGCCCTTTTAGCTGTTGTCTCTCTTGGCAAAATGGGAAAGTCATAGTGAGTCACTGTAGTTTTTCCTGAGCAAATTGCCCTTTTCCCCTTTCCCCCACCTGCCATTGAGTTAAAGGTGGCACCACTGTGTTGGTTTAAGCAATTTTTGGTAAGGAGGATAGTTTCTTAACAGTTAGGATAAAGAAAGTGGAGTAGAGAATGTGTGCTAGTGTGTAACTTGTTCCTGCTGTCTCTATTTGGCAAACTATCAGATCAGCAGAGTTCATCCTCTCTCCTGGGATCTTATGTTCTGAACCTTTTGGTTAAGGTCAGGAAAACACGTAACAACAGAGCACACACAGGTTTGTTTAAAGGATGAAATAAGTTTCCATATCCTCCCCCAAAAACTGACTAAGTACAGTGCCTTCAGAGATGACAGCTGGGCAAAAAAGACAGACATTTGTTTGAAACACAGGGAAGAGATGTTCTCCAAAACCTCCTGTCCCCTGGACTCTGCAGAGCAGGGCAGGCAGCCAGACTCGGACCTTGCTTGCTGCATCTGTCAGTCCATTTCTGCTTGATGGTTGGCCTGGGGACAAACCAGCAGTACTTGCATTAGCCAACAATGCAAGGCTGTGACCTAAAAGGGATGGCTTGTTTGGGAGTAGTGAAGACAGGCTTCTGAACTTCCTCACAGCCACTTTAAAGCAACAGAAAAAGGAAAGTATCTGAGCACCTCTGGGAAGAAAACTGTTTTGGCACTGGGCTATGCTCTGCTTCTTCTGCCTGGGTTTTGAGAAACAAATGCTGGCAAACCAGTTTAAACAGAATAATCACAGTTGCTTTAAGATATGGTATATGGTACTTGTATCTATTGAGTACTCCTGTTAGGACCACAAAAATGCTCTGAGTCCTGGAACACTTTTGCTGTGAGGACAGGCTGACAGAGTTGGAGTTGTTCATTCTGAAAAAGAGAAGGGGTCGGGGGACCTTATTTTGGCCTTTCAGTACTTAAAAAGGGTCTGTAAGAAAGATGGGGGACAGTCTTTTTGGCAGGGCCTGTTGCAATAGGGCAGGGGGTGATGGCTTTAAACTAAAAGAGATTAGATTTAGACTAGATAGATGGAAGAAACTGGTTACTATGAGAGTGTGTCCTGGTTTAGAGCCAGACAGATCTTCTGTTGCCTGGAGAGGGACGAAAAAATGACACTCTCACAAATGGTTTGGAAAGTGATGGAAAGGTTAAAGGGAAAAGCAATTAGTGTCTTACATAAACTACAAAGCATAGTGGCAAAGAATCCCAAAGGGTATTGAGTCCTTTACATAACACCCAAAGGTCCCCAATACTTCCCTTCTCCCCAAAACCCCCAGGGCTCTTTCTTCTCCCCCCACCCCCCTGTACTGCTAGGCTAGTCTCAGACTGGTCAGGACTGAGACTGCTCCCCCCATCTCCTTGCCTCCTGGAATTAGGCCTAGCTAGGCTTAAGAGGCCTTGAGATACTTCCCCAGCATTACCAATAGGGAGCATCTCCCACAGGAGCAGAGAGGGAAGAAAGAAAAAGAATGACTTTGCTGATGGATTTATAGGATGCAGGATATATGGGTAGAAATATGCTATGTCCTGTGTCCTCCTACTGGGTTGGACACTCAGGATGCCAGAGGTGCAACTTATGGGGCAGTTACAGGAGGGTACCCAGCCTAAACTGCCACAGGGGGATTAAACACTAGCCTAGGTTGCCCAGAGAGGTGATGAGAGCCTCATCCCTGGAAACATTCAAGGTCAGTTTGAATGTTTTTGTGGTTGAATGTCAAGGATGGGTATCTGAGCAACCTCATCTAGTTAAAGGTTGATCTAGTCACTGCAGGGGGGTTGAACTAGATGACCTTGAAAGGTCCCTTCTAACTCAAAACCATTCTGTGATCCTATGACTGTTTTATTGTCAGATGTTCCCAATGCTGCATGTGTTTGGGTATGGACAGTTTGAATTGCAGACATGTCAGTCAAGTAAGGCAATTCAGCAAGTCAGAGTGAACATGCCAAGGTCTGCCTGTGGCCATGCATATCATGTATATTTCAGTTGTGAGTCAGTGTGAATCACATGGTGGGTAGCCTACAGAGATATTTCCCAGTAGGATAATTTAGTGATGTGTTTATATTTCCTAATAAAGAGGTGACAAGGTTGCTCTGAGCTTTGGGTGTTTCCCCTGGAGTCTAAGTTACCTTGTGTTCACACTTCACATAAGTGGTCAGCAGGAAGTTCCACTTCAATGTGATGAGCAACTTCATTACTGTGAGGGTGATGGAGCACTGGAACAGGATGCTGAGAGTGATTGTTTAGTCTCGTCTTCTGGAGACTTTCAAAACCTGCCTGGCCCAACTAAGTGGTCCTGTTCTGGCAAGGGGGTTGGACTGCATGATTTCCAGATCTCTCTTTCAACCCCTAACATTCTATGATTCTATACTGCAAAAAGAGACTGGATTTAGTTTGCATGCATTTTCAGATACATGCTCTACTGGAGCCATCCTTTTTTGGCAGCTGTTTTATCTGTGGGTGTATTTTTTAGTGTTTATATTATGTGGGCATTCTCCTCAAGTGCACAGAAATTACTTCTGCGTTAAGGTTTAGCTTGAATATAGTGGTTTTATTATGGGGATTGATTGCAGTTGAGCTTTTCCTTTTATTTTTCAGGGGATTGTGGGTAACCTAGCCAGTGGCAAGTCTGCACTTGTACACCGGTATCTGACTGGCACATATGTCCAGGAGGAATCACCTGAAGGTATGTGGATATGCATATTTATTTCACTCTTTTTTCCTTTTTTTAATCACAAACTACATCTTCATTCATTTTTAATCATGCAGAAATGAATCAGCAAACAATCTGATTTGCTATTTCCATGTTCATGGAGACTTTTCCTTCAACATTCTCCAGACTGAGATAAGTGTATCTGAAGAGCAGAACTGTGGCTTTTATGTAACAACTTAGCATCTTTAAATACTTTGATATCCAGTACTTGCCCATATGGGAAACTTCAGTCCTTTGTTTAGAAGAGTTGCCTGCTCTCGCTAGTACTGCTGCTTTCAATTTGGCTGTTGAAAGCCACAATTATTCTATCTAGCACTGGATTTGTGCAGAATTGGGCCCTTTGGTTTGTGACATTGGGAGACTGAAAAAAGCTTTGGATGCCAAAATTGAAGATGTAACTTGTTCCTTGTTTAGTATATTAAGTCTTTGGTCTTCAAGTTCTGGTTGGGGTGATTTTACTTTTGTTGTTGGGATTTTTGTGTGTGGGGATTTTTTTGGGGGGTGGTGGTTGTTTTTTGTGGTGGTGGGTGTTTTTTTTTCTTGTTTTTAAATATTCTTATGCCATAGAAAATTAATTTGTGAAAACATCATAGCATTTAATCCAAGTTTATATCTTGAAATAAAAAATATCATACTGCCTTAGAGGTGTGTTTTATACTGAATGCTTTTTTTGATGTTTTTTTCTTTTCTTTTAATCTGTTCTCATTATGAACTTTTAAATCCATCTCTGAGACACTGAATTTCTGGTTCCTTCTTTTCCTTACTGGCTGTTCCATTCTTTGCAGATATGGATGCAGGTAACTATACATTGTCTCCATGGCAGCTCTTGTTTTGAAGAGACAGAAGGCAGTTTCTGTACTATAGCGTCTTCCCCCTGTTTTGTGTATCATTTAATTTGTTTCCTTTTGATTTCAAGTCTTTAGTACATCTCACTCTTTTTTTGTCTCTTGCTGTAGTTGTCTTTTCAGCAGTAGTTTGTAGCTTCATGCATCTATGATAACATTCGTTTCAAATTAACTCTTGCCAGAGGAAGCTATTAAGCATAGTATGTGACATTTTAACAGTCTTGAATTGTAGTTAAAATGGGAGGAGAGGGGAAGGGAGGGATGGACCAAGCTGCTTCTTGTGTAATTGCAGTAACAGTCAAGTCTCATAAGCTTGCCTTTTAAATGTGTTTCCTGCTTTGTAACAAGGGCTGATGGAGTGATAATTGAGCCTTGCAACAAAACTCTGTGTAGTACACATTCATGCCTTCTGCTTCTAGATTCTGATGGCAGTGAATGGTTATGTAGTACCTATATCACTGAATACAAGGATTCTGCAACAAAGAGTATCCCTGCAAATCTCTCTCCTCATTTTTTGAACAGACTTATTTAAATGGAAGATTCAAATGGATTGGCTGTTTACAGGGTTAACAGTCCTCTCCTCATAAATTGTGAATATTGTAGATGCTGTTCCTTGAGAGTGTTGCCATCTGTTCTCTTTGTCTTCAAGGATTTTTATTTACAGTGCTTGAGTGACATTCAGACTGTTTTTTCCTGAAAGGATTAGATTACAAAAGCAGTGTCAAATCATTTCTTTGCACATAAATGTAGCTGACAAGCCTCCCTAATGACACCATTCCATTTCATTACCAGGAGAAAAACTAGAATAATTAAGAACTCTAATTCACCTTGTAAGGGATAGGGGCAAGATTTTTAATCAAGTTAATATTAAAGTAAATTTCATCCATATAAACTATCCCTAGTGAACATCTGTACTAATGATTTGTTGGTGTTTTATTTCTTTCTCACCCAAGTGTAAGTCCACACACTGCCATTCTATGGGGAATACAACAGCAATGCAGTTGATTCTATTACACTCCAGGACTTTCATCATTTCCGTGTTATGCATGGGAAGCATATTTTAATGTCTTTTTCCAACATTTTCATAAATTGATGTTAGGTGTAAGTCAAAAAGGTCTTTTAAATGAACTGGATTGTTAAATGAAGGATAGTATGCGTATCAGAGACTAAGGTGTCAGCTGCTTGACTAAGGAAAAACAAATGTAACTGATTTCAAATGGCTTACTAACAGCGAAATTTTATTAAGCATCCTGTAATTAGTGTCTAGTTGGTAAAATAATGGATGCATATTTCATGTGAAAATGGTGATTATAACCAGAGACTGCTTTGTGTGCTATACGTTGTCCTGCCCTGAATTAGGCAAGTGTCAGAGCTCCTGTAGGCTTTTAAAGTAGCTTCATCGTTCCAGTAAATGAACCTTAAGTATATAAAGATGGTTTCATGTTTCCTTCAGCTCTTTTCTTTAGGACAAGGCATTTGTCTTGCTGCCTGACACCACCTCCCCCTACAAGAGAAGGAATAATACAACTTTATAGTGTAAAGCAGTTTTCTTTCATTGTCTGGCCCAGCTTTTATTTTTGTTCAGAATTAGCTTTAGTCTCTAGTGTGAGTCTAACATGAAAACCTTTGTTTTCTCTTAAAGTCTTACTTGTGGAGTAAGGAGACTTTTAGACACTTCCTTTGCATACTTGGCATGCATATAGCTATACTCCTGGGCAAAACAGTTTTAAAGCAGATACATTTTGATGTAAGAAAAGGAATGATTCACTGATTGTGTCAGGTTGGAAGGCACTCTCAAAGGTCATCCTGTCCATCTTGAATGATGTATTGCTGTGTAACAAGTGGGAATTTCAAGGCTTTTGCCTTTTTCTGGTATGTCTATGAGAACCCCGATTTGTGTCACGATTATTTCAGATGGGGTTTTTCCAGTGAAGGGTAAAAAAAAAAAAAAAGGAGTTGGGTGGGGTGGAGAGAAAAAGAAAAAACAAAACAACTTGTGGTCCAAGGTGTCTCAGGAATGAGGAAAAAGAAGGCTTTGTTTTCTTCTCCCCAGCCCACTGCCATGGTAAAGTGAGATGCTGGAACAGACAACTGATAGAAACACAAAGTGCTAAATCTGTCCAGGATGTCCTCTTTTTAAGAGGTCACATTAACCTGATCCCCTTAAATTTGAAGATGCAGAGTAGTTGAAGTGATAGTGAAGAAGCAAGGAGATTCCCTTCTGGAGAAACTGAATTCAGGTAGTGGCACCTGTGGCTATACAGTAGAACTTGAGGGTAGAAGGCCAGAGAAAGAGGTATAGCAACTGTTTTGGCCGTTTCTTTGCCAGCTGTTGAAAAAAGCATTCAGGACACAGGTCTCTGGTGTAATCTGTGCTTAGGAGACTGGCTTCAAAGTAATGTAAAGTGTAACTTCTTTCCTGGAATTGGTAATTACCTCTTTTGATGATGTTTTTTGAGGATTGATGATTATAGAGTGGCAATCTGCTCTACTTTGGCATTCCAATGAGGGACAACTGTTTTAAGCAGGTTAATAACTAGATGTTTGGGTGTGTTTAAGTTGCGTGTGTGTTTTAGTTGTTGGGGTTGGTTTTTTTTTTTTTTTTTTGGGTTGGTTATTTTTTTCTTGCCCCTTTATTTCCCTAGGTGGAACAAAATAATACTATTTTTTTTCTCTCAAAAGCATAAAGACATCCAATACCCTAACTTAAGGGAGTAAATAGCTGTTCCAGTTATATCTGTGCAGAGCAACTTCTGAATATAGAACAGAATAGAATAGAACTAACCAGGTTGGAAGAGACCTTTGAGATCATCAAGTCTAACCTATCACCTGACACCATCTAATCAACTAAACTATGACTCCAAGTGCCTCATCCAGTCTCTTTTTAAACACTTCCAGAGATGGTGACTCTACCACCTCCCCAGGCAGCCCATTCCAATGGCCAATCACTCTTGCTGTGAAGAATTTCTGCCTAACATCCAGCCTAAATTTCCACTGGTGCTTGAGACTGTGTCCTCTTGTTCTGTCACAGGTTGTCTGGGGGAAGAGGCCAACCCCCACCTGGCTACAACCTCCCTTCAGGTAGTTGTAGATGGCAATACGGTCTCCCCTGAGCCTCCTCTTCTCCAGGCTAAGCAACCTCAGCTCCTTCAGCCTCTCCTCATAGGGCTTGTGCTCCAAACCCCTCCCCAGCTTTGTTGCCCTTCTCTGGACACCTTCCTCCAAGTCAACATCTTTCCTAAACTGAGGGGCCCACAACTGGACACAGTACTCGAGGTGTGGCCTAACCAGTGCTGAGTACAGGGGCACAATGACCTCCCTGCTCGGGCTGGCCACACTGTTCCTGATACAGGCCAGGATGCCATTGGCCTTCTTGGCCACCTGGGCACACTGTTGGCTCATGTTCAGCCTACTATCAACCAGCACCCCCAGGTCCCTTTCTGCCTGGCCGCTCTCCAGCCACTCTGACCCCAGCCTGTAGCACTGCATGGGGTTGCTGTGGCCAATGTGTAGAACCTGGCACTTAAATGTGTTAAATCTCATGCCCTTGGACTCTGCCCATCTGTCCAGCCTGTCAAGGTCCCTCTGTAGAGCTCTCTTACCCTCTAACAGCTCAACATCTGTCCCCAGCTTAACCCTTAATATGTTTTCCAGAAATCTGTGATCATTTGGGTTTTTTTACAAGTTTGGCCTAAAAATAATTTTATACTGTAGTAGTCTCCACTGATGAACTTTTTCAGTGCCCACAATGAACGCTTTAGTAGCAGGCATGATCTAGAACTTAATGATTGCTAGTATTAAGTGTGTCACATTCAGCCTTTCCTTTAAAGAAGGGATGCAATGAGGTGGCTATGAACCTAAGTTGCTAGCCTGTTGCCAAAACAAGTAGAAATTTCATACGATGGGTTGCATGTCACTATTTTCCCATTTCTATCCAGTAATTATTTCCATATCATGCTACTCCAGCAGATGGTAATTATCCAAGGAGGACTGAGGAAGACTAAAATTTCAGCTGCTTTTATTCAGCATCCCCTTGTGAGATTTTTATCTGGCCGTAGACTCTTGGAAAATGTGTATATGAAAAGCTTAGGCACTATCTGCTAACCTACATAATCTGCCATTTGGCTTCATTCATGGAAAAGGTCTAATGCTTCAGATGCTGGTCTTTCTGGTTGAAACCAAGAATGGAACTTGTTCTCCTGAGGTGAGGGGAAGAAAAATATGATTGTTCTTTCCTTGTATATGCGAAATGAAGCATATGGGAAAGAAATCCCATGTTTTGACATTATTTATACCTGGATGAATTGAGAGATTTAATCATGGGAAGGGGATCACAGTTCAGTGCTTTTACAGCAGGTTGACTGCAACATGGGAACTGCAGGATTGGACAGCCTTTTCTTATGTAAGACAGTGGTTCTTGTTCCCTTTTTATCCTGATTCATGTGCAGACTGGAAGTGTAATTCTTTCTTTTGTGAACAGTTAGATTCCTAAGGTTGCAAATCATGGAATCATAGCATGTTTTGAGTTGGAAAGGACCTTTAAGGGCCATATAATCCGCTCCTCCTGCTATGAGCAGGGACATCTTCAACTAGATGAGGTTACTCAGAGCCATCTCCAGCCTGACCTGGAGTGTTTCCAGGGCTGGGGCTTATAACACCACTGGGTAACTGCTCTCCAGCCTCTCTGTTCCCAGCCTACATTGCTGCTTGGGATTGTTGTGGCCAAAGTGTAGAACTCTGGACTTAGCCTTATTAAATCTCATGCCCTTGGCTTCTGCCCACCCATCCAGCCTGTCAAGGTCACTCTTCCTTCTATGTAGTCTAAATCTTCCCTCCTGTAGTCTAAAACCATAATACTTGGTCCTTCCTTTAGCTATTTTTATCTAGGATTGGTTTTTGAGTTGGTTGGTCATTTTTGTTGTTGTTGTGGGGGATTGTTGTTGTTTGGTTGTATTTTATTTTGGCTGGTTGGTGGGGTTTTGTGTTCCTTTTTTGTGTGTGTTGTTGTTCAGATATATCAGTTTGGAGTCTGTATTTGCTAAACAACCAAATGTGTGTTTTGATGAGTGAAGGGTGAGGCTCTGTCCCAGACTAAGGTCTGTTCTTGGTGAGCAAGCCAGCTGAAATGTAAATGAATAGCAAAGAAATTTGTCCTCTGAATATGCACTTGCATACTTTTCTGTAAAGACACAATTTGATGCTGCTTCACTTGTCATTTCCTGTAATTCTATAAAATCCCATTGTACATGTAAAAATCTACACATAAATTTTTATACATAGAAAAATCTGCACAATATGGGGGGATCTTAGAAGACTTCTGAGTGCATATGAATTCAAAACAAGTAACATGAATCCTAGGGTCCAGCTCATTCCATCCATTATAGTGCTCACATCACAAACACAGGAAAGCTGAAATTTTCCATGTCAAATTCAAGCCTTAGTGCAGTTGTTCACAGACTTTTTATGCAGCACTCCGTTGGGCAGCAGAAGCTATCAGAGCACTTTTTTGTTTGTCTGTAAAAAAAGCAGACAAACGCTGTGTTGTGTGCAGCAGACAATGATGACTGTAGACATGTGTTTCAAAATTATCTCCTTTCAGTTCTTTGTCTTCTGTTTTGTTGTAATACTATCAGCTGATTATTTTTCTTTGGCATTTCACACTGCCATCCAGATAAGACAACACTTGTCTTTTTTGATCATTTTAAAGGGCTGCTGCCATTGGCTCTCTTGGGCTTTTGGAGCCTTTCAGCCTTAGCAGAAAAGCTTGTGTTTATGTATTCTACAATCTCCCTTCGCCAGCCCTTCCCTCTCCTCATCCCCCTGAGATTGCCTGTGTGGGTTAGCAGATTCTTTGAAAACCTCTCTGTTCTAGCTGTCAAGTTGGCTACTGTTTAAAGTGTTGCATAAATAAGGAACTATGTTAATTAAAGGAGGAAATTGAGTATTTGCTTTTATCCTGGGGAGAAGGTGCTGAAGAAGCAGTTTCCTAGAAGGGACTTCCCTTTTTGGTTGTGTGCCTTGAGGGTCCCCTGATCTTTTTAGATGTCTTTAACGTGTTACACCTTGAATACTCAAAGGTTTTGGTGACTAATGTCTATAGAATTTATACCCTTCTCATAACAAGCTCCTCTGAAGGTTGTATTCCAGGTGAAAACTAATTTGGATTTATAGTGCCTATTACAGCTGTAGATTCTTAATAGTAATAGAAGTGACTCTTAGGTTTCCATTGCTCTTTACTTTTGTTTGCTATTGAGTCATGAGCTGGTTTGCTGCTCAAGGAAGGGCCTGCCTTCTACTTCCTTTTTCAAATACTACATCTGCTTGTGTTTCTAAATCCTAGTCCAGTGTTTAGCTCTTGGAAGTTTTTAAAGCAGAATTTAAACTTGTTGTTTAAACATATTTCTTTTACAGCTTGTATTTGACTGCATTGGTGTTTGGATGTTTTCCCTCACTTCCATTTAATCTTGCATTGTTTTGGAGGGTTGTGTCAGAAAGTAGGGCATAGTAGTGAGCTGATTCTATTCACAATATATTTAGTTCCTAGCAGATGTTTTTTAATTTGACACTATAGCAAGTTGTCACTAGGTTTTCCTGCATGGTTTAGGGGCCTTCCACCTTGCCGCATGGCAAGATCAGATCTTTGCTAAGTGATGTCATTCTTTTTTTCTCCCTCCCCTTGGATGTGATCTGATGTGATATGAAAAGTGTTCTGTGAAATACAGGATACATATAGAAAACAAAAAAGATACAGTGTATTGCATAATGAGCATTCTGCTCTCATGTTTGAATTGGAATATTTTTGGAGATAATTAAAAAGGAAAACCAAAAATATTGTAGTTGCTTTGGGTTTTATTAGCTGACCTCATTATAATTGGTTCATTTATTTACTAAATGTTCAGACAGATATAATCACAGGTAGCTAAGTCCAGTTCTAAGTTTAGGGTTATTAGAATAGAATAAACCAGGTTGGAAGAGACCTTTCAAGATCATCGTGTCCAACCTATCATCCAAAACCACCTAATCAACTAAACCATGCAACCAAGCATCCTGTCAAGCCTTGCCCTGAACACCCCCAGCAACGGTGACCCCACCACCTCCTCAGGCAGCCCATTCCAATGGCCAATCACTCTCTCTGTGTAAAACTTCCTCCTAACCTCCAGCCTAAACCTCCCCGGGCGCAGCCTGAGACTGTATCCTCTTGTTCTGGTACTGGTTGCCTGGGAGAAGAGACTAAGCCCTGTCTGACCAGAACCCCACTTCAGGTAGTTGTAGACAGCAATAAGGTCTCCCTTGAGCCTCCTCTTCTCCAGGCTAAGCAACCCCAGCTCCCTCAGTCTCTCCTCATAGGGCTTGTGTTCCAAGTCCCTCACCAACTTTGTTGCTCTTCTCTGGACTCGTTCCAGCAAGTCAACATCCTTCCTAAACTGAGGGGCCCAGAACTGGACACAGTACTCGAGGTGCGGCCTAACCAGTGCAGTGTACAGGGGCAGAATGACCTCCCTGCTCCTGCTGGCCACACTGTTCCTGATACAGGCCAGGATGCCATTGGCCCTCCTGGCTGCCTGAGCACACTGCAGGCTCATGTTCAGCCTACCATCAACCAGCATCCCCAGGTCCCTCTCCACCTGGCTGCTCTCCAGCCACTCTGACCCCAGCCTGTAACTCTGCATGGGGTTGTTATGGCCAATGTGCAGAACCCAGCACTTGGATGTGTTAAATTTCATGCCGTTGGACTCTGCCCATCTGATCCCTGGGGCACACCACTGATGACTGGCCGCCAGCTGGATGTGGCACCATTCACTACCACTCTCTGGGCTCGGCCCTCCAGCCAGTTCCTAGCCCAATGCAGTGTGTTCCCATCCAAGCCATGGGCTGACAGCTTGGCCAGGAGTTTGCTGTGGGGGACGGTGTCAAAGGCCTTGCTGAGGTCCAGGTAGACTACATCCACAGGCCTCCCCACATCCACCAGGCAGGTCATCTGATCATAGGAGATCAGGTTGGTCAGGCAGGACCTGCCCTTCCTAAACCCATGCTGGCTGGGCCTGATCCCTTGGCCATCCTGTAAATGCTGTGTGATTGCACTCAAGATGACCTGTTCCATAATCTTGCCTGGCACTGAGGTCAGGCTGACAGGCCTATAATTCCCTGGCTCATCCCACTGGCCCTTCTTGTGGATGGGCACCACGTTGGCCAGCTTCCAGTCGTCTGGGATGTCTCCAGTGAGCCAGGACTGCTGAAAAATGATGGAGAGTGGCTTGGCCAGCTCATCTGCCAGCTCTCTCAGCACCCTGGGATGGATCCCATCTGGTCCCATGGACTTGTGGGGATCCAAGTGGCTAAGCAGATCACCAACTACCCCATTCTGGAACAGAGGAAAACTATGCTGCTCCCTGACTCCTTCTGCCAGCTCTGCAGGCCAGCTGTCTGGAAGACATTCTGTCCTGCTAGAAAAAATTGAGGCAAAGAAGTTGTTAAGTAACTCTGCCTTTTCCTCATCCTTTGTTACAACATTCCCCTCCGTGTCCACCAAGGAGTGGAGGTTGTCCTTGCCCTTCCTATTGCTATTAAAATGTATTTATAGAAGGACTTTTTGTTGTCTTTCACAGCAGAGGCCAGCCTAAGCTCCAAATGTGCTTTTGCCTCCCTAATTCCTACAAGACCTAGCAGCATCCTTAAACTTTTCATGGGTTGCCTCCCCTTTCTTCCAAAGGTGATACACCCTCTTTTTTTCCCTTAGTTCTTTTAGAAGTTCATCGCCCATCCAGGCTGGCCGTCTGCCCCGGCGGCTCATCTTCCGGCGCATTGGCACAGCCTGATCCTGTGCCTTCAAGAGTTCCTCCTTGAAGTAGGCCCAGCTCTCCTGGACCCCTTTGTTTCTAAGGGCTGTTTCCCAAGGAACCTTCTGAGTTAGTTCCATGAGTAGCCTGAAGTCTGCCCTCCGGCAGTCCAGAGTGGAGGTCTTCTTGCTGCCCCTCTTAGCTTGACCAAATACCGAAAATTCAATTATCTCATGGTCACTGGCCCCTAAACAGCCTCCTACCACCACATCACCCACCAGCCCTTCCCTGCTGGTGAAGAGGAGGTCAAGCATAGCCTTGCCCCTGGTAGGCTCATGCAGCACCTGGGATAAGAAGCTGTCCTCCATGCACTTTAAGAACCTCCTAGACTGTCTTCTCTCTGCTGTGTTGAGATCCCAGCAGATGTCAGGCAGGTTGAAGTCGCCCATGAGAACAAGGTCAGGCGATCTTGAGACAGCCTTAAGCTGCCTAAAAAATGCTTCATCAACTTCTTCTTCCTGGTTGGGTGGTCTATAACAGACTCCAACCAGGATGTCAGCCCTGTTGGCCTTCCCTCTAATTCTCACCCACAGGCACTCAACCTCATGATCCCTGATCTCCAGCTCAATGACATCTAGTGCCTCTCTGAGGTACAAGGCCACCCCTCCACCCCTTCTTCCTTGCCTGTCTCTTCTGAAAAGCCTGTAGCTGTTAATTGCAGTGCCCCAGTCATGTGAGTCGTCCCACCATGTCTCTGTGATGGCAACTACATCATAACTTTCCTGCTGCAGCAAGGCTTCCAGCTCCTCTTATTTGTTACCCATGCTTCGTGCATTAGTGTACATGCACTTCAGCCGGGCTGCCGGTTTCACCTCTGGCTCTAGCTTATCACCCCCACCTTCCTGGCTTGGGGGACTGGTTTCAGCCCCTTCCCCCTTTGAATCTAGTTTAAAGCCCTATATATGAGACCTGCCAATTGCCTTCCTAGAATCTTTTTCCCTTTGAGGGATAGGCCATTTTCATACACTGATTTTTCCTCTCCTCTGGGACAGATGTGCTCCATCTGTTGCCTGCTGACCTGGTGCCATAGAAAGTTTTTCAAGATCAAGAAAGCCGAAATTCTTTTGACTACACCAGCCTTTAAGCCACTTGTTGACTATGGCTGCTGACCTGTTCCTTATGGTATTCCCTCCTGCAACTAAGGGTATAGATGAGAAAGTTATTTGTGCACCTGACCCCTCAACGAGATCCCCCAGGGCCTTGAAGTCATTCTTGATAGCCCTGAGAGTTCTGGTTGCAACATCATCATTCCCTAACTGCATAACTATTACGGCATAGTAGTCAGAGGGCTGCACCAAACTGGGCATCCTTCTGGTAACATCCCTAACCTTAGCTCCTGGGAGGCAACAAACTTCCCTGTGAGTAGGGTCTGGCTGACATATGGGGCCTTCTGTTCCCCTCAGGAGGGAATCACCAATGGCAGTTACCCTCCTCTTTTTTTTTTTTTTAAGGGAGCAGGTCCTGATGCCAGGGGAAGGCTGTTTAGCCTTAGGCTGATTTGCCTTATGCTGTTTTGCCTCAGGGAAAACCCCAGATGGTGTGTCCTCCATCAGAATCACCTCACCCTCGACCTCCAATGCCCTGTACTTGTTTTCCAAGGGCAGTGGGGAAGGTGATGGGAGGCAAGGAGGTTTAACCTTGCATCTTTTGAGAGGATCCTGCGTCCATTCCCCTCTGCTTTTTGGATAACCAGCCTTTGCCTGGGGGGCCTGCAGAGCCTGGTTACTCAGGTTTGTCACCCTTCTGCAGTCTCTTACATCTCTAAGTCTAGCAACCTCGTCCTTTAGTCTGGCCACCAGGTTAAGCAGATAGTCTGCTCACAGGTTATGCAGCAGTTGTCCCCACTACTCTGCATCTCAAGCACCAGGCTCCAGCACTGTCTGCAGCCAGATGCCTGGACACCTACCTCTTGCTTATGACACCTACCTACCTGCTTATATTCCCCCTCAATCTGAGTAGAGACTGAGTTTTTAAAGGAGTTATTGCGGCAAGTTACCACCATGGCCAGCCCTGCCCACGGCACCTGCTGGACAAAGTTACTGAAAAAGTGCGGCGGCGCGCGTGCCTGAGCGAGAACCCAGGCTGAGATGGACCCCCTGCACAGTCCCCCCGGCTTTTAATGCAATACTGTAATTCAGATATTACAGAAGACAGCTATAAACTAACTTCAAAAAGAAAAGAGATGTTTTAATAGAAAAGAGAGAAGGTGGGGGGAAGGTTGAAATCTCTGCTCCTGTTCTTGTAGGATTTAAGATTTTGGCTTGTCTTGGTTACGAAGTATAGAGTTTATCAGGTGTGTGAGGATCTTTGAAATTATGTTGGAAGCTTTTGAGGTTGAATTTATATATAGAAGTTTTGAGCAAGATATTGGCAGGAGATGATTCATATTTTAGATTGAAAGGTAGAATGGATTAATGTCTGGAAGATGAAATGTACAATAAGCCATATTTTAAGGAACTGCAGTAAAAAAGAACGATGGTATTTTAAGTCATGGGGCTAACTTTGTAAGGAACTTTGCAAAGTGGTGTTTTGTGGTATAAACTTTTACACTTGAAAAGGCTGGTGATGGAAACAGGTAGGAGTGTACTAAAGGAGTATCACACCCTGCCCAAAGAAGTGGACTGCTGCTGTTTAGGTTTTGTTTGCCTCCAGCTGGCCTGACAAAAATAAGCTTTTAAAATTAGACTTGTAGTGTATATACAATTAGTGGGTGTGACAAGTAAGTAACTGTCTGCACCTGCTGTTCATAAAATAAAGGCGTTAAAAAAAACCCCAACAAACAAACACAAAAAACCAAAACCAAACCAAAACCAAATTTAAAAAGAGCTATCAGATGTGGCTGATTTCATAGCTTATTAGTAGAAATAGAACCATTAATTCAGATGTAGGTCCTTGTCACCCCACACTACAGGGTCAGAGGGGTTGTTTTTAGGAGTCCTTTGCTGGCTAATGCCAGCAGTTCATGATGCTGTTCTGCTGACCCCAGCGGTCAGGAGCAGGAGTTAGTGGTCGCACCCGTCCGAATGCAAAAATACTGTTATCTTCCCCCTTTCCATTGGAATGCTCAATAAGGTGTAGCTATACAAATACTTGAGTGTGTTCATCTGAAGAGTTTTACTGTCTGATTAAGCTTGAACATTGGACAGTGATCGTTGTGCTCTGATGAATTTTAAATACAGTTGTACTAAGCGATGAGGTTATGGTGCTGGTGAGAATGCTAAATACAAAGGAGAAAAGCAGTAGTGCAGGAAGCTTGGAATTATTTAAAAGTTGTCTAAATTATAATCACAGAATTCAACGTACGTAGAAAATTCTGTAGGTAATGCAATGTGTAGCTGGAAGAGGGTCCTGGCGTTTGGGACACTGGGGTGAATTCAAGAGGTCTGAGTGACTGTTGAAGGAGAAGGTTCAATGCAAGTTCCTGTTGAGTATTTTCCTCCCCTTTAAACTGTCAGAATTTCCCCCCCCCCCCCCCATGAATGGACTGTGAAAAAGGGCATGCTCACAATGCGTAATGTGTTCAGTGCTTGTTTGCCCTCTGACAAAATTTTTGTGTATTTCTGTGCAGTAGATGTCAAATGAAAATGCTACCTCGTCGTATCTAGTATCTTTTTCTTATGGAATAACTTTGGAGATGTGGGCACACACAGAGAGGGCACAGGTGCTTTACCACTGTGCAGAAAATGTTTCAGAATTTTCAAACTTGTGCTGGAACCTTGAGCAGTATTCAAATATTAAACCTATTTATTGTATTTAAAAATCAAATATAAATTGATGTGGTGTCCTAGGAGGAAAGACAGCTATAGATTCTTTACACGCAGGTGTGACGTGACAGATGTAATTCTGATGTATATGCTAAAAATCAGTGTGCTGCTTTAAATATGAATGCTTCTGTCTGTAACACTAAATGTCAAGGTCTGTGTGGTACTGTGGTGCTATTTCTGTGCTGTCGTAGACTTCAGCATAAACTGTAACCACACTTATAAAGCCATTTTGGAGAGAGAGACATACCTGTAGGGCTACTACTGAAGATGGAAATCAAGGAGTAGTCCCTAAACCAGTACGGATTATCTAGTTTCTAAGACAGCTAATCAGATACTGATTGTGTGATAAACTGGATAACCTGGGACACAGGGATGCTCCCAGCAGACTGTTTCGAAATGCGCGTTGGCGGTGTGCGCTCTCCAGAATTCCAGTTTGCTGATCTTCCTGGCCTGTATACTTCGGCTGGATACCTTTGGCTATTTACCTGGGATCATAATGAAATAGGAACTAAAAAAATGGTAAAGGTCTTTCCCTTGCTTTAAAATGAGATTCACAGATTATTTTTTTGACAAGAAGCCTGATCTCACATCTCTTCTAATCTGCTAAATAACCACAATGTGTATGCTTACTGCTCTTACTGTGTGTTTTCTAGGCAGTTTTTAAAAATAGGTATTTCATTTGCACGTGCTTGTGATCTCTCTTAATTCAGTCCTTACCTTCCATGTAATGCACTGCCCAGAGTGATACAGGGAGTTCTGGCTGAGCCCTTGTGAGCTGCTGGCCATGGAAGGGCTGGAGTGAGCTGTGTGCTTGTCTGCACCCCACAGGAATTCACCACTGCAGTGAGTAGAATAGAATAGAATCAACAAGGTTGGAAGAGATCTCAAAGATCGTCAAGTCCAACCTGTCACCCAAGACCTCATGACTACTAAACCATGGCACCAAGTGCCATGTCCAGTCCCCTCTTGAACACCTTCAGGGACGGTGATTCCACCACCTCCCTGGGTAGCCCATTCCAGTAGCTAACAACTCTCTCCGTGAAGAACTTTCTCCTCACCTTGAGCCTAAACTTCCTCTGGCGCAGCTTGAGCCTGTGCCAGTGGTTTGCCATCCTACCCCATTTTTCTTCTGCACCTGGTTGGTCCTGCTTAGCTGGAGGACTTATTAATTTGTCCCTGTTCTGCTGCTGCTTTTGTTTTTTCCACTCTGTTTTTCTAACTTGCTATGGTCATGCTGAATTACAACACAATTTTTGAATATAATTGCAATCCCTTCTGTGTTGTTACCTAGAAATTAAGTAGCCTGTTACTTCCATCTTCCAGGTTATTAATAAAAGGAGACTTGCAACTCCTGCAGAAACTTGCACTGGAATTATACTCTTTTTAAGATGAGTCGTTTGATGAGTATCAAGTGTAACTTACCTCTACTTCTGCACTCATTACAGTAATTAAGACAGGGCTTCTCTAATTGGCTTACAAGCAGTATGCCAGTAATTGTCAGAAGCTTTATAGTGAAAATATAAAGTACACTGCACCTCTCCCAACTCCTGTCTCCGTGTATTGAAGGAAAATTAATTGCCCAGAGGCTAGCACTTTTTAAACTCTTTACCTTGGTGGTTAATCCATTGGGTTTTTTTGTGTCTGAAAATACAACATTGCATGGCCGGCCCAGCTTCTCTACTGTACTGCTGGCTTCTCCATTGCCTTTTACCAAGTTCTTCCAACAGAGAATCTGCTGTGGAAGTTTTCCCTGAACCAAAATGTCCAATACCTGTATATGTGTCTGATAATGTGTGGTTGGCTCAAATAAATGCCCTTTCCAGATTAGCCTGTGCAGAATCATAGGAATTTTTTTTTTTGGTGGTGGTGTTTTCTTTGGACGTTGTCAAATGTTTAACATTAATGGAAGCGACTGCTGGGTGTTTCATTCTAGTTGGCTAATGCTGAGCCAAGAATTGGTGGCAGCAGATTGCCATCCTGTTTTTATTTGCTTAATTCGCATTCTCAGTTGGGCAGTTCAGGACTGCACTACTACATCTGTTAAATTTTCTGCCACTTGCAAAAGATGCCATGGACCTTTTAAAAATTATCCTTCAAAGTAACTGCCTCTTCATCATCAAGATAAAGTCCAAACCTCTCCAATTTCACAGAATCACAGAACCAACCAGGTTGGAAGAGACCTCCAAGATCATCAAGTCCAACCCTAACTAATCAACTAGACCATGGCACTAAGTACTTCTTAAACATCTCCAGGGACACTGACACCACCACGTCTCTGGGCAGCCCATTCCAATGGGCAATCTCTCTTTCTGTGAAGAACTTCTTTCTAAGATCAAGCCTAAACTTCCCCCTGCCTAGCTGGAGACTGTGTCTGTTGCTGTTCTGTTACTATCTAACCATATTAAATTACATTAATTACAGTCTCTGTTTCTATGCAACTTGAGTAGCTAATACTTTAAGTGTAATCTCTAGCTTCCTGAAGACTTGAAATCTTAAAATGCAGCTGACCTCTGTTCCAGTCACCACTGGGTTTTGTGGAGTCCTCATATCTGGCCTTCTGTAGAAGTGCTGTGAATATGTTGATGAATTGTATCTTAAAATGAAGTTGTAAAACAGCATTATGGGTGCTACTAAGATTCAAGCAGACAAGGTCTCTAAACCTCATTTTCATGAAATGACAAGATGATATGAGTGCTTCTTTTAGGCAGTTTTTGCGTAATGATAAGATTATCTGTATGATGTAATATTATTACATCATACCTGTTTTGTGCCTGTGTGTATACCTTGCTTTAAGTATCACTTGATGCTTCAGGGAGAACTCAGATAGCCCAGTTGTAGAATCATAGAATCATTTAGCCTGGAAAAGACTCTAATGATCATCTAGTCCGACCATTAACGCAGCACTGCCAAGTCTACCACTAAATCATGTCCCTGAGCACCACATTTCTACATCTTTTAAATCTCTGGAGGGATGGTGATCCCACCACTTTCCTGGGCAGCCTGTTCCAGTCTTAACGCTTTTGGTGAATAAATCTTTCCTAATGTCAGTCAAAACCTGCCCTGGTGCAACTTGAGGCCTTTGTTACCTGAGGGAAGAGACTTGACACTAGTCCATGGTTCAATCCATGATTTCCTGAAAATACATCATAAGCCTACTTATTGAGAGAAGCAGATGGTAGGGTTTGAAAGGCTCAAACCGGGTTGTGTTGTTGGGTTTTGTTTTGTTGGGGTGTTTTTTTAACCGAAATATGTTGCTGAGAAGTAGGTGCAGTTACCTGCTTGTGGCTATAGTCTGGTGTGAGCGTGGAGTTTCCCTGTCTTTGCACTTCTGTGGTTATGTGTGCAACCCCGCTTGCCCATATTTGAGTTCTGAAGTATTGTCTAGCACAACATTCACATTAAGGAAATACCCAGAAGCTAACCTTATGTGTGGCTGAGCGATAGTTTGTGATGGCTTCTCTGCTGCTAATATTGATATGAGCTGACATCAAGCACTGAGCACAACCTGGCATGGTGAAAATTTACCTTTGTTGTGTGATAGTGTGCTTTGGTGGCAAACACTGAGAAAACACATTTTTGAAGGCATAGTTTATTTAAACAGAAACTTTGGATATCATGGTGCTGCAACACTGGTGTTGGTTTACTGGGCTGTTGCAGTTATTCATTGGTGCTTCTGCTCAGCTGAAGAAGATTCTGTGAGCATATCTTTTTTTTTTTTTTTTTTGTCTTGAAAGATTTTTTTTGTGTGTTTGGTCCTGAAATGATGCATATGTAGACAGAGGGAATGACTGACTTTAGAACTCATTTCTGTGAAGAGAAGCCAGGTTCTTGGCACGGTTTTTCCTATCTTCGGGGTGGAGGGGGGGGGGACATAATTAAAAATCTGTGTTCATGAGACAACTGACTACTGTTGTCAAAATACACATGTCACTGGGAATATAAAATACAGGCTTTTACGGCTGCTTCGCTCTTATCTTCTGTCTCTGCTGCCCACTCCTGCCTGCCCTGCCCCCATAGTTATAGTAGACATTCAGCTGGGTTTGTCATGTGGCCAGCCCCCTGAATTTATCTTTCTCATATGGCCAAATAACTTCATCCCCGTGGCAATTTTCTTGAATAAAGAGCCTGGCGAGTGCAGCCGAGCCTGGGGATACAGTATGAAAATCAGCGGTTGCTTGGGTGAGCAATTACGCAGTGAAACAGCTATCAGGCCAAGGAAGCGGTGGCCAGGTTTTCAGAGATGGATGAAAAGCTTCATCCATGGAATTCCCTGTGTAATTTTTTTTTGCAGTATAGCCCACCTTTGATGACAAATACGTATAGTGTTTAAAATGAGTATCAGTTTTTACCGAAAGGCAGCTTCTTACTCCTGCTGATTGAAAGCACTAACCTTTGTGGAATGGCGTGCATAGAAATGAGATTAGAAAGCTTTTGTTGATTCCCTCAGCGTCATATTCTGACTTGTGCTGGGTCTTGAGTCAGGGCTTTAAGTCACAGATGCACAGAATATATTTGGCTTTATATTTGATCAAAGCTGTATTTTTATCTGGAGCATTTTATAGTAGCGAGCTGGTCTAATGCACGTAAGAAACCAGACAGTTTTATGGGTTGCATCAGAAGCGCTGTTCAGTATCTTCTGGTGGGTATTGTGTGTGGCTCATACAGAGGAGCAGCGTTGGCTGCCTCATCAGACTTTCTGTATGTGCCTGAAAATAGGTATGTGTGACTTGATCATCACCTTGTCCTGGAAAGCTGGGAATAATGCAGTGGTTTACAGATACAGAGTTTTGGAGGAATGAAATAAACCACATAGTGAAATCCTCCCAAATTATACTTCCCCATGCAGTTTCAGTGATTTGTTTTTATCAAATTGCTGTGACATTTCCTGAAAATAGTTTCCATCTCCATCCATCTGGCTATAGAGGGTTACTTAGGTATTCACTGCCATGTCTTTTATACTTGTGAAACGTAGTTCAGCTGCTGATTGCATGCCTTGCACTCGAGCATCTTTGTGCTTTGATATGCCCATTAGGATATAGCAGGAGCAATCCTTCTCTCCTCTAGAGCTGAGGGCCAGGCTGCCAGTCTTTCTCTCAGTGACCTCCTTTGGCAGGTACATATGGGAATTGAGCAATTCCCTCATTAAAAAGCTACATGTGTGATAACACTGATGGGAGTGGGACAGAGCTAGTTATCCCCTTTGGGAATAGTGCTGTGGGTTTTGAGCACTTTTTAAAATGAGAAAAGTCATTTCTTTGTTTTCCCTGTCATCAGCTTACTTGATCTCTTGTGGCTCCATCATATATACGATACTTAGAAAAATACATTGGTACTTTGTAGTGATGGGAGGCTTATTGACTTATTTGACAGGTTGTGGTAGTTTAATATTCAAACTGGCTGATTTCTCTAATAATTCTTTCCCATTGACTTTGTGTTTACAAACTCTAAAGATACATTTTAAAAAACAACAACAACAACAACAACAAAAACCCCTAGTGCTTGCCAAGCCAAACCATCTCAAAATCACTGTCCTGGCGCTGCTCTTACTTGCATGAGCTGGAGATGGGTCATGTCGGGGCTCATCAAGTCAAAGGCAGAATCAGTCTGTTGGTTGCATTAATCTTATGACCACAGATATCTGCAGGATAACCACATAGCCTTGGCTTCATACCCTGGCAGAAGTCTGTATGTTCTTCATCATTTATGCTTTTGTTTGTGTAAATTCTTGATACTGAGATAGGTCTTCTCAATCTCTATCCTGTGTAGTACCTAAATTCATTATGTGATCGTGGTAAGGGCCCTTTAATGGTGTAGAAACATAAGTTAATAGGCCTGCATCCTGCTTTGATCTCAGATTTGCATAAAGTAATTCTTGCTTTGAGGATGAGCAAGATTCTGCTGTTATATTTCTGGATCTTCAGATTTGATTTGAAATGCTTAGTGCAGATTGGACATGCGGGGCGTTCTTTTCAGGGGGTTATTAGATTTAAACTATCACAGATATACCTAAACCCAAACAACAATAAATGATGCATGAGGATGTGCCAGGAGCCAGTGCATAGTCTAGATAATGAGCACGCTCAGCTTTTAAGGGTGAAGAAGCCACTTGAATAGATTTGAGTTGACTGTGTGCTGGTTGAGTGTAGCAGGGCTCTTCCAGGGTGACAGACCGTGGTGAAGCCATACAGCATGTCAGGATTTGAATTGAATGATGCAGATGAAAATCCATTATTGTTGTCCTGAACTCCACAGACAGTGTTTTGGGGGAAGGCAAGAAGCAGATGTACAAGCTGGTGAGTGTGGATTCATACAGGAAGAGAGCTGTTGAATAACTTTGTAGTTTTTTGTTAAATATGGTACATATCTCAAACCTGCTCTCATGAACAAAATCATTAGCGACTATGAAGTGGCTCTCAAGAATACATCTCTTACTGCTCACATTTGTCATCTGTGTATATGTTCATTTTAATACTACACTCAAGGATTTATTTTCCTTTTTCTTTTCTCAGTTCTTTACTTAAGCTTTTTGTTTCACCTTGTCTGTACCTCCTTTATGCCTCTGAGAACTGAAGATACAGTGAGACTTGAAAGGCGTCCTCTTGGCAAGAGGGAGTAATGAGTTGGCTCTTAAATGTGGTCTGTTCATGGTATTTTATAATTAGCTGTGTGAACTTTCAGTGTTTAAAAAAAAAAAAAGGAAATAGGAAATGGCAATTACACAGAACTTTCACTCTTCCATCACGTCTGTACTGCGCTTCCATTGTTACTTACAGCTTTGAAGGGCCCCTCTGGAGGGCTGTGTATTAAGTACTTCATCTTATTTAACAGTTTGTTGTGAAGCGTATACAATTAATAGACAATGTATGGAAATAATGATCTAGTTAATAGAAATTCAGTTGCTGAGAAGAGCTGAGACTAGTTTCCTTGAGAAGTTTAATGGGTGGTTTTGATTATTCTTTTTGAGTGCACTAATGACATATTTATCTGACACTCAATCTTCTAAGGAAAAATTGAAATCCAATTTGTGAGCAAGATAATGAAAACCTATACACAACTTTTCTACTCCTGTGCAGTTAAACAACCAGAAATGTGGCAGTTTTAATTGTTGCATATTTGGTACTGCTGAATTCTTCATAATAGGGTAGGGTAATAAATAAATTTTAAAAAAAAAGGGGGGGGGGAGAAAAAGAAAGCAAAACAAAGAAGCCAAAACCCGACAACAGAAAAAGCAGCACAAACCCAACAGGAAAAAACCCACAAACACAAACCTGGGTTTATGCCTTTTATTAAACATGAAATACGTTTAAACATGCTCAAATAGTGTACATAGCTGAACTGTTGAATGATCTTGATTTGAAAGCTGCTCTAATGGTTGGGCTTGGGGAATGGTGGGTCTAAGCCAGTTTGTTGTCTCCCTAAGGCTAACAATTTTTGTGCAAATGTTTTGAGGATCAGTTCGAGCCTGTATGTGCTGACTTACTTGCACAGAGAGCTCATTTGGAGAAAAAGTCAGAATTGTTCACTCACCCATCACATATTTAAATGCATTGGTTTTGATAGTATGACAGGTTTTGAAGTAAGTGTACTTAGGAAATGGGTTTCGAATTGGAAATAATTCCAGTTAAAAAATAGGAGTGAAGAAAGAAGCTTAGGGTGTGCTAGTAGATAAATGTATTATCTTTGTCTGGTAAGCTCAGATGTGAGGCAGTTGGGTGATGGTAAGCATAAAAGCCTCGGGGCCTTTGTGGTTTAGGTGAGGAGATAAAGACAGGGTTTGCTTCCAGGAGGGGAGCCTAAACGCAGCCTAACTACTTAGGCAGGCCAAGTTTGCTAATCCTGGCTTAGGCTCGGTCACACCAGAAGCCCTAAATGTGATTTGTCATTATCAGAAGTCCGTCATGAGACACAGCAAGATGCCCCAAATATGCTTAACCCCAAAGGAAAGCAATCCCAATTCTGCCCTTGGGCCATACTTGAAGTCTCTATGAGGCAAGTGAAGAGGGAAAGTACTGAGGCAGCTGCATGCCCCAGTTTTGTTTCTTGGGTTCAGTGCCATCTCTTTGGTCTTCACAAGCACTTAATATTCTGCATCTTGCTGAAATAATAGGATCAGGGGTAGAATGTGGCTGGAGGCTGTGACTCTACTTTTTTAATCTAGATATCTAAAATAGGTCTTTAATTCATCCTGCTAGCAAGTGGCACAATATTCTGTGTTAGTTTAGTACATCTGTTCAGAGGAAGCATGATTGTAGTGTTTTTTTTGTCTAACATGTGTCTAGTATTTTCTGCTAACTGTGGTTTGTGGATATAGAAACATCATTTTCATAACATTACATGTGTGCTGTAAAATCTGGGCTTCTCTTGAGGAAATGAGAATTCATGCAGTAAATTTATTGTAGTTCTATTACATGATAGGCAACTGTCCCATGTTTGCCTTTCGTAGAGATACATTTCTCACCATTACATAAAACAAAGGCTACTGTCTTTTAACTGTGCATATCAAAACCAAGTACACCTAATGTGGGAGCTACTGTTTGTAATGCAGTTGCTGGCTTGCTTTCCCCATGTGAAAGTGTCCGATTTGAAGTGTTTATATTGCACATGCATACATGAAGTTACATTCACAGTAGTTCATTAATTTGCGGCAGAGCTTCAGGACACCTTTGTTTCCACAAGCGAAGCCTTTTTCTAGTTTGTATTTTTCACTTTTTCTGTTCTGTAATGAATTACTTTGTGTGACAGGTGGGAGATTCAAGAAAGAGATAGTAGTTGATGGACAGAGCTATCTGCTGCTGATTAGAGATGAAGGGGGCCCTCCAGAGGCACAGGTGAGCATTGCATATATAGAGCTGTACCAGACTAATGCCACTGTTTCCTTTCTTTCATAAAAGCCTTTCTTTAAGAGAACTTTAAGAGAAATGTCTTTGTTCTGTTTTTTCCTGGGTTCTGCTCACCCTTCTGCTGGGAAAAAAAGTGAATGCTACCCTCAGGTGAAAAATACCGTGTTTAGAAGTTATTTGGGATTTCAAATTGCATTATGAAGTTGTGTGATAAAGATATATGACTAGCTCATAGAATCACAGAATGATTTGTGTTGGAAGGGACATTTAAAGACCATCCAGTCCAATTCTCTGCAATGAGCAGGGACATCTTCAACTAGATGAGGTTGCTCAGAGCCCTGCCCAACCTAACCTTTAGTGTTTCCAGGGATGGGGCATTTGCCACCTTTCTGGGCAATGTGTGCCAGTGTTTCACCACCCTTATCATAAAAAAATGCTTTTTTTAGATCTAGTCTAAATCTTCTCTCTTTTAGTTCAAAACAATCACCCCATGCTCTGCCACAAGAGACCCTGCTAAAAAGATTGTCCCTGTCTTTCTGATAGGCCCCATATGAAATGCCTAATCAGTACGCTTCCACTACCCACAAAATTCCATATTATTAAGACTTAATCCGAGTTAGGCTCTCTAAATTGTTAAAATGCAAAACAGTTATGTGCAGTGACACACATACTTGTGTACAAATCTTGGCATTCCCTATCGCATCCACATTTTGCTCCCTGTGCTGTTTAAGACACAACTTTGTGTGTTCTAGTACAGCACCATCAAGTTCTCAGGTATCTGACTTGGTGATGGTATATCATGTGTTACCTCCTTGTCTCACGTAAGATTTGCCTTTGGGAAGACTTGTGGGTTTGTGGCTGTAAGTCTGTTACTCTGTTTTGAGTGATGTGAAGTGAAGCACTTGCATAGGTGATGTTTCAATCACCTCAGACTCTGATAGCCTAGCTGCTGGCAGTGTCCTTTACTTCAGGCATCCTCCTGGTTTCCTCTCTACCTGTTCTTACCTGGGCACTAGTGGGATTCCTCAGATACATTCAGTGCTGCTGGCCTTGCTTTGCTTGGCTGTTAAGTGGTGTATCAGTTTCCAAAAAAAAAAAAAAAAAAAAGAAGCAGAAACTGTTCTATGGCCAAACAGCTGAACAGGAGCAGTGCCAGCAGCAGCAGCTTGGCTTTCAATGCTCCACTATTGCTCATGAGCTGCAGGAGGAGTAGAGCATGGGGGAAGGTGCCTGGACAAAGGACAAGAGAAAGGAGGTGGAGGAAATGGAGACCAAAAGAGACATCCTGGAAGGAAGTAAAAAGAAAAAGAGAATAAGTAGTACCATTGACACATCTGCAGCCATGTGAGGCAGGAGCCTAAAAGAAGTGCTCTGTGTGAGGCTGTGAGTGATTTGGCTGACGTTCACAACGGTTTTCAGGCCCTGATGCTTAGAGAACATTCATGCATATAAAAACATAAAAAGGTACACACAACAATCTAAATATTTTTCTACCTGAAGAATTGGCTTTGCAGAATTCACTTGAGCTAACTAATGAATGGACACAGTGTCTTGCTTTTGATCTATACTAGCTTTATTTGGGTTATTAATCATTATTGTGGCTGAGATTTGTTCTTCAGCAGATCACAAGGATGGAAATATTTAAGGTGTTAGCGCTAGTTCACCTTTCAGAAGACTTTTCACATGTAAATTCTCTTTGGATTTTTGGGGTATGGTTTCAAGTCACATGCCTGTTAAAGATCTTTAATCTGCTTGTTAATTCTGGAATAAAAAGTTTACTTCTGGGTTCATGAGTATAACTGTATAGTGAAAATGGAATGCTGTCTGAAGAAAAATATTTACCTCCCATTATTTGCTCATAGTATGGAAAGAGTTGGTTATTTTAGCCTTTAGGTTGTGCTTTTTGCAATAATCCAGTATATTTTTGTGGATAATTAGGATAGAATTGTGACCTGAGTAAATTATGAGCTGAACTGTGGTCTTTGTGGTGCTTAGTGGCACTAGGTCAGGGAGGGTTCCCTGCTGCAGTGCAAAGGCTGCAGTTCAGGTCTCAGTTCACTGAGAAAGAAGGAAGGGAGGGAGAATTAACTCATTTGAAAACTTACTTTCTGCATCTATGATCCACCTCTTCCTTGTTTAAGATAAGATTTTTTTTAAAGATTAAAATAATAAAAAAGGGGGAAAAAGAACAAACGAAAAGCCTAATTTTATAGAATGAGTAGGGGATGAATTGCCTTAGCTGATGCTCCTTCAACTCGTGAATATTGACCATTTCTCCTGCTCACCAGGTGTGATTTTACTCTTGCTGTGATTTGTAACAAATGTAATACCATCCTATTGTAAAACCTGGCTAACATAGCAACTGAGCTACAATGAGCAGCCACACTGTTAGTCTTTCATGTAGAACTATTTTTATGACCTGGTTTTGTGTGGGCTTCTCTTGAACTAACAGATCTGCTCAGTCACAGTTTGGAGATGGATTTGCATATCAGCAGCCAACCTTTTCTTACTATATCAGGCCATTCGCTGCACAGTGGAGTAAATAAGACATCCTGAATTTCCAGGCTTTGTGTGTATTTTTAGAAATGCCTTTGGTTTTTGATAGCACAGGTCTCATATTCACAAAGCTTAAACTTATTTAAATATAAAAAATTGCTGAAAATATTTTGTGTCTGGAGGAGCTGCATTTAATAACCACCCTCTGGAATTTTAAAATAATCTTCATCAGAAGGCTACTGCTACACACTGAGGAAATATTAAGACAATTTAGAGAGGCTGTTAGCTTCCAAACTGATGTTTTTAGGACACTGTAACTGTAAGGAGAAGTCCTTATCTCAATGCTGCTGCATGCAGTCAGCAAGAACCATTTCATAATAGGGCCCAAAACTGAGTCCACAGTAATGATGGTGTCTCAGGTTCCTTTAGTTAGATCTTCTGGTTTAAATGGTTCAAATTTAATAGCATGGTAGTTGCCCTTATTCTGGCAGTAAATATGCTGTGAGTAAGCAGTCTTCTTGTTATCATCTAGGAGATTGTCTTTCTGATTGTCTTGAAAACCTTGAAACACTTTTGGCTATTTTTACACCATAACTCTAAGAGATGACGTAGTGTTCAGTTCCAAGTACAATACAACCATTAATATGCACGTCAAGTTAAATTATCATCTGATTTTCATCTGATTTCCCCTATAAAAAATAGGCAAGAAGTATGGCTAGCTCCTGTTTCTAAAAAGGAAAATTTAGTGAGCTTAGCAACTTGAGTACATAAAGAGCTTTCCAGATTGATATCGTGGGCTCTTTTTTCCTTAGCTATGCGTATGCCAGCTTGGGATGCCTTACTCTAAAAGCTGAGATCGTGTAAATCTACAAGCTAGTGCATGAAGTTGTTTAAATACTGCAAGAGCAGAAACAAAACAGCAAGAGCTGGTAGCAGGGAAGTGCTTACAAAGCTAGGCTGGTCTTGTAAAACTCCGCAGAATGCTTCCCAAAGGAGCCTCCTTGCAGCTCGCTGTTGAGTGTGTCTCCAGTATACCTGGCATATTGTAGTAGTGAAGTAATGAAAAACATAAATACTGATGGCTGAAACTTGTTTCCATTGATCTAAATTTGGTTAGGAATGGAGTCACTTAGGGAAAAATAAAGGCAGTGAGGTAAGCTTTACTTCAGTCTCTTTTTTTTTTTCTGTCCTACATACATTGGCTGTTGTGCTAAATGTGTTTAAACAAATGTATTTCACTTGTGAGCTGAAACTTCTTCACTTGCACGGTCACTTAAGCAGCACCTTGGCTTGACCCATTGATATGCATGTCTTTTAGCAGATTATTGATGCCAAGAGAGAATAGTTTGATTTCACATGGAAAGTTGCATAAGGCACTTGGTGCTGTTTCCTCAATTAGGAATGTCTGTACAGCAAAAACCTGGAAATCTGAAATTAATGTATTTGGACGTTGATCAAAATGTGAGAATTGCTAGCAGTGCTTGTAAAGCCACAACCACAACGTGTCCTGGCATTAACAGAAACACCAGCATGCATGCATGTATGTGAAGCACAGGGTGGGGAAATGACATACAAAGTAGGGCACTCAAGTGCCTAGAGATAAGTGTTCTTCATTTATAATTCACAAATGCAGAAATCTGACGCTGCTATGTTTTCTTTCTGTGAATCAAAACCAACGAGCACTGATAGTAGCTGAGCTTGTATTGTAATGTACCAGTGAAGAAGAGATGCAGTTTTGAGCATGGGGAAAAACCTTTATGTATTCCAGATTCCCATCACTTGCAGAGTGGTGAGATTAGTCATTTTAGAAATGTGTGCCACTTTCAAGGCCTTGGTTATTGTCACTAAGTTTCTGTGCTGTGTATTTCCCTCCAAGTAAGGTAAGAATGGTTTTTGTTTGTTGGTTTTTTTACCTTTTTACCTTTCTTCCTCTTCACTTGTCTTACAATGCCTTTTCCATTTTTGTTCTACAGTTTGCCATGTGGGTGGATGCTGTTATATTTGTCTTCAGCTTGGAAGATGAAATTAGCTTCCAGACTGTTTACCACTACTACAGCCGTATGGCTAACTATCGGAACACTAGTGAAATACCAATGGTACTAGTGGGAACCCAGGGTAAGTGCAGTCTTGATTTACATAACCATATTGTCTGCTCAAATCTGACAAAGCCACATCCTGTGCTGTCCCCTCTCTCACATCAGCATTGCTACTCATCTGATTAAACCACTGGTTAATAATGGCATGGTGGTCTGACTGTTTAGGGCTTCCTCAGATGGCTTGCCACAGGGCAATAGCATTGTGAGGACTGAGTTAAGATGGGGAACGAATGTTCTGGTAGCATTCTGGGGAGAGCTGAGTTTAGGACTTCAGCAATGACAGCTTACAAGAATATTGAGAAAAATATTTTCAATGCCTGCAAATCACAGTGGTTTTCTTGATCAGCAGGGAGATGCTCCTGTTGAATTTGGTCAGGTGAGCCAGTTGTGTAATGAAGTTCTGAATTCAAACTGGTTTCCGTTAGCTTAGCAGTCTAGAAGTGATTAATGCTCTGGCTTTCCTAAGAGGTAGATGGGATCAAAAACCTCCACACTGTTAAGAAGCAGACCTGAGCTGTGCTCCTGTGCGGCGTTACAGGGAGACGACTCTTTAGATCAACTATAAACGCCACTTTTTGCTCCATGAAACTGTACACCCCTGTTTTTGGTGGTGTTGATGCTTTTCACTGCTTTCTTGGCTTACTCTTTTGGCAGCGTTGTGGTCAGGGAGCAGTTTGCTTTCCCTCTCTGCCTGCTGTGCCACCAACACTGCCACGTGAAGGCAGGGGAAGTATGACCAGCATGGATGGAGGAATTGCAATCAGGCTATGGGGTGGAAACAGATGATAACAAATAAAAAGAGAAGTAGGTACATGAAAAGTCCTAGGATAGCAAAAACTACAGCCAAAAAGCAGAAATTAACTGTTCTGAAGGGCCATGCTGTCAGCTTTAAAGTGGAGTTGAAAAAAGAAGGGGGGGAAGGGTTTCCCTGAGGTATTTTTCTGTCTGCACTTCTGCCACATTGAAGTATTGTTTTTCATCTCATTCTCATCCCATTATTGCCAGAAAGGAATTTGATTTTTTTTTTTTTTAATTCCATTTGTGTTGCAGCACTCATGCAAAAGGGACTTTAAAAATTGTGTGTGAGATGGAAATGCTGCTAATTTGGAGACATCTGGGACAGCATCAAGGGGGAAAATAAAAAGCTTTAACTGTAAAACTAAGGATTGAAATGAAATATGTATCTGTTAAAAATGTATTTGACATCCAGCTTGTTTGTGTTGACCAGTATTTTAGAAATGAACTCCCCAAGAACGTTAGCATTTGCATGATACTTCCAGATGCCCTCCTCTGCCTCGTTGTACAGGTCAGGCTGTGGTACTGAATTTGCTTGCTTTAGGTGTCAAACTTTCAAAGCCCCGGGGTTCTTAGCCGTTCCCTTCCTGTTAAATGTTTCCGGCGCCCTCTGCTGATCATAAACATAACTTCTGCCTTTGGCTTTCTAAATAACAGCTCTGGTTTCACTTACTACATCTCATTCGAAGATACTAGTAACATCAGCGGAGATGTTATCACTATCAAATATCTCAGATGTATTTGGGATGCCTCAAATGTGGCATTGCAGTAGTCCCTGACTTCACACTCACACTGAGGTGATGCTTTGAACCCCTAAGGATGAAGATAGTTTTGCTGCCACAGAATGCAGCTGATTTTTAGGAAAGCTTTCTGAAATTGATGCCTTTCATGGTAGTAGCTGCAGAAGTTTGTAGAATAGGTTGCAGTGCTGTCTCTCTATATATTTTTTTTACCACAGATAATCAATTGCCATGATACTCCTGGGGGGAGGGGAATAGAATAGAATAGACCAGACCAGGTTGGAAGAGACCTTCGAGATCATGTCAACCCACCATCCAACACCATCTAGTCAACTAAACCATGGTGCCAAGTACCCCATCAAGTCTCCTCCTAAACACCTCCAGGGATGGTGACTCCACCACCTCCCTGGGCAGCCCATTCCAATGGCCAATCACTCTTTCTATGAAGAACTTCTTCCTAACATCCAGTCTAAATCTCCCCTTGTGCAGCTTGAGACTGTGTCCTCTTGTTCTGGTGCTGGTTGCCTGGGAGAAGAGACCAACCCCCACCTGTCTACAACCTCCCTTCAGGTAGTTGTAGAGAAGGGAAGTTCCTTTTTTAAGAGATGTTCTTAGTATTTTCACTTTATAAGCTTAACTTCTTAGGGTTCTTTACTACAAGAGCAGTGATGAAGAAACTTCTTTTTTGGTTGTTATTTATTTCCCTCCTGGTATGAAGTGTTTTTCAGCTCCTGTGGATAAGCTCTAGAAAATTGAACTTAGAAAGCACACATGAAAAGCAGCTTCTGAAGAAAGAGACAAAGTAGCGTTGTTTGTTTAGAAAACTTATTTTTATTTGCCCTGTGGTACATGTTCATACAGCACCAAATGAGTGCATTGCATTGAGGTTTGATCATTTGCAGTGAGTGGCCTGGATCCAGGCTTGGCTGTGCCTCAGAAGTCAACCTGTGCATATATTAAGCCTATGAATATATGAAGAATCTCCACTTCATATTTAGCCTTGACTGAGGCATCATCTGTGCCATGGGTTCAGGGCTGGGGTTTGGCAGTGTGCTTGGTGTCTGGCCCAGCTTGGTTCTCTGTGCCTGAGCAAAACACAGAGAACTAGCCTAAAAAAATGGGAAGGACCCAAAAAAAAAAAAACAACCCACACATGAGGAAATGAGGGAAGAGCTGGACTCTAGATTTTTAGAAAAATGAAAACCGAGGTGCTGTACAGCTTTGTTATTTGTCTGCCAGCGTGATTATTCCTTCCCCTCGTTGTCGAAGCGTTGGCTAGCCTTTTTTTGTTTTGTTTTAAAGAAAAGTATACCTTGTGTGCAAATCTGACACTTTGAGTCCTGCCATAATACCTGGTACCATTCTACTCCCATCCCATTATTTCTCTACCAGAAATGTTCCTGTCCTTACAAACATGCCATACTGTGTGCTTCACACTCTTCAGGTGAAAGATACCTGTAAGCCAGTGCTGGTGTTTATAGGTGTTCTGAAAATCATTTTATGTGTTTATAGTCATCAACCATTTGTTTTTCTATGTGTCTTTTACATCAAAGCTCATGTTCTTTTATGTGATTGTGTTTATTTTTCAGTCAGTGAGCTAAATATATTTTTAAGGTAATCAAAAAGCGTTTTAGGTTTTTGCCTGTTTTCTTTAGAATCAATCAGCGTGCTTCTGATTTCAGCACTGAAGGGTAAAATTGGAGTGATGTGCATCCCTGTTTATTTGTCTCAAGGTCTGTGCTTGCATTTTCTACCATTAAGTGTAAGATGGTGTTTGATGTGTGGTTTGTTCTCCCTTCTGTTGCTGCAGATGCTATAAGTTCCAGCAATCCACGTGTCATAGATGATGCCAGAGCAAGGAAGTTATCGAATGATCTGAAGAGATGCACTTACTATGAAACCTGTGCTACTTACGGACTCAATGTGGAGAGAGTCTTCCAAGATGGTAAAGATTAATATTTTTTTTCATCCAGCATATCACACAATACTGTCACTGGTTTTATGAATAACAGCTGATGTCTGATAGTTCAAGAGCTTGCCTGGTTTGCAAGTGTTCCTTAATGTTTAGTTAAAGAAAACACTCATTTTTAGGGATTTGATTTGTTACATCATGAGTGAAGTAGAGGACTCTTACACTGACCACAACATGTAAACACTTGTATTCTGTAACCTTTAGCCTTAAAAAGTCTTAAGCTATTTTATGCAGTCTTCTGGGTTTGGGTTTTTTTTTTTCAGTTTCCTTTGGTGCTTGCTTTATTTTAATTAAGTTTTCTTCAGTTTTACTGCTTGTGGAGATGCTGAGAGAATATTTGTGCAAAGTAGTAGAAAATTGTCTCTCACATTTGAGAAAGTGAGAATAAATTGAGAAAAATTATAGGAATGGGGTAATCATGAGAAGTAACTCTGCATTCATGGAGTGTTAGAAATTGACAGTCTTGTGTAGGAGTTTAGAAGTGAAGCTGGCTGCTTAAGGGTGCTTTAATAAATTATCAGCAGTGTTCCAGTTTGCCTTGTAGGAGGTATTTGGGATCGTTGTGTACCATCTCAACAACAACAGTGTTTTCTGACTATCTGAACTATTTTGGAACAGTTACCCCTTGGAAGAATTTGCGTGGCTGGAGAAACGATGCTGAACTTGGGTCTGTGCTGTATGAGATGGGCTTTGTGCGCCCTCTAGTGGAAATTCAGCCATGTGTCTTGGGGCGTTGCTGTCTTCTAACCATAGCTGTTCGTGGCTAGATGTGCCAGCTTTTCATCGCAGCAGTTCTTCTGTGTCTAAAAACCTTCATAATTGTGTCAAAATGCTTCTCAGAGCTCCTTAGTTCTCTGGGTTGGAGGGCAGGGGGAGGATGTTGCCAGTCTTCATTGCAAAGATATATGCCATTTGTGGTTCAGACAGTGTCATATTAGTACCTATCAGAGAAAATTAAACAAAGCAAGTAAAGCATTATGATTTTTAAGGGGGGGGGGGGGGGGGGGGGGGGGGGGGTTGGGGGCGGGGGAACCACACCAAAACATTCACATTTTTAAATACTGGGGAAAAAACCCAACCAACCAAACCCCCAAACCATACACTGAAAATACTGCTGTGCACTGCACTAGGTTTAATTCCAAATAAGGATGGTTTTGCCCACCCCGTTGTTAGGATTTCAGAGAAAAGCATTTGAAGCTCTGTCTCGGTGCTTTGCTCACTGTTTTTGCTTGAACTACTTGAAGAAAGTACTGGTTTCACTGCCTGAATGTTCTGTTTTATATATTAGTTTCAAAGGATAACTGGAGTTGTCTACTTTTTGTTTATTGCTGTTAACTAGTACTGAAAAATAAATACACTAAAGTTAGATTTTAGTTATATATTTAGTTATGTTTGTGGATCTTTATATATCTACTGTTTTTTTCTTTCTTAGGGACCTTTTGAGAGGAACCTCTTGGCACAAAGTTAGTGTGATAAACTTGTAAGCTTCTAGGAAACTCATTTGTCTGTCTGCTAAATTTCAGTAGCAAGTAGAAATAATTGACACAGATCATGCACTTAAGAAATATGAAGGTTTTATTTTACCTAGGTGGCAGTCACCCAACTACTTAATATTTGCCAACAAATAGGGTTAGGAATGATGCTTCTGTGCAAATGTGTTACAGTTGTCAGACATGTCTGGGACCAAATCCAGTTCCTGATAAGTTTTGCTGTTTATTTATAGGAAACAAAGCAAGTTCTTGACCCCATTAAAAGAGGAGGTGTGAAAGAGGAGTGCAAGTTGTTAATAGGGAGCACTGGATTAAATGATGCTTGGTTTGTGCCACTCCAGGATGTTCATGTTCAGTGTAGGCATAATGATGTTTCTAGTGGCTTCTTCAGAGGGCTCTTATAGTCTGTATGCAAACCTTTGAAAGTACAGAAATTTGGAGAAAACTTCTACATTTCTAACCTGGCAGGAGGGTGTATAGAGAGGTGAGTGTCAGTCTCCTCTCCCTAGTGACAAGTGATAGAACAAGATCAGACAGCCCAAGATTGTGCCAGGGGAGTTTTAGATTAGACTTGAGGAAAAATCTCCTCACCAAAAGAGTTGTCAAGCAAGCTGCCCAGGGAAGCGGTGATCATCATCCCTAGAGAGATTTAAACATGTGCAGATGTAGTGCTGAGGGACATGGTTTAGTGGTGGACTTCGCAGTGCTGGGCTAACAGTTGGGCTTGTCAATGTTAAAGGTCCTTTCCAACCAAAACAATTCTGTGATTCTACTATGAAAAGGAAACTTCAGCATGAAGATGTGATGTATCCTGCAGTCAGGAGGCTGACTTGCTAGGATATGGCTGTCATGTTGGGGATGGCTTATTAAGACCACTTTCAGTATTGAAGTATTGAGGTTTAGATAGAGGATTTAGTCACTATTATATTTCAGGGTAGGTAGTGCTGGGTGTTTAGATACTCCAAACCTTTATTTTGGTAGATCTGTTACTTGAGTTTATTACAAAGGTCCCACAGTTTTTGCTGGCTTGTTAGTTTGATGGACACTTCACTTCCGTACATTTTTCATGTGGCTACTGCAGCGGATGCAATAGCTGAGACTGGGTTTGGTCTAGTTGTGATAGCTTTATTGCTCCTACTTTGCATGCAACGGCTTCTGTTTTGATCAAGTCAAAGACTAGTCACTGGTTTGCATCAGCTGGGATTTGTGTACACAACTTATGGTCCAAATGCACTCTGCTCCTCCTCTCTGTTTTCAGTTTTTCAGGAACTTTGGATTGTCAGTAAATCTGTATCTGTCTGTAAACTTGCATTGTCCAAACCAGTCCACATTATAACACACTTCCCTTTGACTTGGCAATTAATTAGTTTTGTAACAAAAGGTGCTGCTCTACAAGCGCTTTCTGGCATCTACTTTATTTGTTTGCTGCCTTGATGTGATGTAGGCCAGCCTCTCAGAGGAAGAAATTGGAAAGAGCACTGAAGAGTCTTTTACTCCTTCACACACATTAGAAATTAAATTTCTATTTTTTTCCTCTGCAGGCATCTCCTGAACTCTGTTAGTGGTCATCTGCTGTGACTTTGAACTCATTTCTCATTTTCACCACAGTTGAGTGCTAGAATAATGTAACTTCAATGACTATTATTGCAAAAATGATAATTAATCCAAATTCATTGTTTATAATGCTTCATTGCATTTGATAAGCTCACTGTTGGTTGTGGCAGAGTAGTCCGTACTTGTGTAATAGACACACTGCTTTACAGCAGGATTTCACTTCCAGCTGCAGAAATATTCATAGAATCAGTCAGGGTTGGAAGGGACCACAAGGATCATCTAGTTCCAACCCCCCTGCCTTGGGCAGGGACACCTCACACTAGATGAGGCTGGCCAGAGCCTCATCCAGCCTGGTCTTAAACACCTCCAGGGATGGGGCCTCAACCATTTATGAATGCTGATGCATGGTTAATGTACATCTGGGCATTTTTTGATAACAGTTCTTGAATGTTTTAAGCTTGAAAACTAGGATTTGTGAACAGCAGTTGTCAGGATGGGGCTTCTTAGCCTTATGAAATGTGTATATGAAGCATTGCTCCATTTTCTGTACCCTGGTAATAATTTATAAATTAAGCTCTTCTGATACTGTGCTGAAACTTGTGATTTCCTAAGTGCAGTAAATATTCAGGCACTCTCTGATGTGACAATCAACCGTTTCATGTACAAGTTTGTGCTTTTACATGAAGCAGAACATTTTAGAGGGCTGTGTTTCACCTTCAGTATTGTACCATTTGGGTCTAATCTCTGATGCTGCTTGAAGTCTAAGCTGTGCAAGCAGGCCCTGAGTTTTACTCTGAAATAAGAAAATAAAATCCCAGGTTCCAGGGCATTGGCTGAGAAACGTGCTGAACAGTGGAGGATAGTAAATTTTTCATAGCTTTTGACGTTTGAAATTGGTGACTTTTGGACAGGGGAATTGTGTTTTTAAAAAATAAGCTCAAATGCTAGTAAGATTAATTATAATTTGGATTTCCCAATTAAGAATTAGGGGTGGGGTTTTTTTCCCTTGCTTATCACAATGGATTTTATCAATGATGTTGGAAATGATTATTTTAATATTTCTTGTCAGCACAGTATTGTAATGACTGTGTACTGCCTCAGGATGCCTTTTTAATGATTTTAGCCTTCTTGAATTAGCTTGATGTACCATTAATGCATAAGAATTGCTTTTATTTTTGTTCGTGATGTATTCATAATTGGACATCGTTCCCTTCTTTATGTTCAGATTTTCTTTGACCCATTTAACTGTGTGCTATGCAATTCTCTGACGTTGCAGAGGAGCAGCAAATTTGCAAATATATAAAGGATAAAATTTTACTTTCAGTGTAGTCTGCGTGACTGGGTGTGAAACAAAAGATTTTGAGTTTGATTTCAGTTCAAAATTGAGTCTGCTATGGTAGCTTAGCAGCTCACTTAGCTTGGTAGTGATCTGAGTAGAAGACATTTACATCCTCCAGCATGAACTTGCAGTGTGGAGATTCTTTATATTGCTGTGACTTCCCACTGTAACTGTATGTGTATGCCTAAGTGCTGAAAACACACTGCTTAGTCTCATTAGTTTAACTCCAAAATTTCTTCATGTTGGGGGAGATAAAGCCACTCTTAGGGGCTTCCAGTCTGATCCACTTATGTAGTTAGAATTCGTAGAGCTGTATTTCTTCACTGTGTGCGTATGTACGTGTTTGTATTTGTATGTGTGTGTTTATTTGTTACCAATTAACCTTGTTGGGAAGGGATGTCTGAAACGGCAGGGTGTACAGCCTCCCTGTTAAGGTGCTGTTGGACGTGTCACACCCTGTGAAGATGCACGGGTGGAAGAGTTTTGACATGGTGAACTTGTGTCTGATGCCATGGATAGTATGTCTGCTGCCTTGTCCATCTCAGGAAAAATGCATGGCTTAGGATTGGGGTTTATTTAGGGTGGTGGTTTGGGTTTTACTGCTTCGGTGGTGTTCTCAGCCTGGAGGAGAGAAGAGTCTGGGGGAACCTTATAGCTGCCTTCCAATACCTGAAGACATCCTACGGGAAAGCTGGAGAGGGACTTCTCATAAGGGTATCTAGAGAGAGGACAAGGAGGAATGTTTTAAATTGGAGAGAGAGTAGGTTTAGACTAGATCTTAGGAAGAAGTTCTTCTGTACAAGGGGTGTGAGACACTGGAACAGGTTGCCTGGAGTGGCTGTAGATGTGTCCTTCCTGGGGATGTTTAACACCAGGTTGGATGAGGCCTTGGTCAATCAAGTCTAGTTTAGAGGTGTCCCTGCTCATGGCAGAGGTTGGAGTAGATGGTCTCTGAGGTCATTTCTAACCTAAGCCATTCTATGATTCTGTGAAGCAAGGGAGAAGGTGAAAACTCAAATACCCATTGTGTTGTGCATGTGATAGAATATATGTACCTATTGCATGAGTTGTCAGATGCAGATTTCTGAGGTTTTACCTTGTATGGATGGCTGTAATGCTCACAGTTTGAAAGAAAAATGCCCTAAATAGCACTAAACCCTTGAATATTGAGGCAAAAGTTCGAGATATACAATGGCAGAGGCCATTGCTGCCATCACAGTTTGGACCTTTACCTCTGGTGCTGTGTTGTTGCTTGTTCATGTGTTATTTCCAAATTAATCTTTTATTATTGACTGTGTAAACATTAGCCAGAAATACTTTATTTCCAAATAATATTTCAGTTGTTGTGTCGAACAACTCTGTCTAAAAGTGGTGCCTTGAAGTACAGATTCTCCATTATGGTAGAGAAGATGACAAATTAATCCTCATACAGCTGGATCGCAGGGAAAGGCTGTCACTTGCTATCAGTATTACCAAGACAGCTTTTTATAGATGTGTTTTCATTAGGAAATGTTAATCAGTCTAATGGGAAGTAAATAAAGTCTCAGTCCCATTCTACTGACAGCTGTTTTAAGAAGAGGCAATATTAGCTCTTGGAACTAGATATGGCCTGAAGGCTGCTTTATTTTGACAGAGCTGGGGTGGTGGGGGCCCAAGTGCAGTGCAGAGCTGGGGAGCAGGTCATCTGGCTCCGGGGATCCCTTTGTTGGTCCTTTTGATGACCTTTCAGAGAGTGCCCACAGCTGTGGTGTGGTATCTGAAGCGGTGTGTGGCCCTGATCGCTTGTTAGTTCGGCTGAGCAAAGGTAGACTGGATTGGGCTGGTAAAGCCTTGACATCCTTCTTTGTGCTGCATCAATAATGGGTAAAAATCTTTCAGTTGCTGAATCCAGAAAGTTGTTAATTTACTTACTTTTTAAGAAGAAGAAATTCAAGGGATGAAGTACTTGTCCTTGGTGTTATAGCTTATCCTGGAACAGCAAACATTCACATCAGGTTCATTTAAAGAACCCCTTGGCACAGAAATTAAGGATTTAGGAGTTGTTTTCCACTAACACCAAAATCTGAAGCAAAAACACTCTAGAAGAGGGAGAAAGTTTGAGAATTCCTTTTTTTTTTTTTTCTGTTTCTGGATTGTTTCCTGCCTAATCTGCTTGTGAATAAAATGTGCCATGAATAAAATGTGAATTTTCCCATATTAACTTGTCCTCCATCAAATGTTAAAAATCACTATCAACATGTATGTATCAATAATGTCTGTGTTGCACCCAGAGATTAAATTCTAGTTCTGTGTGCCGATGTGGACATAGAGGTGGAGGTTGTGTTCAGTTCTGTAAGCATAGCTGAAAAAATGACACTATCTGTTCTTTTTTCTTTTTTTAATTAAGCATGGAGTATCATTTCCAATCACTAACAATCAACTGCTGCTTGTTTTAAATGGAAGGGTATTGTAGCTATAAGCCTCTGTGTGTGCATGGCATTTTTTTAATGGCATGTGGAAACACGCCTTCAATTTCTTGTGCTTAGATTTTCATTTCTAATCTGTTCCTGCTTTGTCATTTTACAGTCTGCATTATGTGTTGGTGGTGGTGGTGTTGTGTTTAGTACCTTGGGAAAATATCACTGCTGCTGAATTGTCTTGCATTTTACAGAGCCTTATCCTCAACAGAGATAAAAAGAAAACCAGAATAGAATTAAGTTAGATGTCCTGTCAGCTTGGCAGAAGCTGAATTATGGAGAGAGAGCTCCCTGCTAAATTTTGTTGTGTTGCAGTTCCTGGTGGAGCTGGTGACAAGATGAAAAGAGCAGTGACAATTTCTGAGATGCTTTTTGAGCCAAGTGGCCTGAACAGCAAACTGATTGCATAGTGAGTAGTAACACAGGAACAGCAGGCCTGCTAACAGAGCTCAGTTGTGGGGGATGCATCCAAAGCTGAGGATTAAAAAAAAAACCCAAAACTGAAAAAACAACAAACCCACAGAAAAACCCTCAAACAAACAAAAGCTGAAACCTGCTGGTAATATGTTGTGAGATGGTTCTGCAGCCCTGCTTTTGCAGTTGCTAATGATGCTGTAGTGTAGGGTTCTGGAGATGGCCACAAGGTTACATAAGGGCCTAAAGGGCTTCAGCAGAGCATTAGCTTCTTAAAATGCCAGTTTACATTTTCTGTATTGCATTGGCTACCTTTTTTTCACTTGTATCTGTTTTATGTGGAAGAGGTGTATGTAAACTGTGGCTCAGTTTTAGTGCTTTAGGAGACAGTCTGCTTTGCCAGCCAGTCTTTGTTGCTCTTCCTACTGGGAAGTTCTTTATTATGTATGATCACTTTAGTATGATCACTTGACCTGAGGTTTTTTTTTTTCCCCTTAGATTTTTATAGACAAATTGTATTAACACCTTGTCTGCTGTTTCATAGCATGTGTTCTGTACAGCTTGTCCAGCAAGCTCTCAAATAGAGGGCAATGTGAAATGTCTAAAGCTTGATTTCTTTAATTATCCCTGATATGTTGTCCCATGGACATCAGTTTCAGCTGCCCTTTGTAGGTTTAACTTCAATTGTTACTACAAAATGCCATTGCTGGTTTATTATTACTGAACAAAAGAACAGGAGCTGAAATGAAAGGTGTCTTGTCTCAAAGCAGACACAAGGGAAAACACCCTTTACTATAAAACCAACTGTGAGAACACCCCCACCCTGCTCAGAGATTCACCAAAGTGTTTCAGAGCACCTGGAAAACAAACCTGTGCTGTCAGCACAAAGGCAGGGTGCAATACCAAGCCTGAGGAGTCTTGTGGAAAAATTTGACTTCCCCTTGAGAAGCAGCCATGACGTGCACTGTTCGGTTGGTGTGTCCTGGCGTGGTGTTTCTAGCCATCCCATGAGGTTCCAGAGCAGAACTGTTGCTCTTGTGCGTTTATTCTTTCTGGCATATGGCAGACGAAAGCTCTTTCATCCGAGTTGTCAAACAGAAAACTCCCATCGAAATGCTGGTATTACATTTGTATCTCTTAGTTTCTATGATTTCTGTCTGTTCCTGGATGTGTTTGCAGTGTATTTACCATTTATTAAAAGAAAGTAGCTTTTTTTCCTCTTATAATAAAGGGATGCTTTTGTCTAAGCTAGCAAACATTTAGGGTGTAATAAACGTAATCCTTTTGTAATGTTCTCTGTTGTGTCACAAACACATTTTAAACATCAAAGTTCATTACTAGCATAGATTGTTCTTCAAAAGCCTTTCTGAAATGCATTGCAAATCCTTCCTTTTCAACTAATCATATGCATATGCAAATCCTATTGAAACTGTTTCCTTCTCTGGGATTAGCACTTGTGTATTCAGAGTTTAAAAGCCTGCATGAATGTGTGAGGGTGGTGTTCCTAGTAAGATAAAGTGTTGGCATTACCCATCTGAATTCCTGTGCCAGAAAGCATCCAGCTCTGCTATCAAGTTTAAAATACATGGGGTTTTATTTCCTCATTTGCTATAAAGTAGAGAATCCTTAAATGAGTGGCATGTAATCTTACTTTGAAATGGAACTTGGATATGACGAGGGTGCTTGCAGTGCAAAGTCCCTGATGTTGCAGAAAGAAGCTTGTGACCATTAAAGGTGGGACTTTTGCCTCTCTTCACTTAGATAAGAATGCGTTTACACCAGAGTCTTGTAATACGATTTTTATCCATGCTAAATGCACAATGAATTTTATCTCTAAGCTGTTGATTCTGTTTCAGTTTTTAGAGATGGGATTGGCCTGTGTTTTGACCACTCTTAAAAGTGTTGCTTAACAGATAGCTTTTACTACACATGTTTTTGACATCTAGTGGATTGTGAGGGCCACTGTGGTGGGGTATGTTCAGTGTATATTAAGGGATATAAACCTTAGCTGGATGCAGTATTGGTCTAGGATAGCTGCTGGCATCTGAGCATCCTAAATCCTTTGCTAAGGATAAAAACACCCCTTGAATGTACAAAAGATTGTTGTCCTGTTTATACTGGTCCTTTAATAATGCCTGGATTCTTGGAGTAGTGCAGTCTTTAATGTGTATTTTGTAAATCAAGCCTCACTTACATCAGGCTTCTTTGTTTCCTCTCCTTAGTTATCTGAGTTGTGTGTGTGTGCATGTCCAAAGCAGCTTGGCCAGGCTCTGTCAACTGTATGATCTAGTTAGCATTTTGTGGAAAATGGAAAATACAGTGTGGTATTCTATTGTACAACTCAGAGATAACTGTGTAGAACTGCTTTTTGAATAGTCTCTTTACATATTTTGGTATTTCGCTAATTTTGTCTTTCCAGAGGGAACAACCTTCCCAAGAGCCATGTTTTAGTAATGCATGGTCCATTTTGTCTGAGGAAGCAAGCTGGAAAGTTAGTTGACAGATGGATGAGACCATGTGGACTGCCTCTGTGTTATGAAAATGATCCTGACTGTTAAGTGTGACTGCTGGGCACAGAGGCTCAACTAATATTAGTAAGGGATTACAGAAATTGAGGACTCTGGCAAACTTGCTTGGCATCTAAGATTTGCAGGGGAGAGTGGGCTGGGGTGAGAAGTGGTTTCTTGGTTGCTACCCTGACAAGCAGCACATTGGATTCCACTGCAATATCTCCTGATAGTTGGCAGCTATTTGGTAACTAGTTGAACTCGCCAAGCCATGTGCTTGAACCTTCAGTTTGCTGTTACCCTTGAATGAAAAGTCCCTGTGACTTCCAAAACTTTGAATGAACTTTTTAAGAAATCTTGCACAGGCAGAAACAGAAGGCAGGTTTTCTGAGTGTGTTTTAGTCATCCATGCCAAGTGCTTCATTCAGTCAGGAATCTCTGCAAAGAAATGGGAAATCTTTACCAGCCGCTCAGCATCAGTGCCAGTACTTGTGTGTTTTGAAGTTATTGCTTAGCTGCTGTCACTGCTTAATCAGAAGTCTTTGCATTGTCCAAATTATTTGTGGTCTTCTTACTGAAATTAATTTCTTTTGTGTCTTACATGTATGTACATGATTGAAGCATTAATTTCCAGTGGAGCTTCTTCCAAGCAAGACAGTCACCTTTGTCCTTAGGATGCTGGGGTGAGATCTGGTAATGTCAGGTGAGCAGAGGTTGCTGCTGTGGCCATGAGCACCTGCTGCCATAGTGCTCCTATGTGGATAGGAGTTGTCCTGCCATCTGAGGAAGCCAATGTGGTCCCTTTGCAATGGAATGAAAATCAACAGTTAATGTAACTGGGGACAAGGCAAATGCAGGAGAAAAATGGCAAATTTGTTTCCAGCTGCTGGTGTGACTCTAGCTATTAATTTGTAAATTGTTTGTGCTTGGTTTGTGAAATACATGTTTTTTTGTCTTGGATTTTTAAAGCAGTGTCTGGAATTAGTTCTTAATCAGGGGGATCTTCTCCTTTCCTTGACACAAAGCACTATGGTCAGCCTGGCTCTGTGGGGTTGGTGTCAACTGTAGATACAGCAGTGGGTTGCTTGGAGCATGAGTCATGGTTAACCACCTGTGGGAGTTTTAATTCAGAAGAAGAATAGTTATAAAGCTGATATAAGACTAAAAAAAATGGTTGTTTTGTTAATAAATGGATGAATGCTTACTTTGTTTAGTTTCAGTATAATAAACCCCAAGATTTTTAAGCCCACAAAATACTGCTGTGTTATGTCCCTTCTGAAATGTCTCTTCACTTGTATTTGCTTTAAAAAGGCTGAAAATGGTTTTCAGACCCACAAAACCAATTTAAAATTCTGAGCTTGAAGAAAAACAAACCTTTGCCTGTCTGCACTTAATGAAGGGACACCATTGGCAGATGCTGAAGAAATATTTTTTCCATAGGAAATTGGATTTTCTGCATAAAACTTGTTAATGTTAATAAAGACAGGTCATTACTGGTTTCAAGTCATAAAGGCAAACTCCAAGAGATGTAGTGTGCTGGTAGTGCTTCTGTTGGTGATACTTTTGTAGGAAAGAAAAAACAAACAAAAAAAACAGAAAAGGAGAGGAATAAATCAGCTTCAGTTTAGCATGTCTACAAATGACTTCCTGCCATCATTTATGGCTCTTCTGATGGCTGATGGAGTTGCTTGTGTCTTAGGCATCGTAATTTACAGTTTTGCAGAAAGGTATGTTTAGATTTAAGCTGTGCAATAGTGTTACTAATGAGAAATATAGGAAATTTATAGCGCTTGGTGATTGATTGGATAAGTACCGAGACATTAATTGAAATCTGAGGACTCCCAGCTGTCTTTCAGTTAAAAGAAAAATATCTTTTTGGACAAGCAAAACTATTGCTTTGTAGTATTTTGGAAGTACTTCTCAGGTTTATGGAAAACATAGTTGGAAAGGTGTGAGACTGGCAGGTTTTGGGTTTTCTGTGTTTCCCATTGCTTGAGTAAGCAGTGTGTTTCCCCTAATGACCTGCTGATTAATTTGTACCTACAGCAGTACCACTTAGTTCCTTATCATACAATCTCAGCGCAGCTTCAGCTGTCCTCTCGTAGGGTTTTGCATTTTGGCCCCAGTTTGGTACAGGAACTTGACTGTAGTCAGTAGTTTCTGCTTCTCTTCCCTGCCCCTGTTTAGCAGAGAGGCACTCAGGCCTAACTGTTGTGTGACAAATTATCTGGATAAATACTTGACATTAATCTCCTCATTAATAATGCCGTTGAACGGGTCATCTCTAAAGAGATCATGCAGCTTTTTTCTGTGCTGTCATTCCATAAATGTACCATTCTTGCTGGAGCTTAGTCTTGTGAAAATGTCTAAATTTTCCCATTAAGTGCTTAAAAAGTCATAAAACTAAAGTCATTAGCCTTCACTCGTCAGATTTGTATCAAGAGAAATATTCTTCAGTGCAATAAATCTGATCAAGTGTTCGACATTTATATCATTTGAATTCATTCTCTGGAAATGGACCTTTGAAGGTAAATTGCATTAAGTAGGGCAGTTTAAATTTTTAATACAATCTTATTGTAACTGTTAGCAAATGATTAAAGTGCAAAGGGGGGCCTTACATATTTTGTGAGATTTATGTTTAATGCTATATGATGCTTCTACTCTAGTGGGTAACTGCTTTTATGACAGCTGAATGTGGATAAAACCCACAAAACCAATAAAGAATTTAGCTTCTAGTGCTAAGAGCAGATGACTCTGTACCTGCTATTGGACTTGTGGAGATAATTTTTTGGAATGGGGATTTATTTTACCTGGGAGTGAAGCAGCAGTCTGGGTAACAAAAAGCTTAACTGTTTCTCTAGTGGGAGTTAATGTGCCAGAGAGGTGGACTTGGATGGCTTGGTGGATAATATGCTTCTCAGCTCAGGTGTTTTATTTAATGTTACTTACATCCACCATGGTTTGTCTTGAAGAAGTTTTTTCTTTAAAGCACATGCAACTTAGGGTTCAGAACAAGTGATGTAGGTGTGCCTTTTTAATTTTGCTGTAGTGTTACTGTTGAGTATGCTTTGCATAATGTCTCTGTTTTTACATCCTGACTCAGCTTTATACATGAGATTGTTGCCTTCAGGTGCAGCTGCGTTCACTGTTGTAACAGTGAAGTTTGAGTGTCTTTGAAGTACCTGAAATTCTTCTATTTTGAAAAATTCCTTGAAGGAGGGGTAGTACCTTTGTGGTGTATATCTAGTCCTCAAGCCATCAAGTTGATTTTGTCCACAGATGCAGCACATCTTGAAGACGGAGCTACTGATATTTGAAGCCAACAATCAGGAGGCTGTAAATATTTTGTATGAGGCATGATACTTAATTTCTGTTTTCTTAGGAGAATATTCCCATCTTGAGGAATAATGTCCATATTTATTGTGAGGGAAGTTGCTTAAATGATAGCATGAACATAATGGTTTTGATCCCATGAATCAGGTTAAAATAGGCAGAACTGTAACAGGTTTTGCTGGTCCTCCAGACCTCTGACATGCCCAGATAGTTCTAATCAAAGCATGGATGACTCCTTTACATGTAAATCGTCTGCTGTGTAGTACTTGGCCTGCTGTACGACTGTGTCTGCCAGGTGTGCAGGGGGGGCAGGGAAGATCATAAATAGCTCACCATTAATTTTAATCCATCACTACAGAACTACAACATGCCTGCAGTTACATGGTTTTGCTAATCGATCTGCAGTGGTGCACTATCATGCTTGGATCAAGAAGTGACAGGGAAAGTGGAATGGTTGGGAAACAGGATAAAAATAACAGTTTAGGAGACAAAATGCTGAATTTGATTCTCCATATATGTTACTTCTCAGCCTATGTAAAGCTTGGTATTAAAAACGCTTAAACAAAAGAGAAACCAACTTCTGAACAGCAGAGCCACCTCTGTGGATTAATTCAAATAGATGCTGGTGGAAAATTGTGAGATTGTGAGAAGTGTAAGGAAGTTGTCACAGAAAACTGATGCTAAGTCTAGGGTGTTCATTGCTTAAGTAGTTAGTACCTGGATGTAACAAACCGTCTGTAAGGTTGGATATTTACTTGCTAGTCAAAATTAGTCTTCCACAGGAAGTTAACCATTAGCAGTAGAGCGTTGGAAAGGTGGCCTGTGTAGCTTGTGCTCAGAGTGCCCTTAAGCCACATTCTGTTTTTAATCCTATCTTCCAGCCACATTGTACTTGTCTTGCAGCTTCAGAGATTGGTGTGTGTCTGCCTTCTGCAAATTCAGGCTGCAAAAAGGGTCTATGTCAAAAGCTTGTGGGCCACCTTGTGATGGAGCAAAACCATTGATTGGATCACCCATGCCTGCAGTGGTCATTGACTCTACACCAAGCTTTTCATGCTCCATGAAGCGAGTGCTAAACCCTGCCCTTACTGCATGCAAACCTGTCTTGCTTGCAAACACTTCAGCATTTGAAGACAGGTAGTTTCTGTTGACAGCTTTCATTTTTTACTCTGCTGCACTGGGCATGTGGCCATTGTTTTAGGACCAGTTTGTGTGTGGTGTGTATGCATGGACTTGTGTGATATAAGCATGTAGTTGCACCTCTGCATTCACGGACATTGGGTCATTAGGAAACAATTTTAAGTCATTTGGCAACTAAAAATAATTAATTTTTGATTATGCTAATGAAGGGCCTGGTTTTGTTAACGATGTATACATTTCCTTCTTAGTTGCATTGATACAACTGTGTGAATGAGAGATGAGTTGAATGTGATCTAGTAAATGTGAATAAGTTTATATTGTATATCTGAGTCACGTTAACGTAACCAGAAGGTTTCTCTGATTTTGTTTCCTCGTCTGTTTGCTATCACAGAGCTTATTGGATATGCCAAAATCCTTAGAAAGTAGAAACATTGCCTACAAAAGCAGTGGTTTGATAGCATGCCCCACAAAGTAGCTTTTCTGTGAATCTCTGCTTTAAAATGGGAACGTGAAATTGCTTGCCAGGTGTTAAAATTCTTAAGCTTAGTATTGGTATTTGTTACTTAATTCTATGTTTTGACATGATTAATAAATAATCATATATTTTGACAGTTCTGAATTAGATGACATACAATAACAGTATCCTTATCATTCTTAAATGATGGTTAAAACCTCAGTTATTTATTAACATTTTACAAAACACGTGGATTTGACATTGTAATGAATCTGCTGGTTTCCATTTGTTGGTTTGTTTATTTCTTGTTTCAACTTTTTTTTAAACTTTGTATTTGTAGTTTTACATTTGTGGGGGGAAATAACAGGATATATACCTTGATTCCTTTGTAATGAAAAGATTAACAGACCTTCATGATTTAGTGGTTAGTTAAAACCAAGTGCAAAAATCTTTACCTGTGTATTTGACACATTGTTTGCTTTATGAATCCTCAAGCCGTATGCTTCTCCTTGCAATGCCATTTGAGCAGTGAAGAAAACACACATTCATTGCTTAAATTTCTTTAGATGTCAGATGCTTCCCAGATGGTCTGATTTATTGGAAGATTTGCTTCCCTAGTCTTTGGAGACAGTGATTTGCATCCAAGTTGGGAATAAGTGATACAAGTATTAATCACAGTTACCTGTGGAGAAGAAAAAAAAGTAATAAGAAAAAAAAAAAATGAAAAAAAAATGAAATATAGGTGTTGATTAGGGATACTTAATGCCAAATCTTTTTTATAACTGTGTCTGGTCAAACAAGAAGGGTTACTGTTTTGGGGAGACAGAGTATTTCAATGAAAGCATCATTAAAAACTAATGGTACCAGTACAATGTAAATTTAATTTACTTTAAGGAGAATGGTATTAAAATCTTTCAGAAACTTTAACACTGAACTAGTCCATTGTAGCCTAACTTGATTATTAGCTGTGGTGATTCTGAAACTGTGGTGATCAGTATAAAATTCAGGTGTTTGTACATCCATTTTCTATTAACGTGTATTATGAAATAGGCTAATCATTCTCTGGTTTATGTGACTACGCAGTACTTCAAAGTGTGTTTTAGTAAAGTAGTAAAAATAGTGGTATCACGTATGTATGTTATCAAGTTGTTTTAAGGAATAAAGATTTATTAACCAAACACTGTGTCCTCTAACATTTAATAATGCTTTTTTTGGGGGGGGGTGTCAGATTCTCTTCTAGCTGTGCAGGGTCACAGTTCAATACCTGCACACTTCAGTTTCTCACCCACACTGGTCATGCTGTAACATGAAATAGATGTTACCCAGGCAAGGACCACCGTAGCCTGTCAGAGCATGAAGTTCAGTGCAGAATGATAACTTGTCTCTAAGCATATGGCTTTACTGTTTCTGTAGGGAAAAAAAACAGCCTAAGAAATTTCTGGCTATATGTCATGCTTTATCTGTGCTCATACCAGCTGATTGTTGGACTGAATTTAAACTGGAACACTGAAAAGACCTGGGTGAAAAAGTTCTGAAGCTAATTTTCCTGCAAGAAGTGGCATCTGCCTACTGTGTGGCATAGTGGGTTTTGTGCATTTGCTTGCCTTGGCTTTAGATAAAAATATCATGTTAAATTGACTGCTAATAATGTTACATGGACAGATTAATCATTGTTGGGGAAAAAAATGAAAGAGCAAATAGTTATGAGAGTTTTGGTGTGGTGTGTTTTTTACATTGACATTAGAGGAGAAGTCCCTTTGCAGAGATGTTCCCTTCAGTGGGACAGGGAGGTTTGTGTTTATGGCAACTGCAGTTGCACTGATGTGCTGCTGTGTTTTGAAACCTGTAACTTTTCTTGCCTTCAACAGTAAGCTGGCCAATAATAAGCTGGCCTACAAATCCAGCATAGAGTTCCCCTAAGCACATTTGTGATTTCTTTTAGAAATCTGCATGTGTTGAAAATGTTGAATTTTCACTGGCAGCGTATTTAGGACACGTGCAAATGCATACTGACTTTTTTGCCCTCCCTCAAGAAATTGTTACATCCAAGGCCAAATACTTACAGGAGTCCAGCATGCACTTCTGTGTTACAGATGGCATGTGGTATGCCAAGTTCTTCTTTTTGAAAGGAAAAGTCTAAAAGTTTAGGCCTAAAATACGGATTGAATTTAAAGTAATAGGCATAATGGCCTTAATAGTGGATACTTACATTAATGCTTCCCATTCAAAAGCACTTGTGGTTACTGCTTGCTCTTGCAGTTATTACTGCTTTGCCTGTATATGTAGTTGTGGAATAAATTTATTTTTATTTAACACTTACTGCAAACATGGAATATTGAGCTAAAATGCAGCTGCTGTAAAAATGTAAGCTGCTATGTATCTTAACTTCCCACAGAGTGTCTTCCTTAGGCAGATCTCTTCACATGAAACAAGTAAATGGCCATCAGCAGGGCTATGGACAGAAGGAAATTACTTTTGTTCATCTGTTGAGCCACAATGTTGTTGATGCATCATTTATGCTTAGTTATGCTTCCAGTTTCCTGCTCCCTGGTAGGTTCTGAGTTTAGTGGGATTGTTTAGGAACCAGGACTTATGCAGGAATTAGTTAAAATGTATGTAATGGTATTTGTGATGTTCATATCATTGTCTGGAGATGCTGGCAGACATACTTTCTGCTGTATCAGTTTCTCTGTTCTGGTAACTGCAACTGGTGCTGTGTAATACTTTTTTAAAGGAAGGATTAGTCCATGGATGTGCTAATTACCAACAAGAATGAGGCAGCAACAAAAGAAGTTTGAAATGTCAAACATGTAAAAGAGCATGTTCTCTCCTAAACATTATTCAGACCAGCTTGTAGAGAGCCTGTGGCTACTATGTGAGACAGTCAGTGCTAGGATGTGCTTAAAGAACCGCAGCCTCAGGGTGATGCATCTTCCGACAAAGCCAGATACGCAGCGGAGGGAGGGAGGGGAGTGAGTGAGGAGGTTCACTTCAGAAGGGACACTGGCAGTGCCGCATTGGGCTGGGTGACGAAGCTCCTGCTTGCCCTCACACATGGTGTCTGAAGATGGATGGTGATGTTTCTGAAGCTTTCCCTTCCATGCAATTTTGAGCACAAAGAAATAGTTTGACCACAAAGAAGTATTTTGACCTTGTGCCTGTACATATCTTGATTTTCACATTTTTTATCATTTCAGGAGAGAACCAATTTCTTACATAAGTCTCATGATGAAACATCCATTTCCTTATACATAGTAATATCACTGTGTCCTTTGACTTTACAGTGGGAGTGTGCCCTTATCAAAAATGCAGTATGGTGCATATATTGCTTAGTCTTCCTTATAAATCATCATCTGATGGAGCAGCTTGTTTAGCACCAGTTGCAGTGCAGTTAATATTCCGTGCTTTCTGTAGGCAGAAATGTCTTGATGGCTTGTAAAAGCATCAATTTAGTCACTGTCACGAATGTTACTCCAACCCATGAGTTTGCAAAAAGAACTAAAATTTGTCATGGAATTTCAAAAAGCCAACATGCATTTCAAGAGGTCTGGTGCTCCGTGTTAGTAAGAGCATTTGGGTTTGGTTCCAAATTAATACTTCATCTTTTTCAGTTTGCTAATGGTTCATATGAGTTCAGTGGAGACTTTCTGCAGAGATGAAATGATTTTTTGTCATTGGAATTGATTTGTGAGTTTGGGGAGTGTTAAGACAAAAGGTAATCTCTGTGTAAACTCGCAGTTTTGGGGGATTTCTGTTTTCATTGGGTTTTCCTTTCAGCAGTTAAATAATATTTGTTTGTCCTTTCTGCTGTGTTTCAGTCAGCCACGAGCATTCTAACTTCAGCTGAAAGCTGTTTTCTGTCTGTCAATAAGTAGAAGAGAATGCACTGCACAATTCCTGCATTCCCATCTTGTGCACAAAGTGGCAGGTTTTAAGGAAACCCTGTTGTTTACATGTACTGGGACACACCATGGAGATAAATGGCCTTATACATGCTTTTTTAGGCACCAATTTTGATTTAAATTAGTGGCAATTGAGACACAACTCTTTGCATCTCCTAAATAAGCAGTACTTTTTCTTTTATCTTTTTCTTTTTTTTGTGTGCTAGTGATAACTGAGAAAAGAAGTATCATCAGATGTTAGAGGTATTGTATGCCTGGAGTCTTCTCTTGGATTATTTCCAGTGTTCCTTGGTAAAAAACAGCATAAAGGGTACAGTGGTGAGTCTGCTCACTGCCTTTGGGGAAAGAGAGCAGCGATCAGATTGTTGATACCTCTGGATGTTTTCCAGGACATGTCTTAAAACCAGGGAGAGATCAGATCTCAGGCCAGATGGTTTCTGCACATCAATTGTGCGAAGCAAAGGTACCTTTCTGTTTTCAGTTTTAAGAGGTGTGGAGCTAGATGAGGCAGCCTTACCTTGTATCTTGAACTTCTTGTAAGGAGTATTTTTCCCCCCAGGTCCCTGCCTTTCTTGTCCTTATACTTGAATGAAGCTGTGCTAATGAGATTTTAGAGACCCGGCTGCCCCCGCCAAAGCAGCCTCGCACTGCACAAGAAGTTGACATGTGAACAGCCCTTTGAACCAAGGAAAGACAACTCTGTCAGAGCAGTTACTCTGGCAACAGTGTTTCTAATGGTGATTAGCTCCCAAACGGAGCACAAAGAGGAGTGGGTTCATTATGGAGGTGCAGCTCTGGGTTTCGGGGAGAGGAAATGACCTGCTATTCCTCCTGTCAGTGAATTTAGTTCTCTCATAGTCAGCCCTATGCCATCGAGAGTAGAATTGGAGACCTTTGGCAAAAATTAGTGCACGGGTAAGGTGGTTTGGTTTGTTGTTTTGTTTTGTTTTTCTGTGTGCAAATGGAAATAGTGATGGCTTACATGCAGATACGCTGAGCTTCAGTGCAGAAAACTTGCTTTAGAGCTCAGGGAGTGCTAGAGCACTGAACTGTCTCCTTGCCCAGTGGTACAGTCCTTCCAATAAACAATCTGGGAACGGGGGCAGCTTACGAATGAGTAGTTTGCCTAACAAAAAGTAGCATTTGAGATGAAAGTGGCAGGGGGTGGGGAGGTTAATTTTGTTCTGGCAAGCTAGGTCAGGCATGGAAAAAGAGGCATTCAAGTCAAGAGCTTTCTCTCCAAACTTGGACATTTTATTCATCATGCAGACCAGGAATTTCACATGCTTTCAATTAACAAGACCTTAAAGCAAAATATAGCTTCTAGTCATTCTGGCTTGTGAAATTAAGTTTAATTGTGTAAGAAGTTAGCATCAGTCTTCCCCAAAGACCAAATATTTGCTAAGTATCAATTCTCCTGATTCATAATTCTAAATATCCTTGGCATATCCCTGTTTATCTGCAGAAGAGTTCTTGACTTGGCAAATAAATTTTGTGTAGCTTTTCATACTACAGGTAGATGGCTTGCAATAAAAACTGCTCTGAAATTGATAGCTTAATTGAGTATATAAAAGTAGAGAGAATGCCATTGATTTTTATTTTATTTTTTTTTTAGTAGTTGAATGCTTGTCACTATCTTGATTATTTTTTATATTTGCCACCTAGGTTAAGTCAGCATTCATCTGTTTTAGAAACCTGCCTTAGCAAGTATATTTAAATTAAATGCAGAAATGCTGAATCATCTTTGGGATGAGGTAAAACCTGGAAGCTACAGGGGGGAAAAAATACCTCTGCTTTCTTGAATTCTTTATAGAAGGTTTGTTTTGGTTGTATAGCATCTTCTGCACTGAGATTTCCGTTACAGGCAGTTTAGTAGTCTTAATCTGAACATTTTGACTCTAAATAATCTTAAATTGGTTGATGAAGTGCACTAGTTGGCTTTTATTAAGACCAAGATGATGTTTATGTATGACCACAGCTCCCGTCAGGCTTTTCAGTAGAGGTCCCACCTAGCCACCCAGCTGCCTGAACTGTAGTGGTGGTGGTGCTGTCTCTTGGGGGGTGGGGGAGGCAACTAGTCATACTTTTAGGTATTTTTTTATATGCTCTGACAAAGTTACTTGTAAATGTAACCTGAGTGTAGCTGTACTTGTGGAAACAAATGTACCTACTTGAATGTAGTTGTAGCTGTGGAAACAGAATGATAGATCAAGGATTTTTTTCTTGCCACCACGAATGTGTGATCACTTTGAATCCTAACAAAAGTGTTAACAACAGAAAGAGTTTTGGGCTGAACAAGCAATATAGAGTAGCTGTTCTCTGGATCTGATGTTAGTTCTTATAATTATGGTGTATTTCTCGCTTCCTACACAACCATTTCACTGTGGTTTTTTTCCCTCCCTAACTACTGTGTCTGAAGATGTCAGCAGCAGGAGTTAGCAGATCTATAGGGGTTTTCAGTGACAGCCATTTTAAGTTTTGTGTATTTCAGGGCTTTCTTCTCTGGAATAGAAGATGTAGAAAATGCGAATTTGCAGCAGCACTGCTGAGGAGATACGTGCTTGAACCCCTTTTATTGACTTCTGATGGGCAAGATTTAGGTTTCATCTCTTCTCTCAAGGTAGCTTTAGAAAGAGCACAGTAGGTCTTTTGACAGTCCAGCGATTGCCCCACAGATGATCAGTCACGTCTTTCATATGTCACAAACTTTGAAGGGTCAGGGTACTCCTTTAGGTACTTCTGAAGCTCCTGTCACCATCATATCCAAGGGCAAGTAGCCCTGAGCACTTGAATATTGAATGCTATCTAATTATGGAGTGATGGCTACATGACTGCAATGAAAGAAGCAAAAACTGGTGTCTCAAAGGAGAGCAGGTTACCTAATGAAGGGAAGGGGGAGGTAGGAGGAATTGTGGCTCTGGCAGGGGATATTGGACTTTTTGCTGAAATGGAGGGGGAATTGGGAAGGTTTGGCAGCTCAGAAGGGGATTTCCATTGGGGGGGCACATCATTTTTCTAACGGAGGGAAGAGCTAAGAAATTTGAAGCTAAGAATGGTCTGTTCTGGAATTTGTAGCACTATTTTAAGCCAGTAACTTTAGATCGTCTGCTATGATTCTACCATTTCTACAGTACACAGGATAGATTACCCTTTGTGCTGCTCTACGTAAAGTTTAGTTTCCAGCTGATAACTTTATGCTTTTTTTGCCTTTTAAATCTTACTTGGGTTTTAGTCTCTTCTTTTGTAGTAGTTAGCTAGAATTCAGGTTGTGTGTTTAAGTTCACAATTTCAGACTGCCTTGGGTTGTTTTCCCTTATGCCTTCCCAGACCAATAATTTGGCAAGACTGCATTGTGTATGTTAGTGTGATGCTGCAGACACACCTATAGTCACATTGAGGGAAAGAGGTAAATATTTTCCTTGACTAATTGCCTCTCCCATGTGAGAGTGGAAGATTTTGCTGAGAAAGTAGTTTTCATTCATGTGTGGTTTTAATTCAGTTTTGGTCTTAATTTAGATTTTTACCACATACGATGAAGACAAATCCATGTGCATGTTAAAATCTGACCTTCAGTTTGCTCTCTGCATTCACTAATGTGTTTTAAAATATTTTAATATATGGCTTTGCAGGCTCCAGATCAATAAACCAATGGGTCTGAAATGACAGAGTGCTGCGATATTCCTCTGTAATTTAAACATGATTAGCTGATGAAGGTTATGATCAATATGCCAGGCGAAGATAAATTAATTGATATCATCCTTTCAGGATGATAAGAGGCCTATTGGAGGTGGGATGTAACTAATGAAGCTGCTTCTTCATATATATGAGCCATTTTTTATACAATGTATTCTCACTAAATCATGGTTATGCCATCATTCATTTACATGAAAAACATAAGTCACAGACCAGTTTGTTATTAAAATTGCATTTCAGAAGTAATTGTATGCTTGCACTGCCAGACAATGCCTCTGCCTGTCTTACAATGCATTGAGGAAAAATAACCTTGGAATTTGCATAAATATCTTTTTATGTTTTCTGAACAAGACACATTGAATGCTGTTAACTTTCTGTGTGACTTTTTAAATGCATTTATAGAATGGCTTTAGCTGGAAGGGACTTCAAAAGCGCATCTAGTTCCAACCACCCTGCCGTGGACAGGGACACCTCCCACTAGATCATGTTGCTCAAAGCTTCATCCAGCCTGGTCTTAAACACTTCCAGGGGTGAGGCATCCACAAGTTCCTGGGCAACCCGTTATGGTGTCAGTAATTGTTGCCATTGTACCTCACTGACTGGTTTTGGTGGAGACTGTGCAAGTGACTGTGGGCTCCTTTTACACAAGTTTTGTGAAGTGCTTCACTTCATGCAAGGAAGCTAAATTTCATTAGTAGTATTTCTGCTTGGCCACTACACCTGCTCCTCTTTCTGAAGAATGAAATTTTGATTACTTTTTGATGTCACCCAAAAGATCAACAAATGCAGTGTAAAAGATTGTATTGTAAAGTGTTTACGACCTAAAAAGGGCTCTTTCTGAAAGTCTTAGCTGAACTGAAATTCCAGTGTATCACAGAACGAAGTTCTGAAACAGTTTGACTTTTTTAAATGGCAAAACTATAGAAGTTACTGCATTTCAGATCAGTGCTGTTTCCATTTTTTGTGTGCTGTGCATAGAGGTGTTAATGACTGATCCTTGTATCCATTTGATAAATGCTACTTTGCTTTACATGCTGAGGAAAATGTCTTAATAAATTGCAAAATAAAACTGGCATTTTCCCTGCTCTTGTAGTGCTGCTAAGTAATGAAAGCCAAAAATAAAAAGTCACAATACAGCTTCTTTCCATAATGAAGCTGAGCGGAATAAAATGTTTAACACTACTAATCCAGGTGTTCTATGTCAGGAGCCCTTTGCCAGTTTTATTAGTCTGATTATTGTTTCAAATGCTTTAAATTTGTTTCCCAAACCAACTGTCCTGATGCAGAGGCTGGTAAATGAGAAAAGTCCACATTATTTCGTGGCAGCAGATGCTGGTAAACTAAGCCTGCTTGGGCTGGGAGTGATGGCTTTCCTAATGAGCAGTCATTCCATGGTGTAGGACACCTTCCAGGATCATACCAGTAAATAGCACTGAGATGCACTTGAACCTGATTGTTAGTCAAGTGTTGCTCATACTTATCTTCTGTCTGCAAGGAGGACATCTCAAAGAATGAAATCAGTGTACTACCATGACCTTTGTCAGTGTGGTTTTACAAGGTTGCAGTAGACATGTTACAGCTATTTGCAACTTCTACACCTGCCGTCCTTCTGTTGGATGTTACTGATCCTCTGCAGCTCAACTGGTGGACTGAGTTCTGGGGCAATTTTATGCCAGAGCTGGAGTCTCACATGGAGCATATTGTGGAAAACCAGCATCTGTCATCTTAGCTGGGTATATTACTTTCAGTTTTTGGGGCAGGGTTTGGTAATAGAAAACTCTGGTTTGTAGAGTGTGCATTCTGTGTATTTATGATACACAGATATGATATTTTTTGTGGGCTGTACTGTAGCTAACGTTCCTGTTTCATTTTTTTTCTTTAGTTGCTCAGAAGATTGTTGCAACAAGGAAGAAACAGCAGCTCTCAATTGGCCCCTGCAAATCTCTGCCAAACTCTCCAAGCCACTCATCTGTGTGTTCTGCCCAGGTTTCTGCCGTACATATCAGCCAGGTACAGACTATAGCGAATGCTTGCTTGAAAAATGAGCTGGTAGTTGCTTTTCATCTAGTATATTTTATGCCAATGCTTCTTGCTGATTGGTAGATAGTTGGCATTTTTTAAGGTATTGGTGATCTGTAGTTTGAAAGGGTTTTTTTTTGCCCCCCCTGTTTTTTTGTTTTTTTTTCATTTGACTTTGTTTCCAGAAAACTGCTGCAGTAAAACAGTTTGGCTTTAAAGCCATCTTTGATCGTACTGATGTATGCCCAGCAGCCTGCTGCTCTGAATACACCAACTGTTTCCATAGCAGGATTTTCTGTACTGTGTTTTAAAATTGCCTCATTATGGTTTTGGCTATTTTTCTCGTTCAGTTTTGTGCTGAGCAGTAATAACTTATGTATCTCCCTGGTTAAAGTGCTAGTGCTCTACATTTTTGAGTACTGTGCGCATTTGTAATTTCCTGACTCTTTCATGACATACAGTGATTCATGTTGATATTGACTTACAGGTACTGTGTGTAGAGACCAAACAAAATACTACCTTAATGCATGACAGGAAAGTCTGCTGGCCTTGGTGGCATTTTGGAATCAATATGGTTAATACCAGAATTTTCTGACTTGCTTAGTTTTTACTGACATGTGTTAACACACTGTCCCATATTCTCCTTATGATGCTCTCCCTCTTTGTTTTCTAGTGCCAAGTGCCACTATACATTCACAGTTAGGATGTATATAAGCTCTGGCATTCAGATCCAAGACTTTTGGTGCCAGGCAGGTTGTGTTTCCACTGTGCTCTCTCACTCTTGGGAAATGGCTGCATGAGGCCATCGTTTTGACCCTTACCTTCTGTGACCAGACCTGTGGCCTGACTTCCACTACAGCAGTCTGAAATGTCTGACTGATATCCTGGTATGGTTTTCAACCTAAACTCAACAATGTACCAATAGTGTCTTCTAAGGTCGTGTTACACTCTTGAGCCACCTATGTGAGGTTTTGGTATATCTGTTGAACTTGTGTCCATGTGACAGTGTCTGCTTTTGAGGGGGGAAAAAACCAAAACCAAAACAAAACCCCACCCAAAAAACACCCAACACCAAAACCCCCCAAAAAATCCAACTTAGTGAAGAAGGGTTTTATCTTCATAGGAAAGGTTTTGATACCTTTTTTCCCTTTAATTTGACAAATTGCTGTGCTCTGAAAACACTTTGTTTAGATGCATACCAGAGGATGAAGGCTCTGGTTCTTCTGTGGTTATAGTGGCTGGTGGTCTTCTGTGCTCTAGTGCAAATTTTTGCCGTTGGGTTATCTCTGAAGATGAAGATGCCAGTTTGGACTTAAAGTTCTTTGCTGTGAGATGTTCTCTCTTGAGCTGAGTCTAGATACCATCCTCAGACTGTGACTCTTATTTCTGCTGATTATGCTAAAAGAAAATGCTGAAGACTCTGCAGGTGCTAAGATGCCTGAGTTTTCTGAAGACCCCTGCCACCTTCTGGTTAAGTGCAAGTTCCTTATATGGAACTTTCCTGTTGTATGTACCATTGGCCAGAGTTTCCTTAGCCTGTTCATTGCCACAAGCACCTGGAACTAACCTTCTGTGAAATGCTCTTCTTCTAAATCGTGTCCTCTAGGCAGTTGTGTATGTTCATACTTCTAGAATTATGCTGCTTGTAGGGGCTGAGACCTGTCCTGTTCAGTGGTGAAAGAGGAAGCATGGTGTCACAGGAATGTGGACAACAAATAGCACCAATACTGACCTTACTCTTGGATCCAAGAATAATCTAGTTTACTTGTTGATGCCTTTATGGTTTTTCAAGAGAGGAGAACAGATAATGCTTTGTACAGTCTGATCTTAGCCAGCTGCATCTCAGTGTTCTGTGTTGTCTCAAAGCAGTTGTAGTCACCCTTCTTGGTAAATAAAGAACATCAAATATCTAGTTTCTCAACAGTTTCCTACTCAAGTCTAGTTTGGAAGCAAACAAATACTAAATTCTAGATGAGCACTTCCTCTCTGTGGCAGATCTCTTGCCAGTGATAAGGACTGTTTGGGGGAAATCAAGTCAGAGTAGCTTTTGTGATAAGAATCCCTATGATCTCTCTCAATATAAATGAAAGTATGTGGTTTTTTCACTGCCTGTGCTAGCTGGCATAATTATCTAAAGGGGCAATTACAGCACCAGTCAGAGATGTCTGTCTTGAGACTGATGTCATGGCTAAAAGTATAGGTCATAAATCTATGTCATGTCTTATTGCCTTTGTGCTATGCTTGAAGGCAGTACAACCTTGTTTAAGGAAAGGAAGATGAATCCTTATCCTAGACTTAAAAGAACTTTGCAACTGCCTTTCCAAGTTTAAGATGATCTGGGGGAAGATGTACCATCTCTGATCTTGGCTGGAAGACTGGCTGATGTCTTGCCCTTTAGAGAATTTCTTTGGACGTAACAATATTTCAATGAAGATTTTCTCCATGAGTCAAAAATGTTACCATTACAGTGCCCTGCTACTTGCATTCTCCACAGGACTGAAGGCCTTCAGAAGTAGTGGCTACACACATCACTTCAGATAGAGTGAAATATTGTCCCTTCTCTGGTTGGATCTCTCTGGGTTCTAACTCTTGCAAACTCTCCAGATGACTCTGCAGTCAAAAGCTTATGCTTTAGAGAAAAGAAAACAAGGGGGGGAAAAAAAAAGTATCCCCTTACCTGATCTAGTCCTTAGCTTATCCTGGGGGAAACTGTAAGGCTTAATACCAACAAGTCCTTCTCCACCTGGTAGTTTCAGCTGTCAAATGATGGCAGGCTTGTTTGTGTGGTCAGATGCATATCTATACACTCATCCAGTAGTCCAAAGTGTTAAATGCCAAGGTAACATCCCCTTCCAGAAAATGCTCTCAGATATGTCTGCACTCCTGCACTTGCGTATTTGCAGAGACCTCTTTCACAGAATGAAATGCTTCCTAGTCCAGTGACAAAATCTACTTCTCTTTGCAGTAGCTGCTGCTTCTGTTTTCCTACTCTGACTTTTTGTTTCTAATGCATGTGTCAAAGTGAAGGTTTTATTTGGAAATCTTTGATAGCCAGAGTCAATAACCCTTGGTAGTTCACAGACATGTGTTGGCTTTCAGGGCGTCATGGAATGCATGCAAAGCATTTTATTCTCAAATCCAAGGATACCATTCATGATTTGTGATGGACACAACTATTATATACTCTGTCAACGAGAAGGGTGGTGCAATATTTCTGATATTCTGCTAAGAAACAATCTCTGATACATTGAGAAGTGCCTCAGTCAGCAGCTCATCTTCTGTTTTTTCTAAACACTTCAAGAGGTAGAGTGAGTTGTTTTGAGAGGAAGAAGAATTGTTTAGTGTATTGAAGGCCTCTTAAGGCCCCAGGGTATATCCAGATAGATTGTTTTACTTTGGCCATCAACAGGAAATGCACACTGAGGAGTACAGACCAGTTACTTCTCTATCTGGTGTCATAAAATCATATAATGGTCTGGGTTGGAAAGGACCTTCTAAGGTCATCTAGTCCAACCCCCTCTGCAGTAACCAGTGGCATCCTCAACTAGATCAGGTTGCTCAGATCCCTGTCAAGCCTCACTTACCAGACCCATATCTACCCCAGCTTTCATCCTGCCCATTCTCCAACCCCTTGCCAGCCTTCCTAGGCATGCTGTGCTTGGAGACCACACTAAATTTTATTTCAAAAGAGCATGAATTCCCCTTTCATTACAAAACCACACAGGCATTCTTTTTCCCTAAACTTATTTCTGTACTGAAAGAGTTGCTTGTCCTTCACACCTGACAGAAGGAAGGATTTTTTTAAAAGATATTTTTAAGATATTAACTTTTTAAGATATTAGCTTGCTATTATGGTGCCAATATCCAAAAGTTCCAAAGGGTTCTTCTCTTTGCTCAGGTCCTGAACATGCTGATCATTTTGTTTCAAAACCTATGAGGCTGTTTGGGTGGGTGCTACCATTGGTCCCCAGTGTATTCCACCTGACTTCTGTGTGAAGTAGCTCTGTATTTGATATCCTTTTGAGTAGTTAACTGGAGTTATGCCTATTTTCAATTATGCACTGTTGTAAAAACATCACTAAATCCCATGGCATGGCACCTGTAGTGGCTGTTTCTGTGAAGGACTTTGGTCCCCTCTTCAGACAAGCTGATGGTGTGGACGTTCCATCTAGGAGTCCCCAGTAGTGTTAGCTTACTGGAGGATTATGGTTTTGAAGTTAAAAATGAAAGTACTGTTTATCAGTGACTGTAATTCGTTGAGTTCTGTAGTCTGCATGTATTTTCACACTTGCTGTTTCTCCTGCAATTCAGCTGGTTGTGTTCTGTTGTGAGAGAGGATTTAAATGGCACCATGTTTCCATGTCTGCCTTTACAGCATGCATTTGGTGACAGAAAGGGGCCTTAGACACCACACCTTCCATGCTCTGAATTTAAAAATACTGCCTGAGTGAGTGGTGAGTGCTACTGTGTAAAGTCACCTGCAAAATCATGATACATGTGGACTGCAGTACAGAGAAATGTGTTTGCTGAACAGCACTGTTGCTCTTCTAGGAGATTTGCATTATACCTGAGAAAAAAATGGAGTTTAATGTACATTTTACTGAAGTGCAGCTTGGGTATGGCTAGCACATGAACTTGCTTCTTGCTCCCTGCTGCAAATCTGTCAAGATCCATTATTTATGCTTTCACTATGCCTCCATAAAGTTTTTACTACAACAGGATTGTCATGATTGTCTAAATATGTAAATTAAACTATTGAAGGCAAAGTGCGGTCAGCTTAATCAATCCATTCTTTTACTGTGTATGAGATCTGATTATGTATAAGCACCAAATAGTAGGGTACAACTATTTATAGTGGGGGGTCATTTGGGATGAAATACTCTGTTGTAATATTTGCACTTGAATAAAGAGACTACATCACTTAACTAGCTTTTCCTTCTGCTTTTTCATGTAATTTCAAAACTACAACTACAAGAAAACAATATTTAAGTGAATGTTTAAAACAATGTTTAAGTGAAAACAAAATTTAATACCATTGCAACATATACAATAATCCTTCTGCATTTACAAGCTTTATTTCTAGGTAATCTCTAACATTTAAAACAAGCTTTTTATGTATGTGCTGCCTGTTGTTCCTGTGCATACTTTCACATACAGTACATATGTATGTGGAGATGCGTTCTCCAGGACTCAGGAGTTAAAACTCAGTGCATGTGTTGGTTTACTTTTTCCTCCTCTCTTTATGGGGCTGCAGTTACGTTCCTGCATTAGGTTTTGTTATGCCCACTGTTACCTTTTCTAAGGTGTCTTAAACTTCAGACTCGGGCCTGATCTGATCTTAGATTTTCCAGTTCATAATGCAGTTGCTGCCTGTGTGCTGAAGTTTATTGTCACATTTGGGTATTAAACATTATTAGTGATTTCATTGAGATGGCTTTTTTTGCATGTTCCAGCTAAGTTTGTTTTCAGAAGCTGTCTTCAGGTTCTCTTGATGCTTTTTGGTCTGTCTGATAGGACAGATCTGCTTTTTATTCTACCATTCATTGCATGAGGAAGGGCAAAAACTCCTGAGATGGACAGGTTCCAAACTGCTGAAAAGGTGAAAAACATTCATTTAATACACGATGATTTGGTCTCACTGTGGAGAGCTAGATGGAAATCTCTGGAGTCTTTTATTTGGAGCTAGATTTGAAACCCCCTATCAAAATTGTGTTCCACAGCAGCACACTCTAGGTGTTCTGGCTTTTCTCCTGAATCTGTCTTTGAATGTGTGGCTGGATATCATCAAAATCCTTTCAGTGAATCAGACTTCCATTCAGAGCGTTTTCAGATGAAGCACCAAAATAATGTGACTTTCATGAAAAAATTTTGTAAAAGTGGGAAAGAAAATGTGTCCCAACTGAACAACTTTTGATGAGGCTTTTGTTTTCCTGTAGAAATACATTTTTCCCTGCCTCCCCCAAAAACAAAAGGTGATGTTAAGCTGTGTCATGTCCTAGTGGACACTGGAGTGCTTATTTGGTTGGTTTTGACTGCCACAACTTTAACCAGTTTGTCTGTAGTTAGCAAGTTGGTCTATATTGGGCACTTGTTGGGTGCTGAACAGAAGATTGTTCTTCAGATTCACTGGCTTGATTTTTATGACTCAAGACAAACATTAAGTTCTGTGAATTATAGTTACTGCCACATGTCCTGAATTCTGTACCTCACTCCAGTGAACTTGTTATTAAATGCTTGCCTACTGATGGCAGGAAACTGCTTCCTAAGATCTTAGTGTGGCAAAGTCCATAAACTACTGTTTGGTGCAAGCAAACAACCCAACAGAGACCAGTCACCACCTTTTGATTCCTTCAGCAGTGCATTAGGTTGAGATGTTACCAAGAATATGGTTTCCAAGTGCTTGTCTGGTTGCATTTGTCGTTGCTCCTGTCTATGTAGCCTGTAACTTGGAGCTTACATCTGAGCTTTGACATCAAACACGTTCTCTCTATTGAGGTGTTTCAGAGCAGCCATATTGTTTTCTATGCTAATGATTAGCACCCTCAGTAGGAATTGGAGCTTGTTTGGTATGCCATGCTTTTATTGTGTGGATATCTTCAAGGTTTTTTAAAGTCTTTTATTGAAATAGATAATTTTAATTCCCCCCCCCCAGCCAGTGGTTCCAACATGTCTTATTTCAAACCGCCTCAGAATTTTATTTACAAAGTTTGAAATCCAGTGGGGTTAGTATAAGTAGAAACATTGCCTGCAGGACTCTTTGTAGGAGCCATCTGTAAAGGAATGCTTGTCTTTGGAGACTAGAATGCCTACCATGTAAGTGTTTTCCTTTAGGAGTTACTCATTCCTGGAAAATAAATCACTTAAAAATACACTAGACGGTATCTCACTGCCGACAGTCTAACATGATACTGTAAGGTGATGACAGAAAAAATGCAACATTTTAGGGAATCCTTTACATGCTTTATCTGGGGAAATAGGCAATTAGGGTAAAAATGTGTTAATTTTATTAAAAAAAAAAAAAAAAGGCAATGCATCATTATCAAGTTGATCACTACTATAAAACAAAGCTGCATCATTTATTTTCAACAGCTTGTGGTTCAATTCCTGTCATTGGTGTGCAATGTAGCTTTCCTCTTGCCTTTTTCTGCAGAAGAGGCTTCTGTGTGTTTCAAGGTATAACTCTTATGTGATCTTTCTTTTCTCCATCATCTCCATCACTTATCTCTTTTTTTTGTTGTTGTTGTTGTTTTCCTCCTCAGGTGAAGCTTGTGGCTGCATAGTTTTCATTTAAAATGTGTGCAGTGTCTGTTCCCATTAATGGTTGCTTTCTTAGATTTCCCGCTCACCAATTTATTTTTTTTCTTGCTTCAGTCATGGCAGAGTGGACTGTAGGTCCTTACCACTCTAATCTGAAAGCCATCACAGCAGCATGCCCCTCCTCTACTGGTTTGAGTACTCATTTGCAAAGTCTTTGGCTGGTAGTTATCACCAAAAAGTGTTTTAGGTACATGTTTTTTTCATTGCTTTTTCATGCAAGAGTCAGTGCTGTGTTTGCTTGGAGAGGTAAACTCTGACTTGCGCAAACTCAGTGCATCTCCTTGCAGGCCATTTATTCTCCTGTATGTTTGGTGTGTTACTTGATGTCTCAGCAAGATGCTATAGAGAAAGGGAAAGAGAATACAGGGTGGATTATGGTCACTTCTTCCCAGGTTGTTCTGCTCATCTCTCCAGTGTTACCATTCTCTGTAAGGACACTAAAAATGATCATTTCACATCTTGTTATTTTATCTCCTTTGCTTCATACACTTGGGACATCTGCAAATTCTGCTTGCTAGTTCCCCTGTGCTCTTGAAAATACTGTAGAAAATCCCTCTTAATGTCCTCTGTTACTTTCAGTAGCCTTACCTCTGGCTTTCTGACAGCCATGCTTTGCCAAATCAATCAGAATGAAGGGAAAACATAATTGAATGCTATGCATATACACATTTATTTAAAGAGGAGAACCTTTCTTCATCAAAAAGTTCATTTGCTTTGTTGTCAGTCCTATTTGGTCACACAAAAATGAGCTGAGGAGCATGTTGTTTACCAAGAGACAGTGACTTGGTGTTTCTGGATTTCTATCTGCATTGTTTGGCCCTTCAGCCCAAACATCAGCTGCTTGCCTCATGCCTCTTATCCTGGATGTTTCTTGACCCAAACACCCAAACAAGAGCACAAAACCCATTTAAAAAAAAAAAAAAAAACAAAAAAAAAAAACCCAAACAATTCAGAAAAGCAGGAAAAATCAGAAGAAGGCTTGAAATCATTAAAAGAAACTTCTACTGGATGGTTCAAAGTCTTGTCTTCTACTTGCTTTTCCTTCAAAAGTTTCATCTTGACTTGCAACTTGAGAACTTGGTCTATATGCTGATCTCCAAGAAGATGAATTCTTACCTACAGTAGTTAAGATGAGACCAAGTAATGGTTTAAATGTCATGGGAGAATCCTTCTCCTAAGGGAATCCTGGAAATACCCATATACCATCTTTCCTCATTGCTTTTGGGAAATTTAGCTGCTTTAAAGATATTTTTTTCACCATTTTGTGTACATCTTAGACTTTTATTCCCCCTTGATAATTTTGTGAGTTGTCTTGACCCTTTACCTACTGCTACTCTGTGAGCTTTTCATCAACAGTGTGCAGAACCTCTTCCACCTTTGCTCCAGCTCTCTATCAGCATATACAGTATATCCTCAAGGTGTATACTTGATTCTGAGAGGGGGGGAAAAAAGCTCTTCTTGTGTCTTTCCAATCTACTTCCATATCCTTTTTAATAATACTTTTGTACTTGTTTGTATTATGTGTAATCAGAGGGGGAAAAAAAGCAACAAAACCACAACCACAAACAAACAACAATAACCAACCAACAACAACAAACCAAAACAAACACCACCCCAAAAAACCACACAAAAATATACTTCATTCCTAATCACATTTGGTCCTTTCTGTCTGGTTTCCTCAACTTCCTGCTATTACTAGCTGCTTATCTCAATTTATTAATGGGTTTATAGGTCAACTAAGTGACTGCTTTCAGGACTGTGCAAGTTTTACATGTTTGGCTGTTTGGAATAAATTGATTTCTTCCTTTAAAGTTTTGTATCTCTACACCAATGGCTCCAGCAAATGTGTTGGGAACTGTAGCGGCCATTTTACAGTGTTATTTCCATTTTCTTGGTTAGCACTCCATGAACAGATATCTCCAGGCCAGCGTTAAGTCTAGATATGCAGCTGTGACACTAAGTATTTTTTCTTAGGTTTGAGGCAGACTTTGGTTTAGCAATTTTGAAGTAGTAATCCAAAATTTACAGGCTTTTCCCTGTAAAACAACTGAAACTTGGTGTATTCACCCAAGATTATGTTGTATAAAATGGAAAATATGCCTGCCACATCAACAGAACAATCTAAATTTCCAAAAAAATAATGGTAGGGAGACTATTTAAAGACTTGGAATAGAAATGTGTGGAGAAGTGGCAGTAGGGCAGTCCTACTATGTTCCTGAGCCTAGCCTGCTGTTCTTGTTTTATCAGAACTGATTAAGATACAGCTGTGGATTGTAACTTCTTGAAAGCAGTGTATCACTGTTTAAAACTAACTTTAATCCTTGCAGACCAGTAATGGAGGAGGGAGTTTAAGTGATTACTCCTCCTCTGTCCCATCAACTCCAAGCACCAGCCAGAAGGAGCTACGGATTGATGTTCCTCCCACTGCCAACACACCAACTCCTGTCCGTAAACAGTCCAAGCGCCGATCCAACCTCTTCACGGTGAGTGAGCCAAGGAAGAGACTATCGTTGTGTTTTACACAGTGCTCTGTGGTGATGGCCTGAACTTCAAACCTGTTGAGTTGAGCTAGTATAATACAAGCAGGAGTGTTGTGATGGTTCTCTAGGCTCAAACCCAAAAACATTCAGAGTTACGATGGAGAGATTCTGTTTGATGGCTTAAACAGTAACTGAAAACAGTAACTTAATTGTGTTGTGAATTGCAGTGAAACAAGTGAATCAGCAGTTCAATTCTGATGCCTTTGTCCAGCTTCAAATCTCGGACTTGTCTTAATTCCCTGGATTGACAGTAGTCAGAGAGCAAGCTGAGCCTCTGTTCCCCAGTCCTGCCTTTACACCGAGTAATGATGCTGACTAAGTATTCCTCTGTGAGGTCTCCTGTGTTTGTAGAGAGGTCTTGGGGTTTGACATGAGAATACCATTCAGTATGCAAAACTGCCGCATGCTACTTTTATTGCCAGACAGTTTCAGCTTTTCTTTCCCAGTCTTAAGAGAGATGCTGGAGATGAAAATTGCTTTTTTCCTTCCCAAACCATCTGTTTCTTGCTTCATTGAGAGGCAAGAAAAAATGTACTAACTACAAAGCTTGACTAGTTGAATATGATAGGTCTTCGTTATGCATGTGTAGTTTGGGAGATGATAATGATGCCTTGAGTGATGATTTCCATAGTTTAGCAGTCTTGCTGGAAGCTCTGGGATTGTATTGTGTGCATAACTGTGTATTTGTAAGCAGTTTTTTGACATTTAACGTGCTTTATAGAAAACAAGATCCCTTTGGGCTCACATGTAAGTCCCTTGGTGATTGTAGTTACCCATGAGTTGTGTTTTGAAAGCCTGGACTTGCCTGTCACCGTGAAGAGTTTGGTTTTTTTTATATTCCAAGGGTCCTGTCATGTTCACTTCCCAAAACTCCTTAGTTGTATTCAGGGACCTGTCTTCAAAAGGGGTAAAACCATTTCCTTGTACTTTAAACGAACTTTGACCGCTCTGCCTTTAAGTAACTATAAAGTTTTGGAGTGCTGAGTGACAGTGCGGAGTCCCAAGGATCAGATTTCATGTGTCCGATTTAAAATGAGAATTTTCAGACTCCTGCAAAGAATAAAAATAATGCATTTTTGTTTAGGTTGAAACGTCTAGGTGCAGAACAATAAAATGTTCAAGAATGAGTGGCATGTGAAAGAGAGTCCAAGTTTGAAGCTGGTATTTTATAACAACCAGGCAGATTTCCTCCTGTCGGTGAAAATACTCACTGCTGTTGGAGTGTACCTCCTGAGTTAACAACCCCACTAGGTGTCAGTGTCAGCCCAGGAACTGCCAGCATAGAAACGCTTCTGGAAACAGCTGGGACGCCGCAGCATCCCTCAAAAACATTTGCCAACCATTTCTGGTCTGAATGATATGTAAATGCTATAAGGGTTCTATACATGTTACTGACATTTGGAAAACTGGGGATGTTTTAAATCAGAGTAAATACAAATTTTACAAAGTGAATGGAGAAAAATCCACCCAGTGCCAGAAAGAGTTTGAGAACGTTAAGTGCACTGTATTTGCTATGAACGAATACAATAAAGCTCTGAGTTGTGACAGTTTATAGCACAGTGAGAACCAAATCTGAGTAATACAAGAGGATGTTGATAGTTGCCTTAACATCTCAAAACAGGGAGAAAATTCTGGGGAAAGCAAATCCAATTCAAAACAAAACAAACAAAACCCCAAACAAAATTCCCAAAGCTTCTCAGAATTAGTTCTGTCTTTTAAGATCTGGGTATGCTGAATGTTGTGTAATGACTTGCCCTGTAAACTCTGTCCTGAATTATTTGACACTGACCCTACTATAATACAGTTTTGATACTACATCAGGAGTTACAACCTGGAAGTATTTCAATGACTAATAGATGACCAGTATTCCCTGTCTAGTCATGAACAGAGTATGTAATCGAAATATTTTACTGTTTTATCTCTGCATTTCTTCCCCTGCTTCTTTCCTAGTCTGTTACTTGCTTATGCTTTTATTACTCACAGAATCAGATGCATTTCTGTTTAAGAGGAAATCACTTCTTGTTATCTAGCGTAGGTAATGTGTTTGGATTCCTACACAAAGATGTGTTAGTGCTGGAAGAAAACAGAGTTCAGTAGAACACAGGTGTTTTCTTAAATTGATTACAGCTTTATTAGTTGAGAATTGTAAGCATGTTTATATTTAATTGCATTAAATGCAGCATCTGAACCTTTTGACTTTGAATATTAATATTTGCTGTAGAGCTGCTGTTGTAATTGCTGACTTTCTAGTTGGGTGAAAAATAGATCGATTATTAGCAGAGGGGTGAACGTCTTTTGTACTGTGTATTAGCCGGGGCAGCTAGCTAAAAAGTATAGTACAGGTGGGCATTTAAGATGTACATGACATCCACTTCAGCAAAGAAGTAATTCTAACTCTATGGGGTGAAAGAACTGGTACAATAAGAAGCATCTGCTGTCCCACGGTCAGGATCATCTATCTTACATCTTTGCAGAATTGGAAGCAAGACTCTCTTGAAAGTTGAAATGAGCTTTGTGTCTCAGGATCTGCTATTAGAGATCAGTGCTCTGGCTTTTGGGTCTCTGCACTGCTGAAACTGAACTCTGGGTGTGCCTGGAGTCAGCTACTGTGTCCCTCTGGGGCTAAATTTTACTTCACAGACCTGTCTTGGGTAAGATCTTTATACCGATATAAATCTGTTTATGACTTCCAGTGCAAAGGGGAAGTGACTCAGATGATATTCATGCAAGTGATCTAATTTTTGGGGGATTTTTTCTAGTTCCCTTGAATGAAGTTTAAAATAGAATGACTTAATGTGTAGATGTGACATCAGAAAAAGGCCTAGCAAATGTTGGTCCAGTATGGTGTAGAATCTTTTTATTTTTCACGCTGTAGGATATAAGATGCATTGTGTGTGTCATAGGTACAAAAGCATAAAAGATCAGAATATATCTGTTTCACTGCAGTTTGTCTTTGTAAATAGAGGAGCCTGCTAAGATTCTTCTCTTGATAATTGAATGCTTTCTGTTACAAGCAGCTAGAATAGAATTTCCCTAACAGAAATGTCTTCATTTCTATGCTTTTGGCATTTGACAATATTTTGCATATAGATATTTCCCCTCTGTGTGCAGTGTGTTATTTCCAGATATTTTACAGAATGGAAGACGTGATGATTTGAAAATGAAAATGAAAACTAGTGCATAGATACTTGGCTTGCTTTTCAGAGGCCAAATAAAAAAAGAAACATTCAAGTTGACAACTTCCCTCCCAAGGATTTGGCTACCTTCACTGACTTTCTTTAAAATGTCACTTATGGGCGCTTTGCGCCATTGAAGCATTGTTTTGCCTTGTATTATTGGAAAGTGGCACTTTCAGATTCAGAAATCTGTCTTGAAGGACAAGGAACAATAGTTATCCTGAACACTGGATTTCATCCCTCCCACTTGTTTTGCTTTCTTTCATTTAGTCTTTGTTTAATTTCCCGGCACGTCATTCCATTGCCCCGAACCATAGTAACTAGTGATAGGAGCCCATTCCCGGCGGAGCGGGGAAAGCAGCACGGGGTCCCTGCTGGGTAAATGTGTTGCTTAGAATGGTGTTACTTGAAGTCTTCCTCTGTGGGTTTTCTCCCTCCCCTTCCACACTCTAGTGCCTGAGGGTAACTGCTTCAGGGATTTTTTTTAAATTTTTTTTTTCCTCTTCCTTCCACCCCTTCGTATAATATGGTAAGTGGGTGTTGGCTCTCTGTGATCCTAATTATTCTCCTAATTTCAGTGTTTTTCAAACATCTCTTTCTGCTGAAAATGAAAAGCAGGATCTTGTGTCATTCTGGTTTTCATTAACTTCCCATTGTGGTACTGGACATCACAAATGTATCTGTTTCATGTATCATCCCTGATTTGAAAAAGCACATGAAAATGTTTTCCCGTTTTGGATATTGTGTGAGTAATGTTCCTATTGAAAAGTAATGGAGTGAAGTTGTCACTTGTCAGTTCAGTTATTAAGGAGGACGACTCTCAGGTCTTCTTTTTGTGATAAAATAAATCTGTTGCAATCATTATGGCCATTCGTTCTTTCACAATAATGGACTGGAATCTGATTAACTTCTTAAAATTCCTGTATAACTTTATAAAGTTAGGAAGTGAGCACTGTGAGCTTCCTCCTGGGCAGTTCTACTGTTACAGAAAGCTGAGACCAGGCAATTCAGCCTTTAAACATTGGTTGCATTTTCTTCATACTGATTGTTCTTCATTGTGTTCAGATAACTTTTTTTTTCTTCCCCCCAGTATCAGTTGCTAACTTTTCTTGCAATTCCAACTTTGTAACAATCCAAAGGTAGGGGGAAAAAAAGAAATTAAAGTCAATGTGTTCAATACCAGTATAATAAAATCACATTTCAAAGTAGTTGATAACATTTCTAAAACCCACACAGATGTAAGTTAAATGTATGCATGTATGGATCAGATTGTTTTTTAATGAGGAGCTGGAACCTTCATTCCTCTTTAGAGCCACTATTGGAGACTTCAGAAACATGTCCTCTGATCTGCTGAGTCTTCAGGCAGTGAAACTGTAACTCTTTCAACCCAAACACTGCTTCGAACAAGTGGATGGTTTGAAAATTAGAGGTGCTATTTTAGCATTCATCTTTTGGGATAGTTGTGTACATTTGTAGATTCAGACCTGCACCTTTTGAGTCTGTATTTGTGTGTCAAAATACTTTGATTTAATTGCTTTTATTAAAAAAAATAAATCAAAAAACAAACCATTTTAAGAAGCATCCTCTGTGTGAACTGCTACATTTAATGGAGCACAAACTTTCTTTTTGCTCTGCAGTCTCGGAAGGGGAGTGACCCAGACAAAGAGAAGAAGGTCCTGGAGAGCAGAACAGATAGCATTGGAAGCGGTCGTGCAATCCCAATTAAACAGGTAATGCTGAAATACTTTTTTTTTTTCCCCCTTGCTTTCCATAGTTGAAGACACACCTCAGGTCTTAAGCACTCTGATGGTGGCCCGTGTGCCAAGACACATTTGATGTGCTCTGGTGATGAATGTGGAAGTCACTCACTTGACATCAATTAGGAGAGGTTCCTATGTGTATTAAAATAGGATCATTAGAATAAGAAGAGGGAAAATGTGACAACAGGCCTAATGAAGTGCAGTCTGCCGGCCTGCATATGGAGCGGGTTTCTAGGCTGTGCTGGCTTCAAAGCCGCCTTTGTAGAGGGGGCTTTGATTGGGCCGTGTGCTGCCAGTCGGCAGGGTAAATCAGATCGCTCTACAAGAGCCCCTTGTGATCGCAGAAATAGCCTGATGTGGCCCTAATTTGCTACCGCAGACGGACATCTGAACACAGTTTCAGGCTGGTTCGTAACAACGAGGCAATTAGTTGTGATAATCATAGCCGGTGTGTCAGCTGTGCGCTCTTGTTTGTAATTTGCTAATGAAGGAATTGTAACTTTGATTAGGTTCAGTTTCATTTAGACCTTATTATATAAGAGAACGTTTACAGCTGTAATGTGTGGCCTTAATTAAACTTCCTCATTACACAACAGGACTTGAATTCAAGGATTTGTTTTGGTCTGTTTTACTAGCCTAGATGCACTTTCATTAGCCCAGAAACTCAATTGTAGCTGAGCACACTCTTTTGAAAGGCAAAAGCAGTGCCAGCATCTGATGCAGAGTGTTTGGGTGAATGAGATCATTTACTTTCTCCAAATAAATTGCACTGTATTCACACAGATGATAAATGGCACGTTTAGTGTTTGCAGGGGAGGCTTTGCACATAGTTTCTGGGGTAGTGATTGCAAGTATTTACTTTCTTGAGAGTTACTTTGATGGAGATAGTAAAAGCACAGAGGGAAGGGTGCTTATTTTCTTCCAGTTTCTTCTGGCAGCTTTCCTACCCTCCAGAAGGTCACCCACTTCTTTTAATCTTTCCTCAGTCCATGCTTTGTCTTGCGAGGTAGCCCTGGGTCTCCTCTTTGGGGCTGGTTTTATGTGCTTTATGGGTTTCTTGTTTGTTTCCATTTTGGGGAGTTGGGTGGGTTTTTTTAAGTAAGAGTTGTGTGTTTTTTTCTTTTTGGAAGTAAGAGGGTGAGGGTTTTGTACCCTTAACTGTTTGCAGTGATTTTCTCTCCTAAAGGCAGTAAAAAAGACCTTTTGGGATCATCAGGAAGCAAAAGTGCTGTTGTGTCTGTGAATCTCTAGTAGACAAATTTTAATCAAACATGCTGCAATTCAGCAGAGCAGTTTGAAACCAGTTCAGCTCAGTGTTTGGTTCTGCATTCAGGGGAGGAGATTCCAGGCATTTAAAACAAGTTACAGTTTTTTTTCCTGCAGCTTTTGGTATGGTACGAGGTTGGTTAGACTGGCTAGAAGTGTCTGCAAATGCAACTGGGAATAAAAAAAAAAAGGAGGAATATACTTTTCAATGTTTATTCAAGGCATACATACTGTTCCTTTTTCAAAGTGCTCTCATATGAAATTAATGTGATGAGAAATACTCTTGTAGGAAGAGTACAATAAGGTAAGCATTGTAAGTGTGCTTGCACTATACTGTGTTGTAATGAAATATACCCTACAATCCCTTGAATTTCTGTATTGAAAAATTCTCCCTCCAGTCCCTACCTGTACACTGAGTATGATCAGTCTTTTGGAAATGTGTGGGGTTTTGTTATTAATCCCAGTTGTGGTAATTCCATTTTGTCACATAGAAGCGATTAGCAGCAAATATTTGAGCAGGTCTGTAGTCAGCAGATCCTGTTCATTGGGGTTTCGTAAGGGTACAAGAAGAAGGGAGGTTACATGGCATGCAATGCTGTAGGGTGGCTGCTCTTGGGGGTATTCCACATCATGTGTCAAGAGGATGGATTTTGAAGTTCATAGGTTTTCTATGTTACGGACAATCTTCAGTAAAGTGTAGGAAACTATCACCACCTAACCATTAAAAAAAAGAAAGGTGAAGTAGGAAAAATACCTTTTTAATTAAGAATTGATATACCATGCATATTCACACTGACAATGTTTCATTACTGTTAGAAAAAGTATGTTAGTTTGAAGTGTTCCTTGATTACAAACTGCACTGTTTCAAGCAGAAGTGGCTCCCGAGGTTTGACCAGGAGATTAGCTTTTTGTCTACCAGCTCCTTACATGTAAAGGTGCTATCAGTAGAGGTGGCACCAAGTTAAGTTGCTGATATGACTCTGTTATTGATGGGCTTTACAGATGCCAGATACTCGGACATTTCTGAGACAGTAGAAATTCCAGCTAGAAAAGATGGTGTCTCTTATTTTATGTATTAACTGTGAATAAGATAGAGGGATTAAAAAAAGAAATTCTTGAGTTAAATATTAGCTTGTTGTGCTACCATGCCCCTTACAATGAGAAGCCTCTTCCATCATAATTAATGTTCCTATGACAAATGGTCAGGTAGTAGAAAGAGAAATCTATTTCCAGGAAGTGGAATTTAAATTGCAGTATTCACAGTATTGCTGGGGGAGAAATGTCTTCTATCATTAAAACTGTTCTTTTAATCTCATAGTCACCATGTTTTCCAATGTTTGTCCTGCTAGCCCAAAAGTCACTTTACTGCACCAGCCCATGCTCATATCATGAGTAACCCACAGTTATGTTAAACATCACTTAACTTTTTGAGGCTGCTGTTGAGCAAGGTGCCTTTGCCAACATCATGCGTGTACTCTTCTGTTGTGTCTTTGGGACATCTTTGAAAGCATAGAGTGACCAGGGCTTTTCACTATCTGTTGTCAGAGTATTTTTCTCTGTGAGTTCTTGCTCTGTGTGCGTGCCCTCAATACTTTATAAAGGCTGGTGCAAGGCAAAGGTCTTTACAACTTAGATGTTGAAATCAATGGCTTGGTTTTCCAGTGTGTTTTGTAATGTCTGTGGGTTGTTCTTATCTATCTAGAGACTCCTGAAAGTCCCAGCTTTAAAAAAAACCCAAACCAACACAATGACAACAACAAATTCCCCAACAAATACACAAAAAGCCCCCAGCAATCAATCTACACAAACAACCAGAAAAGAACACTAAACAAGACCAAAGCAAGTTAATTGGAGACTGGAAATGTTCTATTTTGGACAAAAATTGAAATCTCTTCCAGCACTAGAGGGGACATGAAAGGGAAGAGCTGATACTAGTCGCATATGTTTATATCTGGTAGGGAGAGCACAGGTTACACATACGAAAAACACCTCTCTAGGAGTGTAGAAAATGTGATGAGTTTGTAATTTCTCAGCTGCATTTTTTTTTTTTTCATGGATCAGGTCTGTACTGCAACTGTTGAACCACCACAGGTGTGGTTGATGTTTGTCATCAAAGTGATGCTTTTGTATATTTGGAGACAGTTTAAATGAGTGGAAGAGGAGGTTTTTCTAGGGGCATTTAATTTCTCCTGCTTTCTAAATATATATGGACATCTTGTGGAAATGAACTGTGTTGCCATGAAGAGTTGCTTGTAAGTTTGTATTGCAGCCTTTCAGGGACCCAGATACTGGCCTGCATAGCCACTGGAGTTTGGTGCTGGTTTTTGATCAAAAGAAGCCAAAAGTTCCAACCTGTTTCTAAATTCATGTTCTTGGTCCTTGAATTCCTGAGGATTTGGCAGACATGGGGAAAATTGTAAATGACATATTTTCTTCCATGGCAACACCTTGCTCTTTCAGGTACTCCTTCACTATTTTCCTTACCTTTAAAGCAATCTGGTCAAAAGGAGTTAATGTTCTTACTCTTTCTGTCCTTCCTGAATGTTAAAAATCACTTTTCATTGCAGTGATAAATAGTTTATTGGACTAAGCCAAATAAAACTGTTCAGACAAACCCTCTTGCTCCCTGCAGAAACCCAAAATGTAGTCAATGAAAAGCAGGAATGTTTTTAGAACTTGCCTGCTACCTTCTGCCAAAATACTTTTAAGGTGAGCAAAATTTTGGGAACGCCACTTTCCCAAGGAGATACAAACCATGCATAGCAGTATCAGCATGCCTCTAAACCCTGTGCTTTTGGCATCCTTCGAGAGCTGCAAATGATGTGATTTTCAAGTAAAAAGACCACAAATAAAATTGTGCTTGTGTGCTATTTAAATATCTTCTACCAGTCAAACTGAGTTAAAAAATGTCTGGAGCAGTATTAGCCCAAAGGTAAAATCCATAGAAAGTTCTGTACTTGTGAGAAAGAAGTGCTTCAATTAAAAATATGTAAGCTATCTTCTGTAGCATAGCTACTACTCCCCTTAAAGCAAATGTAGGGTCAATGGCTTACTGTGTTTGGGGTATCCTTAGTTGAAAACCTTTTATTCTAAAGATGAAGACTTGTTCCTGGTAGCCTGAGCGAATATTTTGAAGCATCTATTGGGCTGTGCAGTTCAGGGTGACATACTTTATAGGATGGGAGGATTTTGTAACATTTTTGGAAGATTACTTTGTTTTCTGCGGTCTTGCTAAAATTTTATCAGTAGGGTACATTCAAATAATAATAATAAAAAAAGACACAACAAGAAAAATAAAAGCAAAGAGGCTCAGCTCAGCGGTGAGGGGGCTTGTCATGTATTAATTTTTCATTGCTGTGGAGAATTGTACATACATAATCACTTGATTGCAGTGGGAGTTAGCGAGCTCCTATGGTGTCATTTGCATAAATCTTGTTAAGTCAATGGCAGTTAATGAAGTACAAATGAGCCTGGAGAAGGTGACATGCAAATCATGGGTGGCAGATGGGAGGTCTGTTTTTGGGATGGCAGCTGTGTGCTTTTTCTTTTTTTTTTTTTTTTAATTTTTATTTTTCTCTCCTGCCTCTATCCCCTCCCCAGCTCAGAGTGTAAATAAATACACAGGAGCTGGCCTTCACTTTGTGCCTTCAGACATTCTTCTATTTACCATTTCAACTTAATCACAGCTGCTCTTACTATTATATGGTCCACCTATGTAACCTTGACTGTTCTTTTGCCAAAACTTGACTGGTCCAAATAGATTTTGGCAAGTTGCCTCAACCCTTTGCTTTACCCTAGGAGGTGCTGCATCTCTTGTGCACCTAAATTCCTGCGTCATTTAGGAACAGCAAACTTTAAGGCTAAATTAAAAGTAAGTGTTCTAATGGTTAATGGTAGGTTGATGACATAGTGAAAAATATGCCACCCCTGACTTGTAAAGGTGAACTTCAGAATCCATTCCCTTCTCTCAGTTTGCAAATGGCTGTATTAATGGAGAAAGTTGAATATCTTATTCCCACTTTACTTTTAGGTGATAATTCAAATGACCTTCTTTGCCTATCAGCTTGGTCAGCTTAACTACCTTACACAATACTAATGAAATTAGATGTGTGTTTTTTTTCTTTTTTGATTGTTTTTATTACTCTGAACTAAAAATGGCAACTGTTTTTTTTAGGTCAGGGCTAAGATAGGGGGGTTGTTAGTAAATTGGGGTGGAATCAGTGCTTTGCTTTCCATGAAGAAGAGCTTGGCTCCTGAGTGCCCATGTTGCAGGTTTTTTCCCTACGAAGGCTAGAACAAAACTGGAACTTGACAATGTACGTCTGAATTGTATTAAAAACAGCGTTAAACTTGACAAGGTAACTATTTGAAAATGCTTTCAACAAATGTCAAACTTTGCATGAAGAAAATGTCACCTTTATTACGTAGCTTCTGAAGTATTTGAGAAGTTGTGTTGCAACTTATGACCCCTTATCAGCAGGGGTTTTTAAGTTACTTTTAAATCAAGTTCTTTGCAGCTGAGAATTTACTCTTATGCTTTTTTTTTTTCTTTATTCCAAGCCTGGCCATTGCACTGTCAATTTACAACCCTTTCTCAAGTGTCCCAGCCTTGGAAGAATGCAAGTGAAGCAATTTGTCCAAAACTTTCCTATTCAGGGAAATATCTGTTCTATTTTTAAGATGTACTTAAAGCCAAAATATGGAATTTTTATTTAATTAAGCTTTTTGCTAGTGAACTCTTCATGCATTGTCTGTGTGTTGCTCTGCAGAAAGAATCTCTGGGAAATTGGGAATTGCTTTGTTTCTCAATGATTTATTTTTTTCCAGCCCAGTCTCACCTGGGTTGTCCTCACCTGGATTGCTAACAACTCACAGCAGCCCCTGGCCTCAGGACTATAGGCAGTGTCTTTCAAATGAAAGAAGAGGATTTCAATGTGGTGTAGCTCAAACTTTGGTTTTATTACACTTCACTTTAGCAGTCACTCTGAATATGTGGCTGGGGAGAAACTTTGCTGGTAAACTCAAGCAGAGTGCCTCTTCCAGCCCAATCAAATGTATGTCAGTGGCCATCTGTGCTGTGGAATGCAAGGAGGAGAGCTGCAAGGTGAGGCAGAAGCTTTTGGTTCCAGCTGTGTTCCTTCCTTCCTTCAGCATGGCCAAGCTTAGGTGGTCCATTTGCATTTCTTCCTTTATTTCAGAACACTGTTTCTGTAGTTGTCTTTGTGTAAGCTTTTAGCCCAAACAGGTGGCACTGTGACAGGTTTATTCCTTATGAGTCTGCTCAGCTTCAAAAAAAAGAGGTTTTTAAAGCTTAATTTGGATTTTAATGGACTTGGCCCTCTGTTATCTTTCTGCTCTTTCATGTGCCTTTTGCTCTGTGCTGCTCAGTCTCCTCAGTTCCCTACATGTGCAGGTCAGTCCCTTTGTTTTTCCTCTCCTTTTCCTTTGTTGATTTTTAGCTCTAGCTGGAGCATTTATGTACATGGTAACAGCTAAATGATTCTTGTGTGGAGAAACTCACAACACTCTGTTCTCTTGGTCTTTCCTACTGAACCAGAAAGAACTTGGTACCTCAAATCTCTTTTCCCCTGAAATACCCAGGGCTGTATGTACAGCTGTTAGTGCATTTCAGCAAGTATGGCAGTGTCTCAGAAATAGGTTTTGAAAAGAGATCATCTGCCATGTCTAGTCAGTCAAACTGATGTCCTTAGTCGTCCTCATGAGCAGAAGAGCGTTGTAATGCTCCAGGCAAATGTCAGATCCAAGACCCACCACCATCATAAACAATAAAAGCTTTTTGCAGCAGGTTTCCCCAATGCAAATGTGTACTTTGAGTCTACGAAATGAGAGAACAAACAAGCAACCAGCTTATCATCTAGTCTTGCTTAATTCATATGGCTTGACAGGGTGAAAGAAAATGGTATAGCATGAGCAGGATGGGCGCATGATGCTGCAGCTAGTGTGTTAGCAGGCCCTGTCACCTGCTGCTGAGTGCTAGGGCTTGCCCTGTGTCTCCTCTCTTCTGGCTGCATTCAAAATCAGGTTACGTATGGAAATCGAAATGGCTAATACGTGTAACGACCAAAAGCATTTCAAAAGAAGGATGGCAGCAAGTATCTTATGAGGAGTGGCTGAGGCAATTGGGGTTGTTAAGCCTGGAGAAAACGAGGCTGAGGGGAGACCTTCTTGATGTCTACAGGTACCTGGAAGGATCTTGTAGTGAGGTGGGGGTCTCTTCTCCCAAGCAACAGGACAGAAGGAAATAGCCTCAAATTGCACCAGAGGAGGTTAGGTTGGACTTGACAGTAAATTTTTTCACCCCTAAAAGGGTTGTTGTCGAGCACTGAAATAAACTGCCCAGTGGTGGAGTCGCCAATCCTGGGGGGATCTAAAAGAGGTGAAGATGTGGTGCTTAGGGACATGGTTTAGTGATGGACTTGGCAGTGCTGGGTTAATAATTGGACTCTATGATCTCAAAGGTTTTTTCCAACTTAAATGATTCTGTGATTCTATTTTGGAAGGCACATGCGACTGTAGAATTTACTTGCCTTTGTTGTATGTGTCTTATGTATCTATGGAGGTGTTACCTGCAGAGCTCCTGCACCAAAAGCTCCCGTTTCACTAACAGAGACACTGAAACCACTGTGCTGCTGCTGTTCCATCTTCTGTGCCAAAACATTCACTAGATGCACTACTACTTTGGGCTATTATTTATTGATGCTCACGTGGGCTTCTGGATAGCTGTTTGCAAGTCAGTATTGGTGTCTCTGGAGAGCAGCTTTCTAAATCTCAGAAATTATGTGATTTACAAGGAACTGGCAGATGACATAGTTTTATTTATATATATCTAGCATAAAGTGTAATTTCCCCTGTCACACTTCTGTCTAATCACAGTAATCAGTATCCAGATCTGCTTGTACAAACATGAGGGTGTGGGTTTTAGCCAAATACTCTTAGTGCTGAAATCTTCTGTGTAATTCCTCCACAATTGTTTATAATCAGAACATACACATTTCGCTGTGTTTTTAATTAGCCGATTACTAGTTATAACATGTTTTGTACTCACTGTGGTTCTGTAAATTGTTAACTGGTAGCTACCAGTATAATTAAATATTTCAGAGCACTTGACTGTGGTTGCATTGAACTGTGAAGAAATAATGTTATATAGCCAATCAAAAAGAGATACTTGTAAACTCATTTAAAGCGTCAGAGTGTGTTAGGACTATCATGGTGATGCTTATTGCAGGAGAAATTAAAGATACAGTTTTGTGCTAAGAGGCAATACAGAAATTAGTTCCTGAATTAGTTGTTAATTGATTTGGTAATTCCCTCGGGTCTGCATGCTCTTTTTTCCTTTTTTGTTGTTGCATTCAGTTAACAGTGACTATTCCCAGTGTACTTGAAATATTTTTTCCAATTAGATCAAATGTGCCCTTACATCAAAGGAATGGCTACAGCTATGTGTACCTGCCTGGAATAATGTTTCCTTTGACTGCAAAAGAGATATTTTTGTGTGTGATACTGTTGATGATTTTCAGATACTGGCTCAACAATAGCAGAAGTCCTAAGTGTTTGCAATAAAATAGCATTGAAGAGTTCCTGGATTTAATGGACCATCTTTTTGCAGTTTCAGGAAGCTTGCTTTAATTTATGTCTCTCTGATATCAAAACAGTGGCAGGAGATGAGGATGCCACATGGTTTGGCTTGGTGCACTGCTCTGTCAGACAGCTGGCACAACCCTGCAAGCTACAGGCATTAAACCTTGCCCTGCCTGAGGTGAAGGTTTCTACCTGCCAGTGTGAGAGAATGGCCTCTCCTGGCCCACAGCCAAAGCAGACAGAAAACTGGGCAAGGAGCTCAGTACCTCTCAGACTGAGGCAATTCCTCTTTCTTCCATTGTCTGTCTCATCAAGTCATCTGATTCCTCCTGCTTTCTAGATTCTACTAGTTTGAGAGTTGATAAAGCTGGAATTTGAGTCATTGGCTCCTGAGGATTTTTTTTTTTTAATTGGTCTCCTAGTATTTGGGAACCACTAAAACTAGTTTTCAGTTTTCCATTCCATAAATCCTTATTTTATCTCTAAATACCTGCAAAAATTGTGCAGTATTAGGCCCAAGTCTTGGCCTTAAGACTAAGGTGAGCAGCCTGTAACTGCTTCACAGGTTTATTTAAAGACCTGTAAATGAGATACTGTTAATAAACTTTCCAGAGAAATTAGCTGTCTGTGATTTTTTGAAATTTTTTTTTTTTTTACTACCTATGGCTGTGACCTGAAGCTAATGGGAGCCTCTGGCCCATGTAATGGGAAGAAACTGGTGGTTTCTGAATGAATTAACCAGTTTAATTCCAGGGTGACTTCCTTCATAGCTCTTCCCATAACTCTTCAAAACTTCCTCCATAAGCTTCCAAAACTCCCTCATAACTTCCCCCTCAACTCTTCAAAAATTTGTCTTTGTGGAACAATGCATGAGACAGTAAACACAGTATTCTGTATTTTACTTTATTTGCTTTCATAAATATATTTAAATGTTTGTTAGCCTCAAGTTTAGCAGGGGGCAGGTAATTTAGAAAATAACATTCCATTTGTCTGCATGGCACAACCTCCAGAGTGACCAAAAGAAGAATACTGCCATTTAGGGCAGCAGTAGAAGGTAATACTATAAAACAACAGCAAAAAATATTAAAAACTTCATGTTATTTCATGTTTGACTCTTCACATAGGTGCCATAAGAGATCATATATTGCTTATTGTTGCCAGTAAGAGGTCTTCAGCTTTGTCCTCTTTCTTTCTTAATCTTTCTAAATGGAATACTCTGATCACAAAAAACTTCTAGGTTTGACTAGTAGCTAATTATTTTCTGTTAGATCCATTTATAGCTCTTTTACATTATTGAGATTTGGAATAGGGTGTTGATCAGGTTAAGCATGCTTTGAGAGACTGTGGAAAGACAAAGGAAATAGGGAGGAGGAGAGTGCCAGAAGAACTGTCAGCTTCTACAGAATAGTGAGGCAAGAGCTTTCTTCTTATATAAAAAGTTAATGTATAAAAAAAGGCAAAAAAAAATCCACCTGTGTCTCTATAAAAGGAGTAGATGCTGCTCTTTAGGATAAACCAGTCAAGTATCTGGTTTTTGGTGCTATGTTCATAAGAGAAGGGAAAGAGTATTTCTTTTTTTCTGAGCCTCTGCCATGGACATTCTCATCTTCTGCCGTGTGCTTGAAGCCAACAGAGAATGGGTTCCTTCAGTCTCCATGCTTTTGGTCTTTGTGACAGCATGGTGAGTAGGACTGGAACCTGCAGAAACAAGTCAAGCAGTCTCTTTTGTGAAGCTTTGGAGAATTTAGTACACTTGAGATGTTCTCACCCTCTTCTGTGTGCTGGTTTATTGCAAATCCTGGAGTGCATGTTGAAAGCAAGTACAGAACATGGTGAAGAGGTGTCAGAATACTTTGGGGGAGAGGAGGAGGAGGGAATGATCGAAAGCAATATAGGTATAAAAGAGAACATCAATAAAAAAAGCCATAATATGACTTTAAAAAATTTATTAGAATTTTCCAGTGCTGAAATGGTGTAATATATCAAGGTGGCATCTCAATGTGACATGCAGAGATTGACAGCAATGAGGTCACTAAGGTATCTTTACTGTTGCCCTTAGGCTAAGAACTGGCCCTTGGCCAAAAGCCTTTGGCTCAGGGTGTTTGTGTCTATATACTGCTTTCTTAGTTGCATCTAGAAAATGCTTACAAGCTGCACTCTTTGAGCCATCCACATCTACCCAGATAATTAAACTTCCGGCATCACTCTGTGGCTCATTGCGTGCAGGAGTTTAAAAACGGAAAGTGAAAAGAAATGACCTTTAGTGATTTTTAATGCATGAGACCTGAAGATGTAGTGATTGCTCCTTGAGCAATAATGGTTGTGGAAAAAAATGCCTGCAAACTCTTCAGGACCAAGATGTGCTGGCAGAGCTGTGTGCACTGCACTGCTCTTCAGATTTCAGTTCACAGAAACTCATTTAAGGTATTGGTGCAAACCAAACATTCCTCTTGCGATGATGTCTTTGTGTCGAGTGACTGCTGGGTACTGAAGGTGAGTCTGTGCGTCTGGGCTAACTTTGGTGACTGGAGCTCTTCCTCTGAGGGCATGAGGAATTAGGGCATGAGAAGTGACATAACAAGATTAAGTAAAAAGCTTATGACAGTTAGCAAGTGCGACTGCCTGATGGACTTCAGTTGACACAATGATTATTAATATGTTGTAAAGATGTTTTGGGGATTCTACCATATCTGTATGGTTGCCAGCAAAATGTTGACAGTTGCATTGTGGTTAATAAATTCATTTAGATTTATAAGCATTGTTTACAGAACCTGTTCGCCTGCTGAAACTCTAACAGCATCTGTTCCTTCGTACTAATTAACTGCTAATTACGAATGAGCTTTGTGTTTTTGTCAGTATAACTGGCTCATGCATTTTGTAAGGAACATTAACAAATTGATTTACATAGTGGTAAAGCAATCAAAAGAGTAAACTGAACAGCAAGCATTTAAAGCCCTTTAGCCTAATTTTTTGAATGAGGGAAACTTTGGGTATTCAACATATTTTCCTGATTCTTTTGCCACCTTTTAATTGTGTATTAATTGCGCGTGAATCTGAATCAAGGGTGTTGGTGCTGCATCCCTTGTTTCTTGTTTTATTTTGGGGACTTTTAATTTAAAACCCAAACCAAACAACAACAAAGCAAACCAAAACCACCACCACCAAACCCAAAAACATAGGCACTTGTAATATTTAACACATTTATCCAGAGTATAGTTAGCAATGGCAAATTAAAAATAGTAAATGGCATGAAGAAGGAATTTTGCTTGAGGAAGAGTAGGAGGTCTTTGAAATGTAGGTACTCTGACTATATATGCTTTTTCACTGGTCTTCAAAATACCCACTATGAAAGTCTTGGCACTGCTGTTGAAAATACTATTTTCTCTTCTCCTACTTTTATTCTTCAAGAACCTTCTGACTGCAGTAATTATCAACAGCTCTTTAGAGCAGTGGCAGCAGACAGGCCAGATGTTGACACTTAAATATTTAGAATTTAAAGGGAATAATTCAGTGGTGTAACTCTTAAAAAAATATAACAAAATCTTCATTTGTTTTACATGAATTAGAACAAGGAGAAAAACTATGTAACCAAACATTGTGTTTGCTCTAAAGGTTCCTTCATGTTACAATAAATTGGAAATGAGTGATATGTTGTGATGACATAGATATATTTCATTTTCAGTTGTCCTGAAACTGTAAAGTTTGCACTGAACCTTGTAACTAGTAATACAAACACACAGCTGCAGGATTTAGTTTACTTGAGCAGCTTAATATGGCCATGAGACACACACAGAGCAGTTTATATAGACTGAAGCTTGACAGAAAAACTCAGTTCCCTTTTTTTCCACAGAATTCAAAATAAGTACATGAAGCAAACATAAGAGATGTAAGGTACTTGGAGTTTAGTAAAGCATTGTGATTCTGCCTCCCTGTGTCTTAGGGTGGATATGCATCTGGCTGAAAACTCTGATGGGGGTTAAAAGTGGTCTATAAGATCATAAACAGAAGCTAAAGCTAGGCTGTAGTCTGAGCTGCCTGGAAGGAGGACTGAGCTTTGTCCAGCTCTTTGGCTGCCATTCAGCAGTGCAGTGCCATTAGTGACAGTGCTGGAAGTGCAAGCAAACACAGAGCAGTCACGTTACTGATTCCTAGGACAAAACTGGAATGTCAGTCAAGAGAGGCGCACCAGAAAGGGGACAAGGATTGGAGCTGGTTACTAAATGGAGGAGATTTGACTTGTAAGTATGTAAGTCACTTAATAGAAGCCAAATCATTCTGGTCTATTGTAACTACTTGTACATGCCAGATTTCCTTGTTCCTACATGTTTGCTATTGATAGCAAATTCTTAACAAAGCACTGGGAGCTGTATCCTTCCAATGCTATGTGTCTGCTTTAAATAGTGTCTTTTCATCCTTGTTTAAAATAACCATGAAAACAAAGGCCGTATGGTAGAAGCCTCATCCCTGGAATCATGTAAGGTCAGGTTGGATGGGGATCTGAGCAGTCTGATCTAGTTAAAAGATGTCCCTGCTCACTGCAAGGGGTTTGGACTAGATGACCTTTAAAGGTCTCTTTTAACCCAAACCATCCTATGGATTCTATGAATAAACCGGAGCAGGAGGTAAACTCAGGTTAACCTGAGATAAAACCCAGCTGCCTGAACTTTAGCTGGTTTAACCCAAGTTTGGGAGGTATTCTGCCTTTATATGCTGTGGTATCTCATGAGGACACTTCTCCTGTGACCCTCAGCAGCAGGAAGCTGTGCATATGTTTGGAACAGGCACTATTGCAGCTGTGTTGGTGCTAGGTTGCTGCAGGGCGAAACTGGACAGCATTCCTCCTGTCTGGTTCTGTCTTGTACTCTTCCTAAGGTAGAGTGGAGGTGCCACATGCCTATGGGTTCAACTTGGGTTTTTGAGGCATGAATGCTTCGAGGATAAAAACTAATTGCATCACTGTGTAAAGGAGCTCCCACTCAAGCTCTGGGAATGACATGTGGGCCATTTGAGAGTCATAAGCTGCAAGATGCACACAAGCTCGTTAAAGACATACTGATTAAGTGCAGAGTTCAGGGCAGTGCTAGGGAGAGAATCTTACCTCTGTAGTTCTAAAGCCAGATCAGTCTCCATCTAAAGGTTTTATCCATTGACCATGATGGTAATCAGGACACATTAGCAGTAGTGATGCGAGTTCCCATACCTGATCACTGCTTGTAAGATTAGAAGGCTAATTACAGGCACTTTAGCTGTAATTAGTTATAATTATACATGGAAATCCACAGTGTGTTTTCCTGGAAAAAGAAGTGTTGCTGCTATGCTCTGAGACACATGTACACAGGTATGAGATGATGAGGAGACGACAATTTCAGGCTTAATACTAAGATAAAGCTTCTGGGCTTTGGGGGCCATCAGACTCCACAATATTCTCTATAAGAAACAGTATAAGCTTACTGACTTGGATTTTCTTTCAAAACAAGGAGGGGTGGGGAGTCAACTTTAATTTAAAAAGCGGGGGAGACTGTCGAGACTGTGGGACTCTGTAGGTCTGTCTGAACACCAAGTACATTTCTTTCCCCTGTATAACTAACATGATTCTTTGTCACAGAAGAAAAATACCAAGACATAGCATTTGCAAAAGGGTTTATAGTACACTATATCACCCTATTATGAATGACAGTATTTAAATGGTTGGGTAGAGAACTGGAGAACTGCTACAAATCAAGTAGCTAGATTAACATCTAATGTTCCCTTCTTGTGTGAATATTTCAGGGGGGAAAAATTAAGAAATCTTTGAGTGCAGGAGGTATTGGAAAGAAAAATCAATTAAAATAGCAACGAAAGTGGTTGAATTGTTTAGAAATTGTACTGTCTGAAAGTGAGCAGCACAGGGATGGAGGAGAATAGGCACTGTTTAAGAAGTCAGCTATCATCACATCAGGAATCAAAAGTATATAAGCTGTTTCATGGCCAAATGAAAAATAAAAACTTATCATGGGCAGAGAGCTGACTCTAAAGCCTAAACCAAAACAAATAGTGACCTGTGAGCAAACTGGGTGAAAAAAAAAAATCTTATAAACTGAGTAAATATAGAAATATGTATGGTTGATGTGCTTCTCTTAAAATAAATACCCCAGTCTGATTCTTAAAATATATGTCTATGTTTAGGCTTTTTGTGTGCCTTATGTCTCCTGAAGTACATAGGTTCTCAGATTTCCAGCACGGTATTCTGGTGGATGAGCTGTGCAAACCCTTTCTGCTGTAGTTAGAGAACATGTGCATCCATCTATTGCTGCAGTGTACTCAACGTTTTCAAGACTGACTTGTCAGTTTTGTTTAAGATAATGGCCGGGCAGAGAACTTCTTCAGAGTACTTCCTGAATTGGCCCTTTGAGCAGCAAATGTTGCTGTCAGTCTGTAATTCATGGCAATACTGTATTTGTAGGAGAGAAATACATGTGTGATCACTGTTGGTAGTGCTTTAGTCTTGCAGCTTGGTGATATCTGTTAGTAATTCCTGATGCAGCTTAAGTTGCACTTAATTCAAAGTAAGTGACACTTTTTATTGTCAGTGTGATGTAGTGAAACAAGAGGGGGTTTGTTTGTGTATGGAGCTCAGAGAGTGCAAACTTTCTGCTTCTGCAGAAGGTGAGGAGGCAGACAAAAGCAAGGGACTTCAAAGGTAAGAGAAGAGGGGAAAGAATGCTAGTATGATGGAACACAGAATTAGAGGGACAGAACTCAAATGTGAAATTATGCTGCTGGTAGAAGCCAGGTGAGAACCAAGGAGAAGCAAAATCCATATTAAACAGGTAAGAGGGCAAGTATTGAATGAAGGCTATGAAGAAGATGGAAAGTGAGAATAAAAACCAGATGGTGTTTTAAATAGCATTAAAAATCTGGAGTATCTTTCAGAGAGTGGTACACCAGTCCCTAGAGGAATCTGCTTCTTAAGGTGCTGATGTCTTTAAGCATGAAGCATGATGATCGATTGCTGGCTTGAAGCAATGCATCGGTGCCTCTGGTGCCCTGCTGCTTCGGCACCTTGTCAATGCCTCTGAGCTGTTGCCAATTGAACAGTCTGAAGAGCTTTCAGTCTGGAGATCTCGGTAACAAATGCATTGTAACTGATGCATGCATGCTGTCAGGGCACTGATTTTTCCGCTTTTGAAAACTGAAGGGAAGATACCAATGATAGTCCAGAACATCTCTGGTGGTAAGGTAATTGCCTAAAGTACATGTGATGGGAATTTGAAACTGGAGAGTAAACAAACAGGGACTTAAGAGAGTCAACATCTCTTTGCCTAGAGTGTACAGCACTTGCATGGGCTTGGGCCCATCTTAATTTAGGGTCTGTAATTTCTGAACTTGGGTTTATTTTTTCTGCTGCTGCAGGAAGTCATTTTTCATAGGGGATTCCTTCTCTGGACTTCCTGAATGGTACTGGTGTCCTGGTCCCAAAGAGCTCTTTTATGGCACTGGCATTGATAGCTCCAAAGTTTTACTCTTCTGTAACACAGCAGTGTTTGGATGCCTAGCTTGTTTTCCTTGGCTGTTGCTCTCACATTCTCCCACTCCAGTGCTGAGACATGCATTGGAATAATTTTTTATTATTTTTTTTTAATCTGAAATCTTGAAGATTATCCAGGTAGTGGAAAACTCTTACTCCACAGAAGATGTATTTATTCACTCATTTTAAAGGCAAATTTCAGTAAATGCGACACAAAGCAAAGTGCACTGCTCTCCTCAGCAAAGCTGCTCTGTAAGATCCTGCAGCTGTATTTATGTTATTGAATAATTTGGTGTCACAGGTGTTTGTATGCTTTGTATTATGGAACAAGTAGCAATGGATGCACCATTTTATGGGTGATAGGATCTATGTGATGTAGAAATTTTTGGGCTTTCTGCCAATGGGCCATCAGCCAGTAGGTTTTCTATTAAAAATAGTAGTCAAAATAAGCTGCAATCTTCAAATGAGAGAATAAACAACTCTATGAACAGTGAAACCACAGAAGGATTTCTCTATGAGGTTTCTCTCTAACATGTTGATCTCAGCTCCCACAGACTCAACCCTCTACACAGCATATCCAGTCTTCCCACTAGCAATGTTCCTTAAACCTACCGTCACGGTGGTTTGAAATTGTTGTTAAAAAGGGAAAAAAAAAAAAAAAAGTAAATTAAAAAGGCACAAATTACACTACTTTTTTTTTTGTTAGAGGGGTACAAAACAGTGTGCTATGGCTGGTACCAAGCCACAGGCAGGCTTGCAGTCCATCCTCCTAGCAAAATAGACCAAGTTCTAACATGGTCATGTTTTCTAATCTAGGAACTTTCAGTCTTACAGGCAAATAAGAATTTCACAGAACTTGTCAGAACACCTCTGTGGTATCTTTGCTTCTCTGTCAAACTTGATATCAAGCTTAAATGTATAAAGGACTGGAAGGGAGGCTTCAGGTGTTGTCCTGTAGAAACCTCCTGAAAATGTAACTTGAAACACTGTTTTAAAGTGTGTTTTGTTTGTCTACAACTGATAATGATGACAGCATGCTTGCCAAAGTGAGGAAATTAATCAGCCCTTTTGGTAACATGTTCCTGCAGTCTGTCCATGCTAATGCCACAGGTCTCGCTGCTTCCCCTAAAAATGGAGACTCTGGTGCTGACCTGGGCTGTTCTGTACTCAGGCCAGTCTGCTTTCCAGCTAACACAGCCCTTCATACTCTCATCGTGTTGTGTTAGGAGGAAAAATAATCCTTGAGTTACACACAGAAAATCAGGAGTGTTAATCTGAGGTGAAATGTGTATTTACAGTTCTGTTTGTACAGCTGCATTATCTGCCTTAGTTCTATTGTTTGCTCTCAATGGTGTAGTCAGGATTTTTTTAAGAGTCTTTCTGCAATCCAGGCACTAGGGTACCCTTCTTGGTATGAGTGATGCTAGGTACCTGGCTTGTCGGCACAGAAAAGACTTGAACCTTTTGGAGTGGGGTCCAGAGGAGGCTACAAAAATGATCTGAGGGCTGGAAGAATAACTGTTCTCTGAGGACAGGCTGAATGAGTTGGGATTGTTCACCCTCGAGAAGAGAAAACTCCAGAGAGGCCTTGTTGTGGCTTTTCAGTACTTAAAGGAGGCTTACAAGAAAGATTCAGACAGTCAGGGCCTGTTGCAAAAGGACAAGGGGTAATGGTTCCAAGGTAAAAGTGGAGGGATTTAGATGTGATAGAAGGAAGTGGGGAAACCCTGTCACGGGTTGCCCAGAGAGGTGGTTGAAGCACCAGCCCTGGAAACATTCTAAGTCAGGTTGGATGTGGCTCTGACCAAGGTGATCTAATTGAAGCCATCTCTGCTCATTGCAGTGGGGTTGGACTAGGTGACCTTCTAAAGGTCCCTTCCAAATCAAACCATTCTATGATCCCATAATAAGATTTCCATTCAAGTGCATTGAAGATACTTCTGCTTTGAACAGATATAGTAAATAAAATATAAAAATAAAAATACATATTTTATTTTTTTAAAGGAAAGGGGTGAGACAGCAGCCCACACAGGGCTTTCCTTATTCCATCAAACAATTGCATGTATGTCCAACAGCCCTACCCACACTTCATGAGTCTGTTGTGAAAAGTTCTGCCTTCAGACCTTTGTGAACCTCCTGGTCAGAGCTCAGACGAGCAGCCATCCTGCCCTCCTAGCTGGAGTGGGTGACCTGGGGTGCTGTTCAGAGAGGGGTACTCTCTGTACCTTGGGCATAGAAAATGGGACTGGTTAGTTACCCTTGCTTTCCATTTTCTTTAATTATCTATTCATAGTGTATCTATCCCTCATTATCGGGGATTGTGTCTAGTACTGCCTGTAAAAAGCTGTCTTCATTAAACTGGCTATAATAGTACCAAATTAATGCATATCTGCCCTTTTTCTTGGGCTGCGTAAAGAAGAATGCATTAGCACAAACTACTTGGAGAACCCGTGATTTAAATTGTTTTAGTGATGCGATCTCTGCTACTAATCTGGTCGGTTCCTAATAACTTCCTGGCACTGTTGGCATTCTAATATTGCTGCACAATACGTGTGGCATTTCCCTGGTTATTTAGTTTTGAGGCTCCTTGACTTGGTTCCTTTTCAGCTGAAAGGTGTCTTGGTGGTGTTCGCCAGAGCTCTAAGTAAAAATGACTTTGTTCTCTGCGATGTTAAATTGGCTGGTTAATTCTGGTGTTATTTACCCTGTAATTCATTAGTTTTACTCTACCATTGGCAGCTGACAGGCTGTAATTTCATGCCTTGCAATAAAAGATGTCTCATAATCTGCTTCATTTAGCAGCAAGAGAATTTAATGAAATTAACTGCAGTCCTAATTATGCCAGTGAATACTAAAGACTGCTATCAAGTTTCCTCAGAAAAGGACAAGGTCCACCTCATGAAGGATTTAGAATATAATTTCCCAGGAAAAGTTGCAAATGTCTCCTTCTATTGGCCAACAAGGGCCAATTACAAGTGCTGATATGACTTTAATGAACTAGTTTGTTCTGAGTACGTCTCAAAAGGAATAATAATTTTTTATTTTTCAGCAAATTTTTAGAGGTTTCTCTCCTTAGAGTAGCTGATCTGTAAGAATCTGTTATTTTGCTTCCATTTCAAAGAATTTTTCCTCATCTTTTGTGGTGCCTCATATTTGAAAAATGGCAACTGAGGCGGCAGCTCAGAAGTTACTTACTTCAGACATTGAATGAGGATAGTGGATTTTGGGAATCTTCATCCCAGAGGACATTAGGCAACTTGTTCTCATGTGCCAAAATTCATTGGAAGTTCATAGTTCAATCACACAGGCACCACAATTGAAAAGAAATAAGGAAATTCACAAAGAAACTGCTGACACTGAATTGAAGAAGAATTGATACCAAGGAGCATTCCTAGGGCTGTGGAAACTCTTGGGTCTGTTGTCACATGACAGTTTTTCTAAAGGCATCCTTCTGATGTGTGCCTTTGTTGTGCACTTCCATGACTCTGTATTGAAAAGGTCTTTCTCCATTTGCTGGCAGGGCTTTCTCGATTTCAGTTCCAAAGTATTGGCCGATGGATTTGCCAAATGGGCGCTAACTGCTTTCTAAGCACTGCCACACTTAGACAACATCATGTGAAATGTAACCACCATTTTATGGCTTAAATGATGTTAAATGTAGTTAATTGGAAAAACTTTTAACTGCAGAGAATTTCCCTATGAATAGCCTTCATAATAACCATCTCACTATAAAACGCAAAATGCTTTGCTCACAAGGACAACTGCACTATAAAGGTGAAGTGTATTGATCGAATTACCTGAGATAATAAACTTCGGATGAATAACTCCGCTATTGATGAATGGGAGAAGTCTTCCTTTTTTACCTAATACTGTTAGTGTGATGGGAAGGCAATTGAGAGAACAGCATAGAAAGTGCATGGCTGTTTCAAGCATAGTTTATATTTTTAAGTTAAATAGCTGCGGGAAATTGCTGGTGGGAAATGGCGTTGGGTTTTTTTGCTGTTTCTGTTTCTTTTCTTTCTTTTTTTAAAGCTGTAATTTGTTCAAAGTACAATTAGCTTCCTCGAGATAAAAAGTTACAGGACTATACACTTAAAATGGTCAGTATTTGCAATAACTTGCAGATATGAATGAACTTTAATAATAATAATAATAAACCAGGTTGGAAGAGACCTTCAAGATCATCGTGTCCAACCCACCTAAACAACTAAACCATAGCACCCAGCATCCCATGAAGTCTCCTCCTGAACACCTCCAATGAAGGTGACTCCACCACCTCCCTGGGCAGCCCATTCCAATGGGCAATCACTCTCTTTGTATAGAACGTCTTCCTAACATCCAACCTAAACCTCCCCTGGTGCAGCCTGAGACTGTGTCCTCTTGTTCTGGTACTTGCTGCCTGGGAGAGAGACCAACATCCGCCTGTCTACAACTTCCCTTCAGGTAGTTGTAGAGAGCAATAAGGTCACCCCTGAGTCTCCTCCTGAGGGGCCCAGAACTGGACACAGTGCTCGAGCTGTCGCCTAACCAGTGCAGTGTACAGGGGCAGAATGATCACTCTGCTCCTGCTGGCCACACTGTTCTTGATGCAGGCCAGGATGCCATTGGCCCTCTTGGCTGCCTGAGCACACTGCAGGCTCATGTTCAGCCTACCATCAGCCAGTACCCCCAGGTCCCTCTCTACCTGGCCACTCTCCAGCCACATGCCATACGTGTTACAGAATCACACAGTGTTAGGGGTTGGAAGGGACCTGAGAAGATCATCTAGTCCACCCCACCGCCAGAGCAGGATCACCTACACCAGATCACACAGGAACACATCCAGGTGGGTCTTGAATATCTTCAGAGAGGGATACTCCACAACCCCCCTGGGCAGCCTGTGTTAGTGAAAAGTGATGTCAGAAAACAAATGGATTTGGATACTAGAAATGCTGGTATCACAACAGGGAGGAGTTTAGGACTCCAGAAAGGGAGAAATGGGGTGGAAGGGAGTTCAGAAGCGAATTAGATGTTCTGGTTTTTGTTGCTTAGCACATGCTTCCTCCTTCACTTTCTGCTGAGTGGGGATTTTATGAAGTTGTTACGGTTACAGAAATAAAAAGGAAGATGGTGGTGTATCTGCCATCCACAACAGCTTGAGTTTTGGATTTGGCCAGAGATGTCAACTACCTAGGCAACGTCAGATACATAACTTCCAATAAACCTAATGCAGACTTTTTCTTATCTTTCAGAATATAAACAGAAAACTGTACTTTTATTCAATAGATAGTGATCACCTGTAGTTGCATTTAAGGGTGAAGAATAAAACAAGAGCTGAAGAGAATGAGAAGACCTTAAAAATTAATCTTTAATGGAACATTTTGGAATATCCTCAGAATTGTTGGTCAAAGTGGGTAGAGACAATACAGAGTATTCAGACATGTGTCCTGAAATGTGCTCTAAACCATCAAGCTAAAAAGATGGGAAGTCATAAAGAACCCCAAGAAGCTGGTCAACTATAGTATTCATATCCTAAGCTTTAAGACTATTGGCCCAAAAAACTCCCCCAAACCCCACAAACAAACAAAAAACACCAACAACTTTCAGGAGACAGTTCTCAATCATAAAAGCATGGCCTAAGTCTTTCTACTTAACACAGAGTGGGAGCAAGGAAGCAACTACTAAAATAGTAGTTGGATTTTAAATTGTTTGTTGAGGGATGTCACAGTAGGGTAGAAGGGCAGGATAAAAAGAAAGCTGTATTATTGTTTGAGATTTCATCTAAAAGCTAGCCAATGTCGACTTGGCAACTAAATGTGATTAAGGTGTTGAAAATTTTTCTTCTCAAGTTTCTGAAGGCTGTATCTGAACAGACAGCCTGTAGTTACAATTGATGTGTTATGCTCTAAGATCATTAGACCCACATTTTGAACAAAAGTTTTTAAATTATTGAGTGGAAAGAAATTATGTAGCTTAAGTTAGTGTAACAAGAGATTTTATCTTTTATAGGAGAATCTCCAAAGACTGAACTAAACAAGCTGATACATGCTCAAGGTCTCAGTCAGGAGTTAGCAAGAGGAACAAGGAAGGGAACCAGATGTGGGAACAAGTTTGAGAAAAACATTGCAGTGTATAAGTGGCGTAAGAGTGAAATGAACCACAAGATGACACCTGCTCCACCTCTGCTGTGGGGATAGGCTGAGGGAGCTGGGGGTTGTTCAGTCTGGAGAAGACAAGACTCCAGAGGGACCTTAGAGGTGCCCTTCAATACCTGAAGGAATCCTACAGGAAAGCTGGAGAGGAACTTTTTGTAAGGGTGTCTAGCAATAGGACTGGAGGGAACGGTTTTAAGACGTTCTTCAGTATGAGGGTGGGGGGGAACTCTGGAATAGGCTGCCCAGGGAGGTTGTGGATACCTCCTCCCTGGGGGGTGTTTAAGGCCAGATTAGATTAGGCCTTGAGTGACTGAGTCTAGTTGAGAGGCTTCCCTGCCCATAGCAGGGAGCTTGGAGTAGGTGATCTCTAAGGTTCCTTCCAACTTAAGCCATTCTGTGGTTATTCAAGTCCAAAAACATAAGTATTAGTAACATTATTTTTTTTTAATAATGTAACATAAATTAGTAACATAAATAATTTTGAGTAATGTAATAACCAATACCAAACCATGGACTTAAAATACCATCATAGAATTATGTCTTTGCAGTAAAGAGTTTGGATGATGGGAATTGGCTGGCCCAATTGTTTTACTGGGATGTTCTTATTTGGTGTATACAAAGTATGGAAAAAATCACCTAAAAGGCCATACATCTTGAACAAACCAAAATGTCACATCATAAATATGCTTTATAGTAATTTAAAATAGAACTTAGTGTAAGAAAGAGACACAAAGTGAGTTTCTTCATTCTACATGCTGGAAGAAATTATGCTTTGAAAAAGTTCTGAGATGATGTGAAATACAGGCGTGTGATTGCCTTGTCATTTTATGTGTGTGTGGAGGGATACAGATACATATAAACACACACACACATATGTGTATGTCACCCCCATTAAGAAAAATAAATGTGAAGAACGTTATCCTGTAAAGTGGAAAAGCTAGAGCAGAGGGCAACCACAGTGAAACGGGGATTTGAGAACATCCTCATATTCAAAAGGTGAGAGCAAGACAGGTCTTGCAGTCTTTGGAAAGAGATTAAGAGGAGCTTTCTTTTAATGGTCAGGATTGATTCTGTGAGGCTGTTTGAGCTCATGTCAGGCACGATCCAAGGGAGCAAGAATTTAAGCTGGAAGAGAGGCCAAACACCACAGGAGTGTGGGTGGAATCTGAATCGTGATAAAGCACACATTTTTAATACCTTACATGCAAAATTCAGTTTGAATTATTAGCAAGGTTTAGCTTGGCTTAAGGGTTTTTAGAGTTCATTCCTTAATGCAATTCAGTTTTGCTGGCTACCTTCGAACTTTGGGAGAATAATGTTTAGTTGATACTAGTCAGCTACGCTACCAAACTTTTAGCACCCAAAATTAAAAGCCCAAAATGTGAACTAGATCAGAAGCCCATGGAGGCAGAAACTTGACTGTGAGAAGGGGCTTTGATGTCCATAATGTCTATTGTTTAATGTCTGGGTTTTGCTTTTAAATGCCAATGCACAGCATGGAGGCCTGGCCCTCCCATTGTGCAACAGAGGGTGCTTTGGGTGGTAGGGAGAAGAAAAGGAGAAATCTTCCACCCTGCCAGCACGAAGTTGACAGGTAGGAAGGCTTTTGGAAATCTTTTTTTAAGGAATTGTGTGCTAAAGTGTGCAAACCTGAAGTAAGCGTGCTGTGCGTGCATATGTGCAAGAGAAAGTTAGCAGTCAGTCAGGTTTTATCTCTTAATGAATAGAGACTGCTGAAGTAAGGGTTAGGTAATTGAGTTTATAATTAATTAGCCATAACCCTCATCAGATAAAGCAGTTGTCGAGATTTTTTATTTTTTTTTATCTCCTTTCTCTCCCCAGGGCCTGCCCTTCTTTGTCCTTGCACTGACAGCCAGCACTTATCTTAGGCCTTCCCCAGGTCTGTGCCCATCAACCCCTCCTCCCTTGGGCTGATTTTTGGTGGTCAGCCGAGACCCTTATTGTCCTGTAAGGCTCACAATCAGCCTAGCTGTCGGGTGCCAGGATGATGAATTAGTGGTAGGAGTTAACGTGTAGGTGAACTCCAGATTGGACTCCCGATAGCTCGCACGGCAGCTTCTGTGTGTTAGTCACTCTCCCCGATGCTGATACGCTGCTGACACTTTGCAACAAAGAGGTTAAAAAGGTAGATTTAGTAAAAGAAATGGTGCATTTCTCCAGAAAGTTAGGATGCTTACAAAGAACCCTTAATTTCTTCTGCCATGCAATTCACCACAACAATACCAAGAAAATAAATTAGATTTTACGCTGTTTCTTTTGGTGACCTTATCTCGCTTATATCGTGGGTTGAACTAGTTTGCTTGCAGTAGGGGTAGAAACTTTAGACACACATATCTGTCAAAGGTGTCTAGTGTCTCTGCCTGTTGACCTAGATTAAGGGGATCTAGACACTGAATTTATCCTCTGTCAAGCACCATCCTTTTACAGACACATTGGAGAAAAGGAGTTTCCTTGCTGTGTTTACAGCAGACTTGTGCCATTGAGCTGGGGGTTTTTAAAGAGAAGTTTACCTGCTGGAGGAGAAAAATGTTCAGAAACAAGTCTCTGGGTTTTCTCTTCATCTGGAGTTTTTGAATTAGAGATGAAGTCTCCCGTGTCTTACAATATTGACTTCAGGCTTTTGGATGAGCACAGTTTCTCCTTAATCTGAGTGGCAGCACTAGAAGAATGTGACTAAGTCTCTTGATGCAAGAAAGGTTGGATTCTTTTTGAAAATATACAAAGCATTATTCTTCTGCAGTCTCCTTAATTTCCAAGTAGACTGGTAAAGCTTTCCATTTCCCTTGTCATTTCAGCAGCAATATGTGGTTTTAGTTTGACTTCAATTCTTTTTGGATTCAAGCAGCAGAAGCTTCCCTGGGTGCACGTATGCCTTTCTAGGATCTTACTGAAAGTTAAATCAGTAATATATTAGTTAACCTCCATTTAAGATGACAGTGTAAGTGCATAAAAGGTATTACTGATGGCAGAACAAACCTGTTCCATTTTGGGATAATAGCTAAGCAATTGTCCTAGTGGGTCTTACAACCCTGCAGCTCCTTTGCCGTGGTGCTTGCAGCGTGTGAAGCTATTCAGTAATGCAAGATGTGCACTTCATCCGAACAGAGGAAAGCAAGTTTTTGTGTACCTCACTGCTAATCGACTGATCTAATGGAGGAGTAAAGGAAGTAGTTCTCTGATTTATGGTTTGTTGTGAGTTGAGATAGGGAATTCCAACTAGAGATGGAGAAGCTATTTTTTTTTATTTTTTTTTTTCTCCCAGCTAGAGGGCATTCAGCTATTGGAGAAGATACCTAAAGGGGCTGTGAAATACCTCCATCCTCGGAGATGCCTCTAAGTGTGACTTGGAGAATGTGGTAGTTTTAGGCTATGCCTTTAAAATTTTTCACAGATCTTGAACAGAAAGTAGTAAAACCTACATAAATCACTGTTGGGCGTTAAAAAAGGAAAACAATTATAGTGCTAAACAATCCCATTGGGAAGATATTGCTAGCTTAAGTCCACTGTGAGCAATTTCTCTCACTTCTTTGCTCTGGGAGACATACTAACTTGCTTCTGCTTGACCTTAGCTGCATTGTTTTGGCGAAGTGTAATGTGTCTCTGCTCCTTGCTCGTGTCCCTTTTATGTACAGGGGGATTTTTGTGCTGTTCATTAATTGTAAATAGCTGTAAATATTGTAAATGCTGTATGTTTTGTACATATTCATTGCATTCCATTGTAGATTGTAGTTTTGCAGTTTTGCTTGTAAATACAGCTTTCATTTGCTTCCAACTGAGCTGGTCTGGCAAATTCAATGTTGGGGGAGAGGGGAGGGAATTTCAACCCACCACAGAGAAGACTCCTTAAGAGTCAACTGGACAAAGCCCTAAACCTAATCCATGTTGGCCTCTCTCTGAGCAGAAACCTCCAGAGGTCTTTCTGACATATATTCTGATTCTGTGAAACTAGGTGGTGTTCATGTAATCTAGTGAATGAAGTTATGTTTTATATGTTGCTAATACTGATGTTTCTGGAGCACTAGTGACATACATGTTTGTATTTCAGTGAATTGAGCTTCTCTTAGGTCAGTTAAAATAGGAAAAAGGAAAAAAAAAATACCTGAGGGTCAGTTCTGAGAAGAGTGAAAATCAATGGTGGCCTAGTATAAGATCCTCTATTCTCAATGGCAGAGTTGAGGTGCATTGCAGGTTCTGCTTGTTTCTGATGAGCATCTCTGCTCAGTCACCTATTGCTGTCATTCTAAAGGGCTTCACAAAGGCATCCTGCTGGCACTTTTCATTGATGCAGAGATAGAGCAAAATACAAATGCCCAAGGAAGCCTACACACAAAATAGTCTCTCTACACAAGTCTTAACAGCCCACCAACCCCCTCACCCCCAAACCTATGTATTCAGTGCTTACACTGTATGGAAACAGAGTTGCCAGTTGGATACTTGAGGACTCTGACCGGCCTCTGGCACCATTTCACTAATTCTGTAATGAAAAAAAATAAAAATGAAAACCTTCCTGCTGGTGATCAACAAGGTTTCCATCCTCTTTTAATGTGGCTGGGTGAGCCTCTCATAGCAGTCATGGATTTGCCTACACACAGCTCCAAATTGAGGGTCAGAATGGCTGGGTTTGCATCTTGCAACTGGAAGTGAATCATCCCCAAAAGAGGCACTTAGTGGTGTTTTATATGTAAGAGAGACCAAGCATGAATACAGTGGAAGAAAAGAAGCTAATGATCATCTCTGTAATATAAGAACTGTGCCAGATTTTTTTCCAGGTTGATAATTCATATTTAACATAATGCAAGGTTGATACTCATCTCATGCAGAAGGATAACTAAATCCATGTTATTTTTAATTCTAGGAAGCAGTGGAGAGAAAAAGCTTGTGCTTTAAATGTGAGCCTAAAATGTAAGATATTGGGAAACACTATCCCTGAAAAAAAGGCAAAACCGACAGTGTCTTCTGGACACACATGTGCATTCATAGGATGAATTCAGTCTGAACTGAGTTAGTGTTTACATGGTTGGTTTTATGATAAAAGAATATTCTTCGTGTATAGTTTTGACTAGGTTTTGAAAGTGTTCCTCAGTTTGGAAGATAGGAGAATTTCTGGCAGATTGAGCAAGATCCACAAACCCAGATCCTTTTCAGATTACAGGCCAACACTTAAACCAGTAGCAGCTAATACTGTGATACTACAGGCAGTTCAATGCCCTTGCAGGGTATGATATATCACCTGCAGCAGTCAGATTCCTGCTCTTCCAGGGTATTAATTGTTTGTTTTAAAATCTCTAGGGTACAGCATGAGGTACATGCTGTTTTGTTTTGCCTTTTAAACACTCAGTTTATGGTGCTGTTTTACAGCATGTTCTCTTGAGAGATGCTGAACATAGTGCTGAAAGCTTTCAAATGATGAAAGCGTTTTATTTTATTTTATTTTTATTTTTAAATTGCCAACCTGATGGAGTAAGAGGTAAGCTGCAATGGCTGGGCTTAAGATTTGCTACTTTGCAGTTAGAATTTGAGGACCTTTGAGGTTTTCAACCTTGCAAAAGAAGTGGTTTAAAGGCAGTGATAAGATACCAAAACCATTTCAGCAGTCCTGGGAAAAAAGGGATCATTTGAATCATGACATATTTACAAATCTCTTCTGTTTGTAGGAAACAAAGAGAGGGGGCTTTTTCCCTGGAAGATGTTAGTGAAAGAAAGCTATGACTTCCTGAGTAATCTGTGTTTTTTTCCATACCCTGATGATTTCAGAGCAGGGAATGGTGGGCTCCTCTTCCTTAACGAGTTTTCTAAATTGATTTGATCATTGCCTTTTGTCACTTCTGTAGAGCTAACACAGAAATGACAAGAAGTCTGACTGACACACCCAAGCATGGAGTATTAAAGTTGGTGGTACCAAGTACTATCATCAGCCATAATTGACAAATAATACCCCTCATAAATACTGCCAGTCTTTTCAATTAGTTTTCATCTCAAATTCAGGATGCAAAATGATGGCCTGTCTACTGACAATGGATGACAAAAATTAATAAATTGTCTTCTAAATAGTATGGACACTTAAGAAAAATTGGGCAGCCAATTTAGCACAGCATGAACCGGGGGGAACCTTTTGTACTGTTGCCGTGCCACTAATGTTGTCTGGGTCTTTATTAATGGTGCTTGGCTGCTGCTGACAGTTTTGTTGCTACTGGCAACTTTCTTCATTAAAATTAAAGCCAGCGTCAAATCCCATTAGCTGCACTCTGGGTACCTTGCATTTTTATCTATATATTTTTTTATCTTTGCAAACACGTTCTTTATCTGAAGAAACTTAGGTGGTTAAAAATTAGTCTCTCGTCTTGTCTGTGGCTGATGACTTAACTAAATAATGGATTATATTTTTTTGAGGGAGATTGTCTCCAACACGGTATAATATGCCTCATCTGCAACCATGTAACTGCACAGAGAAATTCATAAATGATGTTTATAAATTACCTTTTGTGAACATAGTGTTCTTCTCTGTTGCCTGCAAGCGACCTGGCTCTCAGATACTGTCTCATAAAAGACTAATAGCCTCTGTAGGAGAGCAGCTCACTTGTAAGGTGCTCTTCTCTTGCTTGTTCAACTAAAATATTAATGATGTTGCATGTATGCTTAAAATGGAATGATCAACATGTGTGAAAGACAGCTTTTACAGGGAAGATATGCTGTGTGTATCTTTACTGACTTTTAGGAGGAGCAAATACCTTTGTTTCTTGAAACATCTTTGATTTTCTGCTTTAAGAATTCCTGGCTTGTCTCCTTCAGATGTAAGTCTTCATTCATGGAAATGTATAGTGCTGGCTACCTGCAGTCACTACATAGTATGCTTCAGCATCAAAATGCTGAGTGACCAGCGCATTAAATTACCTGAGGAACGTCAAAGCGATCCATGATCTGTATTACAAAGTGCACAGAAGAAGTCAATCCTAAGGCTTCATATGGAAAGATCTGATGCTAACAGAACTGCCTGAAAAGATGTGCTGACAGAAATGCCTGAAGCAGACCATGGCCTGGCCATGGACTTTTCATAATAGGATCCTCATTCTGGAGCATCACACTTTGCTGCCACCTTATCTACCAGCCATTTCCAGCAGTACACATTTCCAAGGGAATTTAGCCACTGGCACCTTTGTTACAGCATCTTGGGTTAACTATGCTCCTGTGGGCCTGTGGGCCAGACCACCGTAGCATTGCATAATATGCCTTTTCTGATAACATTTGTGTGTGAGTCATCAAAAAAATGTAGCATCTGATTCTTAAGGCTTCTAATGGATGTGAAATGTCTTGTGAAATCACAGAATGGTTTGCATTGGAAGGGAGCTCCCAAGGTCACCTAGTCCAACTCCCTCTGCAGTAAGCACTGGCATCCTCAACTAGATCAGGTTGCCCAGAGCCTTGTCAAGCCTGACCTTGAGTATCTCCAGGGATGGGGCCTCAACTACCTCCTTGAGCAACCTGTTCCAGTATTCCTCTACCCTTCTGGTAAGGAACTTGTTCCTAACATACAATCTAAATCTGCTCTTCTCTAGTTTGAAACTATTGCCCCTCATCTCACTACCGGTCTCTGTAAACAGTCCTCTCCATCCTTTTTGTAGGCCCCCTTCAGGTATTGGAAGGTCACTATTAGGGTCTCCCCACAGCCTTCTTGTCTTCCAACTGAACAACCCCAGCTCCCTCAGCCTCGCAGGAGAGGTTTTCCAACCCCCTGATCATTTTCATGGCCCTGCTCTGGACCCTGCAAAATACAGCTTTGGTTTACATTTGTGCAAGGGGTTGGGTTTACATCCTGAGTGCACCATAACATTCTTCTGAATGGGCAGAGAGGTAGCATGGCATCTTCCATCAACACTTATTTTCGCTGTTGCAACAATAAAAATGTCTTGATTCGACAAGTGGGAAGTAAGGTGGTTCACCTTGTGTTTGGGTTTTGAAGCAGAGGCACTATGAAACTGCAGGTAAACCCAGACTGAAGTGAAAGGAAGCACTGATGGGTTCATTGCAGAACACTAACAAATGGCTTCCATTGCTCATTTCTTCTGATGTAGTTTTTCTATCAGTATGAACAGAGCAAGTGCTGTATACGAAATGCCATTTAAATGTTCAGTTAAATGGTTATGTTTGAGAATGATCTTATATGCTAAGTGAAAAACAATTAACAGTTTAAATGGTCTTTTAAACTGATGCACTTACAGCAGTTTTTTGGCTAAAATATGTGCTGCGTGGCTCAAATCTGAATTTCAATTCAGCTCGAATGTAGATTAAGTGACCCTATCATTCTCAAGAATGGATACTTCATAGAAGGAAAATAAACTGGTGACATTGAATTAACACCCATCTAATAAATTCAAGTTGTGCCTTAGCTTTTCTGCTAAATCTTCTTGGTTTAGAAATAAATAAATAAAAGAAGGTGGCAGTAGTTAATTGTTGACTGAAGCTTAATATCTGTTGAAGGAAATGAGCCATGAAATATACTGCATAGGAAGTATTGTGTCTGGAGTGATTTTAACATTAAAACAATATTACAATTTTTAACTTGCTGACACAATATGCAGAATCCTTTATTTTGAAATTGCACTGATTAATGCAAAGCTTGGTAAGTAGGGGAGAGGAGGAGCGTGTACTGTAGATAGGACGTAGCAGGCCCAGACAAAACTAGCCTTTTTTTCTTGGAAGTACTGGTTTGAGGCATATTAAATAAATTTTGGGTTGTCTTGGGTTAATACTTCAGAAAACCTAGTAATACCCATGTCAAAAGCAGTGATTTACAATTTCTCAGAAAAGTTTTTTCCGATGACTGACACTGGCAATGTCTCTCATATTTTTTTTAACTGTAGTTTCTATACCATCTATCACAGTAAAAATGTACTACTGCTGTTAATGACGGCAGTAGCTTTGCCTTTTTGCAGTAACAATTTAAGAACACAGTGTAATAAACCTGTATTTGAAAGTTAGATTATCCCCTTAGATCCCTGGAAGTGGCCTTGGGTAGGTTTTCATTGGAGTTTAGGGAGGCATTGTACAGGTGGAGATGGTTTGGCGCAAAAGAGTCTTGAAATATGTAGAATATATTAAGCAAGTGTAGAGGCTTCAGAAGCGTTGATTACAAGTTTGTGCTGTAGAGAGTTGCCTTTCTCCTTCCCTGGCTCTGCTGGTGCTGTGGATTGCTGCTGGGGCTCTTGGAAACTGAGGAAGTTACTTTCTACTCCAGTAGACATCTAGGTGGTCTGTGAAAGACAAAAACCTACAGACCATTGTTTTCCATCTTGTGATCAGCAGAAGTAATCTAAGGTGTTGTGTATGTGGTTCCCCAAGGGAAATTTTACATCCAATAAAAAAATCATTTCTCTCAAAGCACTCAAGAATGTGACTCAAGTCATGGTCCTTGACCCGTGCTGACCAGCCCCTGACCATTTTTTTGCAGTGAACTAGATATCCACTTTCTATATTTCTAGCTGAAGCCAGAATAATTTTGTTTTCAGATTGTGAAGTCCAGATTGAATCATCACAACAATCAGAAATTACTTGTTTGCAGGAAAAAAAGGAGAATTGTGTATACGCTGAAAAGGATTGTTCAAAAGGACACAGCTCTGCTGCCATTCATTAGTAGATATGTCATATTTTTTTTAGAAACGGTTTGTCTCCAAGTCAACTTGGATGTCCAGCAGATGGCAAAGGGATCTGGTCATAACTGTCTCTCTGTACAGTTGCCTGTTTGTGTCTGGGCATGTTCTGCATTTATTGAAAGTTTCCCTCATTTTAAAGAAGAAACTGAGAGCACGAGTGCTGCAATATCTATGTCTGAATGTAGGCTAGATTTGGCAGCTCATCATGGCCATCAGAGCATACATTTTATCTTTAATATCACAAGATGGTGGCTTTGCTCTTTGTGTCCTCTCAGAACAGCATGTGATCTCCATGTAACCAGCTCTGATGCCATCTTGGCATTGAGTGGGGTTGTGTCTCCGTTTTCTTCTGTTTTCAAAACAAGAAAACCCAAACTAACAAAAAAAAAAACCAAAAAACCCCACTCCGCACTTTACCAGAGAGTCTATTCTAAGGGAAACAAAGTGTGTACTGATGTTACAACTGTATTAAACCAGCCTTTTCAAAGTGATTCTTCTTGTAATGATCAGGTAGTACAAGAAATATGGTTATGACTAAATGAGCTTTTTTCCTTTTCTGCAGCTCTTAGAAGAGCATGAGACATGATTTTGTGATCTTTAGGAAATAGGTTCTGGCTTCAACCCAGTTGCATTGTGTTTGACTCAAGCATTTTAGCGAGTAATCCTGTAGGTGACTGCTCTTTCTGACTCACTTTGTGCTAACTTACAAAACTGAAGGTACCTGAATGCCTTAGATGAGGTATAAAGCACTTCTAAATTAATGTCTTGAAACAACGCTTGTGATCTCTCTCTGAAGTAAGTAGAATTGCTGCTTCTTGATTTTGGATCTTTTTGGCAGCTGACATGCAGGGACATTGACACATCTCTAAGAATCCATCTGTACATGGCACTCCTTTCTAGGCCAACAAGAAACATGCTAGGTGTGGAGAAACATTTCACTTACTGAGTTTGAGAGTTAATAGCTACACTTGGTAACATTTCAGTAACTCTGAAGCAGCAATGTGTCTGGAAGATGTGAATTCCATGTGTGCCCTCAGCAGGTAGGATGAATAGGTTAAAGAGGGTGAAGGAATGTTTCCTGTGACAGAATGCTAGTTGCCCAGCATACATTGACTGCATCTCTGGAGATCTGTCATCTTCATCTACAGCACAGGAAGTTCCACCTCAACATAAGGAGAAGCTTCTTTACGGTAAGGGTCACAGAGCTCTGGAACAGGCTCTCCAGGGAGGTTGTGGAGTCTCCTCTAGAGACTTTCAAAACCAATCTGGATGCATTCATGTGCAACCTGCACTAAATTCTATGGTCCTGCTCTGGCAGGGAGGTTGGATTCGATCTCCAGAGGTCTCTTCCAACCTTAGCATCCTGCGATTACTGTTCCTCTGTGAGAATTGGACACTTGAAGTATGTGGGCAGTAGGACAGCTCAGAGCATGCAATTACTGCTTCTCTATGTGTGTGTATATAGTATTGTTTTCTTTTTTTTTCTTGGTGTTAGGAGAAATTTGAGGAAAAGAATGGGGTGGGTGGAAGGAAGAGTGATGGAGTATCTTTGCAGAGCTGAACAAGTTCAGTGCATCCTGAGAGGCTGGTCACATCATGAGGCAGTTCGGGGTGCGTTGTTACCTACCTAGCAAGTATGTATGGTGTGGTCATTGATGCCAACGCTCCAGTGACCAGAGGACAAACTGTAAAAATAAAGAAAAATGAGCCAATCAGGAAATGCTAGTAACTACAATAACTAAGAAAGTACTCTTCTACTGTAAGGGGGGAGGGAGGGGGAAGAAAGGTTTTTCTTACCTCATGAAGGATTAAGGACCAGAGGTATAACTGTACAGCAAATTTTTTATTGTATTATTTTTTTTAGTGCAGGGCACTTCTTTTGATTAAAAAATAATAAAGGGACAAAAATCTAAAAAATCCCATTATAGTGCAGAGTTTCTGAGTGTTGTTCACGAAGACCTTTTTGGTCCCCAAATTTGACAACACGAAGTGTGAATCCTTTCTGTACAATAATGTGTAACACAGTTTAAAAAAAAAAAAAAAAGAACCACCACACACTTTTTTTTTTCCCCCTGCCAGTGTTCTTGGTTTCGTTGTTCAGTAGATGCTGTATTAAATTGGATTTTGTGTCCATCATTATTAAAATGTGAAGTGTGTCGGTCACAAAGCATACATTTCAGGGCAGTTAGCTGAATAATTCTTTTCTTTATTATCCCAAATTACTGCTGAGCTCTGGAGAGGTGAGCAGTTTAGCCAATTATTGCCATTTGAGCTGGATTTGTGGGTGATTAGCTCCTGGTCGAATTCAGTCCTGGCAAGGGCTTTGAAGCCTTCGCTTGTGTGATTTTCACAGCAGTGAGGTAGGAATAGACGCGGCTAATGACAGGAAGGTCGCGTGGGTTATGTGACCTGTGAGGGGGGGGCTCGGGTTTAGCAAATAGGGCATCCACAATAACAAGTGTGTCACTAACCCTGCCGTGCATAATCGGAGTTTTATAGGATTGTTGGAGATGCTGACAGCTCAATTAAAGTGTAACCCTTTGTACCATATACCCTGGCAGAATGACAGAAATATTACCAACAAAAAAGGGAGGGGGCCACAAGGGAACTGGTTAAAGATCTGCTATTCTTTTTCTTTCCCCCCTTCATCGGAGCCTGCACAGAACAAGCTGCAAAAAGCATCCATTTGTGAAATAATAGGTTGTCCGGGGGAGGGGTATGGTGCCAAACATGGCTACAAAAAAAAAAAAAGCTGCTCTTAAGTGGTCTTCCTCATGTTTCTATGGAAACACTGTAGTGTCAGGATAGAGAGTTAAAACTGGGTTTTAAGCTTTTCATGGCTTTTCTCCCATGAATTCCCCCCTCCAAAATCCCTACTTTATATAAAATATGATAAAGAGAATTTCAGGGTTCGGGGAACAGAGCGCTACTGTAACGAAAGCCATATCACCTACCTGGAAGTAGTAATGTCTGCACGATGGATCCTCTCTGAGTTTGTTTCTTTAGGGAAATAAATGTTTTGTTATTTCTTTTTCATGCCTGACCCCGCAGCTGTTTCTACCACTGCAAATGTTTCTGCTCTTAGAGCCTTTTCCAAATTAACTGTGCCACGCAGTCATGTTTGCTTGCACCAGATCAGTTTCCCATCGTTTTTCCTTTTAATTTTCGTGTAAGTAGCAGCGTTTCACCAGGCTGATTGGCATGGATTCTAACTTCATTTGTGGCCAGCGTAGTTAGAGCACAGTGTATGATGCTAGAGCTGCAGCAAGAGGTAAAAGTTCAAACGGAGCCGATCGCTGCCGGCTGCTCTGCTGCTGACTTAGACCCCTTGGCATCAGCCGTCTGCTTTCTCCAACGCGAAGATAATGATTTGCATCGCAGTGCATTTCACATTAGCACTGACGATGGTGTCAGGGAAACCACAACTGCCAATGCCAAGGGGTTAATAAACCAACTACTTGAGATCATTAAGGGTTGTGATTCTTTTTCTTTTCTTTTTTTAACAGCCCAGGGTAAGTGGAACAAACTTCAGAAGGCAACAGAGGCAGAAACTACTGTCAGGCAGAAAAACATTGTGACTTGCTAGGTGCTGTGCCTTCTTCAGAGGGGTAAACTGCATTCAGAGCAAGAGATGTGCTTTTCCTTTATATTTGTAATTGCATTTTGTAACGCAATATTGAATGTTTAACTCTGCAGAAAGGACACACAGGTAACTGTAGAGTACTCAACGTGCTATTGATTTTATAAAGTCTAATATTAGAAATAATTGTGGACTAGGGTTAACAAAAGTGCTGCTTTCACAAAGCTATCAGCTGAAGAGCTCAAGAAGTCTCCTGCTTTGGTGATCATGTCTGTTCTTCAGCTGAGTGTGCTGCACACACATCTTGTGACATGCCTGTTTGGAAGTCTGCAGCATTATCCTCACTGTTTTGCACATGGGTGCAGCTTTGGACTTGGATGCTCTACCAGAGCAATGTGTTTATTTCTCCAGCTGCTTGCTGGAGCAGGGCTGTCTTTAGCTTTCCATACAGATTATTCTGTGAGCATTCTTGGGTAGTCATCTTTTTGCTTAAGAAAGTTGCTTGTTAGGTGGGTTTGCTTGATGTGCAGGTGACAGCTTTTCTAGTCTCCAACCTGTGATGCAGTTGTCTCTTCTCAACCAAATCGTGCTTGTAAGTAAGGTTAGTAAACTCCTATGCTCAGCAATATCCTTGAGGAATCCTTGTCTGTGCCATGGTGGAAGCACATAGCCTAATTTAACCTGCAGCTGCAAGCTGGGGAGTTTTGAGAAAAATTACTTGCTGCATGCTAGAGGAGCATGTGTGTTACCCACAGTTGTCAGGTAAACTCTGGAGGCTGAATTGTCAGAGCAATCATCAAAGACAAACAGAGTAAACGGGCACTAGGTTTGTTCTTCCTATTTACTTTGTGCTGAGGTTTCTTGCAGGTATTCAAAGAGGTGAATTTGTTGGAGGTTGCAATCTGCATTGCCAGTACTACAATGGTGTGAAAGACTTGCTAATCACCCACCTCTGGGATTTAATTTTCTTTTCAGTAACTCTGGGTTTTTGCTAGTAGTTTGTGTGGAAAGCTTGGAAAAGAATGGCTTGGAGGTTGACTGCCCTTTAAGTTTTTGCAATGCTATTTGTTGCTCCTAGTCAGATCACAGATCCTCTCTTTTTTGCTCCAGAGGAAAGCAGTGCCTGATCAGCCTCAGCATTAGGTGTCCGTTCATACTATAACTACCCACTGCACTGAGATATTGCCTTGTGTTTAGGGAATGTTAGAAGAGAATTGGGTTCAATGGGCTGGCTTCATTTTCTCCTGAAGCTGGTGTATAGCATAACTTTGAATAGTTTCTTCAGTAGGGAAGCATCTTTGAATCTGTTGCAAAATTCTGCTACTGTTGTAGTGCCCATTTTTAAGGAAGATGTGATGATTTTCCTGTATGCTTGGCTGCAGTAAGAACACATGAGGCCTTTTAGGTTTTGGTTTGGGTTTTTTTAATATTATTGTTAGATACTAAAACCTGAGAACATTTGAGGTCTCCTGTTTCAGAATAAACCATGTCTCTTCCAACCTGGTTTATTGTGTTATTTTTCAGATTTCTGTAAAGGCACTCCACTTTCTTGTAGTCCTTGTTTTGTGGTTCATTTGATCCCCAATTGTGCCCTGCTGCTGTAAGAGATGTTTACTACAGGCTTCTAACTAAAAATTTAACTAGGGTCAGTTAAGTTAACCTGACCAAAAGAGCAGGCAACATTCTCTTAAATTCCTGGGAAAAAAGACTTTAAGAAATCAGGTAAACAAGCTACATTTGTACCCGAGAATTCAAATACACTGGGCATCTTCAGCAGTTTATTCCCCACAGGATTAATTGTATACTCTGGTATCTGCTCAAATTAATTGTTGAAGAGAGAGGAGCAGCTACTATAGATTTCCTGAATCATGCAAGTATTGCTTGTAGGTGAAGTAGTTTGAGCTGCTGCCTACCATATGTTGGGAAAATGGACTTTATGACTAGAAAGCTGTAACAACTGAATATTCTGAAAGCAAAAGATACCGAGAACTAATCTCCTGTTTGTTATTAGAATGAGCTGGACTAGTCACAGTGATGTTGGCCAGACTACATAGAGTTGGCTAGCAATGCAAGCCTGGAGGACTTACCAGCATTTGTTCACCATGTTTAGAGATTTAGGTTGGACATAAGGAAAAATTTCTTTATCAGAAGGATTGTCAAACCCTGGTGCAGGCTGCCCAAGGAAATGGTGGAGTCACTATCCCTGAAGAGATTTAGAAGACATGTAAATGAAGTGCTGAGGGATGTGGTTTAGTGGTGAAATTGGCAGTGCTGGGTAAATGGCTGGAGTCTATGATCTCACAGATCCCTTCCAAGCAAAACAGCTCTATGATTCAATGTTAATAGATTTAAAGGAAGCAGATGTTTCACTGACCAGAACTTCTGTGTAACAGTTTATGATCCTACCTATGACTGGTTGCCTTTGCAGTTATTTTGGGTAGGATGTTTCTGACAAGCATGAGGTTTGTTCCTTTTGTGAACAGGACGCAAATGATAGAGCTACAGATAATTCATGGCACCGCTAGCTACTAATCATAGTTAGGAGAACTAAAGACCTGAGTGGAAAATTAGGGATTTGTGCTGTTAATGATTAAGTGCAAGATTATATATTTCTTTCTGTCAAAACAGCATCAGGGTAACAGTATGGGGTTGGCTAAAAATTAGGAAAGGGAAGAAAAAATTTTGCATGGTGCTAGCATCTTATCCATGACAGTGGTATAAGGTTCTGAAAGATAACAGAAACCCAAGAATCGTATTTCCTTTTCTAGAAGGTCCTATCTTGGCTCCGCTGACTTCATGGGCTCTACCATTTTCTCTTGGCATGCTGAAAGACAAGTGTTCCAAATCCTACTCAAAACAAACAAACAGCACCACCAAAAAAAAAATAAAAATCAAGTGCTGTAGCAAATGAAAGAAAAAAATATAGTGTGACGTAAGCTATGGTGTCATGATCACTAGCATTATCCTGTTCGTGAAACCGTTTGTATCTTGTGGCCTCTGGAAAATCTGGAGTACGTGGGAAAGCGGGGACACTTAAATGGAGCAAAACAGGGCATGCAAAGTATGTTGCTCCATGTACAGTGGGAATTCTGCAGGCTGGAGAGTAGCTGTAGACATCTCTTGATGATCAGCATGTTCATTTTGATGGCATTTATTTTGCTACCATCTGTCCAGTATTAAAAAATTAAGGCTGCTTGTCTACCAGCATCTTCAGTGTGACTTCAAGAGGCCACTTTCTAAAATGCTCATAATTTGCTGCTTAAAAGCTGAAATATTTTTCTCAAAAAAATTCAGAATTGTCTCCCCATTTGGTGTTCAAGCAAGCCAGATTTGTAGCTCACAGGAAGGCACCTGGAGCAGCAAGATTTAGCCAATTACTGAGTATTCAGATGAACTCCGTATATTATGTGGAGTGGTCCCTTGACCAGTGTTGGGTGGTTGTGGGTTTTTTTTACCTTCAGTTCAATCAATCCTCCACTGGTGGCTTTTCATTAGCTGCTCCTGCTCTCACGGTAATGATTGGGATGCAGAGCCTGATGGCAGCCTGTAACTTCTCCTGGTGCCCTGAAGCTCAACAACGTAAGCTGATTGACTCAGTTAGAGCCCCAGTCTCTAACAGCAAATGCAATCAATAAATCTTTGTTGGTAAATAATTGCTATTGAACAGAGTTTTAATATAAATTTATGAGTGGTGTTTTATCACAGCTTGAGGCTACAGCAAGCCACTGAGTGATGGATTTCAGATAACACTTACATTCATTACATTAACTTTGTAAGTTATTTAAAGCTTGTACACTTAACATTGCTTTTGGCTTGCAATGACCTCCTGGGACTAGATGTAGCATACACATTACTAATAAAGAGCTCGCAGTACGTACAGACGGTTCCTCTGTTTGCTTTGTACGGTGACGCAGCTCCTTGAGCAAAACCCAAGAAGCAAAGTTCATGCACTCCAGTTGAAGTCTTTTTCCTGTGGATCGTTTAAAGTACAAGCTAGCAGAGTCTGGCAGGAGAGAAGCGTTCCTCCGTTAGATACAGAATTGCAGTTTCGGAGGGAAGGTGGTAAAAAATCAAATTCGAAGTGTGACATTCTTCTCGCTTTGTGTGGAAATCGGAGGTGTTAAATTCCTCAGCGTTGAATCTGGAGGCTTTGGGTCAGCTACACCAACCTGCAGGGCTACAGTTCCAGATGGAACAAATGAAAGGTTGCCTACAAATTAGGAGAAATGATGTTATCCAATTAATAATGATTTGAGGCAAAGATTATTTTGACCAAACTGAAAAAACCAGAATTGCTGTTTTGAGATGGGAATTGATTTACTTGGTGCCTTACTGCATAGCTTGGAGATTAAATGTGTTTTTTCCCATGCGCTGTGCGTACATGGAGGCCTGTTTGGCTGTGACCGGAGACATGTCCAAGCTACCTCAAAATTGCCTCAGAGGTACCGAAGGTCAGTGGGAACCCATGTATCACATTTCCTAGGCAGAGTGGCTGATGTGACTTAAATGTAGACATAATGTGACTGAAGTGAAAGGTGTGGTGTTGGTTTTGGGTTGGTTTTTTTTCAAGTAATGTTTGTTGTCATATCTGGGCCATTTGTATTTGGGTTTTTTTAAGTTTACTTAATATTGAAGTGCATTTATAACTGATCTAAACTCTGACACTAAGGGCATTTCTCCAGAACATTCTATATAATTACCACAAGCAAAGTGGTTGTCTCTAGCCTTTGCAGGGGGGAAGTGTCCTTTATTTTGTCTTCTCTGCCTCATAACACTTCAGGTTATCTCTTTGTATTCAGAGCAGTTTCTTCTGCAGGTACTGGAAGATAATTTTGATTCTGACATAATACAAAAATCTATTCTTTTTGCTGAGGTAGTGCCTAAAGAAACTGGATTGGGAAGTCTGATTCGTTTGTTGGGCAGAAATAGATATGTTGTCCGTATTAAATACTGAGGTGTTGGGGGTTTTTTAACATGATAGCACCACATTCCAATTTAAAAGCCAGGTGAAACCTCTTTTTGAATCAGTTGTTTCATTTAGGTTCAAAGTTAGTGTTTCATAATTCACACCTAGATAGCAGCAGTACTTTTATATAGTAATAATCAGGGAAGTGGTAGGACTTCATTAATCATTGAGTTTGACTGTCATGAATTGAAAATTTCCTAAGTATTGACACATTTTCTATTTAGCAAAGGGACAGTTGAGAAAGTAAAGTGTATATATTTCCCTTTCTCCAAAACTTTAAAAAAAAAAATAAAAATAAAAAGGCAAGGGTAGGGAGGAAAAGAAAAAAAAAAAAAAAGTGATCCTTACAGCTTTTTCCCCATTAAAAGGTCTGAAGAACAAACCAGTGCAGGGAAACAGTAATTTTTGATCCCCACAGCAATAAGTAGAATTGGGTCCCCCTAAATGTGAGTGAGGTATGAAAGGCTGCAGGTGAGGTATGAAAGATTGGAAAGGTGAAGTGATAGATCACCTGCTATAGACAAACAGACAAGTCAAAGGCAGAAATAAGCTTTCATTTTTTAATAGAAGAAAACAACGTCTCTAACCACTGGAAGACGGTAATTGGGATGTGCGACTTGCAGTCACAGAAGCTTTTGTAAGAAAGCATTTCAGAAAGCTCAATCTCTCTTATAAAAGTTAGAGTTGTAGCAAGGAACAGCACCAAAAAAAGAAAGAAATCTGACCCCCAGACGGTCAGAAAGTTCGGGGTTTGTAGTGCTGTGTAATTTAGTCATCTAACACAAGCCTTTCTTTACAGTCCCATCCACAGCGTGCTTTGAATTGTGATGGGTTGTGCTCTAAAGTTTCATTCAAAGTGTGTGTCCAGGAACAGGCAATTGTGAACTTGACTTTTCCACTGGGCTCAGCTCTGTTGTTGCAGGAGAGTTGTTAAGTTCATACAGATGTGGCAAAGGACTTGAGCTGAATATTTTGACATCTGGAATTTGCCAAGTTCTGCTTGCACAGAACTGTCTGTTGTCCCCTCGTGGCTTTGGGGCTGGGTGTGCAGAGAGATGTTTTTATGAAGCTGTGGGTTTAATGGGAAAACAGCATAACTTGCTTTCAAGGTTTTAACCTCCTACCACAAACACAGCTCCATGGGAGTTGAAAGCACCATGTTTGATAGTGCATGTTTTTTCTGTGTTCTGTAGTTTGCATTCGTTTAGATTCCTGGATATGATTTAATGAATTGAATCTGACTGTCTGCTGTTACTGGAACTTGATCTCTGGAATTACCCTGTGGTAGGTCCATCAGGACATTACAGTAAGACTTGAAATAACCAAAGTGCTGTATGAACTCACTAGGAACTGCCTTCTGAATTGGTTTTGGAAATTAAAATTTCCTAAGGAGGTGTGTTGCTGACGCATGTCTTTACTTACCTTCTTCAGTCTGCTACAGTGTGTTGTTTTGCTTTTCTAAGAGACTTTCTAATGTTAAGCTGAGAACAGGTTACTCTGCAGTAGTAGGGCTTGTCCCTTTGAATGTGGTGATAAATTTGTTTAAACTGGTAGATTGTTATCATTCACCACTCATGTTTTTGTTGAGTACAATTTGTGATGAGGTGAGTCCCTTTGCCTACCTCTTTCTTCTCTGATCACATCTCTTTCATTAAATGATACATAATTCATTGGGAAAATGTCATATTTTTCCTATTTCCATTTTGCTGCTGTTGCCTGGAATTGGCTTCTCTCTTGCTGAAATGAATATCTGGGAGGATTTCCATTGTGGTGTCACCTTACTGCAAAAGGGAATGAGAGCAAACGTGTGTTCTTCCCTGCTTGTGGAGGGGCTGAGCCTGAATGACAAAGAAGGGAGCAAAAGCTATTCAATCTGTGGTTTGTTATTTATTTTGGAGAGCTAGGAAATGCACTGAGCAGAGTCTTTGTCAACTAGGAGTGCATATGGGTTACCTTACTCTGTGTCACATGAAAATGTGCTTCCCTGAGGCACAGGATTCAGTGCAAAAGTGTTTTCTTTACCCGTTGGACAAAGCCAGTCTTTTCTGTTTACATGACTCGCTTTATGAAAGTTGCATTTAGAGCTTTTCCTCCTAAATTGCAAACGCTGAAGCTGCTGGTGGGAGAAAGCATGCATCATGGGAGAAGCAGGGGAATATGAGTAACATGCTGGGGAAAGCATATTTAAGAACCTTGGCAATTATACTTACCTCTTTCTGTTTCTTAAATAGGTATGCATTGACAAAAAAGCATTCAATCGTTTTTTCTTTTCCCCTCTAATAGGGTATGCTGCTAAAGCGAAGTGGCAAGTCATTGAATAAAGAGTGGAAGAAGAAGTATGTGACGTTGTGCGACAATGGCGTGCTGACCTACCATCCCAGTTTACATGTAAGTGCACCTTGCTTTCTGAGAGTTCAGCAGTGTCAGGCCCTGATAAAACAATGCCAGCAACCTCATCCTGACGTGGCTGCTTTGACTCTTCTTTGCTGGAGAAACTTCTTTCTCTCTCTTCATTCTCCTCCCTTTCAAAAAGGCTTAGTCTGAAATAAAATTACCTGGTGCAAGTCTGAGAACAGTCAAGATCATTTGAATCCCCTGGAACTGGGGTTCCTAAGAGGCAGCTGAAACAGTTTAAACTTTCCCTTTTACGGAATTGTTGTCAATCTCAGGATTGAAAAACAGAAGCATTTTATAATCAAAAATGTCCTAGATGTAGTAAAGAGTGAGACAAGTCTCTGGTATTGGTCAGTGTACAGAGATTATGGTTTATTGAGAAGTAATTCTGAGCAGTCTCCTGAAAATGGCATAGCTGTTAAAATCTGTGCCATAAAACTTCACCGTGTTCCAGCATCTGTTAGCATCTCTCCATCCCTCTCAGCGAACGTAGCCCAGTCTCTGAGTATGGTTGTGGGCAGGTGGAAGGAACACGGTGTTCTGACTTAGAATTAGCCCACCCCATCTGCTCCATCCATACCAGCAGGAGAAAAGGTGACATTTGTCAGAACTCATTCCATGCCAGGCCAGTTCAAAAGACAGAGCTAATGCTGAGACTCCAGATCTTGGAAACTCCCAGGGGATTCCCAGTTTCTGTCATTTTTCTCTAGTACAGGCAACAGTAAAATATGAAAAATGTGGTGTGACCCCCACCAAGTTCTTAAGAATCATATTTGATCTTGTATCTTACCATAATATTATATATGAAAGCCAAGAAGATGGCCAGTTGTAACATTTTTAGGGCCCTTTTTTCTAAAACTGTTGGTGTGATTTTGTGCTCCTGGGGAAATTTTCATGAAGGAGTGAAAATGAAAATTGTGATCAGAGGCTTTTCTGTAGATACGCTCTGTAGCTTATAGACCTGCACATGGCACTGGCAGGAGACTTCTACTTTAGATGGGTGGCGTCTGAGGAGCGTAGGCACACTGATGCTGAGCTTGCACCAATTTACTGTTCCCTGTCTGACAAATATTTGCACTTTCTCTGGTGTTTTTCTGGTGTTATGCCCGTGTCTCTCAAAAATTGCTGTAAAAGTTAGATGACAACTTGCTTCAAGGCATTTCTTCTTCCCATCGGAAATTTTGTCCCTCAGACCTTGTGCTTTGGAGCAAGGTTTTCACTGTTTCTTTACATGAAACTGTACAAGTCTGTCTGTCCTTTTTGATGGCTCTTAGTGCCTTTAAATTTGGGGAATTCTACTGTGAAGTAGTTCAAAAATACCTGAATTGTATATTGGTGTTGCTCGCAGAAGGGTAGCACAGATACTACCTGCCTTTAAGGCAACCCCCGTGGAGCTCCCACATGAGTTTCCCTTAGATTGTGTTGGCCAGCTCTGGGTCATCCAAGGAAGGAGACTGCAAGCTGCCATTGTCTGTACCCAGGCCCCTTCCTGGCTTTGTGGAAGTGCTCTATTGTTCCTGGAGGCTGCTGTGCACTTGTTAGTTTTTCATTGCCACTTTCAGACAATAGAGTACTTCTTCTCTGAAGGCTTCCCTGGAGCTACTTGGTCTTCCCCAGAGTGAGAATCCGTTGAGATTAGAGGTAATTACTTTGAGATTAGAGGTAAATTCATTGGAGATTACAGACAATCCATTTAAAGAAGAAGTAATTACTAGGTTGTAATTGTTTCCCTCTATCCCCCACCGTGCCCCTCCACCCTAAGAAGAAGTTCCGTGGCTCCACAGTTGTGTTGGCTCAGATCTCCTTGCATAGATCAGAGAGGTTTGTAACATACTACTTCTCCCATAGCTAAATGTGGGTAGGTGGCGGTGAGGGACCATGCTTCTAGCACACAAGAAGCTCACGGGGAAAATGTACTTGTTCAGGGGCTTCTTAGGACACCTTTACTGAATCCACTCTCCAGAAGTATCTGGGGTTCTGCTCATTTGTGTCAAAATCTCTGTGACATGGTTTGTAGTATAAATATTGCTGACCTAGTGCCTTATTTCTGTTGTCTTTAGCCTTCAAAGAGGCACTGCACCATGTTTCCATACTGTCAATGGAATATGTATTGTCAATTAACTGTTGTTGATACAGCCTACAGAGCATTCATCATCCATCAAGCAGTAGTAGTGTGTGAGTAGCACCTTCTGTGCTCTGGGCAAATCACAAGGAGGAGGGGGCAGGACCAGACACTTGTACTCCCAGCACACTTTGTACAAAACTTTGTAGGCAGGACAGGAGATTCAGGATTTCCACTTGCTTGTTACCAAGGAAGTGGCTTTCCCCCAAACAGGACTCTGATAATGTGTTTCTGGTTTGGTCTTGCTAGTATTAGGTTGTCTCTAAGTGCTTGCTTTTTTCACAGCAAACCAAAAAATTGAATGACTTTTTAATACTATGTTTGCATTGCCATTTGGGATAATCTCTTACAATGCTTTGAGAAATAAGGACCTTATTCCTACCAGTCTTCCTATTAAATAGTACTGACGAACGGAACTTCTGTTAGCCATCTAAAGTCGGTTTCCTAAAAAAGCTTGACTCTAATCTGACCTGTTAGTTAGATTTGGGTTATCTCAGGTTTGTAGGTCATTTTGGTTATACAAAATTTTGCAGCTGTAGTTCTATGAAGCAAAAGATGGGTCTTTCCAGGCTGTGATTTGAGTCAGAACATAACACCTGCATTGACCTATTATAATAGTTAATGGCTGGTAGTGAGCTCTACATTAAATATTGCTTGAGACTTGGCCAGAAGTGGATCACTTGTCTCTGTTAGATGTGTTCAGTGGCAGCCCAGGCACGAAGGCAGTATTTTTTATATAGAGAATGTGTTCCTATTGCAGAAATCAGTATTGTCATCCTCCTAGAAGGAACTGGCTGCAAAATGAAAGGTTTTGGGGTGAAAAATCAAATTAGTACATTTTTTTACAGAGAGGGTGCCCCTGGAAGGGTCAGGCCTGTTTGGCAGGGCAGCATGTTGAAATGACTGCTATATTGCGCCAGCTAAATGAGTAACTACTAATGCCACCAGGTTGATGTTTGACACAATAGCTAAATTCATATTCTTTCTTCTCAAGAAAGTGGGGGGAGAGAAAAATGGGAAAAGAAAAATACATGTACATAAGCACCCTACTGTTTTCTGACTTGGTCATGTCAGGTTTTTTTCAAGAGCCTTAAACCTTCCTGTCCCTTGGGATGCTGCAGAGCTATGCCGATAGAAAATGGTGGGGATAATGAGAGAGAACTTTGACCTGCAGGCTTCAAAGTTCACCATAGCTACCTATTCATCTTGCGTTTCTAGAGTATAGCCGTTGAGTGGATGACTAAAATTCTGGCTGACAAATTCAGTGTCAGCCTCCCCAAAGGGCCCCAGGGGAATTTGTCTAGGCATCTCTTGGCTTTTAATGGCAGAATGCCATGTGCGAGGGCTCCCAAAATGTATTCACCAGGATACCTGCTGGGCAGCATTGCACGCTGCTTCTTTATCTGAGCTTTATCCCAATGAATAGCTGATGATATTTCACTGCTGTCTGCCTGCCAGAGGGTTATCATCATGCCACATGTCAGTAAATGACAAAACTTGAGCTGTGCATGTCCATTTTCTGCTCTTGTATCATCATCATCCTCATCACTGCTCCTTATTTCTGAAAAGAGAAAAAAAAAGAGGGGGTGTCATCTGAAAACAGCTCTCTTTTTTTGGAGAAAGGCACTTTTTCCCCCTGTACACTATTCTAGATTTGATGTTAAATAAAAGCACAGTGATGTGGCATCTTATGGTGGAGGAACACATGAGAAGGAGGGTCTAATACCCATCTAGAAAACACATGGTTTGTAAATCCCATGCTCCTATACAGCAAGGATGATTTTCACTTGTTGAGGTCTGTATTGCAGTAACGCCACTCTTTTACCTTACTCCCATTCTCACTGATCTAGTTTGATAACTTGTGTTGAGGTGTGGAGCATTGTAGCAGTGATTAGGGGTGGGAACTGTCTTTATCTCCTTGATAAGTGTGTGGATTCACTTGTTCAGCACAATTCATCTGACAATAGCCACAGCTTCAAAACCCTTCCTTAAAAATAAGACTGTTTGGTTAAGTAGCTTACACGAGCAAGCTCCAGGGGAGCATTAGCAATGTTGTTCTGTCCTCAGATAAACTGAATGTTTTTGTTGTTGGAGGTTTTTTTTTTTAATACAAACTATCAGCCTGATAAGGAGTCATACCAACACTAGGTTAAACTCTGTGCAAGAGCTTCAATAACATTTTATACAGACACATCTTCTTGGAAGATGATACAAAACAGACCTAATGGTGCTGTAAAAGTCTTTGGAACTTGGGATGGGGGCACTGGGCTTTCAGTTGAGATTTCTCCAAGGAAAGAAGACTTGGTGAGAAATATTGGAGATATTGGTGAGAATATTTGGATATTAGGAAAGAAAGTCTTCACAGAAAGGGTTATCAAGCATTGAAACGGGCTGCCTTGGGAAGTGGTGTGGTTGCCATCCCTGGAGGTATTTAAAAGATGTGTGAACATGGTGCTTAGGGACATGGTTTAATGGTAGTGGCTTAACAGTAGTGTTGAGCAGTTGGACTTGATGATTTCAGAGGTCTTTTTCAACCTTAACAGTTTGTGATCCTATGATACTAAATGGGAGGCTATTGAAAATGATTCTGTGGTACTAAAAAGGAGGCTATTGCAAATGTCTTCTGTGGAAGTGTGGTAGATCCATGCACTTTCTTTAAGTACCATAACATGGCATTTCTCTTAGAGCTGCAGTCAAAACATTTGACTATTATCATCTCTTAGGATTTTCCTGCTCAATTTGAAAATGGAAAGCATCCATCTCATTTTTGAAGAGCAAGCCATGCCAACTGCGCTGCGTGGCATCTTTGTGCATGGCCTGGTAGCAGTGGGGCAGCCTGGCAGCAGGGCCGCGTGTTGCTCTGGCCAAGGGAACAATGCTTACCTTCATTCTTACAAATAACCACCTATAGACATCGTTTCAGTTCAGCCTTATTTTCAGGGTTGCATTACCTCAGGCTGTTTAATAGCACTGAAGTGTGTTGTTTGTGTTGCTTTAATAGAAATATTCATGGTCTTATATATTTCTAAAATACCATTGTGTATGCCTGGGTTTTTTCCCCCGTGTTTTTTGCATCAAAGGAATGTAAAGCTGAATATTGGCTGGCTCTGAAAGCCTTTCTAGCTGGCCTTTCCTGTGAACAACTAATCCTGAAATCAGGCTCTGGTAATATATATTTGAGCTGACAAAGGGATATGCGCTTGTTGTTTTTCACATAAGATATAGCTCTGTTTCCTGAAAGAGGAGTGATCAAAGCAAGTCCCAAAGAGCAAAAATGAGGATATTGTTTGAGCAGTGATGAAGGTAAATCTATCTGAAGCATTGCAGTTTTTATTATAATTACATCCATTAATATGCCTAAAACGTTGGTTAAGATAGGGGAAAAAAGCCAAATTATAGGAACAGTTACAGACTGTGTGTATAGTAATTGTTCATTACAGGTGATGAGCTGGTGATGTATTTTTCTCACTTACCACAACTGGCACTCTTCCTGGAAGCCTTCCCATGACAACTGTGTTCAGAGCAGCATTCTCCTTTCTGGCAATATTGACTTAAATTTCCCAGAGCTTTCCTTTCTTAATTCCAGCATGTTTCCCTGGGAATTTACATTGCTTCTAGTGATGACTAGAGGATAACCACCCTTTATGGATGAAATTAGGTGTTAATCACACTGCTTTAACTTTTTCTTTTTTCTTTAGTAAATACACCAAACATAAAATCTATGGTGGTTTAAAAGAAAAAGAGACTTATACAAAGTGGTATAGCTGTACAGATCACTCATTCACTTTATAGCTTAATGGAAAACTTCTTTATTATCAATGTAATGGAGTGAAGATGGAGAAAAACTTAAAAACAGATGGGCAAAACAGAAGTTGAAATGTGCTTGCAGCTCTTAAATGAGACCTATCATTTGGGATAGCTGTCAAGGCAAATTATTTTCTACCCTCCCTGGCTTTTTTGACTTTTCAAACTGCAAATAATCTTCCTTGAAAGAGCCATTGCACATGCTCTGCTCAGTGAAAAATCAGATTGTAGTTACCCATGGTCAGCAAGCTACCCTGTGAAATACTCAGAACACACAATCCCAGTCAATAGGAAAGGAGAGGGAGACTGATTATTCACAGTAACCTCTTATAATCACTTCCATGACTTGTTACAGATGCTTACAGGTCACTAAATGTACAAACAGGGCGAACACGAAGCATTTTTTGTTTCAAGTCCATTCATTTTGGAGGGCATGACAAGATTTATCACGTCATTAGCGCAGGATATTGTAGCAAGCACAACTGCTACTGCAGAGCTGTGCGAACTTGCAGCATGTACAACACGCAACAAACGTGCACTTCAATGTCATATCCTCTCTCTCTTCAAAAAGGCAGGGGAAATTTTTGGTATGGCAGTGAGTTGCAATTTACATGGCAAAAGCCCAGTTAATCACAGGGTTTTATGAAATTAGAGCTTCCTGTGCAGCAGAGCTAACTGCTGTGGACATAAATGCTTCATAAATTACTCAGGATGGTAAAACTCTGATTTGTTCTTGTTACAAAGTCTGAATGGGAAGTGACACACAGGCATAAGGATTTTCTTTAAAAGTTATGGAAATGAGTGATCCTTTTAAAAAACCCCACAAACAAAACAAACACCCAAACAAAACAACACAACAACAAACTAAAAAAAAGCCCCCAAAACCTCAACCAACCAAAACTCAAACCCACAATATTTTGTGAAACTGCTTTTATGTTGGAAGTGTTGCCCTAACTTCCTCCCTTGTCCCTGCATTGCTGACGTGACTGATTGACATCGTGGTATTGGTATAGTCAGTGCTTGTTATCAATGAAATTTAACGTTCTTGATTTCCAATGTGAATACAACAAATTCAAGATGACCTTCTTTTTGCCAGGACAGCATGCTTCAGGGTGATCAGTGTTTTCCAGATAGCGTTTTCATTCCTATGTTCTCCTCAGGAAATAACATTTCGTTGCTTTTCTTAAAATTAACTATATGTATATATTATGAAGCCGAATGATATTATACCCATATTTAGATGCGAGAGGGGAGGATGGATAATTTAACAGGAACATTTGATGAATATATTCCACTGTGGCTCATAACCTGATGGTAGCTTTGTTGCTGAGGTCCTTCTTGGAAAGGAAGGGGAGAGGAATTGGGAGACTTTTTGTTTTTCCTTAGGTGTGCCTGTGGCCCCAAATGGAAAACCAATCAGGGAGCGATTTATGTTCATTAAGTGCTTGTCAAAACTGAAAAATTTTCTAATCAACAGCAATCTAGCTGAGGCCCCTCAATGGCTGGGAGTGTCGCCTCCGCAAGTATCGGCTATTTGCCTGTTACAACTCTAGGCTAGAAATCCGCTGATGATTACATTAGGCTAAGCTGCGAAGTAAATGAACCATGTCTTATTTAGGTGCAACTAGCTTCAGTGTAGTCCTGCCCCGCAGGGCACTTTATAGCATTTTATGGCTTTAAAATTAGTGTAGCTTCCCATTTGCTGCAGGGTGCTGCATGTTATGCCTTTGAACTCAATAAGCAAAGGGAAGGGGGCCTTTTGTTTTTTTTTTTCTCCCCCCTTCTTTTCTTCTTTTTTGCAGTTTAGCAATTTTGTTTTGCATCTTTTCCAGACGGCGTTTCGCAATAAAAATGTCTGACTGCCACACAGAGGCACAAAAGTCGAGGCTCCATCCATCTACCCGGGGTTTGGGGGTTTGGCCTTGTATTGGTTTTGTTTTTCAGCAGCAGTTGTTGCTGAGGGTGAACAATAGATTTTTGTGGGTCCAATAGGTCAGCTCACAAAATTGGAATCGTGTTTCAAAAAATATGCCACCCCTGGTCTTTAAAATGTCATCCAGAGGTGCAACCATAAGCCTTCTTTTCCATAATAATTTTTGTTTTACCTCGGATCAGGAAACACTGTCTTAGCCTCAGTAAGCTAAGCCTTAGGAGGGATTTGTCCAGTGGAATGGTGGGGGGAAATGCCCACAAAATAAAGGTGTTTTTCTCAGAAGCTCAGGGTAAACCAGGGGCGGACCTGGGAAGAATCCTGGGCTTGGACCAGTTCCAAAAGTTAGAAGAACAGGCTTCTTATGAGAGACTGTAATAACAAAGAATGTGATACTCTTATGTATGTTCCATTATAGACTTGAAAAGGCACTGCTCTTGGAGTGGCTCTTGTTTTGTGTGTTGTGTATGGAGAAAGGTGGCAGTAGCACAGGTATGTGGTGGCAGAAATAAGTGGAGAGAGGCTGTCTAGGGTGGAGCAGATATTATTTAAGATATTAGTGTTAAGACACGTGGCAACCATGAGATGAGTGGTGTTGATGTGAGCTTTGAGTCCCATTCACCTAGTGCCACGGTGTAAAAAATAAAACTCCAATTAAGGGATTTCTCTCTCTCCACAGTCCAACTGAGCCCAGCCACAGGAGACCCTAATTGTTGTCTTCTGAAGCATCTTCTATCTTCCTGGTGGTGGTTTCTTGGCCGGGAAGAGTAGGTTCATAGAATCATAGAATTGTTTTGGTTGGAAAAGACCTTTGAAGTCATTGAGTCCAACTGTCAACCTAACACCACCATGGCCATTAAGGTTACAGCATGATCATTAAGGTTGCATGGCCATTAAGGTTGCAGCATGAGCCATTTCACAGCAATCCCAGGACAGAAGCACAGCGCAAAGCAAGTTCAATTAGGAGTCTGACTGTCTTCTGTTGCTGCTGGAGCAGAACTGAACGTGCCTGTGCAGGCAGGCTGCCAGAATCTGCCCACTCAGGTGCTTGGTGAGGTAGAAACCTAGCTGTGTGAAATTTTTCAGTTCTCATTCTTCCTGGACCTGTTTTATGTTACTTTGGAAAATATTTTGCAATGGTGCAAATTGAGAAGAAAACACCTGCCTTAAGGACAAGGGGATTCCTACTCCAGCATTGCATGCAGGCAGTTATACAGAAAGGCATAGGATGGTTAGCTCCAAGGTACTGGCTGATAACTGTTATATTGAGTAATTTGGCATTCATACACATTTTCTTGCTTATTACACTGAAAAATTAAATGCTTTGGTTTTGAAATACAAGCTAGATAGCAGAGAGGCATTTTTGTGAGACAAGGCTGACCATCTTTTGTATTAGAAACATTGGGTGGCTGTGTCAATCTGCTAGAGGTTAGGGAACCTTCACAGCAGGGTTTGGATAGGTTGGACCGATGGGCCAAGGCTAATTGTATGAGGTTCAACAAGACCAAGGGCCAGGTCCTGCACTTGGGTCATAACAACCCCATGTACTCAGCATTGGTGAGGCCACACCTAGAGTATTGTGTTCAGTTCTGGGCCTCTCACTTTAGGAAGGACATTGAGGAGCATGTCCAGCGAAGGGCAATAAAGCTCATGAAGGGTCTGAAGCACATCACCTATGAGGAGTGTCTAAGGGAGCTGGGCTTATTCAGTCTGGAGAAGAGGAGGCTGTCTACAACTATCTGAAGGGAAGTTGGAGCAAGGAGGGGGCCAGCCTCTTCTCCTTGATGACAAGCAACAGGACTAGAGGAAATGGTTTCAAGCTGTGCCATGGGAGCTTTAGGCAGTGTATTAAGAAATATTTCTTCTCTGAAAGGAGTGCCAAACATTGGAATGGTCTGCCCAGGGCAGTGGTGGAGCCACCGTCCCTGGAGGTCTTTAAGCAACATGTGGACCTGGCACTTAGGGACATGGTTTAGTGTTGACCCTTCTTTGCTGGGTTGAAGGTGGGACTGGATGATCTTTGAGGTCTCTTTCAACTAGATATGTTCTATGATTCTGTGAAAATCCTCAAACTCCTTAACAGTTTCAATATCCACAGCGTTACACACCTAACGTGAGCCATGTCGTTAATTAAAGGATTGTACCAGGAAGGAACTATGCTGCCACATGCTTAGTGGTCTTTTAGTGTAGTTGAGATAACTATAGTAGACTTGGATGATGCGAGTTTGAGTCTCAGCTTCATGGAAGCAGCAGCCAGCACTTTCTTCTACCTTTCCCTCACTCTGATCCATGTGTCCTTCCTGCCCTGAAAAAGTGGCCAAGCAGGCAGCTGCAGTGCAAAGCATAGCTGTGGAAGGAGAGATGCTTGCTAGTTGTCTTCAGTCTTCATGGCTGGAAGCGTCATGTCGCCTGGTTTTAGCTTCTCTGAGGGCAGGCAGCAATTCCAACAACTACTGGCATTTGAAAACAAAGGGGAGCCCTCCAAAATACCAGTGTTTATTCTTGGTAGGTCTCCTAGCAGTGTTTCTTCTTGGTAGGTCTGTTTAGAAAACTTCATCATACTCATTTGCTCAATTTGCATGTCTGAAAGGCTTCTGCTCAGTTAATTGGTTAAATTAATTTCTGCTGTTGTAAATGGAGGGCTGTGTTAAGAAGAGAACTGAAGTAATTTTACTTTACATTATTCTGTGTCATGGCACATCGTTTCTCTCTTACTCAAGGCAATTCATTTTGTGGTGCTGTCAAATAATATTTTGTGTCATATCCAGTCAATGTAGCTTTTACGATTTTTGCTGATATTTTACCAGTTTATTTAGTCCTCTAGATAATGGTCAATGGCCTTAAGTAGTCAAATTAACACCTGTATTTGAGCAAACCTCTAACAGTAACCTCAGGATGAAAAGCAATGAGAATCAATACAGCGAGTGTATTTTTAGGGATTATTGATGGATTGATGCGTTCTGGCCTTAACTGGAAGAGGCAGCATTGCCTCACAGCTGACTAAGATTAAGTTGCCAGTTACTGATAACTGCAGGCCATTACCTGCATACTATTTCACAAGCTCAGAGATGAGATGGAGACCTTTTATAGTCCTTAGCTGAAGAAACCGTGGCATTGGCAGGGTCTATAATGCCTGCCTGGCTGCAGGAAAATGCTCCGCTCTTCTCCAGCTCGTGCCAGCCCTTGCTGTGAGAATTGGAGACGATGCCGATTTGATTCAGCATTGCCCATTATTCCTGTAGGGATCTATTTGGGACAACTGAGGCACTAATGGCTTGTCTCCCCTGCCACCTCCCAAGGCAGCTCCGCAGAAGGTGGGAGCCATGTTGAGCTGTGCTGCTGTCAGCAAGCTGAGAGCTGTGGGTCTCCCCGCCACAACTCTCAATTGCTAGCAGGTTTCTCTCATTGCACCTCATTTGCATCTGGGACATCAATTAGCATGTTTGTTGAGGCTAATTGAATGAAACTCAATCATAGCTCTTAATTGCTTGACTATGTGAAAAGAAATCACATTAATGCAGCTAATTAAGTGTATGGCAATAGATGCAACATAATTAGGAGCGAAATGTAAAAAACAAGCGATGGCGAAGGTGCAAGCGCAGGGGTGCGGGGACTGGGGTGCTGGCTTCTCCTCTTAGCCACACGGTTGGAGAGGGTTCCCTTGCCTTTGCTGCTTGCCTTTTTTTTTTTTTTTTTACTTCTGCATTTCTGAATGATGAACATGGACAAGTTGAGAAGAAAAATGCAAATGGAGTTGCAATTACTACTTTTTCAAGCTGTTGAGGGGCAGAAGATGGCACTTCTGGGGTGGCCCACTGTTGAGTGGGCTCTAGGGACTTGTTAAGTGCTGTTTTAAAGTACTTGGCTTTGAATTACCCTCATGCCTTGTTAAAGGGTTTTTTCCCCCTTTTTTCTCGGATCAGCATTTTCTACAACTAACATCTAGGGGAGTTATATCTGTAACATTTGCATATCAAAATCAGGCTTGCTGTCTTCTCTTTAACACAGCATATTCCAGATGACAGCAAGACCCTCATCTGTTCTAATCTGATCAAACCCTCCATTGCGCTTCTGAAGCCGTGACATTATTTTGTAGTTTTAACTTTTATTCCCCAAGTGCAGATCAGAAGGAGCATGCACGGGGGCGGATGCTCCGCCAACTGGAAACTTGGTGCTTGCCTCTTCTCCTCAGGGAAATGCGGAGATTATCACTATGCATCTTGCACACAATGAAAGAGGCTTTATTATTTACATTTGATATATCCCTATAAATATTTAAGCTGACATTAATACCTATGTGGCATCTGTTGTGTTTGGGTACTTTCGAATAATAACGGTATGGCTACAACACATTTATTTCCTGCTTGCCAGCATTCATTTACTCTCTCAAAGGGTTTATAGCTCACCTAAGCCTGTTCTACTCTCAATTAAAAGGGCTTTAATAATACCCTGTAACATCTTACAAGTTGACAGGGTAGTAAGGAAACCATACATGCTATTCTTCTGAAGAATTTGGAATCAACAGCTCCTTCTCAAATTTAACTGGAGTGCGCTGGTTGTTGTACATGAAATAAAATGTGTCTCTTAAAAAGGGTACATGCTGAGGTTTAGTCACTATCTGATTACGCCTCATTTTAGAGCCCAGAAGCAATAAATGCTCAATTATGTTCTGCTTATCGTATTTTAATTTGTGAAGAACTGACACTGAACAAGAAAGTTACGCCAACTTAATAATTTATGGATGAAACCGTTTTGTTCATTTCTAGCTAACACTTAGTGAATGAATTTTTATTAATGGATTGCCTTTGTTTCTTTTGGCAGCAGAGCTCTGTATCCTCATCCCATAAATTGTTCAGATCCTGCCTTTTCACTGTTAATTCTCAAACAGCTGAGGGGGAAAAAAAAAAAAGGCTGGTGTGATAGCTTTGTTTTGGGTTTTTAATCTCAGATTAATGCATGCTATGAAGAAATGACTGCTGGTCTAGGAGTAGGTTTTTCATGTGTTGAGTGGAATATATAATTTGTATTGTAAAAACCATCAGGGGCAGAAGGATTTTAATGAGGGAGCTGATTGCTCTGTTTTTCATGGCAGCAGTGACCTAGACCTCAGGTATGCTTTTAATCCATGTAGCTATATACTTGAAAAAATCAATGCTCTGGTGGTGTACAGGTCTGTATGCTGCAGTTTTGGAACCAACCTAGTTAAATATTGGTAGTCTTTCATACAACACCATGTAATCTGGCCAAATCTTGTCCTGTATACTTGGACAACTGGGAGTTATGTCTTTGCTTGCAGATCTTTGTTCATGCAGTTGCCCACAGCATCACCCAGTCTTCTAAGATGACCAAGCTCTCTCTGTTAAGGAATTAGACTTTTTGCCCCAGGTGCTCTGTGTACAAGATTGCCCAAGAACACTGTTCCCTTGGTTTCCAGATTAACTCAAGACCTTAAGCCCAGATCTTTTCCCAATCTTTAGTTGAAACTACTGTTTTCATCTTGGGGCACATGTGTCCAGATGTACAATGCTCTTACCCCTCTTCACCCTTGATTTTTGTTGTCCTGTGCTACCTGCCTTGCACATTTTCTCATACAATACAGTCTCTTCTTTCTTGTCATGTCCTCATAGTAGTTCCAGTTCCATTTGTTTTTATTGGAATGCACGTAACAACAACCTTATGTACTGAGATGTGAAAACTTTGGTGTCTTGTGTACTGGAAATACGTCTTCTGCTATATGCCAGAATTGCTGCCTCAGCAGCTGTCTCACTTTAGAGAGTTGTTATTTGCCCTTTGATAAAGATACTCATGTCCATTTGCTTTTCTGTTTTCTCTCCTGAAGAAGCCCATAGGCAGTCTAGGGAAAGCCTTTGAAGCTGGAAAGCAGAATCTCGAGAGCCTCTTTTTCCAGAAGCTATTTACAACTTGAAGAACTTTCTCATGGATTTCTCAGGAAGCAGTGGTTTGTCTCCAGTCAGCTAACCACTGTCTTTCTGCAGCTAACTCGATTTTTTTTCTGTCTTTTTTTTCTCTATGGATTTCCCAAACAAGAATTAAGCAAAGTGTTTTCCACTTCTGGCTTTCAGCTTTTAGTGTGTTTATTCTAATCAGACATAATTTGCATATTTTTTTTCCCTTCTTTGATTTTTGTGTGGGTGTGGAGCAGGGATCACATTCTAATTAAGCAATGGTGTAATTGCAAAAACCTTACCAGTCAGTGCCCTTCTCTAACTTTTGTGCCTGCTGACCAATTCCAGCTGAATCTGAGCAATAAAGATACAAGTGTATAAAGCATTGGCAGAGACACAAATAAGTGTGCTCATGAGGGACTGTTAGCCTTGTCTTTTACTTTTGTTTGACACCTGCTGGCTGGTGAACTCTTACATGTGGCTCAGAACCAGCCACATTGTTAGTTACCTCTTACTCAGCTGGTAGTTGGAGAATGTGTTAGAAAACTCCAGGCTTTGGGGAGAATTTGTAGTGAGAAGCATGAAAGGGATTACTAAGAAAATGGAAGGAAAGGGAAAATCATATGGTGACTGCTGGCAGATGATGTAGTGCAAGTGTCTTAGGAAAACAGGTTTCATTGTTTCTATTACTTAAAACACTACCTGTTTAATATAGGGTTTGTTTGATTTAGTTTTTGTTCTTTTTCTTTTCCCCCTCTCTAACCAGGACTATATGCAGAACGTTCACGGGAAAGAAATTGACTTGCTGAGAACCACTGTGAAAGTCCCCGGGAAGAGGCCACCCAGAGCCACATCAGCCTGTGCACCCATTTCCAGTCCCAAAACAAATGGCCTCTCCAAGGACATGAGCAGTTTACACATCTCGCCCAATTCAGGTAAGAGAATGCCACGCTGAGTTATAAAGGGAAAGATTGCTCTTTCAGTGTCTGTGGGCAGCTGTCACGTACAGCTGGGATGGGGATGACATCAATTGATAACTTACAAATCTAAATGACCGCTGTTGTGTATTTTGTAAGCGCTGACTACTGGTCTGTCCTCCAGGAGAGATTCTAAGTTTCTAAGTAACCTTCATAGAATCGTATAATGGTTTGGGTTGGAGGGGAGCTCCAAAGTTCATCTAATCCAACCCCCATGAAGTCAGCAGGGACATCCTCCATTAGATGAGGTTGCCCAGAGCACTGGCAAGGCTGACCTTGCATATCTCCAAGGATGGGTACTCAACTACCTCTCTGGGCAATTGGTTCCAGTGTCCCACTACCCACATGGTAAATAACTTTCTCCAAATATCCAACTTAAATCCACTCTTCTCTAAATTAAAACTATTGCCCTTCACCCTGTCATTACAGGCCTCTTTAAACAGTCCCTCTCCAGCCTTCTTGTAGGCCCCCTTCAGGTACTGGAAGGCTCTTTCCAGAGTCTTATCTTCTCCAGGCTGAACAACCCCAATTCCCTCAGCCCATCCTTGTAGGGGAGGTATTCCAGCCCTCTGGCTATTTTCATGGTCTTCCTCTGGACCTGCTCAATCCCTCTTGTGTTGAGGGCACCAGAGCTGGATGCAGTACTCCAGAAGGGCTCTTACCAGGACAAAGAGGCAGTATCATCTCTCTTGATCTGCTGGCCACGCTTCTTTTGATGCAGCTTAGGATGCTGTTGGCCTTCTGGGCTGCAAGCACACCCTGTTGGCTCATGTCCAGCTTCTCATCAACCAGAGTTCCCATGTCTTGTTACCTTACACTTGCCAAAACTCTGCATAACATCACAGAAACTAGCATATGTGAAGAATTGATACAGCCTTTTGACTAATGGCCCAGGTCTAATGTTTTAGAAAGAGAGAAGATGTATCATTTGAAAGGGCTTTTTCAAGATCCCTGTTGGGATCCAGAGCACTTCTTTCCACCTTTAGAAGGATGCATAATTTTGGGCTTTACAACAGCAAGATTCTTCTCTAAAAAGCTATCTTAGTTTGTTTATGGAAGTAGTTTATCACTCCTTGTGAGCTCTGAACAAAGAATTTTATTGTTTGCTGAAGTACTTCTCCATACAGCTAAGTGGATTTTAAAAATTGCATTAAGGAAAAACATTTAAGTCAATTGATCTTGTAAAACATCATCTTATGCAGAACTCACACTGGTATAGTGCTGGTATGGTAGTCTTTTCAGCATGTTTGGGGTAGCCTCCATAAAGTGCCAAGTGCCTTTTGCATTTATGATCGACATAGACACCTCCGGTGTGTGCCAACAGAGCTATCCAGACACACTTCTGACCCTGTGCAGTACCCATTACACAGGTGAGATGAGCAGCCGTGGAAAAGAACTAAATCACCCTGCTCTTCAAGAGCCTTCTCTTGCATGGTGGTAGTTATCTTGTGCTTCAAGTCAAGGTGCAATTCCTTTCATTTTCCTCCCCTATTTTAGGAGAAAAGGGAGGAAAAAAACAAGGAAAGTTAAAATTCAGCTTGTGGCTTTACAGTGGTGCCACTGAGCAGACATCCCTGGAGATCTTTTGTGGCATCTTGTATTAGTTTGGCCTGGTGCCTGAAATACCTGGAGCTGTGATGTCATCACAGTTCTCAAGTTGTAGCCAACCCCTCAAGACGCACAGCTGGTGTTGTCACTGGAAGAGTTCATGGGACAAAGTTATTCATGGTTGGTTTGTTTGTGCCATTTTGCCATTTAGTTTAGATGACTGGGTGCAGGGAGTGGTTTTGGTTTTCAACATGTTCCATAATTTAGGAAAGAAAAGTGCTGGTCTGAGTCAGTAATCAAGCAGCAAGACCTTTAAATAAGAGAATTCTGCTTGTACAACGTTTGAACTTAGGCAAAAATTGCTTGATTGTTCTAGGGAGGTATCCACAGATACATACTAATATAAAGCTTACAGCATGGTATTTACATGTTTTGGCATATGCTTAGATTCCCAGGTCAGAGCTTGTACATGACTTAAAGCAGTATTTCGTGTTTCATGTTGTTTCAGGACTCTGCACTTTGTAATGCTTTCTTTACATGAAACTGTACAGCAGACAGCACTCTGGCAGTGGTGATAGCTGCCGTTTATGTGTCTTGGCTAGTCTGAGGTTGTATTGCGCAGCAGTTCCTTTAAAACACAGAAGTTAATTGTGTTAGAGCAAATGCTGGAAAATAGCTCTGCCTTTAGGTAGCAGTTTTCAAGTAACATGGTGGGAGTAGTTGAAGCTTTCCTCCCTCTTGGCTTCTTTATCATGTTCCTTACAAATACCAGAAGATTGTTGAGGATGGCTGATGACTACAGCTCAAGAGATAAACCATAGTTAAGTCTTAATATAATTAATGCACTCCTAATGTATGGAATAGTGGTCTCCAAGTGAAGTTGAATCTGATTGCTCTATCATTACCTACTTGAATACCTTAATTTTGTTTCTCATGCTGTACTGATCCTTCTTTAATTTTAAGCCAGTTATTGACCTGCTTTTTCTTTTTTTTTTCTTTTTTTTCTTTTTTTTTTCATGATTCTCTTCCCACAGATAAAATAAGCATTGATGTCTATAATACCTCTAGAGTTAGCTGGAAGCATAACAGCTTTGCAACATCTTTATGATTTACTGGGGGGAACAGGGCAAGACAGGCTGGACTGAAAGCTTTGTGCTCTACATGACAGCCAGCCAGCCTATTCATGCCTCACTACCTGTTGTCCTATGCCCACTTTGGGAGTCAGAGGATATAGAAAGGGAATGGCTAATGTTTTGGGTGAGAGAAGGTGTAGACGTCTCTGTAAGGCTGTGTTTCATTCGTTCAGCTGCATACGCAGAGAGTAAGACTCACTGTAGCAGTTCTCCTTTTGCTTCTGAAATTTGTGTTGGTATGTATCTCTTCTTTGGAGTTTTTGTCTACAGAACTCAGTACTTTACAGTACTGAGTGCTCAGCTTGTGAAGTGCTGGGAGGGCTTCTGTTACCTCTACAGTTATCTGTCATGCAATTAAAACATTTGCAAATTATCCCTTGCAGCCTGTAATGCTGTCTCAGAGCTTATTCTCAGTTGTTATTGCTGGCAAAATGTTATCTTCATCTTGCATGGTCCTTTAAAATTGATTGTAGGGCTGAAATTGTTGCTAGATATTCATTGGGTAGCTTCAGTACACAGATCTGCTGTATGAAGGAGGTTTGGACTAAATACTGAAAGAATCAGAACTTGCTAGCTTTTGCTTTCTTGGGCTTACAAATCCATTACATCCTCAGTGCTTCATATGTTAGCCCTTCCCCAAAATAGTGATATTTTATGTTCTTCTGTGTTTTTGCCAGCGCAAACTTGGCACCTGAAGCAGAGTGACATTTGCCATGTATTTCATTTAATTGTTTGACATGGTCAGGAGCAGACTCATTTTCCTTCTACTATTATGTAACAGTGTACAGGCTGGTGAAAAAGCTAAGCTACTAGAAGAATATCACTGCTCAATTAAAACGCCGCCATTTCAGATTGCCTCTGGAAATAAAATTCATTGTCTTTGCTTATACCAGGTGATAGCCCAACTCCACTAAAATATTTCCGAGGTGAGATTGCCTATTTTCCACTCCTTTGTGTTCCTAGAAATGTCAACTTATTTCCATTCAAACATCAAAGCCAAAAAAGAAAATGCATTTTTATTGTTGAAATGGTCAAATAGTGTTTATCTTAAATCATGTCTTCAGATATGAAGACATCAGTAATCTATTATTAGACACTTTTGAGAAGCTACCCCTTAAATAAGGATTTCAGTGTCAACTGTGATGATAAATACATGCGTTATACATCTCTGTCCTGGTTTGAGTCAGAGCAGGACTACTTTTGTTCAGTGATTTTAGGTTTCAGCTCAGTCTGTTCTTAGTGCCTGCATTTGCTGCAGTTCAGGGCATGTTTTCACAGACAGTGGCTGCTTCTGGCTGTCACAACACTTGATGATTATAGTTAGTACCAAGGACTGGTGTGCAGACCAAGGTCACTGCCAAATCTTGCGTACCATGTTGCGGTGTACAGAGTGAAAGGTTGCACCTGTGTGGGGGAGCAGACAGGATAGGTGACCCTGAGCTGACCAACAACGTATCCTGGTCCATATACTTGGTAAAAAGCTGGGGGATCACAAGGGCTAAGGTCTCTTCTTCAATGGCCAGTGTCTGAGGAGGACTCTGTCCTTTCTGCCTTTGATCCCCATCCATGAATTCCTGAATCCAGTTCCAGAATCTAGTTCCCATTGGCTAGAGAGTCCAGTCTGGGACTTCTCCAGAGCCTGCCCACAGCATCAGTAGTGACTGTGTTGCAGTTGCCATCAGAGGGGTTGGAGTCAAGGTTGGTTTTGTGTATGTTTGTATATATTTTGTTCTGTTGTTGTTATTCTCATTAAAGCTGTTTTAGTTTTCTTTTTCAATCCATCAGTGTCTCTCTTCTTTATTCCCTTTGCCTTCCCTTTGGGAAGGGAGAGGGGTTAATAGAGAGCATCTGTCACTCATTCAGTGGCTGGCCCAGCCCTAACCCTTGACAGTCAATTTGATTGTCTGTAACTGACATGTTTTAAATTCATTCTTTCATGAGTGTCCAACAGATATTTTCTCTGTCTCTTAGTGCAGTTTCTTGTGTTTTGGGTTAGATGCCAGCACATCAGATGGTCTCATGGGGAGACAAAGGCAAAGTCTCTTACTGGATTATAAAATATGTGCTACAGGGAAGCTATTGCAGAGATTGGTACCCTTCAGCATAGGTGCCAAGCATAGCATGTGGGCAGACTTGGCATAGCTTGGGTCAGGGAGGAGGAGCAGTCATCTCTCAAGGGGCGCTTTGGGGATAACGTTTATTGCCTTGCTCCTGCTTGATTTGTACAGGAATGGTCATTTGTATCTCAGGTTTCTGTGAGGCAGTGCTTGACATAAACCTCAATCCATTAGAGAGATCAAAACTTTATTCATCTTCTCTTCTAATCCCAACCACAGTATGTGAGGCAATAGGGCATCTTGAGCTCTTCCTTCTTATCACATTTCCACTCTCTAAAGTCTTCTTGGACCTAAGTGATCATTTCCATCAAACATGTTCAGTCTTGTTTAAGCCTGCTTTATCAAGCAAGTACCCTACACACAAATTGGTAGGGAAAATAACACAAAAAGCCCTGAGTTGAAATAACAAGGTTAATGACAAAAATACAATATCTTACCTATTTCACAGAAATGCAAAAGCAGAAACAGTAGCAGAAGCCAGTGATAAAATGACCCCCACCCCTGAAGCCCACAGCCAGCTCAGCAGAAAAGATCACCCCAAAATCAGAAACTGGAACTAGCAACTGGAACAGGAAGCCTCTCATGTCACAATCTGCAATTCATGTCCCATGATACTTTATTGCAGCCAGCACTTTCATTTTAAAGCTGGCGTGATGTCAGCACGGTATTGAATACTCGCCAGCAGATTCAACTGACTGAACCCATGACATTCCTACATGCTTAAGGGTGATGAAGATCTTTCCCAAAGTGCTTCCCATAGCATCACTATGAGAAGAGTAGAAGGAGTTAGGCTAACAATGGTGATGTGAATTCGAGAGGGGTGTAATCAGTTATTTAGTGATAAGATTCAAGGAGGCCCTGGGCAACCTGGACTAGTTGGAGATGTCCCTACTGACTGTGACTTAGATGACCTTTGAAGGTCCCTTCTGGCCTGGACCATTCTATGATTTGAACAGCCAAGCATAAAGTTAAAGGTTTTTGTTAGATCCATTTGATAGATGTCACATGCAGAAGGAAAAGTTTAAATGCCTGTCACTCCTAGCACAACAAATTTAGTAGTGCTTTGTGACACTTCTTGTCTGAATAAGGTTGTGTTTTCTGGTTTTAAAGACTGTTTGATAAGCAGACATATAATAACCATCTCCTAGTGACAGCTATCTCAATCTGTAAATGTGTTTACATACCAAACATCTGGAAGACAATAATCTCTGCGAAATAATCATCTTAACAACAAAAAAAAACTCAACAAGTTCCAGTCCTTCTTGATGTAAAAAATATAAAGACCTATATGAAGACAGAAAAATGAAATTACTCTTTCCTGATGAGTTTCCACACTGAGACATTTTCTTCCATATTTAGAGTCATGGTAGTACAACAATCAAATTGAAAGTGAAACCCAAGTGAGAAAAAATAGGATTTTGTGTACCCTGTTAGAAAGCAGACAAATCAGTAGAAGGCAAGGCTGCTTCTGCTATTGCAAAGCCAAACACCTTACCTGGAGAAAGATTGACTTTTCTCTCCTAGAAGTTTTTCCATGACACCTTAAAAGTTGAAAATTGATCTTTGGGCTTTCTTGGGCTCTTGGAGGTGCAGTTTGGGGGTTATCCTGTAAGAACTGGATGCTGTGTTACCACTTATCCCAGGCAATACAAGGATGTGGGGTATTGTTTGAGTTTATATGTATGTGTAGGGTTTAAATAACAAAAATTGTAACTATATCTTTATGAATGGTGCTTGTACTTCTGTACTAACTTGTCAGGAGAATCTCTGAGTTGGGCAAGATGGAAGTTTAATCTAAAGTTATGATACTTTTGTGGTGTCTTCGAGTTGTTGAGTGCTTAAGTAACTTAAATTAAATTTACATGGCAGTGAACATTATTCCATTGATGAGTCCCAGTTGGAAGTACTGGTAACTGGTGGACTTGCTCAGTCCCAACTTTACCTAACAGTAGGTAGCGTATAGTGGCAATGTCCTAAAGGTCAGTTGTCCTGTAAGACAGCCACTGACCAAGGCTCTGTGCCTTTTTGAAGCTGGCTCAGTTCTTGATGACTTTGGAGTATGTGTGGGTGGGGATTTTAATTACTCCCAAGTTGGACTGGATTTGAGCTGGTTAACCTTAAGGTGAACTTACCCCCTGAAATCTCCCAGGAGCCATTTATTTCTTCTCCTCTACAAACAACCCAAAGCCTTAGCTGCAGTGAGAGCCACTGATGTAGAAAGTTCACATCTAAAAATAGCTTATGGTGTAGAGATATATTGTTTCCTGATTAACACTTCATTTAAATAATTTGGTGCTATTAAATTTACTTACAATAGTGACTGTACAGTATGTGAAGTATCCTGAAATGTGTTAGCTCTGTAGTCATTGTTAAGTATGGTGAAGGTTGTTATCTGCTAACTGTATGTGACATTTCAGACATGTTATAAGAACAGCATCCTCACATTTTTATAAATGTGAGTTTTCTATCTGTTATTAATTGTGATCATCTATCAAATTAACACAGTGGTCATTAAGTAATCTTACTTTACACTGAAGTGCTTGGAATCAGGCTGAGTTGGAATAGACTTCCTTCTAGATTTTTCTTTTAAAAAGACAGAGAGTGGGTGTTTCAAGTAGACCAGTATTCCTTCAGAGTAAGATTACTGACATGATATCTTTACGTTCTAATACCTGTCTAATTATTCTGTTCTTTAACCACTACATTTTTTAATTATTTCTTTTTTAACATTTTAAGCCTGACATCTGCAGCCCTACCTGTCACGTTACCTGAATTAATAACTGCTGAGTCCAGTATTGAAAGCCAGTGCCCCCTGAAGTGTGGCGTGCTATACGCAGGAGGGAAAGCATGATGGAAAACTGTGGTTAGGATCGCTCCTCTGTTGTGATGCATTGTGAATTCTAGTCTCATTCTGAAGTATGCTGAGCTCATTGGTGTTTTAGGCAGCATCAAAAGCAGTGTGCCCAGCAGGTCAATGGAGGACATTCTGCCCCTCTGCTCTGCTGAGACCCCACCTGTAGTTCTGTGTCCAGCTTGGGAGTCCTCAGCACAAAAACAGTCATGGACCTTGTAGAGTGAGTCTAGAGAACACCTCAAAAATTATCAAGGGGCTAGAAAATGCTCTTGTATAGAAAGGCTGAGAGGCTTTGGGTTGTTCAGCTTGGAGAAGAGAAGGCTCTGGGGAGACCTTATTGTAGCCTTTAAGTACTTAAAAGGGGGCTACAGGAAAGGTGGGAACAGGCTTTTTAGCACGGTTTATTATGATAGGGCAAAGAGCAATAGTTTCAGACCAAGAGCGCGTCGATTTAGATTAAATATTAGGAAGAAATTCTTCACTGTGAGGGTGGTGAGACACTGGAACATTGAGGCTGCCCAGAGAGGTTGTTTACGCCCTGTCCCTGCAAGTGTTCAAGGCTACATTGGATGGGGCTTTGGGTAACCTGGGCTAGTGGAAAGCATTGCTACCCATGGCAGTGAGGCTGGGCTAGATAACCCTTAAACGTCCCTTCTAAACCAAGCGATTCTATGATTTTTGTCTTTTGTAGATGATGGAATAATATTTTTTTTAATTGGAATTTACTGTGAAGTTTCAGATGTGATGATGAATAGATGTGTGTATCAAGCCAAGAGCTTGCTAATATAGGCAACTGCTCCAGGTCTATATAGATCTTCAGTGCCTTGGCAAACAAATGCAGAGCTGAGTTCTGATTTCTTGAATGTGCTCTGAATTCCTTGTTTAAAGGTGACTGAGGTTGTTTGCTGAAACAGTGTGTGACTTGACAGTTCCAGATTTTTTCTGGTGGAGTTCTTAAAAGGCCAGAGGTTGGTAGTTATTTGCTACTAATTTTGCAGTCTGATACAGTATGTGAAGTGGCTTGATGTGAAACGTTTTCTGCTCTTCAACTTGAGAATGAGTTTTATGGTTTTGCCACAGATCACAAATGCAAGTTTGTGACTTACTTTTGCTATTAATCACCCAAGTCAATTTTCCATTTGGTTGAGTTTGCTGTTAGTTCAGTGATATACAGCTGTAGCAAATGAAAGGAGAAATTGTCAGTTTGCTCCTTCAAAAGGAAAGAAAGCCCAATTTTAAGTGCACCAGAGATTTCCCTTTCATCCCACTAGAGGGGGGATCCCTCAAGTTCATCTTTTCTAGTTCATCTGGACTAGGATTTGCCCTTAGAGAAAGAGTATTTCACTGTTAGTACTGTACATCACTTAATATTGGAGGGGGAAAGGAGCAGGGCAACTATTGGTGTGGGTGAAATAAATATTTGATTAAAAGCTTGCATTTGTTAAATATTGAAATAAATTTGTTTGCTGAGGTTTTTCTCTTTAGGGAGAGAAGGAAACAATGAACTGTCTTAGGACTCTTGAGGTGGGCAAAGGGTGCCTATCTCCAATGGTGATTAGATAGATAGAGGATAGAAACATGTCATGAAGCTTCGGGCAGATGACTGTAGCTGCCGGACAAGATAGAGTCGGAGCTGCTCAGCCTGTGCCTGTTTCATTCTGGTCGATTTTTCATGCCTCCCTTGTGCCGTATCCCAAATAAAATCACAGATCTGTCTTGTCCACCCGATGCAGTCTGGCCGAGGCTGTGATGGTTACACGTTGCAATACTAACTGGTTGGCTGCGAAGACCTTTGCAGAATTGCTCATTCTTTTTCCCCCAGTGATTTTAAAATATTAAAGCCATCAGGAGGGTTGATGCTGATTTACCAAAAGGGAAAAAAAATTCACAAATGTGTTTTGAGTATTGAACTGCCATTGACATCTAAAGTCCCAACCATGCTGTTTTCCTCCACACTCCAGCAATCAGGACATCCAGCAAACCCATAAAAAACCAAACTAATAGCATGAATATTCAGTGACCTAGAATACTAATTATTGTCATGAATATTAATGTGATCGGACTTGCTTTTTCCTCTTCTCTTTCTCTCTGGCATTTTTTTTTCCTTTTTTTTCACCACCACCACTCCCCCCCCCCCCTTTTTTTTTTCCACTCAGCCAGCTCTAAAGATGGACCATAATGAGAGCATTTAAGAGAGAGAGCGCTCTCCGCCGTGACAGGGACCGGGGTAATAAGGAGAGCTTGATTAACGTGGTGCACTTGGGGGAGAGATGAGAAGATTCACGTGGGCCTGTTGTGGGGGAGGCAATGAGGCACCGGCGGCTGTGTTGCTGCTCCCTCAGATTAATGAGGCCTAAGAGTGCATTAGGAACAGTGACAAAGGTTTGATCTAATGGGCTCAGTCATTTTTCCTTTGAGTGACAGACGCACAGAAGTAATTGGCTGTGCAGAATGGCAGCTCATTGGCAGTACTTAAGGATACATTATCCCTGTTGTGTGGCCCGCAGAGGCTGTTTATCAAAACTGCTCACACTGCAGACATGCATTCACTTAGCTGCTGTTACAGTAGCAATAGCTATAAAAAAAAAAAAAGTCATCTTGCATTGGTATCCATTGTCTCGTTTTCGAAAATAAAGTTTCTTTGTTCCATCTTCCAAAGTCTGGAGGGTATCTGAATACCGACAGTCATCCCTCCCCATTCTGAAGATGCTCTGGTTGTAGCTCACAGCATCTGGGGAGGTTTGTAGGCTTGTGGAAAGCTTCCAAAGTCAGTATTGGATACCGACACTTGGCCCTGCTCATCCCAAAGTTGCTCTAGTTGCTGCTCACAGTATCTGAACAGGTTTATAGACTTGTGGAAAGTTCCCAAAGTTAGTTCAGGTAATCTCACCAGCTTCTGATGTAGGTCCAGCACACAGGTAAGACGCACACACACCCCTGCCCACTCTCCCAGTTTGTTACTGACAGCCTCCACAGACAGTTAAAGGGATTAGGAAGCATTTTACATCGTTTGCCTCAGGCCTCTTTGCATGCTTCACTTTACACATGGAGCTGCATAAAACCTCAGAATTATTTGGTTTTGCACTGTTGTTTTTTGCAAAGTTAAATTCACAATTGTTAACAGGATTTGCAACCAAATAACAGCAATAAAAAGAAAAGCCAAAGTAAAATGGTCATCTCTGGGTCTTAAAGATGTAGTCACTTAACAGGCAGGTAACCTCAATCAGGACATGCCCAGAAAGCAGAGCATACATTGTTTATTACTGTTATTTGTTCAAACTAAAGAAAACATAGTGAAATGCTTGCTGGAAATGAAAATCACACTTTGATCCCATCAGAGTACGTAGTCTGGGATCTTGAGCAGAAGCTCTTGGTGAAGATTTTGGGTTTAACTTTTCTTTTAGAAGGTATGTATCTTATAATGATTTAATTTTCCTCCACACATGCTGTGTTGGTTTGGCATTGTGACCGTTTTAGGCTCACCACAACAGGCATGCTCTGAGAACAGTAGCTTTTCTTGTTATACTCCCAGCACCATGTCCTTCACTGCCAGGGTATTTCTTGGCATTGCCTTGTTCATTACCATTGACCCTTCTCAGTTTACCCACTCCTAATCACACCCCGTTTGCAGAGGCTGCCCTGCCAGGCTCTGTGAGATGGAAAGTCTTCCTCTATTAATAGCTACTTATCCTCAGGAAATTTGTTCAGTAAATAAATGCTTCTGGAAAAAAAATATTAAAAAATCTTAAAACTAAGTACAACTCACAAGCAAGTGGTCTGCTACAGTATTGGAACTGGTTGTCATCATTATTGAAGGAGAGTTTCAATACTAGAACCAGTATGTTTTTGAAAGGTGCTGTTCTCTCACTGTTTCTCACTCCACGTATGAGTAACCTCAAGCCCAGAGCAGAAATGATGTGTTGTTTGCACAGCGCCATTAGATCAAAATAGAACCCATTGCAATACTTCAGTATATTTTCCCATATTAATAGCCCTGCTCCCACAGCTGATTATCTTGAGAATGTAGCCAGCTAGTGCTCTGACATGTGGGCAATACCTTCCTTTCCAAGGTGGACTTACTCTACTCAGTCAGAAAGTCAAGGAGCTATAAATAACAGTTTTCCCAGCTTTCAGTGCAGGGCATAATCTCCGGAGCAGGGAATGGAAGATGCACCTGTATAAGTTGAATACTGGGATCTGAGGCACCAAACTGTTGGAACCCATAAGAGCAATTGCCAAATGTTCTTCAGCTAAAGCAGGAATTGTCCCAATATTTGTATTTATAGGCAAAGGAGAAATCAGAAGCTGGCACAGCCTGGATGGTCAGCAACTTCTTAGGAATGATTTGTCCACCAGAAAGATTTTTGTACAACCCTAGGAATCGATTCATTAACAGAAGCAGAATTGAGAAAGGGGAAGGGAATTGAGTCAGTCATCAGTCATCATGCAGATGACACCAAGCTGGGAACAGGTCTTGATCTGTTAGAGGGTAGGAGGGCTCTCCAGAGGGACCGTGACAGGCTGGACAGATGGGCACAGTCAAACATGATGGCATTCAACAAGTCCAAATGCCAGGTGCTGCACTTCAGCCACAACAACCCAATGCAGCACTACAGGCTGGGGTCAGAGAGGCTGGAGAGCAGCCAGACAGAAAGGGACCTAGGGGTACTGATTGACAGCTGGCTGAACATGAGCCAGCAGCGTGCCCAGGTGACCAAGAAGGCCAATGGCATCCTGGGCTGCATCAGAAATAATGTGGTGAGCAGGAGCAGGGAAGTCAATGTGCCCCTGTACTCAGCACTGGTTAGGCCACATCTTGAGTCCTGTGTCCAGTTCTGGGCCCCTCAGTTTAGGAAAGATGTTGACTTGCTGGAAGGTGTCCAGAGAAGGGCAACAAAGCTGGTGAGGGGTTTGGAGCACAAGCCCTATGAGGAGAGGCTGAGGGAGCTGGGGTTGCTTATCCTGGAGAAGAGGAAGCTCAGGGGAGACCTTATTGCTGTCTACAACTACCTGAAAGGAGGTTGTAGCCGGGTGGGGGTTGGTCTCTTCTCCCAGGCACCCAGCACGTGAACAAAAGGACACCGTCTCAAACTGCGCCAGGGGAAGTTTAGGCTCAAGGTGAGGAGAAAATTCTTCACAGAGAGAGTTGTTAGCTGTTGGAATGTGCTGCCCAGGGAGGTGGTTGAGTCACTGTCCCTGGAGGTTTTCAGAAGGGGATTTGTTGTGGCACTTGGTGCCATGGTTTAGTAGTCATGAAGTCTTGGGTAACAGGTTGGACTCGATGATCTTTGAGGTCTTTTCCAACCTTATTGATTCTATGATTCTATGGTCTTTAAGCAGCTAGCAAAGTGGCCTCTTTCAGTTTCCTTCCTGAACAAACTTGAGGGAGTAGTGTGGGGTCTGAGCTTTGCACAGGCACCCACCAGCCAATCTAATGTACTTGATGGTGCCTTTTACTGAATTAGAGGGCATTTCAAGAGTAGGCAGTATTCCTGCAACATAAATTGACCCAACGTGATTTGAAACAATTAACCCTCTGATATCAAGAGTCAGGATTTCCTGACCCTCAACTCTAATGTATTTTTCATTAGTTCTAACAGCTGGTGAGCACAGCCCTCTGGCCTTAAGAGGTTTTATTTCTTTTTTTTTTGGAGAAACTCATCGTGAGCATGAAGAGTGTAACACAAATAAAACGTGGCCATAGTGAAAGCATAGCAGTAGGCTGTAGTTCATCTCATTCAACCTTTTGGTGGTCTGTTCAGCCTCTCCCTGCAGGTCTCATATGTGTGGAAAAATACAGTTCTGCTTCGTGACTCTTGCAGTGTCTGCTAATCTCATAAATTCAAGAGAATGTTAGTTGCACTCCTGAATGCAACTTCTTGCACTAAGTGATTTGTTTGGGAGAGATGATGAATAAATGGAGGCCACCTCCATGTATTTAAGTCACTTGTATCTCACTTTATGGGGTATAGTTGTGCCTTACGTTAATTCCACATTTGTAATTAGTAGGTGGCATTACTAGGCAAGGCTTAGTATCAAGTGATGTGTCTGTTCCACCACCTGTGCTGTCAAGTAATGAATTGCTATTTTATTTTTGTTCAGTTAAAATACAGTGGAAGAGCAGTTGCTAAAGTGCTGTCCACCAGACTTCCATTACAAGAGCAACATGTCCAAACTGCTGAATGGTTTATTTTTTTTCATTGGTCAGGTTGCTGCTTATATGTTAGATAACATTTATCTTAAAAGTTTATTGTGTGTTTCGTTAACATCTGTGTAATGCAGGGGCTTTATTTTGGGGGTTTCATGGACAAGATGCACACTTAGCATCTTCCGTGGTCCTGTGTTTGTGTAAATCTTTGTCATTTTCATAGAGCATTTCTAAGTATTTTCATCTGATGTTGCATTTTGGGTCTGCTTTGTAAATCTGAAAATCTGTGAAGGGAGAGCCAGAGTAAGTCCCTCTGTGCATAGGAAACTGAGAAAGTTCTGCCTCTAGTGTGTGTTTCTGTCAACCTCATAATACATCCACACACACACACAGAGGCATGCCCTCCTCTGCTTAATTCCTCTTATGCTCTTTGCTGTTGGCAGCTATTTACACCAAATAGATGGATGTATAAATTGAACTTTGTGGAAGTAAAGATCCTCTTCTGCTGAACGCTGACCATGGAAATTACCTGGACTCTTAATTTGGATGAGTTTTGTAAAGCTTAATTGTTTGAACGTTTTGTAAGTACAATCTTAATGGGGTATTTTATAATATCAGAAAAGATAGTTTTAATAAAGCTGTCTAGAGCTAAAAAGAGGAACTCATCCTTTGATGCTCCTTTGGTAGATGAAAACATTTTTGTTCAATAGGAGACCAGCATCTTTTTTTTTTGCTCATTTGAGACCAGTTCTGGCAACATACTGATATTCATTCAAATATAAATGCCATATTCCCTTTGAAATGCAAATTGTTTAAAGAAAAATAGCATATGGTAGAGGTAAGTACCTTTTCAAATCAGCTCCCACACTTTAGGGATGTAAGTACAGCTAAAATTATTCTTTGGAAAGAATCTGGATCCTTTGACACATTGAAGCTTGAACTAATCAAGGCTTCCCAGTAAGCATATACACATATCCATATCAAGGAAACAGTGCTGAGAATACATGGATTAGCATAGTAATTTAACTGCCCCCTGCTAATCAACTTAAGCAACCAGCTGATGCATATATGATGTATTTGAGGAGGCACTTGCCCCACTCTGGAATGGGCCAGGTAGCTGACCATGGATTTCATGATAACGTCAAGATAGGTATCTGTCTGTCTCCTTACAGATATAGCTGTGTGTTGTGCGTCAGTGGGGAGACAACAAATGCAGAAGGTATCAAGGCACTGCTTAAAAGAGCTTGATGTGAAGGCTTCCTGTGCCCGCCCCTATAAAGAGTGTTTACTTTCCAAGGAGTATTGCTGACCTCCACTTTGTAACAGTCTCTCACTTGTCTGCTAAAAGACTGAGAGGATTTCTGTTGCTGAGGCTTTATCCTTGAGCAAAAATAAAAGCAGTTGCTTTGTGGAGGTCTGGATTGGGGTTTGCCTGGTAAAGGTGGGAAAAACCATAGGACCATTTTGTAGGAGTTCTATGCAGCATACAAAGTGTGCAAGAACAGCAGTTGACTTCCAGCGGTCCTTGTTTTGGTGTGACAGCATTAGTGCCTACTGGGGTGATGGAATATATGTCCTGGGCATGCTGCAATTAGACTGAGAAGTGGGGAAATTAATAATGAATTGGGAAATAATGATTTTTAAATAAGGTTGTAAATAACAAGTTTGTGCTAGAGCTGAGCACGTTCAGGAAAGGGCACATTCTGTTTGTTGTACTCCAGCCCTTAGATACCCATGGATTCTGTCTGGCATGGTCAAATTTGTCATGAAGGTGGAACTTAACCTTGAATAAATGTTATCGTGAGGGTTGCAGGTAGCAGGACTATCAGACTACGGCAGCAGAACAGATGGAGCTAAGCTGGGTTGCATCATTGATCAGTAAAGTATTACATGATGAGACTTGGTGCCTGTTCCTCACTAGCAGCCTGTACCTTTCAGAAATATGAAGTGAAAGAAAAAAATCATCTTCCTAGGTTTATAGAATGTCACTTCCTCAGCAGGTTAATGTCATACCATGAGATGGCATTAAGGTGAAAGTACAGGTGCTGACATGATGTAGAAGTCTTGATACTACCTTTTTAAGGTTTTGCTTTTGCCATCAAGGTTAGAAAACGACTGGACACTTTGTTCAACAGCTTGTGAACTAGGCAGGAAATGTCAGCACACAACTGTTGGTGCTCTCTGCAACTTAGCCACGGTGGACAGGGGACTAAGCATGTGTCATCCAGGCAACCACGTCTAGCAATTGTTTCCATTTTCTCATGATACCTAGGAAATGTTCCATCTCAGCTTTCACACATGAATTTTCTCCTTCATGATCTTTGTTGTGAAGATACTCTTGCAGAAATTAGTCACACGTAGATTGTTATTTTACTAGGTGGAGTGTGAAAGATGGCTAAAGGCTGAAAGTTCACCTTTGTGGCGTTGCTCTTGAGTTTAGATACTTGTGAAAAAATAGATTGTTTCCAAAGCCAGTTACCAGTAATAAGATAAAGGTGCCCCAAAAAGTGCCCTAAACAACTCTGACTGTCTTGGCAGTCTTCGATGGTTCTTTTCTCATTTACCAAAATCCTTTTGAAGTGGGGTCCCAGAACTGTGCAACGAGGGCTGGTGAGAGGCCTTGAGCAAAAGCCCTCCGAGGAGAGGCTGAGGGAGCTGGGATTGTTTAGCGTGGAGAAGAGAAGGCTCAGGGGAGACCTCATTGCTGCCTACAACTACCTGAAGGGGAGTTGTAGCCAGGACGGAGCTGGTCTCTTCTCTCAGGCAACCAGCACCAGAACAAGAGGACACAGTCTCAAGCTGCACCAAGGGAAGTTTAGGCTCGAGGTGAGGAGAAAGTTCTTCACTGGGAGAGTCTTTAGCCATTGGAATGGGCTGCCCAGGGAGGTGGTGGAGTCACCATCCCGGGAGGGGTTCAAGAGGGAATTGGATGTGGCACTTGGTGCCATGGTCTAGTCATGAGGTCTGTGGTGATGAGTTGGACTTGATGATCTTTGAGGTCTCTTCCAACCTTGGTGATTCTGTGATACTGTGAACTGAGTACAGTGTTTCAGATACCCATCATGGTGTGCCCTGCTAGTGGTTTCTGTTGAGTACAGTGTTATGACACTTTCTGGCATCTATCGATGATTTGGACAAGGGTATTGAGTCCATCATCGGTAAGTTTGCAGATGACACCAAGCTGGGGGCAGGTGCTGGTCTGTTAGAGAGTAGGAGAGTTCTGCAGAGGGACCTTGACAGGCTGGACAGATGGGCAGAGTCCAATGGCTTGAGATTCGACACATATAAATGCTGGGTTCTACACATTGGCCACAACAACCCCATGCAGAGCTACAGGCTGGAGTCGGAGTGGCTGGAGAGTGGCCAGGCAGAAAGGGACCTGGGGGTACTAGTTGATAGTAAGCTGAACATGGGCCAGCAGTGTGCCCAGGTGGCCAAGAACGCCAATGGCATACTGGCCTGTATCAGGAACTGTGGCCAGCAGGAGCAGGGAAGTCAGTGTGCCCCTGTACTCAGCACTGGTTAGGCCACACCTTGAGTGCTGTGTCCAGTTGTGGGCCCCTCAGTTTAGGAAAGATGTTGAGTTGCTGGAAGGTGTCCAGAGAAGGGCAACAAAGCTGGGGAGGGGTTTGGAGCACAAGCCCTGTGAGGAGAGGCTAAGGGAGATGCGGTTGCTTAGCCTCAAAAGAGGAGGCTCAGGGGAGACCTTCTTGCTCTCTACAACTGCCTGAAGGAAGGTTGTAGCCAGGTGGGTCTCTTCTCCCAGGCAACCAGCACCAGAACAAGAGGAAACAGTCTCAAGCTGCACCAGGGGAAGATTAGGCTGGATGTTAGGAAGTTCTTCATAGAAAGAGTGTTTGTCCATTGGAATGGGCTGCCCAGGGAGGTGGTGGAGTCACCATCACTGGATGTGTTTAGGAAGAGACTTGATGGGGTGCTTGGTGCCATGGTTTAGTTGATTAGATAATGTTGGATGATAGGTTGGACTCGATGATCTTAAAGGTCTCTTCCAACCTGGTTAATTCTATCCTATTCTATCCTATTCTATTCTATTGTTGACTGGAATCCTTCACAGCCTCTGCTGTTGCACCATATTGTTCTGTTGTTGTTAAACCACATGGTGTTTATGCTGGCCTAAATCTGAAGTTTCTAGAGTTCAAATGGTCTCAATCTGTCATTTGTGTCACCCATGCCATTTGCTGTGGTGCATCATCAAAATAATTTCTTAATGTTCATAGTTCTTCTGAATTGTGAAAAACAGAGGAACAAGTTAATTTGAAGTGAGCTTCAGCAGCATCACATAAATTCATTTGGAAGGATGTATTTCTTTTAAGAGACTTGAAAAATATATATACAACCAGATAGTGTTTCCATTTTCTGTTGCAACTTTAAGATACTGTGGTATAATTTGATCCTTTGCTTTGTAACTTCATTTCTGTGTGCCTGTTTTCTCTGCTGTGCATTTCTTGGGAAGATATCTTTATAAGGTGCTAAATTACCACTGTTACCAAATTGCTCTTGGTTGATGAGGTCAAGCAAACAGTGTCCTGAAGACAACCAGTTGTTGGAGGCATACATTTTTTCAACAGCTTGGCAGATGATGCTCTGATTATAGAATTCTTTTGGACAAAAGGGTTGCCCAGGGAAGGTGATTAGAGAGGAATTATGCACCAGTAGCAAAAGCGCAGCCTTGGGAGGTCCCGACGTGGTTCCAAGATCCACCTTAGACTTTGCATAATTGAGCAAATTCATTTTTCTGTGTGTATTTCATGTCTGCAAGGCAGAAATTGTCAAGCAGAAGTTCTTGATACTGATAAGGTACATTAAAGACTCAGATGGACAGATACTGTAGTGGTGGATCTGTGTTAAGGACTAAAGGTGAGATTTAGTCTTGGGAAAGGGGAGGGGAGAAAGGGACAATTATGCCAACTCTAATAAACACAAAGTAGTTCACTAAGCTCTGCTGTCTTCCCAAAGGCTGCTCTGGGAAAAGACATAATGATAGAACTGGGAGTCAGGAGATCTGGGTTTTATTTTCAAGTCTGCCACAATCTTCCTTTGTGGCCCTGGGTCATTTAACCTCTGAAAAATGGGGGAAATGATAGCAGATAATTAACAACCTCACAGGAGCATTGAAAATTAATTCATTAATTTTTCTGAACTCATCAGTAGAAGGTTCACTGGAAATGCAAAGTGTTAGGGTATTTTATGAAATTATGTCTATTTCTTTCCCTTCACATGTATTTTTAAGAGTATTCTTAAATCCGTAGAAGACCTGTGGGATACCTGAGAATCTGCCACAAGGAATGAAGCTAGCATTGTAAAATCTTTGTATCTTTAGAACATGCAAATACTGTGCTAGGAATGGAGTAAAAATGTTCTCAGAAACCCAAACTGTAGAGCAGACTATGGCCTCTGTCAGGTTGCGAGTAAGAGCATCAGAAACCTGAGTTTCTGAAAAGGCTTTAATTGTTTAGACTCTAAAATTTATTCAACCAGATCACAGTTTTCCTGGTTTATGGTGAGAAACCTGTGTCTGCTGCTCCCCCTCGCACACATCTCCCAGCACTTTATTGTCCTAGACCTCACTGATCGTGAAAATACTAAAATTATTTCTAGTGCTTATTGGGTAAGGCTGTTCTTTGAATCTAACCTTTTGTGTAGTAGGCCTTCAGTTAGAGGTGTGATGGGTGTATTGCTGCAGGATGGGACACAGGAATGCTGTTTGCAGTCAGTGGAAAAAGCCTCTATTGTGAGCTTTGTGTATGATATTCAGATTTTCATCTTAAAACAGTAGGTTGATTTTGCTGGTATTGCAGTGCTAGTAAGTTATTTGCTCCCCATTGCTGTAGCTTTACTTGGGAGACATGCTTAGGTGAAATATTATTTAGAGGTGGAATGTTTTGAGCTCCATGAGTAGTTCTCTCATCCTAGGTGCTTGCCTAAACAGTGGTTTTCAGGAATAAACTTTATTTTTTGTGTGCAGTCTGCCTTTTATGCTCCACCTGTAACAAGTGGAGAAACTATGCAGACTAAGATTTGTGGCAGGTTGTGGAAGATTGTATTTTCCAGAAGATGAATTAACAGAATGAGGCCAAATCTTGACATTTTAGGCTCTTTCATCAGAAGTTCTTAGCTGGTTTGTTGTGCCCCAAGCTGGTCACAGGACCGTTGTCTTCAAAGTTTCAGGCAGGGTCACGTTGGTTTTTGTGTTGGTTAAGTAATTTCTTTTTCTGCTCTGTTTGGGTGCACCCATCCATCTTCATGCAAACCAATTTTGCCTTCTCTATTGACACAATTTATTTTCCATTTATGTCTAGGGAACGTGACTACTAGCACATCTGTGTCTCAGATGGCAAGTGGGATCAGTCTAGTCTCCTTCAACAGTCGTCCGGATGGTATGCATCAGCGCTCTTACTCGGTCTCCAGTGCAGATCAGTGGAGTGAGGCAACAGTCATTGCAAACTCTGGCATTAGCAGTGGTAAGAAACCTGGAGCTGGGGGTGGTTATCTGCTGTGGGGAGAAGGGGGAATTTGGTGACTTGCTTTCTTTATGAAGAAGGAAAAAAGTACTATCTGATGGTGTTCACACAGATACCCTGTTGGAAGTCAAACTTCTAACATCTAAGAGAAAAAAGAGAAATTAGATAAAAGAGAACAGATCAATACAATACTTTTTTCAGCAGGAAGAGATAATGTAGTTATTTTATTGATTAATTTTAATTTCAGGTACGCAGTGTAGCTTGTTCACTTGATATTCTTGTTTCCTTACTCTGTGTGGAAGCTATTGGCAGTAAATTATCCTCTACATCTTTTCATGGGCATGTCTTTGGCTGTTTTCTTGCTTTAAGGTATGCATACTACTGGCATAGTTTTAGTGCTTTCTTTGTGGAGTGTTTAAGGGTATTAAAAGAGGCAGGTGGTGTTTTGCAATGATTAGATTGTAAGAGGACAACAGGGGTTGTTGTTTTTAAAGGATATGCATGATGTTTGATATCAAAATGGTGCATCAGGCCTCATCGGACTGCCAAGGAAGGACAGCGATAAAATGCTGTTCACCTGTAGCTGAAAATGAGACCATCCTTGGGGCAGCCAGGGTGGCTGGGCTGAGACTCGAGTGTTCCTGTTGTGATGTGATGCAGAGATAGTTCATACCAGTGAAGGACATGTGTCCAGGAGCATGGGACTTAATAGGTGGCTAGAGAAACCATGGAAGGCTCTTAAAATAGGAGTGAAAAGACATGACTGTGTGAGAAGGAAGAGCTGAGAAGAAATTGAGAATATGGATAACGGGGGGGGAATTGTAAATAGGATATTAAAAGGGAGAGAAAGAGCTGTTACTGGTGGCCATCCCTATAATTGAATGATAGGTTTATGAAAACTATCTCACATGTCCCATGGAAATATATACATGTATGCATCTATATATCTGTGTAAGATTGGAATCTTGACTGTAGCCCTGATACTGTTTCTGGGTATTTCAAGCAGGTTTGGACAGCTTTTCAGTGCTACCACATGTGAACAGAAGGTTTAAAGTCTGTTCACCTTGGTCCTCAGTGGCATTAGCTCTCAAGTTCATGGTTGCTGAAGCACATACATTTCTGGAGCTCTAAATATGTGGGCAACATATTCAGGATTGTGGTGTTTTGACTAAAAATTTTCTAAATCAAGCACCTTTATTTCAGCCTTGGTGATAGCTAAACAACACTGTAAAATGCTCCAGTTCTATTCTGTGTCTACCCCACTCACCTGCTTCTTTGGGAAGTGGGTAATCTTTTAGAACAATCAGCATTGCCCTACACCGGTTACCTCTAGACTGAACTGGTTTCACAGTTAAGGCCATATAGTTCTTTCACTTTTTCCCAAGCTGCTTTTAATCCACCCCAATTCTAGATCCATTTTAAAAGATGATGCCAAAGTTTTGGCTTTTTGGTGTCCTCCTTTTTATACTGTATGTTTTCAAAGAAAATTTGGAGAATATTGAATGTTTGTGCTAGGAGGAAGGCAAGTGAAAGACAAAATATAGTCTCTGGTCCATACAGCTACAGATAGGAGACTAGACCCCCAGTGCCAGATGCGATAGCTGAGGCTACAGTAGAGGAAAATCTTCAAAATGCAGAATTCAGTCAGTTCCTGAAAGTGGGGTTTAATTAATACGTTGAAAAGTAGAAGTATAACCTAAATTCCTACCTTTTTTCTTCCGCTTAACTTTGTGATGCTCTTTCTGGTTTTGAGATACTTGCTGGACTTGTCTTCCGTTCTCCATGCTGCATTTCAGCTAGTTTTAAATTCCTGGTGAAGGGAACTGTACTCCTAAGTATGTGCAGTACCTTTTTCTGACTTGATGTTCATATGAGATTACTTCTGGATCAAAAGAGATGACAGCTAGAATTATCTATGAGATATTTATTCCAAAAAGACAGCTGCCTGGTGGGTACCTCTGCATAAGCCTGACTTGAATAATTTCTTGCAAAGGTTCTAATTCTAAAAGAGGCAAAATGTTGTGGTTTTTATAAATATGTAGGGGGAAAAATGAACTAATGTTGAGTTTTAGGCAGCTAGGATTCAACAGAAACAGAAATACTGTGCTGAAACTGCTACAAAACCTCAGGAATAATTCATTGCTGTCGGTGTATCATCTTTTGGTAAGCTCATAGATGTGTCCTTTATATTGGCAAGTTGACGCAGGGTTTTTTTTCTCCATTAAAAGATTTTTGAATTTTAGTCATAAAAAGATAATACTGTGAAAGCAGCAGGTATGGTGAGAAGCTAAGCATCTTTTGGAATTCAAATGCCAATGTACTGGAGAATATGCCTGCTTATTGTCACATGGTTTTATTGTAGACAAAATAACATATTGGGATTCAATTTTTCTTTGCACCTTTTTTACCCACATTAAATTAATACTTTGTGTGGCTCCGAAGAACTTTTCAAAGTCTTTCAAACCAGACCTTTGGTTTCCTGGGGCTTCTGTCTTTCAAGCAGCTGTGAACATCTCCTAATTAGATAAATTACTTTGTAGTGGGCAGAGCCACAAAACAGGAGGTGCTGGTTAAATTAAAGGGGAAAAATAGAAAAATCCATTCTCTGAAATGGAATGCCCCACTGCTTTATGACTATTACTGTTGTAAGGTTTTACATTTAAGTACCTGAGGTTTAAAATTAAATGTCTAATATAATTTGGCACTGGTAACATGAAGCCTCTGACTGCCCTCAGAGAAAATCTAGACAGCTTAGTTCAGTGTTTCAAATTGCTGTCCGCTTGATAGTGAGCGGATCGTGCGACTGGCTCACGATTTAGCTAAATACCACCTGCTGTTCAGCATAATCTTAAATGCAGTAACATATTTGCCTTAAAAACTCAGAAATTTAAAAAGACTGCTCCAGCAGCACATGAAAAATTAATTCTTTTTACATTTTTTTTTCTTACTCTCGTAAGTACTTGACAGAAGTAATTTTAGCAGCAAGAGAGAATAAAAACTGGAGGCAGTAAATCCCTGTCCAGGAACCTCTTGTGTAGATTCTTTATGGACCCAGAATTGATCTACATGTCAGATCCTGATGTAGTTTAAACTGTTTATCACTCTAATGGCGATAGAGAGACCATGAACATCAGCTTATAATCCTCCATGAAAGAAATTGGTGTTTGCAGTCAATGAAGGAGCAGCTTAGCTTTATTGATAGATTCAGAACAATTACTGCTGCTGCAGCTATTGGCTGAGAGGTTTTCCTGGATCACATTGGAAGCCTGCAATTTTTTTTTCTCTGATAAATCTTTTCCATGATGAATCATTTTTTTTCCACCAAGAATTATCTGTAGTTGCTCACTGCTGGGGAATAAGAGGGTTGTCTGGTCTCAGGGAAGTCATTCATAACCTGTTCAAGTGTGAGGTTTGGTTCAAGAATGGGCATCTGCATGGTTTGTCCTCTGCAACTGTGGCTCTTATGTCTTACATTCTTTTCCTTCTGCAAATATTCTTAGCTAGGAAAGGCAGGATTGTGTTGAGAAATCAAGGAAAAGCTGCCCAGGAGCACTGTTGTGAGGCTTCTCAAGCCTGAGTACAAATTGCTATTTTTTTCTGAAGGAAAACAGAGTTATATTCACTGGTGATCTTGCTGCCACTAATAAGAGAGGGTGCTGCCTCTTCTACAGTCTGTACAATTAGTTAAATTGCTAAAGAACTTCAGAGACAGATCTTCACACTTAGTCTCAGAGCTTTTTTTTGGATGGAGGAAAACCACAGCTAGCTGTATTGCAAAAAAATTATGTTCGTGAGATTTAACAGAGACCTGAGGATGTCATTTCCTTTCTGGCGATGCAGACGGAGCTTGTTCATTGTCTATTTAAATGTCAGGTTATATCAGTTGGCTTCTGTGACTGTGTGCTGAGACTCTCAGAGGGTAGAATTTCTTCCTTGAAGTTACAATTTGAAGCTCTTCTGAAACAGTGCTGCAAACAGTAGTTTGCATAGGACAGGGATTTCTTTCCTCTGAACTTGTAAATCGTCATTTGAATTCTAGCATGATATAAAATTCTGCAGTAAATCAAATATCTGTTTAAATATCATCCACTTAGGCTTTATCACTGTACAATTGCTTGTACGGGCCATTTGATCTCAGCTGTAATTTATGTAAGTTGTAATACCTGGTGTCTTTTGAGTTTCTAACAGTTTGGTGTTAGGGTTTATTAATGTAAAATTGAGTTCTCACTGTGCCATGGGGTATGAGAGGTCATTGGAGTGCTTACATTAATGCAGACCTTACAACTTGCCTTCCTTTTCTGATCATAAGCACTTGTGATGATTAAATGGAGTCATCTGCTCTATGGTGAAAAAGAAAATCACTCAACTTACTTCTGGTGGTCATAACACTTTTTCAACAGTGAGCTGGAAAACAGTTTAGAGATGCTGGAATTGAATAGGCAAGTTTTAGGATAAATGGTATCATTTCAAAGCAAGTACACAATTTCACTTATTCGGGTTAAGTGTGTACAGAAGGTGTAGTTTGGAAGAGCTTTTTCCTTGGTTTTAAAGAGGGAATCATTATTGAAAAGCAAATGTAAAGTATTTTTTTCCTTCTTTCTAGCTTCTTTGGAGCTACCATGGGGTTTCCTGCAATTCCTAATGTTTAATACTACAAGATTTGCCATATAGAAGACAGTATATGTGTAAATATTTTAATTTGTCTTTAAGAACAGGAAGGAAAAGGGAATATTCACATCGTTTTCAAACCCTTTTGTGATCAATGAACAAATTGCTTCTGCAAATACTTCCAGAGGGAAACTTTATCAGTCCAGTCAGCTAGGTTCTGATAACAACTTATTATTGGCTTTGCTTTCTAAACAGCCTAACATACCTTAAGGAAATCATGGTTATAAAGTACTACTTTATGGCAGGTGGAGAGAGCAAATGTGATGTTTCTGAGATGTGGGCAGGTGTCCCATTCATCTTTTCACTGAGCTTTCTTCTCCTAAATTGTGTTAGCATAAGGATAAGGTCTCTGAAAAGGGTTTCATAGCATTAAACTAAATGCTATGTGTTTTTGAGGAATGTGTTAGCATCTAGTGGCAGTAGAATCATAGAAGTGTTTAGGCTGGAAAAGATTTTTCAGATCAAGTCCACCCATTACCCCAGCACTGGCAGGTCCACCATCAAACCATGTCCCTCAACCCCATGTCTACACATCTTTTAAATCCCTCCAGGGGATAATCCTTTTGGTGTTGAAATGTTTCTTAATGGCAAACTTAAACCTCCTCTGGCGCAACTTGAGGCCATTTCCTCTTGTCTTGTTGCTAATATTTCAGTAGGACCCAATGCTTACTTAACATTCTGTGTTGTAGATCAGTAGAATCTCAATTGAATGGGAAACTTTAGCACTACCTTTCTTGGGGAGATACCTCCCAGGTTCAGAAAATACAAGCACTTACCTTGTCTTCTCTGGATATGTGTTTGTTGCCAGAATGATGGAGAAAACCTGTCCTATCACGCAGATGAAGAACACTGAAATTCTGCCCAATGTACCTCATTGGAAAAGTAATCAAGGGATGAAACCTTTGCAGTGTGCTACCTCTGTGCAGCATGGGTTCAAACACCGCTGGCTTGGCTTACTGCTCTCAGTATGCCTTTCACCAGGTCATCCAAGCTATGGTTTGCAGCTTAGTCAGTGCCAAACTGCAGATGAGCCATTGCCATTTGGTCCTACTGAACTTTACATCTGGCAGAGAACACGTTGCTTCATTGCAAGCTAGAAGAATGAAAGGCATATGAAAGTGGTTCTTCACTTTCTGTGTCCATGGTGGAGGGTGGAGATGGCAGCAGTCTGAACCTTTGAGGCTTAAACTGAGCTTCTGTGATGTTGGTTTAAGGAGGGCTTTGGGTATGTGGGCATTTCTGCATAATTTTGCTGAGTTTCAACAAAGTCCTTCTATGCTTACCTAGTGGTTCTGTTTAAATCCTGAGCTATACTATGTGGATTTTTACAGTTCTGTGGTTCTCCAGAAACCCATCTGCTTTTCTTGTTTAAGATCCTCCTCTTGCTACCCTCCCCCTGATTACAGTAAAGAGAATTATTGCATTCAGAAGTTAAATCCTGCACTTCGTTCCAAAGTGGCAAGGAATGTGAATTTTCATCTTCTGATAATTTGACATTGGCAACCTCATGCTCATCTTAATTGTGTTCACAGCCTGTGGTGCCAAATGTCTGTCCGTAAATTGTTTATGTGACTAAATTAGGTTTTTGAGTGGAACTATAAAGCTTTGTTTTTCCAAGCATTTGCTTATGGATGCTTAAATGCATATTTTGCTTTTAGTTTCACCTAAAATTTAAACTGAAATAGGAAAGCATGTGGCATGTTCCTTATAATAAGGAAAAAAAAAAAAGATGTTTATTGTAGCTACAGATGTTGATTAATCTTACCTGATTGTCTCTCCATGTTCAATATATCAGTGCTTTTTCTGCCTATAGCTCAGTTTGGTTGTCACACCTTTCCCATTTCTATTCACTCAAGAGAAGAAAAAAAAAAAAACAAACAGCCAACAAGCAACTCTAACCAAAGCACTTTATTTTTATTATGGAGCATAAACTTTAGCCTGACAGGATAGTAGAAATAGTGAATGTTCCCTTTATTAGGTCTTCAGGCTGGTGTCTGGGAGATGCTCTCTGTTCCCAGCCTTTCAGGTACAGGATTATTATGTTGCAGTACACCACTCATGGTATTTAACCACTGCCAAAAGTCAGGTACTTCCCAAGTAGGGAAAGTGGATACCTGGCACTGATATCACTGGAAACAGGGCACTTTTACCTTCAGGTTGTGTTTTAAAATATATATGTATCTATTACCACAGCTGTCTGTCTTCTTGTCTGACTTCAGCTGCAAGCTGGTTCTCTGTAGCTCAGATGTTTGACATTTGACAGATCCAGGGCTTAGAAGTCTGTAAAATATATTCTGTTCTCTGTTTCTATGTTAGTATGTGTCAAAATGGAAGGGCTAATACTGAAGGTGATTGTGGTCCTGTTCAAAGTGAATTCTTCGTCAGGGAGGCCATCCTGTAATCTCATTTGTATAAAAGTATAGATTAATCTTTCAAAGGTTGGATTGGGTTTTTTTATGTTTTTTTCATGTTTTATGTTAATCTTAAATGTTTGCAGTTTGGTATGAATTTTGCTGTAATGCTTCTTGACAGGTCAGTCAGCAGATAGTTTGAGATTGAGAATCAGCTGTGGTTGTTTTTCCCAGTATCTCAGAAATAAGTGTGACCTGTGGTCTAAGACTGCTTGAATAGTGGCTGAGATAGGAGGACATGGACTGCATTCAGTAGCAGCAGAAGAATGGATCTTCTGGAACCAGCTATTAAAAGCTGAAGAGCTGTGTTTGATGTGAGGGTGCCTGCGTTCAGGAGAGATGTATCTTGATAAATCCTAATTGCAAGGAAATGAGTACACAGGCTGGATTCACACAATTTCCTGCAGGAGTTTCTGAACTTTGAAAAATAAAATCATGTTTACAGAGAATAATATAAATTGAGAGGCACATTTGCAAGTAAACAAAGAAAAGCCTTATTAGGCTCTTATTATAAGAACCAAGTTTACTGTAAACTCTTCTGATCCGAATAATGTGGCCTAAAAATTTCCTAAGCCAAATGCCTTCTATACTGAAGGACATTTTAAGTAAGACTTAGGGAAGAAAATCAGTTAACTTCCCAGATCGCTACACTTTTCTTTTTTGTGATCTTTTTATCTGCATTTTATTAATCTAAATTTTTATAAGAATAATATAAATTCTAAGTTTAGATAAAGTTTAGTAACATTTTAAACACAAAGTTGAGAAAGTAAAAAGTTAATGTATAGTGAACATTGGAGTAATCACCGATTTCAGAATTTCTTTTTTTTCTGTCCATACTTTGGAAGTTCAAATAGATGCTTCTGATAATTAGATTTCTTGTTTAGTGTATGTCCAGAAGCATGCTGCTTTGTTTTGTCAGGTGCTGGAAAAAGTGACTGCAAGAAACACACACAACGCTTTTGTTTCTTCTCCAGCTTAATGAAGTTTCTGTTTCAATTAACATGAGACCAGTTGTCTCACCAAGCATGTCTGTTTGCAGGCTCGATTTCTTTCCAGCCCAGATCACAGAGCATGGGGTACAGGGATGTTGTGTATATGTTACCTATGGAATCCAACACTTCAAAGCTTTTTACGGTGAATACAGTTCAAGGAGTGAAAGAAGCCTCTGTGTTAAATTCGATACGCAACTCCTTCACAACCTGCTGATTGTTGGGGGATAGCTGAAGCACAGAGACCTGGCCTTCCTGCAGGTGGAAGAGCATCTCCTTTCAAGTCTCTGGGCCCTTCATTTGTTTCAGTTGATCTCATCCCTTAATTCAGCAATGGTGTGTGCCACCCACAGTCTAGGTCAATGAGGAGTATCCAGATTAGAGGTCTCTAGGCAAGTGGCTTTTCTGATTCATGGATTTTGTGAGAGCAAAAGGAGAGCCCTGACATGGGTGATCTAAACCCTCAGAAGAGCTGTTAAGAGCTAGAAAGAGTGCTTGATTAAATATAAAATTTAAAAAAAAAGTTTGTCGATGCCAGCTATGTCATCTGACACCTATGAAAGGCAGCAAAGGCATATCTTTATGTTGAGCTTTACTTTTCTGCTACAGGTCTCTGCCATAGGAAAATGGTGGAGTTTGCCTTTGATTAACATTATCTTTGGTGTTACTCCATCACTACTTTTCCTTTCTGATGCTGGTGCTCATGGCATATGTTACCAGAAAGGCCTTGGCTTGTTCCTACCTAGCAAGATGCAATTAACTGCTTATTTGCGATACAGCAGTTATTCTGCTTTGATTGGAAAATGTTAATAATGAAAGTCTCTTAATTTTTTCCCAAACACTGATGTTAAGACTTGTCCCTGAAGCTTGGTGGACTGATAGTGGAGACCTTCGTAACCTCTTCACAGTTACCAGTGAGTGGCTTTGATGCCTGAAGTTATCAACAGGTTATGCAGAGTGAAGGTGAAAGTAAAAGAGACAAGAAGCATCTTTACAGCTCTGAGTGTTTCTTTGTAGAGTCAGTACTTTGTTTCTGTCTTATTTTGTCTATCTTGAAATACACAGTAAATATCTTAGTAGGGAATAGTTTGGCAAGGTGTGCATTCGTTATTTTCCAAGTGCCTTGAGAGCTCAAGACTCTATTTCAAAGCAAAGCATTGCTGAAAGAGTTGTTTTGCAATTAAAAGACAATGCTGATCATTACACCAGGGTGGAGCTCTGACCTGTTCTGTGTAATTGAGGTGAATTTATTATGCACATTATTTTGACCAAGGACATAAAATACATTTGTCACACAATGTTGTGTATGTACTTGATCATGACATAGCTTGCCAATCCAAGATGTGTGTATATCCAGAGTAGGGCCACAAGGATGATCAGAGGACAGGATAAGCACAGACTGAAAGAGTTGGGGCTATTCAGTCTGGAGAAAAGAGGGCTCCGGGGAGACCTTATTGTGGTCTTCCAGTATCTGCAGGGGGCCTGCAAGAAAGATGGTGAGGGACCTTTTAGGGTATCAGGTAGTGATAGGACTAGGGGGTATGGGGGAAAAAAATAGAAAGGGGTAGATTCAGACTGGATGTTAGGAAGAAGTTTTTTACCATAAGGGTGGGGAGACACTGGAACTGGTTGCCCAGGGAGGTGGTGGAAGCCCCATCCCTGGAGGTTTTTGAGGCCAAGCTGGATGTGGTTCTGGGCAACCCGATGTAGTGTGAGGAGTCCCTGCCCATGGCAGGGGGGTTGGAACTAGATGATCCTTGAGGTCCCTTCCAACCCTAATAATTCCATGATGATTCTATTCTTTTAGTCATACTCCAAGCATCTATTTTTCTGCAAATCACTGTAACTTGGGCTGTCTTGATAAGTTTAATGGATCCAGCATGCTGCAGTTGGTAACTACTCTTGAACTGTCTGATTATCTGTCTGGCTTCAAAAGTGGCAGACAGACTAACCAACACGTGACCTGGAACTGAACCAGGAGGGTACTGCCCTGAAACCATTTCACAGCCACACGGTTTTGTCTTCAAACAAACCGTCTATCTTCTTTCTCCCTCATGAGGTAGCTAAGAACAGGTTACCTGAAATAAATCCCCATATCTAGCTACCTTCTGTAATATTCCTCACCTCTTCATTTTGCATGAAGATGATGGTCAGGAAAAGCAGTGCCCATAGCATTATACACCCAGTTTGTAGCAATTCAGGGTGACACCATGTAAGAATCACATTTTCTCAACAGATCTGATGCTGCCCAGTGAAAACATTATGCCAGAAGAATTAGAGGCATCCCTTATACATCTAGACTGTAGCTCTATGCAGCAGGAGCCACAAAGTTAGTTTGCCTTGGGATGTGGTGATATCCTACAACGTTTGAGACTTGCATCTCTTTCTAGTTTGTTGTCCTTACGTATTCAAGTAACTTGTCATGCTTGATCTTTCCACAGGGCATGTGGTACAAAGAAGGCAAATCCAAAGATGCATCTGTCTAATGGAGGATAAGATAAATTAGCAAACTATGTTAACTCAGGGAGTAGTTTATAATATCTCTGCCCCTGACCTAAATCTGCTTTAGGTGAGATGTACAAAAGAGAGATTAGCATCTTGTTTCTGGTTCATGTTCTGAGGCTTGCAGGTCCTCTGAAATGCAGTTAGTCTTCACTTTGCTTGTCACCATATTGGCAGCACAGGAGGGTCACGTTGGAATAGATTTTCCTCTCCCTGTGTCAGACAGCAAATTCCTTCCTTGCTGCAGGGAGCTTACTTCATAGATAGTTTTGAAAGGGAGTTAACAGGACAAGGTTTCTTCTTTTCTTGCTAGCAATACTTTGATTTTTAGGGAACATGATGGTGTTTTGCTATTACTGCACTATGATGCTCCTTAGGAGGGAAAACATAGTGAGCAATGTACTCTTGTGGGGTTTTTTAAACATTATATCTTGCTTTTGCTTCCTTTAAAATGGCCAGAGATTGTGTGTTAGTGGGAAATAAGCTAAAGGTAACTTTCCTTTTCCTTTAGATAAGGGAGATTGTAATGAGGGTCTTAGTAGCTCTGAGATTATTTAAGCCAGTCCTTCCAATACCTATGGCTTACTACTGTCATGAGGCTGACTTGCTCTCACAAGTCTGTGGATGATGTCCCTCACTTGTCACAAAGTACCTTATTAGGCTGCTGCGTGAAAATGATCCTGTCATGGCAAACATGCCTTCAGGTCTGTTTTGCCTGAGGCATGCTACCACATACCAAGTCAGACCCTCCAAAACCGGGGAGGTCCTTTTTTTTTTTGTTTGTTTTTTTACCTTCCAAGAAGGAAGTTTTGTTTTTCCTATTAACATGAAATCGCTGTTAGAGGGAAAGAGGCAGTAACTTGGGCATTCAGTGGGGCTTTCTGTACATGACAGGATAGCTTTGTGATTTACAGGCTCTAGGCGCAAGGCTGGAAAAATGGTAGACGCTGTGGAAAGAGCATACTCCTGAGGCTCTTTCATCTCCATCCCCCAGTTCTGCTCAGAGCTTCCTTTTAATTTCATTCAGTGCAGCAGGTTAATTTAAGCCCTTGATAGCTTGAGTGTCCGAGCTGAATTCAGCTAAACGATGACCAGATGCGCCTAATTCCCACCAAAGGTGTGAGCTTTGTGTACTTTAACATTTTTTGACTTTTTTCTTTTCTTTAGGCTGTAATCTCATGCCACCCTTTCTCCCTCACTCGTGAGTGTTTATTATCATCTGCAGACTTCTGCCAAGCTGCAGTTTTGACAGGATTTTAATGTCAGTCCCATACATCCATGCCTGACTCCAGCCTTCTGCAGTCATTGTGCAACCGCAGTATTGCTTTAACTTTGGTTTGAGGCAGAGAAGGAATATAAAGAACTTGATAGAACATTTATGGTAATAGCTGTAAAGGGAAGCTGTAGAGCATTGGATTTCACAGCCAGAAAAATCTCAGCTCGGGGAAATGGGTCTGAAATACAACTACAGATGGTTTTAGTCTATTGCTTCCCCTGTTTAAATAAAAGGATTGCTTTTTTTTCACCTCTATTTAAAACACATGTGTAGAAGATGAAAGTGTCCAGCTATTTTTTTATTATTCAGTCCACCAGCTACCGACATCTTTGCCTTATTTCATTTCAGCACTAATGGCATAGTAAAAGTTCTGAAACACCCTCTTTGGATTCAACCTTCCTTGGGTCGTGGCAAAGATTCCTGCTGCAGTCAGAGCTGTTGCTGTTGTTTTCGTCATCAGCGCTTTCTCTTTGCTCTTGAACCTGGTGCTATTAATTGTGTTGCTGCTTCTGCTCTTTAATTGATCCCATTCACCAGTCCTGCTTTTGTAATGTCGGAGTCCTTGTCACTTCAGCAAATCAAAAACCCAAATTAATCAATCTCCAGCCACTTGAGAATAAGGCTGCGTTGGGGAGCTGGGCTTGACAAAAAAGTCTAATTTCACTTTGAAAGCCTGTTGGAAAATTTTAACAAGAAGATGCAAGAAAAATGTAAACCAGATCAAGCCTGACTTTGGTCTGTGGAGAATAGTGTCACCTGTTGAGTTTGTTTCAAGTTTTTGTAAATAGGTGATTTGACAAAAATATGAAATAAATCAAAAGGCATGAAGATAGAAGAGGTCAGAATCTTCTTGTTTCCGCTGTAGATGGTTACACAGGAGAGAGGGTTGTGTGTGTATGAGAGAGAATAGGAACTGTGGGCCAAAGATGAAGCTCCGCTCTCGGATTTTTGTATCTGAGCCTTTGTGCTGTGCTATTCCCATACCTTATGTGTTGCCTCTTTTCCTCATGCTTTTTGCACCTTCAATTCCTTTATCCTGGCCTGGGCCACTCATGCCTGCTTATTGTCCCTCCTTTTCTTTATCCCCTCGATTCCTGTGCTGCTGTGTGGGCACTGCAAGAGGTGAAGAAGAAATGGCTTCAATCCAAATCTCAGGCATGCTCTGAGCAGATGCTGGACAGTTCAGGATGCAGGTTGGTAGCTGTACTGTGCTAGGGGCACAGAGGCAGCACAGACTGGGTTTAAACTGGATTTCATAGCCTTTTCAAATCCAGGAGCACACTCTCTACATCCTTAGAGGACATAACTGTTTTGTCTTTAAGATCCATTTGTGGACCTCGTGTGGCTTACAAATAATAAAATTACAAAAATAGAAGAAATGGGATTTGTGCAGGATGTTACCTTTTACAAACATGGTATAATACTGCAAGAGGATATCAAATGTGTTTCAGATGGCAAATAGAAGACAGTACAACAGCCCTTGAGACCCTTTTGAGAAGGATTGAATGGTTTCTTTTTTCATTTCATGTTCCATCTCGTAACTACGGCTTGTAATTTTAGACAACAAACATCTTCCCTTCTGCTTCTCGTTTCTGCTCCCAGAACTTGTAAACGTATCTAGGGGAGAGGCAGGCATGGGACTTGCTTTCTGGAATTAAAGCTGCATTGGCTTTTTTTGTTTGTAATTTCTAGCAAGCGAGGATTGGAATCAAAGAAGCAGAATCTTTCTCTTATCTCGTGTGTCACAAAGAGATAGAGAAAAACCATCGCACTAACAACAGAGTCATTAAGTCTTTAATATCCCATCTCTTGATAACTTAGTGAGTTTGGTTACCGAGTGTCACTTGTTGCTCCCAAGCGTGGGATGAACTACTGCATATTTTTTAATGGCCTTAAATAACTTGTGCAAATCTAATCTTATCCTATATACTCTGAATTGACTGGTTTACTACTCTTTCTGGAATAGGCACCTGTACTTTTTCATACTGGTTTGTGTAGAAGCTCTCCTCTCTCTTGGTAAGGGTTTGGTATTATTTCATGGCCCTGCAAAGACAGAAACTCAGCTTTTGATGGGAAGCACATTTTCTTGCTAGTACTGAAAGTCACCAAACACACATGTGAAATTGGAGCATCTTCCTTATCGCATCGTGAGTGTGCATAGGTTAACCACAAGGATGCCACTCTTGTCAGCTCTCACAGTAGAGAAGAGTTAATTGCACCGGGGAGAGGAGGCAGGGAGGAAAGCTCACTGCTGTGAGAGGGCATGGAGATCTAGCTTACTTCTGTACATTGTGGAGAGCAGTAGGTGTAGGCTGGAGCACAGTGATGCTCCATTTTGAAGGAGAAGACATTTTTCATCAGCGTGTTGCTGTGCATCACTTAGAAACATGGCCCAGCAGTTGCAGAACCGAGGTTGTGCTGGTCAGGACAACCCCAGCTACGTGACAAGGGGACAGTTTCGTCCTTAATGTTGTATAATATAGATATACACCCTACAAATGATGACCATCATCAAGGAAAGCTGTCCGTACAGTCCATCAAAAACTGCAAAGCTAATGATAGGCTGGGCAGATAATCGTGGGAGAGTTAATTGTAAGGTTCGATATGGCATCTTGTCAGCAGAGATAAGTTGTCACGTTTTCCACTTGAGCTGAAACTAAATGATTGTAAAATAAGTTATGAGTGTCCTTGGGCCTGTCTGCCAGAATGATGGCTAAGAATACATTCCTGGCCCATCAGTCTCAAGCAGCCCGCTTGATATTTATGCGAACTGAATGTTATTTTATTCCCCCTCTAGTCATGCTTGTCAGCTTCCCGAGTGAAAAGTGAAACTGCTTCTTTGACTCATACTTCAAGTATTGAAGCTCGGAGAGGCTGCAGATTGTTATTATTATTACTAGTATTATATATTTTTTCGGGGATGCGTTGAACATTGATGCCCGATTGGGAAGAACTAATGGCTGACATTGAACGTGCGGGATGGCTGCAAAACAGCCCATCCCAAGCCAGTGAAACGCATCTTACGAGTTCTAGTGCTTCTGTCAAAGCTGGTTTAGATATGGAGTAATGAGGCGCTTGCTTTTTTAATTTGGCGTGCCTTTTTCCTTGCTTTTCCCTCCCCCCCCCATTTTAATATATATATATATATATATATATATATATATATATTTATACATATATAGAGAGAGTTAATAGTCCTGGTAGTGGTTGTCTGTTCTCAGGTGTGGTAATTGATACAAAATAAAATGCATTATTTGTATTCAGTCAGGAGTATGAAATTGCATTCAGCGGGCTGAAGCCTGAACTCATTTACAGTTTTCCGAAGCTGGGCTTTCAGGAGCCCTCTTTTCAATTTGAAGAATACCTTGTCAGGCAAGAGAAGTAGTGGGAAATGGGAAAGCACAGCGTGTAAGCCTAGCGCCTTTTGATTGCTCATATTTTAAACGGGACGAATGTTAAATAACTTCCATCTTCGAAGGGTGGTCTCCGAAACCAGGAATACAGGACATTAATACACCAACGATATCAGCTCGGCACCTGTTTACGAGCAATGCGTGTTTCTTCTCTGGTTGAGGGGGAGGGAAAGCTTCAGGCTCTTCACTTCAGAGCCGTTTGACCCAAGGACAGCAGGTTATTACCTGGAAAGGGCTGCAGATCACGAGGATTACCATAGGAGGTTAATTCTTCAGCTCTCCGACACAAGCATTTGGACTGCACGCGTATAGGTGTCCTCATTTTTCAGAGCTCACGAGCAGGTTTTGTTGGTGAAATTTATAGCCTGCAAATTAGACTAAGATGCAGTGAGTGGATCTACCTTAACATTTTTTAAGATCCTGCTGAAAAATATATTCAACTGTTTTGTGTCGGGGTGTGGTTTCTTCACCATTCTATGGGTTTGAGGCGTCACGGTTGACGCTGGAGTCTCACATCGTGATGAACACAGCCTTTGTACACCCACCTCAGGGACTGAAGCACTTCAGTGCATGTCTCGCCATCACAAATATTTGAAACAAGCTTTGTGAAAGCCATGGAGAGGGTGGTAGAGCTGTTTTGTCCTGGATTTTATTTTATTTTTTTCCTTTTTCTTCTCTTGAGTAAAATGGGATCATTCTTTTTAAAGTGAAAGCTGAGAACGAGGCCTGTCTGGATGCCACTTGCCATTTATTTTTCTAAGGGGAAAAAGTGAAGTGTTTTTAGAATTTGTGTTAGATGCGAGATGGCCTTCCTGGCTGGTGTGTTCTCTGGGATTTCACCAAGATAGATACACATTTTCCTGGATATCACAAAAGAAAATAAGCATGACACAGTCAGGCCCCTTCCTTGCAGTGCCTGTCTCTGTGGCGTGCCTGTCTCTGTGGCTGGCCTGTCTCACACCATAATTTTCATTACATCACTGCAAAGGAGGTGTTTTGTGGGGCTTTTTTCTTCTTGTTAAGTACCCATGGTAGGTAACCTTCTTAAATCTCAAGCTGGAGATAAAAATTTAAGACTAGAAATAACCATCTTTGGCCAAGCCTCACTCTTGCTGGCATCCTCTTTGGCGTCTTCTCTCCTTTCAGCACAAAGGAGCCAAAGGTATTTGTGTCCCTTTTTCCAAGAGCACACTGGGCACTGGCAAATGATCGTCATCAGGATGTGCCTTCCTTTTCACCCAGAGAGGTGCAAACCTTTGCAGGATACCCACTTCAAGCGTGTCTGGATCAAACACTTTAAATCTCCTATACAGATATACATTAAACACATTCACATGATTCCTTTTTGTGGTTAAATGCTTGATGATTGGTTTCAAAATAGTAGATATAGTGGAAAGAGCAAAAATCTTTAATAAAGCCCATGTTTGATTTAGTCTCCCTTGCCAGGCAATTAACGATATAATTTATCCCCCATTAATAACCTGCAGCACAACTGTGCTTAGCGGGTCATTAGTAAATAAACTGTATTAGGTGGGGGGTGAGGGGAAGCCCAAAATTAGTGTTTCTTTGTCAAATACGCAGTTGTACAAGATTTTAACTACTCTAAAAATCCAAAGTTGCTTTTTCAGTAGTCTCTGACTTGATATTTTCCTGACTTTACCTCAAGCGAAACCCTGGTACCTATTTGCAATGTGGAGTCTAACCAAGATGCAGGCAGCGGCTTTGCTTTATGTGGTAGCAAGCATGTTAAAGTGCAGGGTGTTAGGCTATTTTTAAGAATAAAATAATTCTTTTTTTTTTAATATATTTAGCACTAATTCTACCTTAAAGATTGGTTGCAATTATGCTAACATGGTATTACCCACCTTGGGAGATATACTGGACTAAGGTTTCTTCAGTATTTGCTATGTGAAAGGACCCAGATGGAAAGTGAGAGTTGAAGTATGTCTTCATTTCCTCAACTTGTGTTAAATGTTGTGGTTACATGTTTCTTGACTGAAAAAGAGCAGAACTACTGGAAGAGAAGGTGTTCATTATTGCCAGTCATTACATGGACTGGGGAAGGGACTCTTAGGTCTCTGCTTATAAGAGGGGAAAATCATTAGCCTTTAATTTTGAACTGAGTGAGTGATCTAATTGGTGGTGGAGGGGAGAAAATGACTGTCATTGGTCCTTAAAATTGTTGTATGCTATGCTACCATGGCTAATACAGTGGGAAACCAAGCACACTGAACATAGGATTGTTTGTTTTGTTTTTCGTTGAGAGCCGATAGTAAGTGACCCTTTGTCAAACAATATTAATTGTACCAGGCATACATGAGTTACACACCTTGTTTTCTCAGCTTTATTGCTGTTACCACCTTTTCTTTGTGTGCTGTCTTTAATATTAAAGAAAGCAGATAGCATTCAGAGGACCTTGAGATATCTCTGTTCCATTATGCTTTTAAATGTCCTAGTGTTGCACAAGTTAATTTAAGGATCAGTAAGATTCTCGAGGAAAAGAGCAATTTGAAATAATAAAGTGATTTCCCATTGGTTATTGTCAGTCCCAGCTGGCCTGCTTCTAAAATTGATGCAGTCCTGTTGATTTAATAGGACTTGAATCAGAACTTCACCCCAGCTGCTTTTACACCTTTCTGGAAAGGTAATGGATATTGTTAAGAGACTGTTATGCCTTCATAAGTCAGTGAGCTCAAGAAGTTAACAGGTAATGGACAGTGTGGATTGTGGCAATCATTAATTTTACTTATGCATATTTTTATTTTTCCTTCCTTTTTTTTTTCACCTTCTCACCAAAATGCAGATACTGGGTTAGGAGATTCTGTGTGTTCAAGCCCGAGTATATCCAGTACGACGAGTCCCAAACTTGATCCACCTCCTTCACCTCATGCCAACAGAAAGAAACACCGCAGGAAGAAAAGCACAAGCAATTTCAAAGCTGATGGTATCTCAGGCACAGCTGAAGGTAAGTTTGCTCTGTGGTGGAAGTCCACATTTTGAAAACACCATTCCTAAAAGCTTTCTCGAGTACAGCTCAGCTGCAGCATTGTCTCTGCAGACAGAAGGTAAAGAAAATTGTACTGAAGTAGAGAAATTAAAGGTTGGACTTTTAATGATGAAGCTGAATAATCTGAAGCATCACAATGGTGAATTCATGTGCCTAAAATATGTTTGGAACTGATTTTTTTAATACGTAAAAAAGCGTCCCCAAGTTAATAGGGAGCATCATTAGCTATAAAGGTAAGGAGCAGTCACACTTGTGAAATCAAAAAGAAGGAAAAAGTCAGGTTCACCCCATTGCCTATACATCATGTTAGAACTTGTGCATTTTTTCAGTATTATTAAATCTCAGGTTATCACTTCTCCTTAGACACATCTTGAGCTCTAGAATCACGAATGCTTCTGATGCCTGTTATTGTTTGAATATTCAGCTACTCATGGAAGGACTATGTTATTTGAGGATAAAAAAATAAAAGGGGAGAGTTTAAATGTTTGGGTTCTTTTTTAAGAACCAGAAAGGAAAAGCCAAAAAAGAACTTCTTTTTCCTTTAGTTTAGCTTACTATTTCCAACATGAACACTGCTATAGCTGTTCAATGCCCTTCTGAACGGGTAACAATGTGTACAGTAGCCAGATATGATATAAAACATGCTTGTATCTTTAGAAAAGAAGAAAAGAAACATGCTAGGATTCAACCAAAAGAGCTCCAGAAAAAAAGATGAACAAGGATAGTTGGAAAGCTCAGAAACTAGGGAGTCAACATACAAGGAGAGATGAAAAACGGAGACAATGGAATAACATTGTTGGAAAAGGGGAGTGTTAAGTAAGAAAAAGATGCAATTGTAAGCATTGGAGAGTAAAAAAACAGCTACTTCAGTATCAAAGACCATTGGGACAAGTTCTGAAAAAAGCATGACAATTGCAGACAGCTGAAGAGGCATTAAAAATAGATGTAATAATAGTATACAACTGAGAAGGGGCATGTTAACTACTACTTAGTCATCCTTATTTTCCATGTATTTAATTTCTCAATTGCACTTCTATCACATATGGAATTTATTTGCCAGCTATCTATACAAATCCTTTTTTAAAAGCCATCAGCTTTTTTTTCATAATAGCTCCTGTTGCGTTCTCTTTCCAGTCATTTAACTGCCTTTACTGTTAGTTTCCCCCTAGTTTATGGCCTGAAGCCATATTTTATTTTAACCTTTCATTTTTAATTCGTCATCTTTTTTTTGTTGTAACAATCCCTTTTACACCACTTATTTTCATACCTCAATGGCAAGTTACAGAAGGGATTTTTTTAGAGCACTCAGCATTGGTCCAAGACTATTTTGTCAAAGTCGATGTGAATCAAGACCAGCTGGATATCAGGAGCCTTTGAAAATCTCTAAGAAATTAATATGTGTATGTTTTCTTTCTCCTGGGGAGATTATTTTCACAAGTGACTGGAACTGAAGCCTGTGTGGTCCTGGTCTGCAGGCACAGACTTCTGACCCGCAGCGAGCAATGGGAGATCTGCATCTCACCCCCGAAATCTCTGTTCCGGTTGGAGTGGGGAGTATGTCCTCTTTCATCCTTCTCTCTTTTCCCTTGCTCTTTTCCTTGTCCTCCAGCATTGTAACACATAAACCTGAAAATCTTTTGTGATAATTCAAGAGAATTGTCCTCTCTCATATAAATGGGAGTAAATGCTTCAAGAAGAGCAAGAACTGGCTTGCAAGCAGCAACTAAGTAATACATAGGGAGTCTTAAAAGTAGTGGTGAGGGCCAACACTTGCTTCTACAACCTTTGTATCTCTACATTAGCTCATCAGCTTTCTTTGACCTGCCTTCTGAGATGTTCGCTCATTTCTGGCTTGGGGCTCACAGCTGTGTCTGGAGTGGGCCACAGTGTCTGTTAAATGCTTTATTTTTATAATATCTCTTTTAATGTATAACTCAGTGAAACCCAGCAACTGGCCACATTAACAAAATCACAGCTTTCTAGTGTTCTTGCCACATGAGAGGAACTCCAGGCATCCTTCAGCAGTTAACTAATCTTACTGGCCCTTGAATCTTTAGCAAGGTTGGAAGGAGATTCCCAACAGTTAAGACAGTCAGCTTCAACTGTCAGTGATAGCTGAAGGAGAAAGCAATGAAGCATGCTCAAGCTCCCTGTCCTTCTCAAAGAAGGACATCTCAGAAAAAGTAATAATGATTGTATATTCCCATGATTGATGTTCTTTCTACCAAGATTCTTGGACATTACTTTTTTCCGGATCCTGGAATGTGGGCACTTGCAACCTTTTTCTGTATCTTCTGGTGTCTGTGCTGATGCAAGCCAAAAGTTATGTTCATTATATCAAGCTTAGAGCGTTCATTTCTCTGAGCTTGCTGTGATGTAACTTTAGTCCTGGGACAACCTGTGTCACAAACCAGTCTGCTACTAGTGGGGTGTGTGTCTGAGATGCTTCAGGCTGTTAAGGGCTTTTCTCCAAGCTGCCAAATGTAGGATTTTCACACCTGTCTTGCAATTCAAAGCAGTTTGCAGTTCAATAATTCAGCCTTTCCTCATGAAAAATCTTTCCTTGTTCTCCAGCTCTTGGCTACAAATCTGTCCAATAACCTAAAAGATTTCTCTTTTTTTTTGGTTTTTCTTCCTCCACACTTGCCTTAAGCAAGATTTAAACCCTCAGAAGATTACTGCACTTCTGAAGACTACAAATCCAAATTAAACTGGGTGAGGAAGGTGTTCAGATAGATACATGCTTTGCCTTGACAAGTTTGACCAAGTGTTTGAGATATGGCAGGTGACTCACTGAAAATGGGGTACAGAAGACTATGATGATAATTGTGGGAGAACCATACCTTCCTTCCTCTGGAAGTTATGAGCTCATTGTGAAAAGGGGAAGGAGGATCCTCCTCCTGCAGTAGCTATTCTCAGAGTTACAATGGATCAGAGTTAAATGATTTGGGTAATCGTGGATTTTATGTTTCCTTCCTTTGGATCTAGGCACGTTTCAAATGTCTGGCTTTCAAACAGAAATTCTGGGTTCCTTCATTTTTGTCTGTAGCAAAGCTTAGGTGTTCAGTGAGGTTTAAATCTGGTCTTCAGCAAACTATAGCATTTTTACTGCACTTTTGCAGTCTTCTTTTTTTCCCTCCTTGAACGTGCCTGCTTTGATCGTTGACCTCTGCCCAAGTATTCAGATACCACGATGATGGACACTAGTGAGCCCAGGGTGATTCACTAATTCCAAGGACTGATGCTCATCTCTTTTATACCCTTCCATAAAGGTCATGCTGATTCTTCTTTCTCCACACTATCTGCACATGCACAGCCCTCTCTTTCTGGGATTGATTCTTTCATCTTTACTTGGTTTATCTTTCTCTGGGTTTTCTGAGACAATGGCTTCAGCAACAAAAACACTAAAGCAACTAAACAGCAGTTGGATGAAAATTATAATTCAAGTCCTGTTTTGGAAAACCTGATTCTTGTGAAATTTTTCCAGTGCAATGCAACCTAGAGAGAAGTCTTTTAGTTCTCTGTAGAGAACTTGTCACTGAAAAAACTTCTTCGTGTTTTTGAGGGTAACAGCAGGAATGCTTACATTAGGCAAGGTGCCAGCAACCAGCAGTGTTTTTCCCACCATGCTATCTAAACTTGCTCAGAGCAGGATTATACAGTGCTGTGTTTCAAAGAGGAATAGCTGCTCAGAGCCTGGTCCATTTTTGTACCCTTGTGCTGCTGCAGTTAGTGGAACCAGCTAGTGATAATAGGAAGGCTTTTCAGCTTGAAAACAAGTAGGGAAATTAAAAAGCTTTCTTGGAAATACTCTTCACAGACCTTCCCCCATATTTACTTTTCTTACTCTTGTTAGATATTTTTAAACTTTCCAATTCAATTTCAGATTGAGCCTGCCTGCACTTAGTCCATCTCTGAGATGTTAGGAGCAGTAGAAAGTCCGAAATATGACCACCTTTCAGCATGAAATCTGGATCATCAGTGCTCTGCAGGTGTTTCATTGACTAAGAGCTCTGACTCTGCTGTGTGGCCAATGTTGACTGTGTCCAGGTGGATGGGTGAATTTGTGAGGCAGCTGCAGGCAAGACGCTGCTAATTTATCTTCTGTCTGGGCAGTGTAGGCAAAACAAGCATAGCTCTGTATTCCTATTCATGCAGATGTAGCCCGAGAAACAGGAGATGACGATAGGATAGTAAATGTGACAAGCAACTCAGTAGACTTTGCAAACTCTGTGTTTTCTCTGTAAACCCATTTCCCACATTCTTCTTCATCACTGGTTTCTAAAGACCTTTTGAAGGACAAGGAAGGACCTTTTATGTTTCTTTTCAGAACTATTCTCTTAAAGATATTTGTTCTCTGTCCCTTGTAAAGTAATTGCTTTCCCCTGTACTTTTCTGATCTGTGCAGTCTAGCCCCCACCTCTAGGTGTATACTTCCTGGCTTGTAGCTGAGGATGAAGCCCAGTTTACTGACAAATGTTATTTTCTTTGGTTTTTTTCTGTGGTGAATGGGTAAAGATATTTCAAAAGCTTGTGTTCTTCAGGTGCATGTTCTATAACACCAGAGGCACTCTTCTATTTTGAATCTCAGGGAGAATTGGGGATGAGCTATAGTTTAATTTGAAATGAAAATATGTTCATTTTTTATGGATGGATAACCAGGATTTAGTCAGACTTCTTACCTGTACTTTCAGCAATCAGCAAAAATGTCACTGTTTTGTTCTCTGCTTCTCAACTGCCTGGGGCTTTGTGTCCAGGAGACTTTGGGACCAGGTACAAAAAGCCAAGAGAGATGCCAGTTTATTCCCAGGATGTCTTGGCCCCTTTTGTCCATCCCAAAACCAAAGTGACAGTGAATTGGGGGAAAGCAGTTCTTAGCATTGGTCTCTTGTCATCTGTGTAATACATGAATGATTGATATTTTGTCTAAATTGGAAGCAATACAGTTGCATGTACAGCTTATGATACATAAAAATAACCTCTGTGCATTTTACCTGCAGCTTCTCACCCTAAGGTTGTCTTAGGCTAATCCCTCACATGTGCCCATGATTTACCTGCTGGCTTTATATGCTGAAATGGTTTAAACATGCTTGCCTCTATCTGTGGCTCTCTGCATAGTCTTCTCCAGACCATTTTAACACAAGTTTTCCTTAGGTGTGCATAGCAGATGTGCTGTGGCCAGGCTGAACTGAAAAAATGAGCTTTTGCTAATCATCTATATAAAAAATCAGTTTAATTGGGATTTTTTTAGTGGAAACACCTCAGCGGCCTGTTTAGTGAAACAGATGCAAACAATGAGCTGTATTTTTTGTGAGAAAGTAGTTTCTTCATTTGACAGGTGGACTTAACATTGTTAATGATAATACTTATTTATAAGACATTGAATTAAGCACCATGATGAAGGAATGTATTTGTACTTGGTGCTCTTTTCTTATTTTTTCTTTCCTTTTTTTTTTTTCCCTTTTTTTTCTTTATTTGCTTTCTTTGATGGGTCTTTTTATGGTCTGGAAGAAACCTTCTGACATTGTCAGAGGACAGCATGTTCAGAAACATTTCCAGCACAAAAAGTCACAGCATCGTCCCTCCCTTTTCTCTGCAAGGAAGATGTGAAATCTATTATTTTGACCTGCAGCTGCACAAGGGCAAAACTACTCACCTATTAAAGAGTTTGTAACCTTTGGAATCAAATCTATTAGATGTCAAGGTCCCTGTATGGATTGTGTGGCTTGAAGTAATGCACACAACTAAGCTGACACCAAAACTTCTTCTAGTAAAAGCTCTTTCCAGTCTGTTACAAGATAATTAAGTATACTAGTGTGGTTGTACAGGCAAACAGATCTTGCCCATGGAGGAACATCACAGAAGTTATTCCCAGTAATCGTGTCATTCTAATTATTTTCACAGAATCAGAGAATGGTTTAGGTGGGAAGGGATCTTTAAATGTCATCTAGTTCAACCCCCCTGCAGCGAGCAGGGACATCTGCAACTAGATCAGGCTGCTGCCCTGTCCGATCTGACCTTGCATGTGCCCAGGGATGGAGCTTATACCACCTCTCTGAGAAACCTGTGCCAGTGTTTCACCACCCTCATGGTAGAAAATGTCTTCCTTACCTAGCCTAAATCTCCTCTTTCAGTTTAAAGCCATCACCCCTTGTCCTGTCACCACAAGCCCTTGTAAAAAGTCCCTCTCCGTATTTCCCCGTTAAGTCCTGCAACACTGCAATAAGGTCTCTGGAGCCTTCTTTTCCCGAGGTTGAACAACCCTAACTCTCTCAGCCTTTCTTTGTGAGAGGTGTTCCAGCCCTCTGATCATTTTTGTGGCTTTCTCTAGACTCACTCAGTCTATGTCTTTTTTGTGCTGAGGACACTGAGATGAACGCAGTACTGCAGGATGGGTATCAAGTTTTACTGAGTCCCTGCATAGCAGAAACAGATGTGGAGGCATTCTTGGAAAAGTGTTTTTATTTCACTAAGGCAGCAAGTTTTTGATACTGTGAGATGAGTGAACATGTGAAAATGAAAGGAAAAAATCATTAGTGCTGGCATTATGGAAGAGTTTTCATCCTGTGTCTTTGGTTGTGTGTGGACACAGCAGAGGATCTTAAGCTCTTGGTCCTTCTAGCCCCATGCTGGCTGCAAAGTCCAATCCAGCTCCTTCCTGTGTTCATGGCCTGCACCAGGATGCTGCTGCTTTCACAATGTGTGTTGAGGCTGAGCACACTCACTTGTGCAAGGAGCTTTTCATGTGTTGTAAAGCAATAGCATAAGTCAGTTCATTATAACCAGGGGGTGGGGGAGCAGGGCAGGTCAGGGGACAGCATAGAAATATTTTAGGAACAACTGATTTAACCCCAGACTTTGCATTACAGCTTTACAACACATGGGCAACCCACTGACCCAAGCTAGCATGCTCAGCAGCCGCTTGTCTTGTGGCAGTATCAGTATCTCAATGCTAAAAATTATATGAAATATCTTAATAAGTGTTTTCCCCTTTAAAAAAAAGGTTATATATATGTATTTTTTTTTAACTGAAATGCAGACTAATGTCTTATAGAAAAGGAGTGTGTTTCCATCCTGTCATGCAGCATTTTTATGCATCTTGTGGTGGACAGTTTGCTTAGAGCAGATTTTGTTTCTCTTTCTGGTCTCAAAAGGGCCTGAAGTTTTAGAAAGTATATGTTTCATAGGTTTAAATAATGTTCTGCACTATTTAAAGTGAGTTTGGTACAAAAGTGGCATTTTGACTACAATATTGAACGGAACTGGAAATGTTTTCAATAGGAGTAGATAGCCAGGAAGTTTGGGGGGTCCTTTGTAATCGTTTAGAGTTACTGCTGAATTACCTTCACATGCAATTTGTTCCTCACGGTGTCATTTCTGTAGTCCTCCTGTGCATGAAACCATTCAGAAATTTAAGCAAATAACATTTTGCTGTTTCATTCCATGCACAAAAAAACCCAAGTTCTGCTCTGCTAATTGTCACTCAATTTTGAGTTTAATAAGCTTGCTTTGCCTAATACTGTCGGACTGTAGTTTGATAAGTTTGATAATTCTTCTTTTCTGAACTATCTCTGAAGAGCTGTAGGCATTGCCTTATCTAGCTAGTCTCTGATTCTCTGCTCTAGCTGCTTTGTAGGTTAAATATTTTTTGTAAGCAAACAATAACCACAATGCAACCTATTCTCTCCCTCCCCCCCCCAAAAAAAAGTACTACCACCAATCAATCAGAAAAGAAACCCAAATCAATCAAACAAACAAGAAAAAAAAGGTAGGTCTTAATTGGCATTAGAAATGTATTTTCTTCTAAGAACTGAAAAAAAATCAACAGTATGTGATCGTGTTTGTGGTCTGTAATGCCAAATGCTTATTTTGATTTAAGTGTACTGCAAATGTCAGCCATTCAGTGTCAAAACACTCTTTGGGTGTAATTCCACCGATTATCAGTAACTTCATTCCCTGCTTCCTGAGAGATACAGCCCTGGCCGATTGCTGTACACCTGAGAAATAGGAGGGCAGAAATTAATAAAATCTAGAGCGAATCTTCAGAGACTTACTTTCAACCAAGGCATAAAGGTCACTTGTTGGGAAACCTTGAGCCGCAGTTGTCACAGCCTATCTGACATGAAAGGTTTGCTGCTGAAAGACATTTATGTTGATGCTGAGCAGTGAAAGACAAGGGAGGTGAAGCTCATCTATTGTTTTAACCTACTTCATTGCAGGCTAAACAAGTTGAAAGATTCCTTCTTCTCTTTAAAACCACTGTTAGCTCAGAGTCGGAAGAGCTGCAGGTTCCGCCTACCTGGTTGAAAGGAAAGGAAAAGTGTCACAGTGGTGGTCAGCAGGAAAGGGATGAGTCCCAGGAAAAATTTGTGGTGTTTGCATGCAACAGCACATTCAGATAGCCAAACAAAGATAAGACTTCTTTTTTTTCCCCTACATTTCTCTGAAAATCAGCCCCACTCTTAGTATGCAAAGTGTTCTGTGTTGTCACTGTAGGAGGGTATGCTGTGTGTCCTCACAGTGCTGTGCTGTGAGCTGACCTGGATTTTTTTGGAAAAGAAAGATGTAAGTAATTTCATAACTGAATTTTTCATTCAGGTGACATGTTAGTATTTTACTGGCTTCAGGTAATTAGTGTCTTTTAAACTCCACTGTCAGCCTGAGACCATGATTATGAGAAGGTGTCTGATGTCCACAAGCTGATGTTTACAAGATAGAAAGAGGTACTTGTAAAATTTTAATCTTGCTAGAGAATTTGTTTCTGTTTTGTTACTTAAATAAGAGTGTCGACTTCAAAAATTCCTGGCCAGCTTTTCCAGGACATAAGATTTGTAATTTCATTATGAATCTATATATCTGAATTTAAATACTTTAAAAATAAAATTAGATTATCATTTATTGCATAAGATATAGTCAGTGTAAAGGGGGGGAAAGAAAAACAAGGTCATTGTGTTAAGTATAACTTTGTTCTCATGTTCACCACATGACTGAGATCTTGAGTCAAGGTGTCATAATCTACATGAGCAGGGTATTTTGATGTAGGAGCATAAGTTAGTTTTTGAAGGATGCCTTGTCCTCAGCTGTCATTGTATTCGTTAGCTCACTGGAACTGAGCTAAAAAGGTACATTGAGAGGAAGTTACATTTAAAAAATGGAAGTCCTAAGTAATTCCCTTCAGGAGACCATAAAAAGTTAAGACAGAAGCACTGAATTAGACTAATGTGAAGAAAAAAAAGATCCATTAAGGTCTCTTAAAGATTACAACCTCTCCTAGGAAGTTCTCCAGACATGGACTGTTCTGGAAAGCACAGCAGGGTACATGTTTCTCTGTCTCTTGCTGTTCTGCTTTTTGTGGGCATCTCCCAATAGTTGCTGATGAAAGCACAGCAGGCTAGGTGGACTCCATGCCCTATTGTGGCTGTCAGTATGCTCTGCTTCTCTGCAGCATGCCTTGTTAAATTGATGTTTGCCATAGAAGGTACATGGCAGCATTGGGGGGAGGGTTGAGGGGATGCCAGGTGATTACAGGCATGGCTTTTTATTTGTAATGTGCAACGTGACATTTATGACAATGGCTTGATTGTGGAGGTTTGCCATGTATAGCTCAAACCTGGAATTCAGGGGGCAATGTGTCAATAGGGCTGATCTACAATAGGGGTATAAAACATGTTCTTGGTGTTATGCTAAAAAGATCTCATCATCAAGAGGAACACATAGAACAGAATAGAGGAATAAGAACCTTGTTATTTTTTTCATTGTAGAACCCAACATTTTAGTCAATTATGGAAGTGCCCTGAAGAATACTTGTGGTTTTCAATGTGTTCTTAAGGCTAACAACTGATCTGAGAATAGCATCAGAAAATAACTCCTCATGTAATCAGCCTCCTTGCTCCAGGTCTGAAGAACTTCAGTGGGCAGTCAAACCACATTTGTCTTTAAATCTAAGTGAAACAAGTTAATGATCTTTTCCAAATGCACACCTTTGCCAGTCATATCCCTTCTGTGCTCCAAATCAAGGTATTTCAGGCATATCATTTAGCAAGAGAGATGTAGAAAGTCTCATTTGATGAAATATGTGAATTTGGTTGTACCTAATGTTATCTACTTATGGGGAAGGCAGAGTTAAGATGACATTTCCAGCCGACTCCAGTTCAAGAGTCTGCATATGCAGGTTTTACCCAGCAGCACGAATCTGACGCTGGCTTTTGTACCGTGTAGGCATTGCAGGTCTGGAGGATTTGCTACTTTCACCGTACAGAAAACGTCTGTCTGTTTTTCCAGCTGCATCCAAATGCTTTCTCTGATCCCTTTTAATGCTGGTGGGTGTTTTTTGTGGCTCTATTAGACTTAAGGATTTAATAGCATACATCAAGAATATTTTTGCCTTGTTTTAGTTCTTTGTCAGAATATTTGTGAGTCCTTTTAAAGAGCAGATCCAAACCAAAACTGAGGAAGTAATGTTGTACATGAGGAATTTCACTAAATAAGTTGTTAGATACCCACATATTTTCCCCACATTTTTTTGTGTAAGAGAAGTGAGCTAAGTGCAAAAGCTTGAGCAATTTAAAGTTTTTTTCCCTTCAAGAGACAATGATTTTTCTTCCAACTTCCCTTTGTGATTTTGGTTCTTCCAAGGTTAACTATTATTCCTGAGACTGAGCATTTTTTGCCTCCCCCCCCCTTAGAATACCCCTCCCTATTTCTGGGTGTTAATCTCTTCATAGGATAATTTTCAAAGGTAGCTTGGGGTGAGCTGAACATGTTTCAGCGTTTCTTGGACTACGATGTGCAATGTCAGCAACTTGTGCACTAGCAAGTTCTGTGCACCTCTGGTTCTTGCTCACAGTGATAGAGCCCATGAGAGTCTGAGGTGTGCAGGTAGACATTCTCATCCTGAGGAGCAACCTCTGAATATGTATTTGAAAGAGTGACCAACAAATATGAGAGGCTGGGGTTCTTGATAGTGAAATGCCAGCTGGATTTATTATTCCATAGATGTTGGGCGCTGTAGATGTTGGGTGGGTGTTTTTAACTAGGCTGACTTTTCCTTCCACTTAAGCAGTAGTCTCTAGTCTGATCATAGCAGCCTTCTCCATTTGAAAAATGCATCCCTGGAGTGGTTCCAGTTTTGATGCTGTGTGGTATTGATGTCAGGCATTTAGAAGACAGCCCTGTAACAGTAATGTAGACCTCTTTTTACTTCCAACTCCTGACCAGTCAGTCATTTCAAACCTCTGTTGTTTTGTCAAGTTTTAATCACACAGTTGCTTTAAAATAGCTGTCAAATTCACAGTGAGCAGATGCTTGGTATCTTTCCATCTGAAGTCTCTACTGCAGATCCACACTCTGTGTGTGAGACTGCAGTGCTGAGTTTGCTGCATGTTTGTTTTACACCCTGTGATTTAATCTCCTGTTTTCAATCCCTCCACCTTTCTCTTTATGAATAGGTTGCTTATGATAGATGTTATGCATTCTATATAGTGTGCAACTCCAGTGAAAGGAGTAGGTGAAAAGAAAACTTGAGCAGGGCCTCATCATTGACATTTCCACCACTTCACGCCCTCAGAAAAAAAATAAAAATTAATAAAGGTTTCTTTTGTGAGTGTGAGATGGAAAAAATTGGCCATTTGTCTGTGAGGTAATAGGGCTTTGGTATAATATGAAAATCTATCAAATGATTAAATTCAATGACATTAAATCACAATTCATGAAAGGAGAATACTGCACGGTTTAATTCTATTTAATTTTTGAGGGAAGAAAAAAAGGGGGGGGGGAGAAAAAAAAATGTTTGAGTTTCTCTTAAGCTGATTTCTCTGTGCTCTTTCTTAAAAGTGCCTTTCTAGTTGCCACACAGTGATGTGATCATTATCTGTCACCTCATCGCCTTGCTGCCTCAACACGCAGTAAAATACAAAAAAAAAAAAAGAGGGAGAGGGAAGAGTGAAAAAAAAAAAGACCAGAGGAGCTTGTGAAGTATGACTTCCTATCCCAAGACTCATTGCCTGCGATTCGTACCGCTTGACAGTAATGATCTTATTACAGTACTCTGGACCTTGAAGAGATTTCATGAGGAGAGCAAAAGGACATGCCTCCATGTAATCAAGTGGCGCTGAATATTCCACGCGTTTTTGATCACACACTGATTGGGCACAGTTTTAGCCCATCTTCTAGTCAATTATGCATGGCCCCTCGTGCTCCTGTGATAGTCAGAAACATTGATAGCTGTTGTCTGGGGGGGCTGGCAGCCAGCCAGGGGTTTGAAGTGCAGTCATTCCGGGAGAAGTGCTTTTTAGTTGGAATTGATTACCTTTCTTTAGGTTTTTGCTTAATGGCAAAACTGTATTGGAGAGGGCTTCAGGTGAAAAATGGACGGATTAGCCATTTAGAGTAGCTGAACTCCTAGTCAATTTTTAGCTTTCCCGTTTCCATCTAATTTATATTTAATGATGTAACGTTTGATAATATTTAAGATATTTCATTTTCAGTTGCTGCTGAGCACACATGTTGAGCACATGTTAAATCACAATGTATCAATGTTCAGGTTTTCGAAATTAATCCAGTTTAACCTTCAGGCTGTGAGGAAGTGCCTTTTTCGGCACCTCTTCCAGCAAGTGCTTGGTTTATCTGCAAGTGGTACGAAGATGACGTTACCAAGCAGAGCGAGGGCTATTTTCATCCCCTAACGAGGATAAATCTGCCTGCTTTAAAAGAAGCAAAGGGTCGGTAGCTGGGTCCTTAGTTTAGATTCTCTTGTCTCAGTGGCTGATTAGGCTGCTGTTAATTTCTTGCCTGTAAAAATGTCGCATCTTTCTTAATTCAGATTCCTCCTAAAATGAAACAAAAAATAAAGGAAGGCATGTGTATCGAACTCAAAGTACTCTGTAAGAAAATATTTAATCATAAACGCTGCTTCTTACTTCAGGGCCACCAATCTTGTGTCTCACATTTGAATGTCCTACAATATCTAATTTTTCAACGTATGTATAGTTTGGAGAGATGGGAGTAGGATTTTGCAGTAGGCCACATGTCAGATGAAGAGCTTCTGTTTTCCCTGCTTGGAATATGCTGCAACTGGCAGTGGAAAGATGCAAAGTATTCTGGTCGCTCCCCAAATTTTGATGTCCACTTGTAAGTATAATTCTGCTCTAGCTGCCTGCTGCTGGCTGAAATAATAAAGCAGTCCTGCAAAACAACACTGCAGGCTTTCAGCATTTTCTGAAGGCATTTCTGCCACTAAATGTCTCCCTCATGGGACTGCTTCCTTCTGAGGTCCAACAAAATTTACAGGGTTGCTTGGACAGGCAACATGTGAACTGAAGTTCAGTGGCTCTTTGAACTTGCAAGTGAAACATTCCATATGGAACCTGTCCCTCTTCTACTGCTTCCCTTTTAATTGGATTGTGGTTTTCTTTTTTTCCTGAAACTAATCCTATGCTGGCAATACCTACTCCTTAAAAAGCAGCTTTAAATACTTTTTATGTCTTTGGTTCCTTAAGATCAATCCTCATTTCCCAGGTAGGGGCCAAGCCAGAATTAACAAAAAGAAGAAAAACAGTAGTCTTGGTGGGGCTTTTTTGGTCTTTGAAACAGAGCTGTTGGGATTTCTTCTAATGATTGCAAGTTCTGCTACTGTCTGAAATTCTGTATTTTTGTGTTTTATTTTGTAATAATGTTTTACTGCTGCTATACAGCCTATGAGACCTATGTGAATATTTTTTTCCCCCTCTTTTCCCCCACCTTCTTCTTTGGAAGACAAACTTCTCTAAATCTGTGTATTTACTGACCTGTGAGCCTGCTGCCTTTGCCAGCAACCAGGATTGCGCTGTGCTCTTCAGCCTTGCTCCACCTGGACAAAGAATGATTTTGTCAGGCTGAGGGCCCCTTGGTACTTCTTGCTCAGTGAGGTTTTGAACCAAGCTTTTAGTGTTGAGGTTGTAATAAACCAGAAGGACCATGGTCAGCTCATAGTTTGCCATATTTGTCTCCATCAAGGAAGGCCTTGTAAAGGTAAGCTTTGAAGGGGGAGAAATTCTATATCTTTGACACTATTGACTTTCTTGGAGTGGTGAACTCAAGTGTCTGAACCTACTGTCAACACTACCTATGGAAGTACGTGCTTTCCCTGAAGGACTATTCATCTGAGGTCTGGGAGGAGACCAATGATGCTTGCAAGCATCTCATAATGTATTTCGTAGCATGATGTATGCAGTGACATCAACTGGAGAGGCACAGATATGTCATGGCAAATTTCCCATTTGAATGGGATGCTCAAATGTAGGAAATAGCTGTGTGGTTTTCAGTGGGGGAAAAAAAAATGTTTGATAGACTATGAGTCTCCCCTGGTGGACTCCACTTTGCAGGGTACATCTAAGAAGAGGTTGGTTGGCGCTTGCCAGCTTCACTGCCAGACACACATCTTCTTCACCGGGGTTTTCAAATTGATATGGCATTGACTTGACTTTGACTTCCTTTGCACCTCCTTCCCCAGTGCTTTGAATCTGTCTTTTTAATCTGGGGAGGAAGTGCTGCAGTTTGTGGTGATGGATTACAAAGATAGGCTGGAGTATGTCTGACTGCTTCATTTGACAAGGAATTGGCAGCTCCCTAGAAGACTGTTTCAACTTCCTTTTATTTCTCCTTTCCCAAGTTCCTCCTTTTGGGACTTCAGTGGCTGTGTCCATGGTGTGCAATTGTCATGCAAGCTAGTATTTCAAGGGAAAAAAAGGACATTTTAGTTTAAAAATCATCATTAGAAAATTGTTCATGGTGGTGACTGGTTTGTGATTATCATAAATGCCAGTGCTTTCCAGTACTTCGTAGTGGTAAACAAAACACCCAAGCAATCCAGCCCATTTCCAGACAACTTGAATGCTGTAACCAAAGTATTTGTGCATAAAAGTACAGTCCATGATTTACTTAATCTTAAAATTGGAAGCAGTCCGATTCAATGGGGCTTAATACCATCATTGTGGCACACATAATTTCTTTTTGGTTGGGCAGTTGCCAGTCAGTGGGCTGTGGATGGTCAGTTATGAATAACTTCTTTTTAGAAAGCAATTCAAATTTTATGATGAGATGTGATGTTTATCATGTGAGTGTTGCAGCAGTGTGAGCCGGATATGATGGAGGAAATCATACGATATTTAACTAGCGACTAATCCACATCTTTCTACTCTTCACTATTTATTTTTATTTTTTTAAGTATTTCTGCAGTCTCTGGAGATGTCTCACAGCCAACAGTGTTAACTGAGTGATAAATCTTTACTGTTTTTTTTCTCTTGGTACTCTTTACTAGGATCTTGTTTGGATAAAGGATACACCGACTTTAGAATTACTTAGAGTCAAACATATTTTCCACTTCCAATGACTCATTACTCTGGGCTCACAGATGGGCTGGGAAATTTTGCACACTAGTTCCCATATTCCAATTTCAGCTGCAAGTTACTGCCTTCAGTATAGCAGGGGGAAATACTCTGCATGTGGAGCTGACTTTTCAGCATGGTGTGTGATGTATCCAGACATGTGAGGGGTATGGCCTATGGATTAGAGTTCAGGGTCTACCCATAGTGAAATGCCATCCTGACAGACCTCAACTTTCTCCTCCATGCAGTTATTAACTACGTTTTGTCAGTCCGCCCTTAGTGCAGCCTGGATATACATCCACCATTTGAATCAGAACAGTGCCTGCAGAAGTTCTTTTTTCCTTATTTCCTTCATTTAATATTCATTTTCCTCTAAATGAACAATATATAGATAAGGGTTATAAGAAAGATAGAGAAAGACACTTTACCAAGGCCTGTAGTGATAGGACATGGGACAATGATTTTAAACTGAAAGAGAATAGAGTAGAATAGAATAGAATAGACCAGACCAGGTTGGAAGAGACCTTTGAGACCATCAAGTCCAACCTATCATCCAACACTATCTAATCAACTAAACCATGGCACAAAGCACCCGATCCACTCTCTTCCTAGTGATGGTGACTCTGCCACCTCCCTGGGCAGCCCATTCCAATGGCCAATCACTCTTTCTATGAAGAACTTCTTCCTAACATCCAGCCTAAACCTCCCCTGGTGCAGCTTGAGACTGTGCCCTCTTGTTCTGGTGCTGGTTGTCTGGGAGAAGAGATCAACCCCCTCCTGGCTACAACCTCCCTTCGGGTAGTTGTAGAGAGCAAGATGGTCTCCCCTGAGCCTCCTCTTCTCCAGGCTAAGCAACCCCAGCTCCCTCAGCCTCTCCTCATAGGGCTTGTACTCCAAACCCCTCACCAGCTTTGTTGCCCTTCTCTGGACACCTTCCAGCAACTCAACATCTTTCCTAAACTGAGGGGCCTGGAACTGGACACGGTACTCAAGGTGTGGCCTAACCAGTGCTGAGTACAGGGGCAGAATGACCTCCCTGCTTCTGCTGGCCACACTGTAGGGGTAGGTTTAGATCATATACAAGGAGGAAATTCTTTACTGGGAGAGTGGTGAGCCACTGGAACAGGTTGCCCAGAGAGGTTGTAGATGCCCCTCCCTGAAAGCATTCAAAACCAGGTCACATGGGGCCAAACTAGCAGCCTGGTCTAGTATGAGGTGTCCTTGCCTATGGCAGGTGTTTTGGAACTGGATGATCTTTGAAAGTCCCTTCCAACCCAAACCATTCTGTGATTCCAAGTTGCAGCATACAGCAGGAAAACTCATGAAACTGTTCAATTCCATCACTTTGTTTCCACTGCTGTTTTTTTCTTTTACCTCATCTAAAGCCTTTCAAATTTCTTTGCAGGAAGGGGCTGCTGCAGAGTTCCCTTGACTCAGCCCAAAGATACATTTTCTCTTGTTCAATGTTTATCTGTGTGTATACAATTCATTACATACTGACTTACAAAACAGGCATCTGTAGAACAATGTGTCATATAATAAAGGTAATTATGGACAGCGAAGATAATATTTTGTAGGGAATAACACTTTGTTAGAAACAATGCTGTGAGAGTTCAGGTCTGTTTAAATGTAAAATATTGTGTAGTCAGAACCACAAGTGAAAGGTACCATTGAAGTACTGTAACATGTACATGTTTGTTCTAAAACTAAACACTCATCAGTCCACAATCAAGATCTTTAAAATATCAGTAAGGATTCCTGAAGAATTGTTCTCAGAAAATTCTCACTTGCCAGGCAACATACTGGAGTTTTATAGACTAAGAGGCCTCAGTGTTTAATTAAATTAGAACAAACCTCATTGTAATAAATCATAGATGGATATGTGGTTAACATATTTAGTAATAAGTTAATAATTTAATAAGTTAATAATAGCCAGATTACTTAAAGAATCTGGTGTGGGGATCCATAGTGATTGCAAGAGGAATGCGAAAATCAAATAATTTTTAGTGATTTGTTATCTATATTCTTTATCTCTTTGTCTCTCTGTATACAGTTAGAAGCCAGTTTGTCTGGGCAAAACTCCTGTTAATGATTAGATCACCTTTGCTTGTAGATAACTTTTTGATCCCTGATGTGAAGTGAGAAGAAAAACGTAACAGTCTATTAGTGTTCAAAGGAGAAATGGGAGAAATGAAAGAGAATATTCAGGCTTAGACTTAAGCTGTGATCTTAGACACAATTTTATTTTGTTTTAACTATGGTCTAGCAGAGAAGGTGTCTATTTGTAAAGGTGATCATCCCTGGAGGTTTTTAAGGCCAGGCTGGATGGGGCTCTGATCTAGTGTGAGGTGTCCCTGCCCATGGTGCGGGGGTTTGGAAATGGATGATCTTTGAGGTCCTTTCCAATCCTTACAATTCTGTGATTCTGTGATGTTTATCTGTAAAGTTGTCTTGTTTACTCAATCATAGGGAGGTGTTCAAGAAGGGATTGGACGTGGCACTTGGTGCCATGGTTTAGTAGTCATGAGGTGTTGGGTGACAGGTTGGGTGACTTGATCTTTGAGGTCTCTTCCAACCTTACTGATTCTATGATCTTAAACAACTTTAGAACTGTTATGGGAGATAGATGTTTTGGGTTTGGTTTTTTGTTGTTTTTTTCTTAACTGTGAAGATGACTAAGGTTTAGGTAACAATTACTTCATAATTACTACCTTCCATTCTTTTCTGGAGGCATGATTGTGAGCTATGGCTGAAGCTCCTAAAAGCAGGTCTACATCAGGACCTGCTTCTCCAAGATAACATATATCAAAGGTTTTAAGTGCAGTACTCTGTTTATTGCAAACTAAAGAGTACAAGTTATGTTTGGAGCTATTGGGATATGAAAAAATTGCTATGGAGGAGATTGGAAGTAGTATTTCAGTTTTTTCTTAACCATATTGATAATTATCTGCTGGTTTTGATAACAAAAACATTGATATAATTCATTGGGGGGGTTGTTTTATGAATGTTATTGAAAAGCTATTCCCAGAGGAAGAGCTTATGACACTTAAATACTTGTAAATCTATTAAAAATGAACTCTACAACAATAAATAATCTATTAATAATGAACTCTACTGCTTCTCTGCTTGCAAAATATCCCAACAGTTTCTTCACCAGCTAGTTGTCATCACAGTCCTGATTTGCAGGGGGTTTAGACTCAGTGATCTCTGGAGGCCCCTTCCAACCCCTAGCATTCTCTGTTTCTGTGACTCAGCCAATAAAGGGAGAAGCAGGTTGATTCCCAATAGAAACGATTTCATGTGGATTACTTCTCTAATGAAGAATGATAGCAAAGGAGTGCAGAAAATGCTACCTAACAGCAACTTTGCTTCTTGAAAGGTGATTTGCAAAGGTTTTCATGTATTGCCTTTATCGTTCCACAAGCCAAAAAGAGTTTGTGTCTTTTACATGCAGTCATCCTGCAAGGGAGCTCTTACTTAATGGTTAAATCCAAGTACTTCGGCATCTAAAATTCCTTATGTTAATACAGAGGGAAAAGTTTCTTCTTCTTCTTCTTCTTCTTCTTCTGTTTTTTTTTGTCTTTTTTCGGTAGAAATATTTCTTTTTGGCTTTTTACTTCCTCTACAGCCTTTGACTGGAGATGTTCTTGTTACATATCATCAGGTCCCATAATTTGTCATAATGCTACTCAATGGCTCGTCTAAAAAATGTAAAGGGAGGCTGTCAAGGTTGTTAGGCCCAAAGTTTAACCTGCAGTACTTTTGAAAAAGAAGAAAAGATTGACATAAACTGTCCCCCAGAGCCCAAACTGAGCTGGAATAAAATCCAAAAATGATTTTCTGAGCAACTCAGGAGCCAGCACGTTGGGTCTCTTTGAGGCTCTGCTTGTGAAAATTGTTCTGTGCTTTGTTCCTGCTTGTAGGAGGATGTTGAATATACAAGAAACTTAACTCTGTAACAGGTTAAGAGGAGAGGTTTCTTGTTCATTCCAGTTACCCTTCTGGAGCAAAGTAGGTCATGGAGACCCTGCGAGCTACAGAGGGGTTTTGTCATTTCAAGGGCAACACAACATTCAGCATCTAGGAATTGTCACCCCCAGCTCTTAGTCCCTACCAGGTACTCATTCTTCACAACATTCTAGGTCTGTCCTAACACATCAGCCAACACAGTGTGCAGAAGACTGAGATTTTGATTGACAAATCCAAAATGAATGGTTTTTTTTAATCCCTTCTTTTTTTTCCCCTCTTAAAAGAGGAGATGGAGATTTTTATCTGCAAGTAAAAGGTACTGCCAAATGCTGTGCAGCCTCCATAACAGGAATAGAAGTCAGAAGTCCAGCCGCTCTTGCAAGAGGGTGGGAGGCATGGACTACGTTGAAATGAGAATTGTGGAAATGCTGGGAGATATACTAGGAAGATTTTGCCTTTAATTCCATGTTTATATGACAACTGTATGTTTCTAGAAACACACTTCATTATTTTCCCTCCACTCGTGGTGAAACTGCTTTCCAGACAGATGTACACTAGATCAAGCAACAGGGTGAGGTTCTGCTATGTAGTCATTATACTAAGCTGAGAGCTTGAATCTGTTCCTCATGATTTTTCAGTATGTCAAGTGTGTTCCCCTTTCAAGCAGGAATTACTAACTGTGTTGGTTTCAACATTCTTAAGGATTTTGTATCTTTTTGGTGGCATTACTGCCTACCTGGGCAAAGTGTGTTTTATCACCCTGGAGAGAACCTGGTAGATCAGTTTCTGGTTGATAGCTCTGATTTTCCCATCAGTGGTCTTTGTGCCACCTATGAAAGTACCTTGCTTTTGCTTAGGTTTTCATGCTTAGTTTCTTTACCAAAGAAGTCGCTGTCCCTGGAGGTGCTCAAGAGGGGATTGGACGTGGCACTTGGTGCCATGGTCTGGTCATGAGGTCTGTGGTGACAGGTTGGACTTGATGATCTTTGAGGTCTCTTCCAACCTTAGTGATACTGTGAAACCCATTTCATCTTGCCCACCAAGCAAGCAGTTCTTAACTTGTGCACACATGCAGATATGCCCAGTAAAAGAGAGAATCTGCTAACCCATCAACCTTTATTATATTTGATTGTGCAGTGTTTTGACAGCAATCTTGTACTATTACATGTCATGGTTTTTCTGTGCCATCAATTACTGCGACTACCTGCACATTAACTCCACATGGGAGGGTGAGAGCCTCTGCTTTCTTTTAGAGAGCTGATTGATGGGTTAGAAGAATGCAGCTGTTAGAAAAATGCAGAGTAAATAATTAAATGTCGTTAGTCCCACTCCATGTGTGCAGTAGGTCACGTGCACAAAGTTGAGATTGTACAAGACAAGCCTAATTCCTCTGCCTTGAACAAACACAGGGTAGTTCATAAATACATATACATATATATATTTATGTATACAAACTTAAAGCTTTTAACAAGCTTACTTTCTATAACCATGAACAATGGCGAGACAATTTGTTTGAGGGGAGAGGTTAAACATGTGGTTGTAGCCAGGAGGGGGTTGGTCTCTTCTCCCAGGCAATCAACACCAGAACAAGAGAACACAGTCTCAAGCTGCACCAGGGGAAGTTCTTCACTGAGAGAGTCGTTAGCCATTGGAATGGGCTGCCCAGGGAGGTGGTAGAGTCACCATCCCTGGAGGTGTCTCCACAGGAGGGGAGGGGATTGGACATGGCACTTAGTGCCATGGTTTAGTCATGAGATCTGTGGTGACAGGTTGGACTTGATGATTTTTGAGGTCTTTTCCAGCCTTGGTGATTCTGTGATTCTGTTTAGGAAAGATTAAGCACAGAACACCAACAGTTCTCCACTTAAAAGGATGCTTGTATTTTAAAAGCATTATGATTAAGAGTGGAAGTGCAGAAAACAATTTTAGGAGAATGTCATTGGGAAGGATAGTGAAGGTGATGGTGATAAATACAAATCAGTAGTCAGAAAATGTAAATTGTTGCTATAGGAAATGAAAGGTATTAGAAAGAAATTACGGTCTGTAAAATGTGAAAGTTGAGGAAAGAGAAACTTCCCAAATTCATCAGTAACAAATGACTTCTAGCCATGATACGAATCTAATGCTTGACAAAAAGGCCATAACAGTGGATCCTCATTTCTGAAAGGAAAAGCAAGACACCTTGTGTCATTGGAAAAAAAAATTCACCTTACCTTAAATTCTTACTTCTTCTAAACAGTCATGCAACAGCTCAACATCATTTGTTGGGGGGAGGTGTTGTTCATGTCATCGTCTGCACAACCAGCTGTGGTCAGGCTTACTACAAAGCTTGTTTAAGAACTTTCTAATAATCTGTCATATAATTTGGAAGGAATCTGTAGCAGAGGGAAAATTGATATTGCTGTAAAAAGGTTGATACTACACTTGTAGCTGAAAAGACAAAAGGGATCCTGAAGAATCTGTGTATTATTTAACCTCATATTGTTCTTTCCCATAATAATGGGAAGGCTGATACGTGCTATGCTCAGAAAATAATTGTTATTGACTTTGCCAATGGAAGAGTTGTCTAAATCTCATACAGGAAATTGTTAAGTGATAAAAAGCTGTGCCCTTTTTTATGCTACATCGTCAAAAACATCTTTCAAGAGCAACTATATTGAGGTTTCCCTGCCTAGTACTGTGAACTTTTAAAAAAAATCAAGTAAAAGCTGTCCAGGCGCTAGAAAAAGAGTCCATGTAATATAAATTAACCAGATTGAAATGACTAGCCAGTAGATTGCAAGAGCCAGTTGTAAATGGGTATCCATCATCCAAGAACAGGGAAGAGTTGAATTGGGTTTTGTTTTCAGCTGCATCTTGTTTGGTGATACAGGTGATTTATTTTTTTCCCTTTGATTCTCCTGATGTTAGTCATCTTCATACTCCATCCTCATTTCTGCTGTTAGTGGCAGTACAGCCTTTAAGATTTTCACCTCTCCACTGATCTTTTAGGCCTTCTGAAGAAAATTCTTCTTGCTATTTCTGCTTTGTGAGGTCCACTTCTTTTCTCTGAACAATCTCACCGGTGCTCATGCAAACTGAGCTTCTTGTGGCCAACTCAGAGATTCATCTGCATGAGGCCTTATGTTCTCCATCCAGACCACTAGGTGCACATCTCCTTGTGATAGCCAACTACCTTAAACCCCTCATTCCATGTCACTCTGACCAAGACAAATGTCACATTTAGCTCAAGTGTCACTGAAGTACATAATCTGGGCTTCATCTTTTGATTTGGACCTGTTTTACCACCTCATATCTCAACTGCTGCACCATCTTTTTTCCTGGCCTTGATGAATGCAGTATCCATTCAGCTGCACCCAGTTGCTGCTATAATGATTACTTCCTCAGCCTGTCACTTTTCCAGTGTCACCCTTCACTTGGCATCCTTCCATGGCCTTCTCTGCTGTATCACATCAAAATTGAGCTGCCACTCTATGCTTTGAAGACCCATCACAGTATCTACTGTTAATTCTCTTTCACTGTGCTGACAGCTGCCTCATGTGAACCTTGACATCTGTTTAGTAAAATTTTCTTCTTTCATGGGTTGAGCACAGGTGATCAAAATCACAGAATCATAGAATGGTTTGGGTTTGAAGAGACCTTTAAAGGTCATCTAGTCAATCCAATCCCCACAATGAGCAGGGACATCTGTCACTAGATCAGGTTGCTCAAAATTCTATCCAGCCTGAACTGGAATGCTTCCAGGGATCGGGCATCCACCACTTCTCTGGTTAACCTGTGCCAGTGTCTCATCATAATACATTTCTTCCTTATGTCTAGGCTAAATTCTCTCTTTTTTAGTTTCAAGCCATTACCCCTCATCCTATCACTACATGCCCTTGTACAAAGTCCCTGGCTTTCTTATAGGCCTCTTTTAGGTACTGGAAGGCTGAAATAAGGTCTCCCCAGAGCCTTCTCTTCTCCAGGTTGAAGAATTCTACTCTCAGCCTTTCTTCATAGCAGAGGTATTCCAGCCCCTTGATCACTTTTGGGGCTTCTTCTGGACCTGGTCCGACAAATCTATGTCTTTACTGTGCTGAGAACTCCAGATCTAAGCACAGCACTGCAGGTAGGGTCTCAGCAGAGGGGGATAAACATCTCTGTCGACCTGCTGAGCATGATGCTTGTGATGCAGTCTGGGATACAGTTGGTTTTCTGGGCTGCAAGCTCACATTGCAGGGTCATGTTTAACTTAATACATTATACATTATGAATAGAAAAGTTACTACCATTGGCCTTCTGCAGCCTAAACCCACTTGCAACTTTGCAAAGGGCTGCACTACTGTAAGGCCTTTGTATGCAGATAGTGGAGAACCAAGCAAAAACTTGTCTGTGTAGGCTGTAATCTAAATGGGCACTTCAAGTGCTGTGTAACCTTTAAATGTGATGGGACTGCTCGACCCTTTGGCATTCATGTAAAACCTGGGGTTTTGTTGTGGTTTACTTGGATTGTAATGTGCTGTTTATTTTTAAATTTAGCTTTTGTAGCAGCAAAATGGGACAAGCAAGTAAGATACTGCCACTGCTGTATGTGAACCTGCTTTTACATCTAATGGGGTCCTGTTGGGGTTTTAGTTCATCATTTGCAAGGTGTGGCTACAGTGATGGATGCACTAGTTCGACTTGAATTTAAAAATCTGTGACCCATCACTTTGTTCAACTGGCAAAATTAGAATGCTTTTATTCTCCCACTGCATGGGTTGTCTTTTTCCTTTGGCCTGTTTTTCTTCATTAAATAGAAGTGAACATTATTAATAAGAAAAAATGTAGTTTGTGGGCACAAAGTTGCAAAATAATACAAGAGAAGGTGAACTCAAGAAGCCCAGCGCTGTGAGCTTTTGAAAGAGTGCCTTGACAGAATAGGTTTGACTTCTGCAGGAAGTAGGATGATACCGATTCAACCAATGAGATAAAACTGCTGTTGATGGACTGCTTATAGATATGAAGCTTCATTCATCTCGAGGAGAGGGGAGGGGGAATCCTGTCTCACACTGCCTCAAAAGCAGCCACATCCCTCTCCCATCATGAGGGGAAAATGGGATCTGCAATACACGGCAGGCAATGTGATAGTATGCTACAACGTAACAGTCTTGACAGCTCTGTATGATGCTGCAGTTCAGATTTTGCCATCAGGAGAAATCCATAAACTATACTGAGCTTTCTGAAATCATTAATGCCTTAGTTGTATTGATGATTTTATTTCTGCACTAGAGGAGTGTGGCAAATCTGCCTAGCTGCAAACTGCAGCTTCCTGGGTTTATGATACGCCTCCTCTTTCTTGCCATGCTTTCCCTGCCCCACCGGGGGGGGGGGGGGGGGGATCCATCGCGTAAATTGATTTGGGAATCAGCCTTGATAAAATACCAGCATTCAGCCCCTCGCCACGGCATGGCTGTATTGTTACCAGTTCTTGATTATTTGGATGCTCCAGCAGAAGCTGCCACATCAGAGTTGGAGGTGTGCAGAGATTAACTGGTGTCTGTCCAACCATTTGTCATACAAATAACAGTGCCAGTAGAGTGAAATACTATAAATCATTTTTTTCCAGGATTGAAACCTTTTATCAGTTGTGGCACTTTCATTATTCAATAAGCGATTAGTAACAGCCATTGTCATTTAGCCATTTAATAGTTAACAACTCAGAGCTTTGGCTGGTAAGGAAGCTTTGACACTAGCATCTGATGTAAAAGCAAGGTTTAATATTTATCTTTGAAGGCAAAATGCAGTTGTTAGTGGTTTACTGAAAGAAGAAAGGCAGCACCACTTGGACGTGAGTCTCTTAATTTGTTGAGCCTCCTGGTTTTGCTCTATCACAGAGCTGTGTAGTGTTTGTGTATGCCCTGACAAAACACACAGTATTTAAAATATGCAGATACAGGATGGCATTCTCCTTTTGCCAGCTTCTTTATTCTAAAGCTAATCACAGCATCTCTCTGGGGATTTTCTGTAACCACAGCTTTTGAGAAAGGTCGAATTCTAGGAATGATAACCTTTGTGTAAGAGCAGCCACAGAAGTTAACCCTGATCTTGTTGGATATGTTCAGTACAGTATCCAGGCAGGTGTTGGGTTATAACACATCAAGAATGTCTTCAACTTGTGACTTTCACATTTTGCACTGGTTAGGTGAAAATGGACAACTTTCTGTAAATCTGTGGAGCCCTATCCAGTGCAACATGGGTAACAGGAGCTTCCTGTGTCTGAAGCCCTTTGAAATCTAGATGAATCCGTGAAGAGATAGAATGTTGAATCTGCCATTTGAAAGACTTTTTCTATTCCTGCCAGAAGTTTAAAATGAAAAAGTCTTAGTAATTACTTTATCCCTAGGAAGAGACCTGGATTAAAGCTACCTGCCCAAAGAGATGGAGACCTTCAGACTTGTAGGTCACTGCAGTAACCATTGGTTGAGCAGTGAGTTTGGGAAGTTAAGTTGGCTGATCTGTAAACTACTTGTGAAATGTCTGTGCTTCATTGTTCTGTTGCCCACTTTGAGGTAGCTTTTAATTTTGCAAGCTTTGGGAAGTCCTAAAATGCAAATTAATGGATTTACTGCTAGCACACCTAAGGGCAGGTGTTGTGCATGTGCTACTAGACAGGAACTTCTAATTCGTAGCTCAAACAAATGCTTTGTGCCTCAGATTGTCCTCTTTGTAATGTAGGACCCAACATCTGTGGGATTTCTGTTGAAGCCAAGGGATGGAACTGAAAGTCATCTTCTCTGTCAGTGCAGGCTGATGTAGAAGCTCAAGCAAAAAGGGAGATGGTGACCTTCCTGTTGTAGCATGAGCATTCACTTTATAGAGGAATACTCATTACAGATGGCTTAGTAGTTTGTAGGAAAAGACCTTGACACAATAAATCTCTCCAACTGAATTCCTCCAGTGCGAAATCTCTGTATTAACATGGGAAGTTGCACCACAAGCAGAGCAACATGCCAAACTGTTAGAGACCCAATACTGGCAGATTTGCTCATGCTTATTTGTACAAGTGATGTAAATTAACAAAGAATTAATGTTATATTAGCCCCAGTGGAAAGTAGTGCTGTGTGTGCTCACATATGGACATGATTCAGCACGAACAAACAAAAGACATTTATCCCTGCATGCTTCTCAGATGTGCCTGTCACTGCCTACCATGCTGGAGGGCAAACTTCTAATGAGCCTGGATCATGGGTTGGGTTTTTGCAAAGGATGGAAACACTTCAAATGAGCCCATTTCAAAGATGCTTTACAGATAGCCCCCTCTAAAATGGTGTAGCAGAAGGTGGTGTTTTGTGTGGCTTGAATTTGCTTGCATTGTTGTGCAAGGTTTGGATTATCTGGTAACGTTATATTGCTTGTGATTTGGAGTTTAGCGATCTTGGGAGCTGACAGGAACAACAGGGGCTTTTTCAGAAGAAGAAACTGCTTATGAAATCTTAGGCAACTGTTTATAATTGCATAGTCCAAGCTTTTACAGTAGTGTGCCTGGTATGCATTAAGTATGTGAGAAAAATGAGTGATGGTAGTAATGGAAATTCTGATTTATATTCAATTTTTGTAATTGCTTGGAATTTCAAAGTAAGTAAAAGCTGGAACTAACAAAGTGTCTCCAAGCCCTAGTCCAGTTCTATGCTATCTTAAAAGACTTCAAAAGAAAATTTGCATGCCTCCTTTGATTACAATGAGGATAGTGGAAGTCTTCTACAAGGGACAAATTTATTAATTGCTGAACAGGATTGTTCTAAGGTAAGCAGTATACCCAGGTCTTTGGAACAATCTAACTCTTCATCATCTAGAGCTACCAAAAAAAAAAAAAAAAAAATCAAAGAAATGAGAACTGCAAGAATTACCTAAATATTGGTGTTCCCTGCTGCCTGTGTAGTAGGTTTGTTTCCTGCAATATTTCTTGACAGAGCTACTGTGAAGCGCATTGATCGTGCAGAGAACACCTTCCCATCCCACTTCATACATAAATATTTTTTATCTGCAAGCAAGTTACGGGGTTTCTCCCATGAGAAAACAAACACGCTTTTTTGGCTTTAATTCAGCCCAATGCTACTTACTTTATTGTAGCATATTTTATTTTCAGTTTGCAGTATTTCCTCTCTGACATCTAATATACATTGGAAAAGAAATTTCATGAAAAAGCTATGGCCACATACCTGAGAAATTTCAGGATGCCTGCACTGAGTGTATCTTTTAAAAGTGAGCGGTGAGAATATAACTCCTTTGAGCAGAAACACCTCTGTCTGTTGTTTTGTAACTGGTTTCTTGACAGTAATTGCTCGCACTGACAACAAAATGTGGCTACTTTTTGTTCAGAGGGAGAAGGGTGCAGAACAACGCATCTTTGGTTAATGGATTTAAATGCTCCTTGTTTATCAGCCTATAACAGGCTAGATTGTCATCTCCCTTACACATAGATGAAACTGATGGTCCGAAACAAGAATAAATCCGTCATGCCATAAATGTAGTGGTTCTCCATGGGCTAAAGCAAGGAAGCGTTGTCTCTTTCGTCAATATTATGTCTAATTATCAGAGAGAAGGTAGGCTGGTGGTGAATACAATGTGTCCCCTGTATGTCCCACCCGTACTCCTCTAATCTTCCATTCCTTTGTGTCCCAGATGCTTCCCCCATGCCTCGTTTCCTCTTCGGCCATCCCATAGGATGCTTTTCCTGCTCTTTGAAATGTATTGGGTTGGGTTTAGTGGTGGTGGTGCATTTTATATTATATAATGGTGACTTTGCCAATAAGGGTCTCAAAAGCCAAATGGTTTTGATGCCACATCAAACGGGGGTTTGTTGTCACAAATGTCATTCTGGCCAGGTGTGGTATCAACAACTCTCAGTTGGTGTCCCTGTTTCATCCTGGAGTCACAGAATCGACTGCAAGGTGCAGTGTTAAGAAAGGTGGCTTCCTTGCCCTGTCTGGTTTGAAGATTGACATCCCTGGTGGTGGTGTCACTTGAGCTTCAGTGATGCTAATTACAAGCATGAGACTGATTGTGAAATCAAGATGTTGACTAGATAATTGGATAGGAATTCAGATATCTTTGAAATTCCAGAGGGCTCAGTATCTTGTATCAAATCTAATCAGGGGGTGGGACAGGATTCAGATAACTGTAGTACCACAAAAGTGTAATAGCAGTAGTCTAGCACCTGATGCTAAGATATGATAGAAGCTGCTTTTATGCAAATGCTTTGTTACTAAACCAAAAATAAGCCAACATGTACTGTGTGGCTTAGCTTCTGAATGGCTCTGGTAATTAATACATGATGCTGCTAAATTCTTCTTCTCATGTTTCAATTGTGAAAGAGATATAAACAATGGAACAGAGCCAGAAGATCTGCTTATGTGCTGCTCCACCTATCTGGAGTAGATTAATATGGACAATAAATATTAAAATGTAATTAAGATAAAAATAAATTTTTCAGTGAGCACATTTTGGGTGGTTTTTACACTTGAATTATTAGAGTGGGGTCAACTGGGGTTTTCAGAAGACTGTGATGTTGCATTAAAAGTGGAGAGAAATCAATGATGATTTTGACAGATCGTGTTTTGTCAGGGAATTATTTTGTTTTCCTCTGCAGGTTTGGGGTTTTGAGGGGTTTGTTGGTGGGGTTTTTTAATATGAACATATACAAAAACTGCGGAGGCAGGGTGATAAAATGATTCTCTAATTCCCTAATAACTCAGCTAGCCTTGTGAAGTCAGCCCAATTGCAGAAACTAACCTTAGAAATTGGTCAATCAAATGCTACAAGCAAAGTACTTGTTTTCCAGTATTGAAGCTGGTGGTCTAGTGATCACAGCCAAGCAATTATGGCCCTGTTAGATAGCATGAGTAGTAGTCATTAAATAATTATACCTTTGATTAGCTGCTTTAACTGTTCGTTGCCTTTGAAATATGATAGTATAATTTAAAGCTTTTATTAAAAGACAATTTTTCTAGGTGGTTGAAAAGGATTTTTTGTGTGTGTATAAAAGACCCATAATTTTCTGCTTCAGATAATGAAAAACTGAGAAAAATGTTTCCAATTAACATTTACTTTTGTCGATTTGAATCTCGCATGTTTATAGTGTATTGGAAATGCACTGAAATAGTTTAGCTGGTCCTTTACCTACTGCAGAACTTTAAATGGAGAAATCTTACAGGGGAAGAAAAAAAAATAAATGTTTCATTAAAGTGACTCTTTTTTTTTTTTTCCCCTGTCAGGAGTAGAAATATGAATGTGTTTTCATTTTATTATTTTTTTTTCCTTCATTTGAAATATCCAAAGCTGAATCAAAGCCAAACGTAATTAACTATTAATGTGATTTGAAGTATTATTTTTAGAGCGGTTTGTGGGTTTAAAATAGAGCACTGGGAAGGATCTCAGCTTCAGCGAGGCGTTTTTCCAGGCATACAGTTTTACTTGTGTTTGGGCTGGGCAGCTTTTGCAACCCATCAGTTCCAGTAATTTCCTTTGATGTGCAGCAGCTTCTTTTCCTGAGTATTCTGGTGGTTTAACAGGATGTAGTAAGGGCTACTGCTGTCCAGTGTTTAAGAAATAACTGGGAGAAGTTAAAGCTCCATGTTGTTTGGTCTGTTGGGAGCTATGTCCTGTAGACACCAATGACAGAAATGCTTAGAAAGTTTAGAGTCACATTCAAGTGTTTAAAGATGTTTTGCTTTGGAAATCTGGTTTAATAGAACTGCTGTATGCGTTTGTCAGGAATTACAGAAACGTAGTGTACTTACTTATGAGATCCTTGCACTTTGTGGGGTTTTTTATTTTAAAATTTAGTGTTGGTCAGATTTAGAAACACAATGTATCCAAATTATTTTACTTTCTAACTGTGTATTAAATATGTCTGGTCTTCTGGATTTTTTTAACCATTTTTGAGGAATTTTTGCCATTGCTCCTTCCACATAGGGTAAACCAGACAGTGTCAAGCCCCTTCACAGGGGCAAGTTTAACTGGTGTACAAATCTCCTGGGTTGTATCTTAATGAAACAAATTCAAGCCTCTTACAGAAGAGCATCTGTCCGGCTCTCCTGACCAACAGGAAAAATATGCCCAATCTGCCATTTTACAGTCCCTGATGAAACGATGTGTGACGCAGAGGGAGTTGGAAAAGAGCAAGAGAAAGGCTGAAAGGCAGAATCCTTTCCCCAGTAGCATGGCAACTAGGTAGTCCTGGAGTTTATCCTTAAATACCCCCCTGATCATGCTCAGGTTTGCCTCTCATCAAATCCAATGTCCCCCTATTTTTCTAGATAGATGCTACGCAGGTATTATATGAAAAATGTTCCCCTGGCCTATGCTACAGGAACAGGTTTATCCTCATAGATCTTCTCAGCCTTTAATTGTTGTACAATAAGAATAAATAAACAAACGTCCTCAGCTGAATGGACAGTGTTATTTATTTTGTGCAGATGATGATGAGATGTTCTGAGAAGCGAGTGGCATGCCAACTCCCATCCCCAACCCCCTTCCTCCAGTGTAGGTGAAAAGATCCTATTATTTCTGATAATTGATGCTGAGGGCTGTGGCGTGCCTCATTTAATCAGCACTGTTCAGCACACTCCAGGGATGTAATTCATGCACACTTTAACATCCAACATGGCTGACAAGGCTTGGACACACAACCTAACGGCTACATCATTTTTTAATCAGCTATCTGAGCACTATTTATCTAATCAACAAAGAACTCTGTCACATGGAGACCAGAGGTGACATTAACACATCTGTAGTTTCTCAGTGCAGCAGTGAAGGAAGATTTTTAGGATGAGACTGTCGCTATTGAGACTCTCCCAAGAATAAAAGCACATTTCTGCTTATCAAAGTATATAAAGGCCTGAATTTGAGCAAGTTGGAAGGTGGTTAGTCTGACATTTTGTTGATCTTAAGCATCCCCTGAGAACTTCACAGGATTCAAACAGATGTAACCTCAGATCACACATGGGTAAGTGTGCTTTCTAAAAACAGCTATTGCTTTTAGAAATAATGGTATGTGATCATAGAGGCAGCAAACATATTTACTACAAAACCTGCTGAATCAAAACTAGACAGGAAAAGTAGATTCATTAACACAGTATAAATAGCATCCTTGTTACAGAAAACACACAAATTCTGTCTGCAAGGGGTTGGCCACAGATGTAAAGTTATTGCCTGAACAAATACCATGATATGTGGTAATTAGGAGTGATTAAGTTTAATTGATTCCTAGTTACTCTATATCTTAACAAAAGGCTGTACTGAAGCCTAGTTTTCATCTTTGTATACTGGAATACCTGTTGTTGCTGTAAGTTGTACACAGAACAAATAAGCAAGCTGATTTTAATTATCTTTTATTTTAGTACAGTGTATATGTTACAGGACTATAGCTTGACTCAAAAAGTGAAGTACTCAAAAGCAGTTACAGCTGCATGTCCTCCCAGAGCTTCAGCTGTAACAGCAAGCAGTTGCCACCATTTTATTGAGACACAGACCCAATATGTAATCATCTCCCACTAGATTTAAGTATATTCTATTTGGACTTGGTTTATAGTGCTCTCCTTCAATAGTGTTTGGATGTTGAAAGACGTGTACAGCCATTAAATAACTTGTTCACCTTCCACTTCAGAGTGTGTTCTTGACAGTCCCTGCCTTCCAGCTGAAAAAATGCAGGTAAGGACTGTGAAAACTGAAATAATGGAGTGGAATTGTCTTTGTGAAGCACAGTGAGACCAGTCAACACCTACAGAGTCATGGCAGGAGCCTTCATTGCTCCCATGCTCTCTCTGCACTACAACCCGAGATTCTCCTTCCATTTGCCATTGCCAGTCTATAGCATTTCTTCACATCAAACCACAGGTGTCCAAAGTGGTGCTTAGTTTAAGTAGTTTGACTTTATAGGAAAGGCACAGTAATAAACACTTCTGACCTGTATTTTATACATAAACAAGCAGAAATAGGGTATTTGGAATGTGGAGGGGGGAGGCATGGCAGCCTTTTTTAACGAAAGTCCGGAAGAGTTCAAAGGCTGTTTTCTGGAAAGAGGAGCTTATTAACTCAAGATCAAGCCAGGCTCCACTCCGGATACCAGGACACATCTGTCCTGGCCAGGGCTTCTGTGAGCTCTTGAGAAAAAATACAGGTCATGGACAACACCTGGGAAATCTTTAGTCTTGGGTTGTGGTTTTTAGGGTATTTTTGCTTACAAGTAGTCATAGATGAGGCCTGAGGGAACAATAACAAGTGTTTTGTCTTCTTCTGTTTGGCTGATCTGGACTTCTTTTTTAGTGTGTAGATGCTGGTTGGGATGGGGGGACTGCTTTCCTTGCTGTAAGGTATTTTTCTGTGAGCAGCAAAGCCAGAGATCAGGGCAAATGTCAAAGTTAATAAAAACTTTGTCTAGAAATGTTGTTAAAATACATTAGTCATTCAGGTTGTGGTAGCACGACATACGAGGCAGAATACTAGTTGCCACTTCAGTACAAGCTAAATTAAGTACCTGGTGTCTTCTGGGCAATAATTAACTTCATTCCAGATATTTAGTGTTTGAGAGAGGCATCTGTCCAGGTTTTTCCAGTATCTCTAGAGATACTTCTTAGTGGCTTTTTTGAAGAAAACCAAAAAATACTTGGAATCAGTTTACCTTAAAGATATTTCAAAGTAGGGGCTTTGTTTGTTGTTAAATGATGAAATAAGTATTTCTTGTGGTGTTTTATTGGAAATCAGTTTGGACTTACTTGTTTAAGTTTATATATACTATAGATAGCTACATATTCCCAGAGTTGGCAACAAGTCCTTATATTGAATTAACCTTTTGATCTGGCAAGTGAAGCCAGACAGGACAGGGTGAATACCCTGGGACAGAAGTCAAAGACAAACCAGGCCACTAATGACAAAGCGTTGTTGGTAGGTAACAAAACTGTGTAGACAGTATGTAATTTTGAAGGCAGGCAAGGTAGGATGGCTGAGCTGGGCCCTTGTGCTTGCATGCACATCAATCACCCTGTGGAGGCTGTGCTTGGCAATGTCCAAACTGTGCTGCTGATAATATTATTGAATCCTCAAAGACAGAAGAGCACCACAAGGAAGCAGGCTGGAACCTAATCAGTGCTAAAGGACACACTCAGGTGTAACAGGGCCTCTGCATCACTGCAAAAAAAAGTCCATTTGTTTAAAGAAAAGAAAAAGGCATGACACTTACACATTAAAATGGATTATTTCACCAACAGGTTAATAGAAAACCAGGCTGCAAGTTCCTTTCCTGCTCATAGAGCCATACTCTTAACATGCCATTAAAGTGTGAAAAATGAAAAGGGACTGGGAAAGGGTCTTTGTGTGCTGGAGACCATCTTCCCTTTCTGAGGGGTGCCCAACCTCGATTTTGCCTATTTATATGTAAATGTTTTTCAGGACAAACAAGTTTTCTGCTGGGAAATTGTGCTAGGTCTAGATGCTGAGAGTTGTTAAACAGCTCTTAAAACTGAGGATTTATTTTTTCATATTGAAGGGTGCACCCAATGAAGATATTTTTAGATTTGATGAATTTCAGTTTTTAGATAGATAATTTTTAGCCTTCTAGGTAACATTATCTGTTTTAATTTCAGCAAGATGTGCTCTAAAGGGTATCACTCACACATCCAGTCCTTCTTTTCAGTATATAGCATTAAGGCATACAGATGGCTGTATTAAAACAACACATAGCTTAACAGTCTAGGATCTTCAGGCATTTCTCTTCCATCCTTAGCTCTTTAGCTGACAGTCAAGCTTTTTGTTAAATATTGAAATGACTTCACATCACTGTGCCTTTGCAGTGGAAGCAGCTGTTTGGTCTCAGTTTCATGGGGCATGAAAAATAATTTTCTGATAAGCATAGAAAGAAATTAATTTAAAGTTACTGTATCACTGTACTCACTACATTGTGCAATGTTCACCTCATCCTAAAGGGTGAGCGGAGAGAATCATCTTACTCCAGCTTCGCCGTATTAATCTCTTCATAACAGACTCTGAACTGAATGGGTGTGGAAGGCAGCTCCAATTTCAAATGCATCTTAGAATTGAATCATAATTAGTGCCACTGATCATGTCCTTTTTTAGAAGTCTCACACCCAAAGTCAAAGCTCTCCACCACCTCTGAGCAGGAGGGCTGGGTGACCAGCTAAGAAAGGTAGATCAAGAGGAGGTCCAGATGCTTTTCTGTTTGTCACTGACAGCCCACCAGTGCTGCATCATTATTTCTTGATGTGGTGGCTGGAAAGCCTATGGAGATACCACTTTTAGCAGGTACATGGTTCTCCTCAGATGTGGGGGTGTCCATGAGTGAAGAAGAGAGCATATCTTTGTTACTTCAGTCTCTGTTAGGTGCCAGCAGCATCTTGGTGTACTGGGATGTTTCATACAGTTCCTGTCTGATGAAACTCAGGCTAAACATATTGTTGATTGAACATAGTTCTCATGCTGTGAATTCACTCTTGAGGCAAAAAGTGTCAATTTTAAAGAACATGAAAATGAGCTTTGTCCTAATGAGCATGGGAATGGAGTGCTTTTGAGCAGTATTTTCTGCTAATTGTAAAATGGCAGCTGTGAACTCTGAGAACCTCAAAAGTTTGGAGCGTTAGTAAAGTGAGGGTGTTGCCTCTTCTGTACAGAATACACTTCCTTCTTGTTGTTGTTGGTGTTTACTTTCCAAATAAACACTTTGATTTTGCAGTGATGTGCCCAGGGGAGGAAGGGAGGACAACAAGCATCAATTGCATCAATGTCTACTTGACACTTTTGAAAATAATTCAGTGATGCCTCTAAGCCCAGTGCTACTGATAATAGGCTCTGTTGTTATGAGGATTTAAGGCTATTGCATCATCACCTCAACTTTTAAGGGTGATGATGTAAAAAGGATGTTTTACAGATAAACCCTTGCACCAAGTGATCAATATAGGCTTTTAGAGGAAAAGCAGCTCATGTCTGGCTGTGTTTTGTTATTAATTAAATCACATTTTACAGCAGCTGTTTTGTCCAGTCATGTATCCTCTATACAAATACTTCCTACATTTCTCTACTTCTACTGGTCTGGTTTTGTCTATTCCAATAGCAGATCCATTTAATCTTGTCAAATCGTGTCACGTTGTACAGACTTAAAAAATCATTCTCAATCGGAGGCTTTCCATATCGTCCACGGATGGCAGAGGCTGTGTAGTCCTGTGTGCATTTTCTCTGTGTAGCTCTTCACATGTTAACAGGCTTGTGCTTGTATTTTACTTCACATGCTATTTTGATGTTTCTTTTCTCCCCTTTTTCATTTTTGTGGGTTTTTTTTCCCCCTCCCTTTTCTTTATTTTTATTCTCTTTTTTTTTCTCTCCCCCTTCTGCTCTCTGGACGCAGCCAAACGCAAAGCTTGGAAACTAAACCGTGTTGGTAGCCTGCGAAATATATACAGCAGCAGCAGCACCAACACCGAAGGTAACAAACCCACCCGTTTTAGATGACCACCTCCTCTCTTACCCCTCTTTTTAACCTGCTTTTCCAAAAACCATCCTCCTTGAGTCTCTCCCTTACCCAGTGTGGGCATGGAAATCGAATTTGCCCAAAGCATGTGTGCTTTATTTTGTGTTTGCAGAGTCATTCCAGTTGGTCTTTTCATCTTTTTGTTTGTGTGTTTTATTTTGCCATTCATGTTCCTTTCAGCTTACTTAAATTTTGACCTTTCCCTCTAGTCGTGGAGTGGTGATGTTTAAATTACTTCAGGAACCCATTTTCTTCTTTTATTTATTTTTTTATATATATATTTTCCCTTTCTACATGTGGGCACTCAATGTAATATTTCCCAAGTTATTACAGATTTTAAAAGTGTTAGTATCAGGTGTAATGATCTGTAGCCAAATACAATAGTGTGCCGTGACATTTAAGTAACAGTCTTAATTTGTTTTGTGCAAGCCTTCTCCATAATGCTCTTTGCAGGTCTAATCCAGAGGCGAGACAGTGCCGGGTCATTTGCATGTGCTACTCTTGCTTGTAAATTCTCTATATTGTTGTATTTCTAAAGGTCACCTGGTGCCAAAGTTCACAAATTGACTTACATTGCTGTTTTTTTCCACTGAAGACAGCCGTCATGGCTTTTGTATAATAGCACATTGAATTTTATACTGTTTCCACCCCCCACCTTCCACCTTCATTTGAACAACACAATTATAAACTTACTTCCTTTTTTTTATTTATTTATTTCTGCTTTGTTATTATTACAAATGTCAAAGGTCAGAATTACTTGGAAGCCAGGCAAAGAGGAAAAAAAAAGAAGGCAACAAACCCTCTGCCACCATCTCCAACAGCATGTAAGAAGGATGTGTAAGAAATAGGGAATGCAAAATAGGTCACAACTCAGTAATCTCGATATAAGGGAGGGGGATTTTTCCCTTTTTTCTTCACTTAAGTGCAAACCAAATGGGTCAAGTAATCGCAAGCTCATGCCCTAACACTAATTGACTTATTTTGGAATGATTATAACTGTAATATTTTTCTTAATGTCACTGTTTTCTGGGCTGTTGATTTTAGTGATTGCCAAGCGGTGGCATTAAATCTCTTGTAAATTTTAAATTGCATGCTATTTCTGTAAACAAGTCCCTCTGTTCACATCCTGATCATTAACCTTTGGTGATTTATATCACCGTCCTTTTTCTTGCGCAATTACAGCTGTATTGCTGTTGGATGCCTTGCTCGCCCTGCCCAACAAAGTGTAGGGAGGAAGCAAAAGTGTCGTTTTACTGCAGCTTGTTAAGGAAGCTCTTCTGTAAATTATAATTTCGTTCTATTTTGTCAGCAGAAATGTAAAATTATTATTACCTGTGGAAAAGGGAGCAACAGTTGCAAAACTGTCTGGTTTGGGTTTTTTTTTTTGGTTATCTTTTCAAGTCTGAAGTGTGAAAAGACTGCATGAGAGAAAATGATTCTCAGATATTAATGTTTGGAGGGTTGGGGGGGTTTCTCACTTAACAGGAAAATAACTGGATAGTTTTTAATGATTTGTAACTTTCCATGTATTTGCCAGACTTTTCTTCTAATCAGTGGGCAAGCGTGCTTGTTGGTACAGGTTTACTGCTTGAGAAGCTTGTGATTTTATATCTACTTGTTATTAAAATGCAACAGGGCAACAAGTAGAAAGAATTCCCTTGTGTTTTGCAGATAAAGATTTGATTTTTTAGGGTGTGGGGTTTTTGTAGGGCCTGTCTAGTTTGAGAACTCTTTTATCTTACTGATCAAACTAAGTATCAAAGGCACCTTAGATAAGCATGTGGGAACGTGTTCCTGTTGGCCATAGTCCAAAGCGCTTTGAGACATACCATCAAAACACAATCCTGAAATTAGGCAAATGTATCCATTTCTTGGAAACAGCATCCCTGCTAAAAACTGTGTTCTGTGTTCTCTATGGCTTTGTATCTTTGAGCTGATACCTTAAGCTTTTGTGTGAAAGCTGGAATGGTGAGACATGCAAATGTCGAGTTAATGAGCATCGTAAGTATTAAAAACCACATGTTTAGATAATTATGCCTTCAAAAAAGAGAACGATGATAGGAAATGACAGTCCAGAATAACAAATCTGCTTTGGTCTTTAGCGCATGCTTGCTCAGTTGCGCTTAAACCTTTTTACAGACTAAAATCATTTCTGTAGTGTGCACTCCCAGTTTTGAAAGGCTGAGGCAGAAAGCAGCTTCTCCAAGAATTTTAATTGCTGATCTTATCATTTTTAGGCATTCTGTGTGCTTCCCGGTAGCAAAATCTTAGATTAAGATGGAGAAATTCACAGCTCAGGTGCTGAACTGTTTTGCAGGTGCTTGCATGGTCCTCAGCATGGTGGTCTCTTCTGCTTTCACAGGGTCACGTTTGCTGTACATGTGCAAAGCTGAGTGTGCCTCCTCTTTCCGGGTTACTTGATAGCCGGAGTACTGCATTCCTGATGGTTCTATCCTAGTCAGAGGAGTAAGGAAAGGGAGGATTTTCACAGATGTGTAAAATCACAGCTGAAGGACTCTGACTTCTGAGGAGGGCAGAGAGAAGTGGGCCATTGTAAAGCTATGTTCTCTGCTGTTCCTTTGTCAGATTTGTGTGATTCCAAGACATTTTACTTCCTTCAATTTTGAAGTTGATCTAAATCTCTTTAGTTTTCAGAGTTTAGATTTTTTTTTCCCCTCTGGGGAACCACTGACAACTAAAAAAGTCCCACCTGCTCCTTATCACAGGTGGCCACACTTTGAGCAATGCTTTGCTTCTCTAGGGTAAAAGTTTGAGGTATCAGTGTGTTATAATTAAAACAGACCCTGCTCTGGTTTTAAGAAAGCTGGAGTCACTTACACCTGCTATCATCACAGCATTATGAAAATACAGAATTATTTTACCTATACCAACAGATTTTGCAGCACAGGGGAAGGGAGTATCTTTAAGAAATTAGATGGCTGTGCTCTGCCTGTTGTGGTTTAAGATGCATAAAGATACTGCATCCTCATTTTCCCACTGTTCGTGGTTACATATATGACATATGTACATATGTTAAAATAGTGCTGCATTGGAGTTGCTGCTTGTTCATGAACTCCCAGCCTGCCTTCTGTTGAAAAGTCAGTGATGCTGTTGGTGTTACGGTGCTGTGCCTACAGCAGGTGGAGGAGGAGGCATTTCAGAGCACCTGAGATAAGCTCTGCCCAGTAGACTGAGCTTCACAGCACCTCTCAGTTAAGCAAGGTCTTCAGCTTTGAAACACAGATAATGTAAAAAGTAAACCGTGGGCTTGAGACATCAAATCTCAGTGTGGACTCACATTTTGTGAACTGAAGTTAAAAATCACTTCACGGATGTCTTTGAACTGTGTTGGCATGGCACCCAAACAAAACAAGAAGTACATATGCCACAAGGGACTTATTCCCTTAAGCTAGAAACCAACCTCTCAGCACCAGTTTGTCACTCATGGGTAGCACTAAAACAGTAGCACTGAAAAATTCTTTCAGTGGAATACAGTATCAGGAGCTGTGGGCAACCGATAGCTGAGCTATATTGTCCTGATAGGGTTGATTTTCAAAACTAATTAGATTTAGACACTGGGTTTGGAAAGGGGAGAGAAGTATTAGCATAGTCATGCCCAGTGGGACATGGCACAAATATTTCCTTAATTGAGGCTGCTAATAAACATACTTATCTTCCAAGTTACAAGGATAATTTGCACCAAATGGCAAAAGGGAACAATAGTTAACATTATATAGTTCATAAATAACACGTGCCTTTGCTGTAAACACATTGTTTATTGTAAACATCTAATGTGGATGACTAGGGCACCTCAGCAGTGTTTCATTCTCATCCTTTTGATAAGATGAAGGGTTATTAAGGAGTGCTTGAGCAGAAGTGATTTTTGAGAGCGGGAGGAGGGTGTGATAAAGGGGGAGTTTAAATAGGTCTCAGTGTTACTTGAGGCAGGCTTGACTAGGTTTCAAGCTGTAACCTCAACTCTTGAAGAGGATTCACGGGTGTTTGAAATATGCCATGGAGAATCTTTTGGTTCTGCACTTGACTTCTTGCTGCTGGAAAGTGTTTCCTGTGTGAGCAGCATCATCCACCAGATGTGCACAGTGAGTTACTCTTAATTAGCAGCAGCACCAGGATCCTCTGACGATAGCTACGTTGGGCAAAGATGCAAATGCACGATCTGGCACCTAGTGAAAGATGCTAGTTGCCTTGGAAGCCAGAAGATCCAGTTTTATCTCTGATTCTGGCAAAATATTCATATATGCCTGTGAGATAAACCATGAGCCTGGCAAATCATTGTTTGATACTCATGGGAAAGTAGAAATATTTTTTCTGTTTAAAAAGAAACATTTTGAATGGATTTAATTTTAGATTGCAATGTCTGATGAAAAGGGGCCCTTGTCTTCTGTTGACTTCAGACTGCTTGTGGTTACCAACCACTGGTCTAAGGTGTTGGTAACTATTTATCCAGTTCTTAATATTGAAAACAAAAGATGTGGGAGTTGTGAACAAACTGATACATGCATGCCATTTAGAACCACGCTTACAGGATACCAAAAGGCATAAGCACTTCTGGACATGTGTCTTCCCTACATTTTAATAGACTTAATTGACTTCTCTGGAACAAGTTACAGACTAATTGTATCCTGTAGTTATTTTGAGTGTAGTTTCCTAAATCAGATCTCTGTTGCATGCAATAAACACAGGCATCGGTACAGGAATGCAGTAAGACCATGTCCAAATGTTTGTTTTCCCTTATACAATCCTTTGCTTCTAAGAAGTTGTATATCTTGTTTTCCATAAGTGGGTTGGGTGGGCTTGTAGCAGTGTCTGTCTTTTGGCAGAGCAAAATAAATGTCAACACAGGTTAAATGCAGTAACTTTACTAGGGAAAGGTACTAGTGAAACAGTATATGCAGCATTAACAGTGGTATTGTGTAGATGGTGTTGGATGATGGGTTGGACGCGATGATCTTGAAGGTCTCTTCCAACCTGGTCTATACTATTCTATTCTATTCTTGGAACTGATGTGGTGTGGTGGTTTTCCTAGAAGTCACTGGTTGCCTACCTGCTTCCACTTAAAAAAAAAAAAAAGAAAGAAAGAAAGAAACCACACCTCTTATGCTCCAATGACATCCTGGCCTGTATCAGGAACAGTGTGGCCAGCAGGAGCAGGGAGGTCATTCTGCCCCTGTACTCAGCACTGGTTAGGCCACACCTTGAGTACTGTGTCCTATTGTGTGCCCCTCAGTTTAGGAAAGATGTTGACTTGCTGGATTGTGTCCAGAGAAGGGCAACAAAGCTGGTGAGGGGTTTGGAACACAAGCCCTATGAGGAGAGGCTGAGGGAGCTGGGGTTGCTTAGCCTGGAGAAGAGGAGGCTCAGGAGAGACCTTATTGCCCTCTACAACTATCTGAAGGGAGGCTGTAGACAGACAGGGGCTGGTCTCTTCTCCCAGGCTACCAGCACCAGAACAAGAGGACACAGTCTCAAGCTGTGCCAGACTGGATGTTAGGAAGAAGATCTACACAGAGAGAGTGATTGCCCATTGGAATGGGCTGCCTGGGGAGGTGGTGGAGTCACCATCATTGGAGGTGTTTAGGAGGAGACTTGATAGGGTGCTTGGTGCCATGGTTTAGTTGATTAGGTGGTGTTGGATGATATGTTGGACGTGATGATCTTGAAGGTCTCTTCCAACCTGGTTTATTCTATTCTATTATAGGTTCTGTATGATGATGATGATCATCTTACAGATGTAGCTCATTTCCCATCCTATCCACCCTTTCCCACTTAAAAAAAAAAAAAAAGAAGGCAAAGCAAACAACAACAAAATTGCAGACCTCTCCTGTTGATAATAACTTCTAAATGGAAATCAGTTGCGGCTGGCTTTTTGCACTTTAACCCTTTGTCTCCTGGCCTTCCAGGAAATAATTGATGACTGATTGGCCCATTAACCTTTTTTTGAAAAAAAAAAAAAAAAAAGTTTGACAGCCTGGACTATGTAATGAGGAGGGATTCCTAGTGAAATCAGGTTGATGGCTGAGTTGCTTGCCCCTGAGAATGCAAAATTAGCCCCATGGGACCTCGTCTGCATAGAAACTGGACACAATTAGCGTAATATCTGGTGTTATTAATGTAGTTTGGAGTAATTGGGCAGGTTGATTTCGACAGGTTGATGGTGCTAAAATACTATTATAGTGGACCTTCCTGTGAATAACTGTTAAACATGGAAAACTGTTTAATAAAATTTTGTGATTGGGCTCACAGGGATTTAAATAGCACAACTGATAATTTTACTGAAGAGTAAAACTGAACAGTTTCATTCTGCTGCCTGGATTTGCCTGTTTGGTGCTTACAGGATGTACCCATTTGCCACTCATCTTTTGCAGACATTGCCCTGTGGGTGACATGGAGCAGGCTCTGAGGCTTTGTTTCACAACTGCCCTTGCCGAAAGAATATTTGGTGTATGTAAGCATGAAATGTATTACTGAACACACTTTCAACTGGCACAGTGGCTTTTCATCTGAGCTTTTCACAGAGTGAACCTGAAGCTTCAGTGACTCTCAGAGAGTGAAAACTTATGGCTGATGGTACATGAAGAACACTGACCAAGTTTTCAGCTAACTTACTGATGAACTTAAAATGTCCTTCCAGCCCAGATGTAAAACATGCTGCAGGCCTTGTAAGCCAAGGCGGGGCTGTACCAGGACAAACTCACTGGCATATTGCGTGGGCTTTATGATCCTGAGCCACAAAGGCTATGCAAGGACTTTACAGCTTTTGTCGTGGTGTCAGCTGATCACAGCAGAAAAGGTCAGGAGATGAAACACAGGAGCCTCTCCTTTGGGAAAAGGAGACTTGAGTGTATAAAAGAGTGACCACAGGAAATGTCTGGAGGTGTTTTCTGACTTTGCACTCCACTCGCCTGAATAGCTGGGTTTGTGTCCTCTGCCATCAGTGTCGCATAAGCAAGGATGTAGCTTTGTTCAGTGTTTCTAGAAACAAAGCTTGCAGAGGTACCACTGCAAGCATGGCGTCTCAGCATCACTTTTAATCAGTACACTGGCTGGATTGCAGAGTCTATTTCTCATGAGCCCTTGGGCAAACCAACATCATGTATGTGGTCAGGATTAGTGGCTAATAGTAGATGGAGGATTAAATGATGCTACAGCTTGATGTATATACTAGAACTAGAACTGTAGTGCTGAAAAGTCACCTAATACTCTAATGCTGAGGTGAGCTGGGACAGGTCTCTTCTCCCAAGTTGCAAGTACTAGGACAAGAGCAAACGGCCTCAAGTTGCAGCAGTGGACATCTAGGATGGACACAAGGAAAAATTTCTTCACAGAAAGGGTGGTAAAGCATTGGAATTGGCTGCCCAGGAAAGTGAAGTCACTGTCCCTAGAGGTATTTTAAAAAGTGAAGATGTGATGCTGAGGGACATGGTTTAGTGGTGACCTGGCAGTACTGGGTTAATGCTTGGAGTAGTGCAAAGAAACTCTCTAAAGATACAGAATATATACTTGTGGAGTATTAGTTACATACTATGCATTTCTGTTGAGTTATAATGCTTTGAGAAGTCAACCTTGTCAGTCTGCTGGAGGAGTCTCCTCTCTTGTTGCCCTCTTCTGTCTTTATATCCCCTCATGGCCTCCTCCCTGCTTCAAAATGAGATGTGGGGAATTTTTAACTTGGGGCAGCAAAATAACTGTTTTCTCAAGTAGGCATGTCCTTCAGCTTGCACAAAACCTTTGCCTTGCGTAGGAGTGGTATGGCGTATGGTCAGGGGAGACAGGGGCAAAGCAAATTCAATCCAAGCTGGAGCAGAGCTGCAAGTGGAGAAGGGCTGTGGGAGAAAGGCTCAACTGAGGTGCAGAAAATGGAGTGAGACTGAAAAGGGCCTGTGTGATACTGTGTACTGTGGGGTCCCTGCCATAACAATCCTCCTGGCTCAGCACCACCCACACTCAGTAATTTTTATAGAAGGTTTTTCTAAATGCTATTTGGAAATCTCCTTAGTAAGACTTCAGGAGTACTATGTTTTATCACTTAAAATCCATTTCAAGGTGTCTGTTTCCTAAATGGGATTCTGCGGGGACTCCTTCAGGTGGGATTCAGTTTTTCACATTCTCTTCCCTTAGCATCATTCCCTGTTTTCTTGAACATATGCATAATGTGCCTGTACCTGCCTGCTGTCCATACACCATACCACTGCTGTGTAACTAGAAGACCATAATTGTGTTGTCCTACAGGAGATGGCACACAGAGCTGAACATCATGTCCTTTATTGTGGCATAGTTCCTCTTACATCTTCCTCATGAATTTTCAGAAACTTTGTTTGACAAATGTGGCTTTTTCCATGATCTACTCATAGCATTTTGGATTATTTTGTTACCTGTTTGTTTTTAACACAGTGTTGCTGAAGTAAAAACTACTACAGCTGTACAGTTGCATCATTTCTCTTATCTTCCTATTCCTACACTGTTTTGCTGGGGGTTTTTTGGTGAAACTGCTGTTTCATGCAGCTCATGCACCTGGAAATAACCTTCACTTCCATGTTTATTCTTACCTAAAGGTGCAAAGTAACCTGTTATTTTTTTGAGGCATCATTAAAGCAATGTGGGCACTGGCCTCCCTAGCACAGAGTTTATCAAAGAAAATCGGTTGACCCACAGGTTGAGAGAACGACTGCCAGCAAACAGCTGTACTGTCTTTAAAGCTAGTGCTAGATTTGTCACTTATCTTTGCATGCTTATGGATGACAAGGTAATGCAGAAGTTTCATGGCTCTGAATGTATAATAAGTCATTAGCAGACAAGTGAATATAAATGTTCTTTCTAAAGCCCATTATGGCTGACGTTCACCAGAACTTTGTGCTCTATTATTCTTTTCCTTTCATGCCTGCCCTTCCTAATTCTACTCAGTCTGCTTCAGCTTCCTTGATTTTTTTAATTTGACTTTGGTGTCCCATATGTAGTTAAAGCGTGTGTCCCTTTAGTTCAGTTCCGCTGATGTTTTCATATGCTGCAGTCCTCTGGCCTGAATACTTGTCCTTATATACTCTAGTAGCCCTGAGGATATTTCTTTGACCCTTTCTGCTAGCTTCTCAGCTCATTTTCTCATCTCCTATGTTGAACGTGAATGTTGAATAGGTTGAAGTGATTTTAATCCTGTGTTATAACCCAGTGTATTTATGCTGTAGAGAAGAACATGTGCTCATTCACCTTTAATATATCTGTGCATGTAAAAAACTACTTGAAGGAAGAGTGTAGATCATCCCATTTTTGGTATTGTCATCTCTTTACAGTCCATTCATCTAAGTTATTTTGTGACATTTTGATCTTTACATTATGTAGCTCTTAACACCTCAGGTTTAAATCTAAATAATGCTTGTTAGCCACTTTGTGTTTGAGAGAGGTAGAGACCCCATTCCAAACTCACAAATGCACACAGGAGCTGAATACTTACCTGAAAAAGCACTTTATCTGCATGACATTTGGAGACAAGCAGCAGTGGATCCATGAGACACTTCCTGCTGCATTGGGCAGCTGCAGGGTAGTTAGACATAACCAGCCTCAAACCTTGTGTGCCTATTTATGGGTTTGCTCATTACCTTACAGAAATGCTTGTCAACCAAGATGGTTTAGCCCTAGCTATCATATCCTTCAACTTAATCTTTCCTTCCTATTGTGTATTTTTTTCAGAACAAGAAGAAAACTTTGAGTTTATCATTGTCTCTCTCACTGGCCAGACTTGGCACTTTGAAGCTACCACATATGAAGAAAGAGATGCGTGGGTACAAGCCATAGAGAGTCAGATCTTGGCCAGCTTACAGTCATGTGAAAGCAGCAAGAACAAGGTAAGCAGCAAGATCATTAAGATGAAAGCAAAATCAAGAACTCTGGAGTTTTAAACCTGTACTCCTAGAGACTTGCATGTGTTGCATACATGAGAGAACAGCATTGGAGCTGCAGGCATACCTCAGATATTTCAGGACAGCTGGTGCTGTAGCCTGTTCTACAGTTTGTTTTTTTACAGCAGGAACTTCTGGATTATCTTTTTTGCCCTTGATAGTACTCTGAAAATTTTCAATGAAACCTGAGGGTTGGTCATGGACTCTCCCTACAGAGAAGCTGTATAGTGCAGTCACTGTTGCACATTCAGGTTTGTTTCAGGTTAGAGCTCTGCAGAAGGCCCTTCAAGAAAAGCCAGTCTTGGAGAAGAGTGAAGGCAGACCCTAAAACCAGCTTATTTACTAGCCAAATCTCTAGTTAAATCTATCGCATAGCAGAACTGAGCCATAGCATTCTGCCATGGTGAAGTAATACAAATCGCAGAGATCAAAGTGTATGTGGTTCTTCTATTACACAAAATTAATTTTTTAAATGGTTTTCTGCCTTAAATGATGTAACACAAAGCAAAGCCTGAAACAGTTCATCAAAGCTTTCTAGGGAAAGAACATGGCCTAAGAGGAAGAGCCCTTCTACCTTGCAGTGCTTTCATATGGTGACAGAAGTAATTTGTTCTCCTTTCCTGTCAAAATAAATGTTTAAAAGCTGAGACTTCCTCAGCCATTGCTTATTTTTGGAAGTTTGGGAGAACTTATGCTTCTTGACTCTATGTATCTGCAAACTCCTCACAAGTAGAGAGTGAGGTGTTGAGTAGTAGTACAGGGACAGAAATAGGCAATAATTGTTAACATTATCCACCTAACAGTTGTCTTTAATGATTTTCTTTTGCAAGGAGAAGACTCATAGTCAGAAGGGAATGCCTGCTTGCATTGCCCTGATCTACCAGAGTAGATCAGGCACCAGTAATTATCTTCATCATCACATAATTAACTTCCTATTTTGTTTTCAAAAAGTACTGTTTTCAATATGTATTTCTGAGATCAAGAAAAATCACTGCTTACATATTTTCTTACCTTTCACAGATTTACACTTTCTAGTACCTATGTTAAAGGAGCACAAAAGAGGAAATTTGTGCACTAAGACCTCTATAAAAATACTAACATAAAAAAGGATAAAGTATGGCTAGTAAGTGGCTGTGAAGCATACTTCTATGAAATATTACTGAGGTCTCAAAACATGTCAGAAGAAATAAGTGGGAAAGCAAAGTGCAGTTAGCTGGACAGCTTTAGTACATGACCCTCCATAATAGATCAGGAGGACAAATTCCACATGGCCATACATTAAGACCTAGTCCTCATCTTGCTTAAATCAATTCATTGCAAAGAGTCCATCACTTGCTACAGCTATCAGTTTTCTTCTCAGAGAGCAGTTTTCTTCTCAGAGGGTCCATGAGACAGTTTAGTTAGACAGGGCTGAGCCAGTTGTAAATCGTGATAGTCTCTCCAGGTCTAAGTAGAGGTCATCAGCAGGTCATCATGGAGAGAATTTAAATGGGAGCTGTATGATTAAATCTGACCTTTTGATGATAAAAAGGTTTCAGCTGCTTTTGCAAACCAGCCCTTAGTCTTCATTATCAAAAGCATACACATCAATAAAAGGAATTGGTTTTATAAATTAATATTCATATCTAATTTATCTGAAGAAGCAAACCTACACTGTGACTGCTGTTCTTTTGGAGTAGAAGGGTTGACTTTCAAGCTCAGTTTTCCTCTGTGTGGTCTCCCTACTTGTTAGAATCCAAACTGAAGACCTCAAAATGCTGGGAGCTCCAGCACAGGATAGAGAAAGCCTAGGGAAAAATTCTGAGCCATGAAGAAACATGAGAGCAAATAGAAGTCTGTGTATGAGCAGACTGTGGGAGCTCAGCCAACAGCTGCGTCTTAAACCATAACAGTGTCCCTTCTTGGCAGGCATGGATTTGCACATGTCAAAGGATCACAATTTGTTGAGAGGCAAATCAAGCATTTGAGGTTCCTTGATCTCATTCATTCAGTTTGGGTCAAAACTTTGTATTTTACTGCTTATTCGGCTGCCATTTGTGCCATGCAATTTTTTGGGGGGTTATTTCTTACTAATGCAGTTCCTTTAATTTACACAGTCCCGCCTGACGAGTCAGAATGAGGCCATGGCACTTCAGTCCATAAGGAACATCAGAGGCAATTCCCACTGCGTGGACTGTGAAGCACAGAGTAAGTACAGCCACGTGATTTCAGAAAATTGACCTCTTCTCCTCAGCTGAGACTTAGATGAATGCCCACCATGGACTTTCTCTTTTTGGATATTACATTTCATATGTTGCTTGCACATTTCGTCTTAGTTGTGGAGTTTACTTCATCAGGCTTGGTTTCTTTCCCCTTGTTTCACATGCCATATTAAGTATCAGCATTTCCTTACTTCTCTTTGAAAAAAAGGAAAAAGATGTTTGCTGTTTGACATCAGTTACCTCAATTTTCTTCCTTTTTTTGTATGGAGAGGGCACATGTGCCATGGCAGTATGTTCAAAGAGGTAGAACTTGATTGGTGTTTTTTTTGGTTTGGTTTTTTTTTATGGTTACTTGTCAGAAGAAATCAGTCATTTCTCATTATATCTGGATACTAGATCTGGGATTTTTTTTTTTTCTCCCCTTTATGTTTCTTTCCCTTTTTTTATTTTTTAAAACATATACTTAGTGTTCAGAAAAGTGTTCTTGAGAATACTTTGAGCTGTGGTTCACCTCACTAACCCCGGCTGAGGTCATTATTCTGGTGCTCTTTAGTTCCAGGGGTTTGCAACAAAGCCACAAAAAGGAAGTACTGTTGCTCCAAAGCAATTAGTTGTAGAAGCAGAAGGATGGAGGACTTGTGCATTTTTATTTCTTTGATATTTGAAAGTCAGAACTTTTGTGAGATTTTCACATGTGCTTAAAATGGGAAAATACTAATTTATTTTAATTTGGGTATAATTAACCATTTTTTAAAAGATTTGCTGTTTTGAGTGCTGGTCCAAACCATTTTGACATCTCAGTTAACTTTAAAGTGAACATTCGTACAGAAGTGCAAATGCTTTTGCACAATGGATTTGCTATCTGAACAGATAGCAATGGGGCTGATTTGGTCATCTAGCAAACAAAGCTGTTATCCCTTGCCTCATCCCTAGAGGTCTTGAAGAGAAGATGGTTAGCACATTAACAGCTGTTTTAAAATCTATTTTTAAAAAAGAATATTTTTCCATACCATCAAAATTTGGTTTATATACAGACTAATTTTACTTGCATCTTCTGGGGTCAGAGTGGCTGGAGAGCGGCCAGGCAGAAAGGGACCTGGGGGTGCTGGTCGATAGTAGGCTGAACATGAGCCAGCAGTGTGCCCAGGTGGCCAAAAAGGCCAATGGCATCCTGGCCTATATAAGGAACAGTGTGGCCAGCAGGAGCAGGGAGGTCATTCTGCCCCTGTACTCAGCACTGGTTAGGCCACATCTTGAGTTCTGTGTCCAGTTCTGGGCCTTTCAGTTTAGGAAAGATGTCGAGTTGCTGGAATGTGTCCAGAGAAGGGCAACAAAGCTGGTGAGGGGTTTGGAACACAAGCCCTATGAGGAGAGGCTGAGGGAGCTGGGGTTGCTTAGCCTGGAGAAGAGGAGGCTCAGGACCTTACTGCTACAACTACCTGAAGGGAGGCTGTAGCCAGGTGGGGGTTGGTCTCTTCTCCCAGGCAAGCAGCACCAGAGGAAGAGGGCACAGTCTCAAGCTGCACCAGGGGAAGTTTAGGCTGGATGTTAGAAAGAAGTTCTTCATAGAAAGAGTGATTAGCCATTGGAATGGGCTGCCCAGGGAGGTGGTGGAGTCACCATCACTAGGAAGAGAGTGGATCGGGTGCTTGGTGCCATGTTTTAGTTGATTAGATGGTGTTGGATGATAGGTTGGACTCAATGACCTCAAAAGTCTTTTCCAGCCTGGTTAATTCTTTTCTATTACACACACTCTCAGATATTCGTACACTGTCCATAGGAAACTGATGAAGAGCAAAGGTAGCTACCCTGTCCCTGGTGGTTCAGCACACAGGAATGTGAGCCCTGGCTGCAACAGGCTTTGAGCATCAGGACTGGGGTGCTGACAGAAAATCTTGTTGACCTGCTGGAGGGAGATTCCGAAGAGAAATTTCACAGGGACTTCTTGCTGACAAAGAGAAATTATAACAACGCTGATAAATTACCATCTTTATGTTCCACTGTCTGGTAATCCAGCACACAATAAACAAGGCAAAATGCTGCTTTGGCTGGTATTTAAACATATACAGCCCTAAGTGACTCTTATTTGTTGGTTTTCTTGCATATCAACCTCAAAGTTGTTCAGATTTACACTGAAGCTTTGGTACACTTCAAGTAAAAGGCATATAAGATGCTGTGCTGTATATGAGAAGAACAGGATCTTCAAGTGACCTAGATGTATATTTAGCTCATTTGAAGTACTCACTGCTTTCTGTGAGCAGACCACAATGGAAGTGTTACTGATTTCTGCTTCAGTATGTCTGTACAGCTATGGGTGGCATTTTCCTAGACCCTGCTAAGTGGTCACCCAGGCAGAAGGGGATCATAAGATCCTTTCACTGCAGACAACTTCTCATACCCACACATGTCCTTCTACTGTATCCATGATTCATTTCAGCTCTACCCAGAGTCCACACTATCTCCACGGTGTGTGTTTTTCTCCCCAGTCACACAAGTACCCCCAGTATTTGTGCAGCAGGTAGATGTTGAGTCAGGAATGTGATTGTGCAAGAAAGCAGCCTTATTAATTTTTTTTTTCTTTTTCTTTTTTTTTTTTCCCCAGTCTATTTCAGCCAGGTTGGTTTTCATCCAAATTGTTTCACTGGTCAAGCTGACCACCCGTGTGTTGTGCCAGCAGGAGAGATGTGCCAAGAACATGTTGCTGGGAGACGGCAGAGGGGGACTGCCCTTTTTTGGCCACGCTTAACTCTGTTATGTAGCTTTTGATGTGCAGGGGTCATTTTGGAATCTAAACTGGAACTTCTTAATTGTTGGCATTCTTGGAGAAATGTATAACCTCTTTGACTCTTCTTGCCATGTGGCCTTCCTAATTTTAAGGCCATCATCATTCCTGCTGAAAAATTTGAGGTATTTCCGATTGTATGTTAAAATTGAAACACACATATGAGGTGAACCTCAGCCTTTTGCTTTTTCTGACGGGTTTTGCTTTAGTTCCTTCTCTCCCTTTCTGCCTTGCCTGAGCAAGTCCTTACCCCCTGAGCATTTAGCATTACAAACACTAGTGCTCTTGTGGAAAGCTTACATAGTTTGCATCTTCACAAAGACAGATGTTTGGGAGCAAAGGAATATGAGATGTTGCTGTCCCTCAGCTCTATTCAAGAGCCATCAATCTTCCACTTCAGAAGTCTCATTCTTCCTCTTTCTAGAGCTCTTTGCCTTTTTAGCACTTCATCACAGCACTTTGTTTCACCAGGGAATTTCTGCCTTGTTGTATGTTAATCGGCAGCAGTGGTACCAGCAGCATCTGTGTGCCAGCAGCCTTCTGGCCCTTTGGCGGTCTCAGGCTGAAGTTTTTCAAAGTGCCTTTTTTATTGTTCCAATCCCAGAGCAATAGATGTGGCAAAATGCTCTTTAGGTGCTGAAGTTTTTACCCAACAAGATTTCACTTGGTGTTTCAGAACAAAAATTATGTTGCCTTTTTCCAGAGCATTGGAGTTACAATACTGGCTTCTATCTGGAGAAGGCACTGAAGATGTTCAAACTGATTAGGCAAACCCAGATGAATTTCTGCCTCTGAAGAATTTTAGCTCTTCCAGTCTTATTGCTTTAATAGCAGACGAGAGGATAAATATGAGTCACTTTTTCGAGATATCTGGAGGCTGTGAAATACCAGGTTTTTCTGTTATAGAACAAAACAGGGAGGCCTTAAAGAGGGAGAGTCTCACCATGAGTTTTGTAGTCCAGGAGTCTAATAACTTACTGTGGTGTATTTTGTATTTGAGAGCCAAACACTGAAGTAATCATTTGGGTGGCCCTGGCAAGCTTATGTAGTCATCAATAGATTCAACTTTATATGCAGTATAAAAAAAGACCACCAACTCTCAAAGAACAGTAAAGATGCAAGCTTTTCTCTTCTTCTGTGACTCTGCAAGATGATGCTTCTTTTCCTAGCTCTTCTCCTTCCTTTAGAGATTTCCTCTGCTCAGCCCAGAGCTGTCTCACACATGCTGGGCTCATGAGGATTTAGCATGGCAAAACCTTTCATCAGGTGTCTTGAGTCCAAAGGGATGAAGGACACAGTAGGGAGGGTTTATTCTCCTAAACAAAGGCTCTATTCCAAGAGCTTTTTGCCTTCAAATGGTCAGTCTGAGGTGCAGGTCAAGGTGGGAAGGCGTTCTCTTGAACTAAACACCTTTAATAATATGGACAGCTGAACATTGTGACCTGGGAGTATTGAGTTACCTGATAAAACTCTCATTTTATTTGTCAAATTGCAAGTAAAAGAAAGTTTTATAGCATCTCCAGCTGCATTGAATGGGCTTTTCCCTTCTATTGCCATCAAATTTGGATGTGCATGTACTGGAGATAATCCTGCCACATGTTTGCTAGTATTCTGGGCGTCCTCCAATTCAGAATCACTCATCACATCACCAGGAAAAAAGCTTATTTTCTGTCTTCTTGAAAAAGAGAAGGAAACAAACAAAAAAACCCCAGCTTGAATAGTTTTGGTTTTCTGAGCACATGTGTTTCTTTTCAGTAGAGATTTGTGATCACAATTTTCAAGCATGAAATTTTAAAAATTCTCAACTACATATATCAAGAGGAAGATACAGATAGGAGCAGTGAATTGTAATTAGAGACAACCCTGAGCAGGCAGTTTACCATAATTTGCCTTAATTATTGGTGAGTAGTGACTTCTGTCATCTAGCATGCATCCTTTTGAAAACAATTTTTCAGGCACACACACTGAAACAGGAGTTGTAAGTGACATCCTGTGAGTTTTTTCCCCAGAATCCATTGAATGCTGCTTGTTCAAGCTCCTCATTAGAGCCCTGTCTTGCTCCAGTTGTAACCAAAATCAACAAGTCCATTTTTTCACTGAATAATGAGTTCAACACTTGCCTTTCCTAGCGTGCCACCTTCAAACTCAGCTGTGTGTTGTCAGACTGTTGAAATTTAAAACACTGTCTTGACAAAATTTCATGGAGCTTGCTTATCACTTTGGCGGACTCATTCCATTGTACCAGCACTGTCAACTGGAAATAGATGACTACTTTAAGAGTTCATTCAGTAAAAGCTAAATTAGATGTACCTCAAGTGCATGGAGATGTTTGGGAAGTCTTTAACTTCCCAGTAATTGGCAAAATATTAATTGGTATTTTTTTCTCTTGCTTCACTCTGAGTTTATGCTTCCTTGAGCTCATTGTGTGTAGTATTTTTGTGAAGATAACCCTGGCCTTTGCAGGTCAGGAGCAGAGATTTTATTTCAAGTCACAGTTTGAAAATTTAAAATTGTTACCCGATTTGTTTAAGTTTTTTACCTACAAATTAGCATGTTGTGATTTTTTTAATTGGGTTTTTTTTAGTCTGTTTCAAATACACTTCTGTTTTCTTCACTGGCAAGACACCAAAGCCAGGTGGAGGTGACCTAAAGAAATATGCAAGAAAGAGGTTTGTCATGGTTGACTTACCAAGGCCTTAGAGGCATGGCAGGAGTTTTGTCTCACCTTATTTTTGGGTGGATCTGAAATGCTGTGTATTCCTAGTAAAGCTTGGGATGGACAGAATTTTTTAAGCATCAAATGTGTTTTTCTACTCAAGCGAAATAAGATGGGGATTTTTCTTCTTGGGGATATTTTTAGATTTCTAAGAACTGGCTGAAAAATGTCAGTCAATGCCTTAAATAAAATGCAGGACTCTGCAGCTAAAAGTAACTGCTTTCCTTTCGTATTTATTGGCCAAATGTGACATGGCAAAGAGCCTAGGAAATCTTTTGCTTCCGCATATGTCGGCCACCAAAAATAACTTTTTGATTTTGGATTACACAAAGTCAAAATGAGTCTTTGAATGACATTTCCATGAATAGGAAGAGACAGACAGGAAATTCATTTTCTATCAGTTCTAAATTTTATTTAGATTTGAATAAAAATTGCCTGCCCTCTCAATTAATCACCATTTTCCTGCTTGGCATTGGTGATAGCCTACTAGATCTTCAGGAGGCCCAGGCTAAGTCAAGAAGAAAAGATCTGACAGCAGGGGGGAGAAAAAGGGCCACCAAACATTCTTCCCATAAGTCTTTTGTTGCATTTGTTAAAATGAGTGTTTGTTGGAGAAAGGGAGATTCATACAAATGTAGTTTTAAATAACACAGGAAAGTGGCAAAAAAAAGCGAACCATCTTGGGAAATGACTTTGAATTTCCCAGCTTTTGTCAGGTATGTCACAGCCTTATCGTTCGCGGGGTTATTTTGTGTGTGTGTGTGTGTGTGCGTGTCAGTGGAATCCTTCTGGCTCGTACACTAGAACTGGGACTTGTTCAAAGTGTCACATTTTCATCTTAGTACTTATCTCCCTGATCTTAGAGATGAAAACATACCCCATAGTGTGTTAGATGTAAAAGCCATATGTAGGTGATGATATAGATGGTTATTAAGGGAGTTCATATAGTTAGCAACAGAGATATTGTATCTAGTCGCTCCTTTTTTTTTTCCCCTCTTCCTTTTTCCCTTGTAATTTGCTATGAGTGGCTCTAGATTCCCAAGGAGGGACTTCCTCCACCACTTTATCTTCAGCTGCCTACCACTGTGTTTATATTTTCTTTGTTTCTTCTTTTCTTTCTAATTCATCTTTTTCTTTAGAGATGGAATGATACATCCTTTGAGACCCACCTCCCCATTTTTTGTTTCTTTCCTTGCTCCTTGAGGGCTCCTCAGAAGGAACGGAACTTCCACAGGTCAAATCTGACCCTTATGGGAGATCTTCCAACTGTGATTTGGACAGGACATCTTTTTTTTTTTTTTTCTTTTTCCCTTGGAGCCAAAATCTTTTGTCCACCACCATAAACTAGATGTTTTTGTTGGGCATTTCATTGTACTCATTGCTTATTTCCCTTTTCCCATAGACCCTGACTGGGCCAGCTTGAATCTGGGAGCCCTCATATGTATCGAATGCTCAGGTATACACCGAAACCTTGGCACACACCTCTCCCGGGTCCGCTCTCTCGACCTGGATGACTGGCCTATAGAGCTCATCAAGGTGATGTCTTCTATCGGGAACGAGCTGGCAAACAGCGTCTGGGAGGAGAGCAGCCAAGGCCATATGAAACCTTCATCAGACTGCACAAGGTAGGCTTGCTTACTCCATCTCCCCATGGCACACAGTGGGTGGGTAGTATGTGACACTGCACGTGGCCAAAACTGCAAGCTATGATCACACAAATCCTCATTTAGGCTTTTCAGTCAGAGGTGGTAGGGTGCTGCAGCTTTTTACAACATGGACTTTTAAAGTTCCCCCTTGGAGTATCCTTTGTAAAAATCATTACATATATATATCTTCACTGCGTGCCCAGTGAGAATGTATGTCAAAGGAGAGGGGTGTCAAAAGTTGAGTGACCCCGTTACTTTTTCACTCTTGTGAAGGTTTCCTCAACAGTTCTACAATTTTTTTGTTCAGCTGACTGACTGACAGAACAGTGGGAGACTGAAACCTCCCGCCTGGGTTATTCCTCAGTCTAAATTATACTATAATGCATTTCTTTGTTTCGGTCAGCCACAAAGTTCCTGGCTTTTGGGCTGTAAGTTTGTGATTAAAAATCTGCCTTCAGTAGTTTGAGCTTACCCAGGAATTTGTACCTGGCCATCAGGTCTTTGGCTTCTCATCACAGAAGTTGAAAGTTTTGCTAACTGTGGGCTTGCTTACTTTTTTTAACGTGATAAATGTGAAACGGTAAGCTGGGGAGGCAGACATGTGTTTCCTAGGAGAACAGTTTCACCTGCCTCCCTGTGAAAATCTATGATATGTTGTCCTATCAAAGGCTAAAGATTGTGGGGGTTTTTTCATACTTAATTTATCTGATCAGTGTCAAAAAAAGCTGTTTTGAAAATACTTTCCTGATTTTAGATTTGAGATGTGTGAACACTGCTAGTTCTCGCTAGGATATTGGTTTGAGGGAAGCTGAGTGACCTGTGGCAGACTGCGTTTCCGCAGGATGGTTCAGGCAGGAGGAGCACCTTCTGGACTACCTTGTACAACTGGGTCAGCTTTTGAAGTTGTCTTCAGAAGCATGTTGTAATTGTCTTAGGGTAAGCTCCAGGAGGGCAGCCTGTGTCCACACACTAGTTGGTCCCCAGGTAGCAAGCAGCACGGTGGAGGTTAAGCTCTCAGTATTCGCCTCCTGCATGTGAGAGAAGTTAGAGGGCATTGCATTCTGATTTTGTTGATGCGTTTCTCTGGATCCTGCTTTTTCCAATACTGGATCAAGTGAAATTATAACCTGGGAGCATATACCTAGGCCACCTGCTATGGTGTAGGAGTAGGTGTACTGTTTGCTTATAATAAAGTCAACTTCTTCTTACGGCATTATTTCGTTAGCACTGAAAAATGAATTTGTGGTGCCACCTTTGGTTCATCTTCGAGAATGAAGCCAGTACATTAATCAGGCTACTTAGATGAATGACTGTGCATATAAAAATGAGAGGTTTTGCTCATACATAAGCTCTATGCCTGTGTATACATGTATATTGCTAGATAATATAATTATTTCATCAGGTAGATTGAAATTAATTTATTGCTTTTTTTTGTCATTACTATTAATTTAATCTTGAGTTCTTACATTGTTGCACCTAACAAATATATGTGTTGCTGCTTCTACTGAGGTGATCTGGAGAGATGCCTTAATTCTAAAGACTTTTAAAAGGCAAAAGCTTACACTCAATTGGATTATTTTTTTTTAATTTGAGAAGATGGCAACAGTATTATTTTAGTATTTATAAAATAAAGATGCTGTCATGAAAAATTTGAAATACATATGACTATGATGAAAAGAGAGCCATCCATTTGAATTAAATTATTCAGGTTTTTAGGTTTGAAAGTAAGTTTTACTTCTAAAAAAAAAGTCAACTTTGTTCTCTTCATATTCCATGCTCAGACCTTATTTTAATTCTTATTTGTTTCCATACATTTTTGTGTTTATATTCAGCTGGTTATGTTTGTCAGTGCCATAATTGCACGCACTTTCCTGAACTACAACATTTTTGGACAAAAAGACTCATTTTACAAATATGTATTTCCAGCTACCTGTCCAAATGCACACTTGCATGATGGAAGAGCTATGAGAAAAAACAGAATTGAGATTATGTGCAAATTTTCCCACAGAGCAATTGTAATCTTGCTTTGCTACTCCCATTTTTTCCACTCTTTGCAGCAGGGGCTGAAGTGATATTGTTCACATAAATATCTGAAAGGTCTGGTTTTTTAAAAGTATGGGCCTCCTGTACTTCACTTTGCTCTCCACCAGCATCATAATCCTTCTGCCCACGATGCGGCAAAGAAATAAGTTCTACTTTAGGCAGAAGCTGTGTGGTCCATTTTCTCGCTGCTGTTTGCAGCTTTGCATGAGGAATCATCACAAGCATCTGCAATGGACCTGAAGCAGGCTTAAACAAACACCCCTTTTTCTGTTGTTGAGGGACTGAAAGGGGAAGAGGCAAGAAGGTAATCAAGTTAGAAATATGTTGGAGAGCTGAGATTTGGAGTTCTGGTGGAGGAAGGATGGATGGAGTCCGTGGGTATTTGGAGAGGGGGGAAGAAAGAAACATTCAGCAAAACTCCTGAAGTGGAAGAGAGCTGAGAGGTGGTTCTGGGAGTCTGTTTCTGCCCATGCTGGTGGTCTGTGAGATCAGCCAGAGCCTGGGAACTGCTGTGTGAGGAAGTTCATATGTTCAACATGCTCCTGCTTTAAGGAACTTCTCACCAAAGCCCCATCAGATGGGAGAGCGAAGTACTCCCATGTTTTCTTCCAGGTTTCTCCTGAACTTGTTCACATCCTTGTTCCCTTCTGCAGCCCCACTTACTGTATCTGTCCTGCATAGTGCTCCTGTTTTGAGTACCACTAAAAATCCACCCTCCGTGGCTTTCCATGTATGCTCAGACCTTCAGGCTGTGCCTGCAAACAGCATGTTGGAAACAAGAACAGAAGATTTTTGTAACCATTCTCTCAACTGATTCAAAAGCTTAGCACAAAGCATCAGTAAAAGACCTTAGATAAATAAAACCTTCTCACAGGTTTACTCATGATAGGCATGTCTTAACACTTCTGACTCCACTGTGTTATGCCTAAAGAACCAAATGTTGTCAGCAGAATGATGGACTCTCCACTAATAGACATTTGTAGAGAGGATCAGACATAAATGGCTTTCCCCATTTCATATTGTGTCTTTCTATTGGAGATGAAGCTATCAGTGGCAGCCCACAAGCTTCCTAGGGGCGCAGAAAGGGTTATTGACTGCTCTACAAATACTGAATCTTGTTGGGAGACTCAAGGACTGTTCACATGCTAGTCTAAAAGGAACCTGGAAGTCCTGAAATGGCTTGAGAAGCAGTCCCTTCCGCTTGGGAGAAGTGGACACTGATGCTGAATCACTGTAGTGATGTTATGCACATTTCTGTTGAGTAGGTGGAAGGGTGAAGAGATACAGAAAGACCAATGTTTTGCAGAAGGTACTGCCAAAGGGCTGCTGTAGGTCATGGAACAATTTAAAAAGTCTTGCTTAAGAAACTGTCACCAGTATTTATAAAAATAGAGATATACTAGGCTTTAAGTACAGCTTGCATTTTAAATCTTGTACACTAATGAAACATTATCAAGCTTAAATCACATCAAATACACTGTGCTACTGCCCTCCCCTAGTCCACTCAGATTCACTTAAAAGTCTTTCTCCAAGGAAGTCATGGGGAACGAGAAACATTTTGAAGGTCAGAAAGGCTCTTAGATTGGAGAAGCTGGACCCCAGAGCCTGAGAGTTAGGTGGCAAAAGGCACTACTTCTGTTGCTTTCATCAAAGATATATTGCCCTGTTATGTCCTCTAATGTTAACATGCACCGAGTCTCATCAAATCTGGAAGGCAGCTTATAAAGTCAGCAGATCTCCAGGTCATTTGGTGCCCCTGGATCAAAAACAACACCTTGGATGGCCTCCAGCATCAAAGTGGAAGGCAGCACAGGTGCGATGGGATCCCCAAGGAAGCAGTGTAGAGTAAAGCAGTAGCACAAGGCAAAGTTCAGACTGAGGGTGTCGGTGTGATTACAGGCAGGAAAGATGAATAAACACAAGCTCTTGGCAAGCAGGAAAAGTTGTCGAAGCAGCAGAAAACCCAAGCACGGGCACATACGTGAATGTGAAAGCGAAAGGGAACCAGCTGGCCTCTGAGCAGTGGTGTCCGTGGGTCCCTGATTAGGTCAGCTCTGGAAGGCTGGTAATTGGTTCCAGCAATTACTGGCAGCCCTGAGAACCGCCGCTCAAACTTCAGGAGCCTTGTGACAAATTGAAGCTGACTGCTGGTGAAGGAGTATCGACTTCCCATTTCTAAACAGGGGGATCATTAGTCAAGAAAAGCATCTTTTAATTACTCGCAGGAAGGAAAAAAAAAAAAGATGGGGAAAAAAGGAAAAAGATCTTTCAGTATAGATCCTGCAACAACTGCCAGGTTTTTTTCCAAGTGTATTCAATATTAAATTTATTGTCTTGGAGGGGAGAGGGTGAGCGAGGAGAGTTTGCCTGCAGTCCCTCCTTCAGTAATGCGGATTTAATTTGGAGTGAGAAGTCAAATTAGAGTAAATCAATTTTGCGACAATTAACTGGGTCTGGGGGTGAGATCAGGATTTTCCCCTCTAATTGCTATTGATATTATTTGAGCATACTCTTAAAACACTGGTTTGGAGTGGTGTGACACAGGAGTAGCCTGGTAGGGCAGGGCCAGAACCACTTCATAGAGGAATGTCGGAGATGTGGTGAAGCCTCGTTTTGCCTGGGCCTTTTGCACTGGTGTGTAGGTTTCCTACCACATATTTAGCTTTCTGCTGGACATACCTCACATGCTTAGCTTTCTCCATGCACTCTTCTTTCCCCTGTGGTTTCTGGTTTGCAGACTCACTTGGCACCATCAGCTTCCTAAGATGTTGTTGGCATTTTCCAAATGAGATGAGCTGTCACTATCCCTCTGCCTGCTCTGGAAGGTGATTATCAGCTCCCTGGCCCTCACCCCCTTTCTCTAAGTTCCCAAGGTGTCTGTCTCGCAGGGAGTACTGTGACGTGCCATCAACAAGGCCACCTTCACCAGCTGGAAGCTGTTGACCGAGAGGAGGGAGAACAACATGAGTATCTAGGCACCATCCCAGGCATGCCTTTTGTTCTCCTGCTCAAGAGATGCTGAATGTTTACATTAGCTATGTGCAAACCTTAAAGTTGAAGGGTTCCACCATTGCAGTATCTTTTTGAAACTATTCCCAAACAGAAAGAATCTCCATCTCCATGAAAATGCATTTTGAAAGTGAGAGATGAGCTTGGAGGGCGGAGCATCTGCTGCTCAGGTATTCTGGTGCATAGATGTAACCACATTTATCCTGGTTGCCAAAGGTTCTTAATGCTGTCTGAGAAGTCTGGAGTTGGGAGCTGGCAGTGTTGGGAGTTGACTTTCACCTTACAACATAAGATTCAGTTTGATCCCTCGCTTACTAATGAACTGAATTTAATGGTGTCAGAAAAAACATGCAGCTCAACTGTATTTAGCAGGATTTTACAGTCCTAAGCTGAAGCCTGGCTTGCTGTTCTGAGGCTTGTGTCTGCTATGCAGAGCCTGCACCAGTTTCTGGGGAGCAGGCAACTTCTATGAAAAATATTAAAACATGCCTTCTGTGAAAAAATTGAACCATGCCTTCTTTCTGCATAAAAATAATTATTCCTTCATTATAGACCATACAGATAAAGGACAAGCCCAGGGAAACTGAGTAGTTGAGATCCCAGTATTGTATCCCGAATCTTGTAAGGATGCTGGTTTCATCTCTCTCTCATTTCTTCTTCCTTTTAGCCATTAGATTGCTGTTACAGTCCTGTTGGTCTCGGATTCCTGGCATAAGGCCGCATCATTACAAATGGGGCCTGGGGGAACATCAGTACCTCTCTATCCGCGATTGTCAGGTCTGGTTTCTTAGCGGTTCTTGGCCTGATGAGGTCAGTGTTCTGTGCCTTTTGAATGGTCCTCCATGCTTGACACCTTTCCCATTTCAGGGGTGGGGGAAGGGTGTTTTTAAAAATAAATTTTAAAAAAATATAAAAAAAAAAAAGATTTTATTGTGAAAGGCTGACCAGAACCCATCTGCAGTTGGGTGGCATCTGCTCCCCACATGTCACTTCCCTCATTAACAAGCAATTGAATTAATTAAATGCTACTCAGAACACACATAACAAGCTACCGGCAGTGTCCAAATTAGCACTGATAATCAAGGATGATTTCCTTTATTATCCTGCTAAGTGGTGTGCAGGCTCTGATCTCCCTGTCTGCCCTCATCTATTTACATACCCCCAGCTTCTGCCTTTAGAAGCTGAGGTTATCTTACCTAGTTAATTTGCCACGATCACCAAGCATGGCGGATTGATATTCCTGCCTCTGCTGAAGCAACCCCCCCCTTTTCTCCCCCTTTCCTTCCTCCCCAAGCCTGGTCCTTTGTATCTCAAGCTCACTGATAAATTAAAAGCCACCCCTGTGGTCTCTCAAGTGAGTAATAGAGGCAGAAATTTCATTTTGCAACTGGCTGATTTAATGATCCAAAGGGTAATTAATGGCCTGATTATCTTAATGTTAAATATGTCCGGCAGCAATTACTGTGACCTCCCGCTTGTCAAGGTCCAGGCTATGCTCTTCTTTCAATTAAGTTCTCTGGGGCTTAATGGTATGAATAAACTCCTCTGATTCTATCATTCCGGACTCTGAGATTTAAGCGAGCTAGGGGCTCGTTTGGAGTTTTAATCAGCCCGTCTTCTACTTGAGCGATCAGAGTTAACAATTATAACAAGGACAGTTTAACTTTCTTTCTCTGCACCCCCCCTGCCCCCGTCCCTGCTTCCTACTTCTCTATATTTTTATGTTTTTTTATTCTTTTTTTTCCAAGCGCTTGGAGGGAATTTTGTTGGCGGCGGCAGCAGCAGCTTTGCTGGGCTAGTCTCTCCCTATATAAATTATCATGTGAATGCCGCTGTTTTTCCATTTGACAGGCTTAATTAATTGGCAGGAGCGCCCGAAAATGACAGTGCCACTAATTGCAACTCCAAGTCCATTTCTGTCATTGCGGCACGCTTGTCAGCGGGCATGCCCCGCTCCTCGCCGCGGCCGGAGTTTGTTGACGTTTTCCATTTCGGTTTTCACATCTCGTCGGGGAATGTGATGGGATGTGATAGCCCAAGATGTGCCTTTGGGTTTTCCAGGCATGCAGTTTGTGTGCAAGAATGACATTTACTGCCAATAAAGTTTAGACAGCTGGGCTTCTGCCGACCCAACAGCTGCTAGGGGACTTAAGATTTAACTTAAGATATTTCAGCAAGTCCTACGAACAGAGGAGACTTTGGGAAGGAATTAATAAAACAAACAAACAAAAATTAAAAGGAAAAAAAAAAACCAACTCCTAACAACATAGCAATAAACCCTGAGAGTTGCAACTTACTCCTGGTCTTTCTGGTGGCTGAACTACACTGAACAGCACATCTCCAGTTAGCTGGAGTTATATTAGCTCTGTTTTGAACAGCAGATATTTCATAAAGATAATGAGGAAAATGTATAAATTATTAGTTACGTGAGTGTTGCATTTTCCAACACACACATAAATAAAAAGACTGATTCATTGCTGCCAGTAAACTAAAACCTTTCCCCGTATGGCTGTAGAAATGAACTGGTTCTGACATGCTAGATTGCATGCTTTCAGATTAGAGGAATTGTAATTGTCTTAAAATTAAATTAAAAAAATAGAATAGAATTTGTCACTTACCAGTAGCTTCCAGGAAATGCATCTAATAAGAATAACTAAGTGAGGCAAATGAAATGTTGGCTTGGGTGGTGGCTGGTCAGATTTCACCATATGGAGGCCTCAGAAACTCACATGCAGTACTCCCGTCACTTGATGAAGGTTAGTAGTAGTATGACCTATTTTATTGTCCCTGTAGCTGCTTGGCAGACCTTGTCATCCAGGAGCTGATCTGGTGAAACACAGGTGCCTGTGCAGCAGCATGGGAGATGCCTGGATGATTAAAAATAAAAACATAACAACAACAACAACATAACCTCAACCCCAGTTGTCCAAATTAATGAGTGCTATAAGAAAAAACGCTCCCTGGTTCAATTGCATGTTTCTTAAGTGCAAATCTGTCTGATAAAAACTCAAACACTTTGTAAACAGAAGCATAGTTTGCAATTATTATTACAATCATTATTCTCCTCGCTGCCTGTGAAAGAGAAACCTGCAAAGGAAGTATTTCTATCTCCTTCTGCAGTTTATCAGAGCATTTCTTAAAAACTAGAGGTGTAAAACCAACAATTTTTTTATTTTTATTTTTTTAAATCCAAATAGCAGAAGCACCACTTTATTGAATCCTCTGAGAGTTTAGAACACATGATTACATCAACCTGGCTCGCTGCGATCTACATTCATGCCCTGCATGGAACGTATACATGCACTGGGGGTGCTGAGATGTAGTATGTTATGGACCCATATGGCACATGGTCAGCTGAGATTTTCAATTACACTTGGTTTATGGTGCATCCTTTTCATCTTGATTACCCACTGCTTTCTGGGGAGTTTGGCCATGTATTGTTGGTATAGTCTAGAGGTTTTGGACAGAAGAGCCAACAAAATCCTCATTGCTTTTGTCTTTTTCTCATTTCCTCTCATATGTCAGATTATCCATGCATCCATTTGATGTTCATCCTTTCAAAAATGTTTTTGAAGAGGACAGGGGAGAGCAGTGTGCTTTGGTCTTGTTTTGATATCTGTTAGCTAAAATACCTCCTAGCTAAGATGCTAAGATCCTCCATCAAACACAGATTTTTTTGGGTAACGTGACAAGACAAAAATGAAGATCAGAGGAGTGGGTCAGAGGCAATGGTCAAGCTTAGAATACTGAACTAAAGACTGAAAGAAGGGAAGAGCCTTCAAGGGACCTTGAAAGAGAAGACAAGTAGTTTTGTTTTCATACAGCAGAGGAAGAGGAAGGCAATGGTCCCTATTTTAGCAGTTTTTGACCAATTTCAAGTCTTAGAACATTTCGTGGGTGTCTTGCTGTAATGTGTCATCCCCAGGAACTGAGGAAAGCACTCACCTCTTAATTTTGAAGGTAGCTTTCAGTGTTGATTTAAAAAACATAGACACCCACTCTGAATACACACACAGGACTTGAAGAAAGACATCCTTGAGTGTTGTAAGCTTACAAATCAGAGCTTTTTGAGGATGTCTTGCCTTTTGAGGTTTCTGCGGTAGGACAGGTGATAAGAGACTGAAATGTTTTACTTTGGAGGTACCATCAATCCAACATACCTTTATTCTGCTCTGCTGAAATTCGTGACAATCTTTGGTTCTTGTGTGTGTGTGTGTTTGGCTGCCACACTGAAAAGCGCCGAGTTAAGCTGAAATTCTTTGAAAAAAATTAAAGTTGATGAGCTCTTGCACTTTGGGAAGTCTAGGATTCAAGTTTAGAACTCAGGCAAGGGGGGTTTCTCTGTTGTATGAACAGTATTCATAAGTCAATAATTAGCTGATAGGAAAAGTGATTATTTTGTTTGCTAGAATAAGAATCAGTCTGTTTGTTGAGTACCTGTTCTAAAAGTCTCAAAATGGTGTAGGATCTTTGAGTCAAACTTAATTTTTAGCTTAGTTATGGATTGGTTATTTCTTGGGTTTGTATTAGTTCTATCCCAAATACCTAACAGAGCTAGAGAGCATCTTGGATTTGAAGTCCAAACTGTCTTCACTGTGGCTTCATATCTTCTTGGCTGTAAGTTACTTGAGAAGGTCAACACAGAATTTACCAATAGAGAGACAGTCATTGCTGTGTTTATTAGAAACTGCGGGGGACAGTGTTTAACTGTGGTACAACAGAGGAATGTAGAGCTAATTAGAACCAAGATGTTAACTTCAAATGAGAAAAAAATTGGGTATTGTATTTATAAATTGTGGGGAAATATGGCTTACATCAGGCTAATGGCCAAAGGCGAGCAGCATGTAAAATTAGTCTTTCCCCAGAATGTTCCTTGCTAGTTTTATAAGCATTTAGAAAGAAAGTAGAAATGAGACTAAACTGCACACAACATTCAGCTGCAAGAAATTCAACTATAAGGAAAGATGACAATGGTACCAATATGGTAGTGACATTTCCCCTGTCTTGGTGAATATCTAACTGCAGCTCAGCATCATTACAGACTTTCAAACGGACGGGTCCATAAGCAAATGCTGTATTTTAGTCCAGAAGCCAGACCAGGTTAATGGTTAGCTCTCCTGCAGAAGTGCAAAGAAAACCAAGTTAAATTAGTTTTCTCCAGGGTCTTCAAGACATCCGGAAGGCTTTTACTGAGAAAGAAGCATCAGGCTTAAGAAGCCCTTCCACACTGTGGTCCCTTCCACTACTTAGCTGGTGTCTTTCCCTTCTGCCTTGCAGCCTATGCAAGCGTTTTATCAATGGAAATGGAGCCACAAGAGTTCATGGCAAGGGGCAGGTGGAGGCAGATGAGCCCTTCCAGCAGCAGCACACAGCTAGAGCACATCAGGCATAAGGTGAAACAGCACCCTGCTATTGCTCATTTGGATCAAAAACACAGTCTGGTGGTGAATTGTTGTGAAATAGGCAACAAGTGGACTCTAGAGTACTTGCTCTCTGTACATTTTAAAAATAACAATTGCTGCTTCACTATGCTTGGAATTGGCTGCATGGACTGGAGATTGAAACCAAGCTAAATGTGAGATCTTATTTATGGTGCTTATTTTAGGATGAAATTCCTAAATTAGGAGCACAGTGTAGTGCAGCTTTACTGTCTGAAATCTGAAGATGGGGTAAGCATGGTATAGATGAGTATTAAAAAAAAATAATAAAGCAACGCACCACCACCAGAAACTGAAGCCCATGTGCTTCTTATTTTCAAAAGTTAGCGTCTATAACATCAGGTGGGTATTTACCAGCAGGACACCGGATACTTCTGTGACTCCAGGAGCAGCTCCTTCTTCCAAACCACAGAAATAATTGAACTCTGCAACAGAATATTTGCAGGGGAGCATATTTACAGTAGCTAGGCTTACCTGAACTCCTTTTTTATCATTTACACTGAAATTAAGTTCCACAGTGCTCAGTGTATATATGCATGCATATATCTGCTACTCCACAACACCTGAGGAATAAGTATGGAGAGTTTCATCTTATATATGGCAAGCTAGAAGCAATTGAAAAATGAAATTTGCTGTATACAAAATTGGGCAGCCTTACCAAAGGGGTATTTGCCTTCACTGTCTTAAATAGTAGCTTGTTTATTAGTTATTTCCAAAAGGAAAAGCATTTAACTCTTCTATTGCTATCAAAATTTAAACATTTGTGAGGCTGAAACTTGTAATAACAAGAAGGCCAAAAAAAAGCAATCAAGGAAAAAAATGCCAAATGCCAAGCATCAGCTATTATGAGGTCCCTCAGGTCAGATCCAAAGGCTCATCTATGAGTTGCATTCAGCTTCAGAAAGTACTGTAAGTCAAGTGCCTGCTGCTGCTGAGGAACTCAGCAGAGCTGCTTAGGTGGCAAGGAAAATACTCAGCATATTGAATATGTATAGTTAGAGATGTTATGTAAAACATTTCCTTTTTATTGGAAGCTTTTCTGTGTACTTGTAGTTTAACCTGTTCTTTTCATTTCTCTTGCCCTAAGGTCACGGCTGTCTCCCTGTTTGTCAGGTCTTACCAAACATTAAGTGGTTTAACTAAACCTATTTCAAACAGGTTGCTATATGTAACCTAAGAGCAGTCACTCTAATGCCAGTTTATACCTGGTTTGTGCTGCTGAAGCTTTATTGTATAAATGATCTTTAATGTCTCTACGCGCATTTTCTGCCATTAAGAGGGATATAAGACCAGTGTGGTTAAATACTAGGACAGGCTAGAACTGGTTAGACTGTGAGAGTAGGAAGCTGGTCCTCATGTTACCTTTTCCCTGGGCTTAGTGCAGATGGGGTGTTAGAAGGCTGTGTCTCATGTGCTGGTGGTGGTCACTAGTGTGTTAGTAGTCATCTCCAGTGACTGTGATAGTTGTGCTCCTTCATCCTCCTGCATTGTTTTTGACCATTTTAAGCTTTGGAGGTTGTTTGGATGGCAGATGGCTTTGTTTGAGCTCGTGGTGCCGTGGAGAAGAGAGTGTGCCTAAACCCAGTGGTGCCGATGCTGAGCAGTACTTGAAAAAAAGGCAGTGCCTTGCCGTGCTACTGGTGGCTTTGCTGGCCGGTGACACTAGGCACAGAAGCAGCAGCGTGCTTTTGCTTTGGTCGTGGCTACAGAACCTGCGGGGCTCCATAACAGTAACTGTGACCAACTTTCTCTCTTTTGTGATTTTTTTCCTTTTTTTTCCTTTGTTTAAGACTGAGCTTTGTTTCTGGCTCTGCAGGAAGCTGGTAGCCTATGGCAAGGGACTGGGGAGATAAGACTTCAGTAAGATAACTAAATGAAAAGGGCAGCAGTGAAAAGATGGTGCTGGCTTTTGACTGGACTGAAACTTGATATACACATCAACCCAAATGCAGTTTCCCCACGGCTCTCAAATATTACCCGTTTGTCAGAGGCAAGGCGCTTACCGCTGGATTTTCAGATGTGCGGGTGCTGGTGGGGGAGCCAGCAGCAAAACCCTGAAAAGAGAAGAGTGACCAGAAGAAATAAGACCACCATCACTCCAGTTTTTAAAGTAATTAAATAGCAGGCTAAAACGTGTGGAGGTGAACACAGGTGACAAATCGGAGCCTTTAGAGGGTCAGAATTAGAGTGAGATGAAATACCTTACTGTGCCTATTAACTAGATTGTGCAGACTGTGCAAAGTCCTGTCGCTGAAGCATTTTTTTGTGTGTGAGTCTGCAGAGATGTACAGTAGTGAGAAGAAGCCATCTCTTAATAATTGGTAAGCCTCAAAAGATACGGATAGGATAAGCTTCAAAACGTCTTCGTGCTGAACAGATGATTATGTCATGGCCTAGAAATCTCTCAGCTAACTTTTCTTTTTCCCCCAAAGATTTACATTTCCCTGGTTTCATCCAGGTCAGAATTTCTAAGTGGTATTTCTGTGGTAGTTTCATTTCTCTACAGCACCATCCAGACTTGGAAAACCAAGGTGCATGTACAATTAAATTACAACCTCAATCAACACTTTTAAGACTCTCTTGCAAGTGGAGAGAATAGGATTGTGTCACCGTGTGCTAAAACTGAACGATATGTGGAAGGGGTCCCTGCCCATGGCAGGGGAATTTGAGCTAGATGAACTTCTAAGATCCCTTCCAACCCAAACCCATTCTATGTTATCTTCAGCATCCAGCTTGAGATAGTATCTAGAAGCTGACTTTCTTCCTTTCTCATCTAAAGAAGCAAAAATTTGCAACTCTAATCCTTTGCTAATTACATGTGAGCCTTTCCAGACCAGATCTGCTCAGGGCGCTTGTGCAACTCCCACAGCTCAGGCCAGTTATAAATAGATACCTGAGACTGCTTGAATTGGCCTGTTGCATTAAGGCAAAAAAGTGCATGTGTGGGGAAGCAGCTACATAAATTTAAGTTACTTGTTTGGACCTTGTGTCACAAAGAAATACAAGTTTTAATGGATTTAAAATATTTATTATTGCTTTGGAACTTGGAGAAGTAGTCAAAACTGTTGTTTTGGTATAGGTGCACCCAGCCATGGTTTCAGCTGGCTGCTGTGGACACCACCACCAGTGGGAAATTACTGGCATAGATCAGTGCTTGCCTTGTCTGGCATCCTTTGGAGGAAGACCAAAGATTTAGTGGTGTGCTGCATGCACACTGTAAGTGATTTTCATGGATGCAGATAACCCAGGGTCTCTGGGAAATACCCAACACTCCGCCTGTGCCCAAGGTGACTGTGCAGCACAGGTTTATTGCACGCAGCCTTTCCTTGCTGTTCAGATCATCAGGTATTTGTGAGCACTGCTGCATTCAATAGGGCTGGCCAGTGAACTCCACTGCAATCTGTAGGAGAGGCTAGGTTTCCTGACTGTGGGGAGACATAGACCATGATCTGCAATGTGCTAATGGGCTGTGGTGGTCAGAAGAGCTGTCCATGTTGTAGCTGAGGATCAGACCCCTTTCAGACATGCAGTAAAATCATTTACCTTCTCAGGTCAATTCTGAAATAAACAGCCATTCCCTTCTATGGTGTAATGCAAGTCTTACGTTGGATTATAATTTGGTTGGATCTTTTCTTGTTCACTTTCTTATTTAGATAGAAATCTGCTAACTCTGGCATTTTGCAGGCAGGATATAGGTTTTTCTCCAGGCTGTGTTTGTGTGTTAAAGAACTATGTTTTTTTTAAAAAAAGGAAAATAAACCAATTCCATAGATTAAAATATGAATGGAGTAGGACCTGTGCAGGGACAACTTGCTGTATACTTGTAAGAGTGCACCGACGTCATTGCTTGGCTTAGTGCTCTAGGGCAAGTTAATTAATGCCGATAGAGAATTTAAATTTGGGGAAGGGGAGCATTTCTTAATTATGTTGTGGAATCTCTAATTCATATCTTTTAAAACCCAGCCTTTGTGAAGCCCCTTGCCTGTGGCAGATCAGCTCCAGGACCCCTATGGCAGCATGTAGCTGGCACACATTCTGTTACAAATAATTCACCCATGTTTTCCTTTTTTTTCAAGAACATAATGTTATTTACAAGGGGTCCCAAGGTGTTTGACAGGGAGGCATGGAGAAGCAAATGAAGCATAGGTAAGCATTGAATGTGCAACAAGAAGGCTTGAAATTAAATAAGAGAAGAGAGTGTCCAGAAAGTGACTCTTACGATAACATTTTGGGACTTATTAAATTAATATATGTCTAAATCTGGTATTTTAGCTGGCATTTGTTGTCACATTTGCATTTTTGCGGAGGCAGACAGCTTGTTGGATACCCATGTATGCATTAAAATGAGGACTAAGAGAGAGGAGAGCATGAGACGTCACAGTGTAATTTTGCTGTAAACTTCAGAAAGGATGTTTCAGTATTGCAAGGAAAATACCCTTCAAAAATGACCAAGAGGCAACTGCATGTGACATCCTGGGGCAGAGAGGTTTTGTCTGTGTTTTTAACAGTTGAGGCCCCATCCTTGGAGGTATTCAAGGTCAGGCTTGACAAGGCTCTGAGCAACCCGATCTAGTAGAAGATGTCCCTGCTCACTGCAGGGGTGGTGGACTAGATGACCTTTGGAGGTCCCTTCCAACCCAAACCATTCTATGATTCTATGTGTCCAACCATCTCAATACTATAGTGGGACATACAGGAATCAACACAGTCTTACAGGGAAGGCTTTCAGGGTAGAGCAAAATACAATACTGACAGAGCAAGAGTAATAAAGTAATAATTTTTTTAAAAGCTGATTTTATTATTTCTCAGCTTAGAGACAAATAACTTGAGCTAAAGAGGCTTTCTTGTCTTACAGAAGGGTGTGTAATGCACCAGAGCTGCAGCTCACAGAGCAAGAACAGGACCATGTGTTTCTGAGGAGGTAAATGAGGTGCAGGGAAACTGGTTGAGTCTCCAGTTAATCACAAGAATAATATGTCAAGCAATATTTAATGGACAGCTTGTGAGTGTGTATGTGGGCAGGGTAGCTTGTAAATTTGAATATGCCTATTTTCTTTGACAGCAATCAATAACTGTGCTGTCTATTAATGTACTATGAGAGATCTCAGACTTTTTATGATCAGTCTGGGCTCTCAGAACAGTTGAAAAGAAACGACAAAGCAGAGAAGAACTTCTGTGGTTACAATCAATATTGTGCTTTTGTTTTCATGCAAATAGAGGAGTTGTAATATGCTTCTGCAAGGGCTTGTTTGTATCAGCCTGTGTGAGGCAGAAGCCTCGGTGAGGAGGGTTGGATTGCAAAGTTGGTGCCAGTATGTGTATGAGTGTTTTGCTGAAGCAGAAGGCACTGCTTTGGTTCAACGGATGGTCTTGGTCCACACAAAGTTGGTAGTACTGCTTTCTACAAGTCCCTGTGAGATAGGGTTCAGATTCTTCTTCCTATTATCAAGTGACGGAATGAGCGGAAATGACATTAAATTGCACCAGAGGAGGTTCAAATTGGGTATTAGGAAAAAAATTTTTTCTGAGAGGGTGGTCAGTCGTTGGAATAGATTGCTCAGGGAGATGATGGAGTCACCATCCCTGGAGGTGTTCAAAAACATGTAGACATGGCACTTCAGGACATGGTTTAATGGCCATGGTTGTGTTAGGTTGACAGTTGGACTCCATGATCTTAGAGGTCTTTTCCAACTGAAACAATTCTGTGGTTCCCTTTGGAGAAACCCAGCTGGAAGCTCCACATGTACCCAGTGTGCTCTAGACTCTACTTTGAACATGAGAGGCCAACTTGTCACGCTTTGAACCTCTTGTATAGCTGGGAATGTTTGATTCAAAGATTGGGGCTCAATCAGTTAAAGGTAGCATCCCCCAATTGTTAATATATAGGGTCCTTGGCACTGCTCCAATCTACACATCTGCTCCTGTTGCACCTATTTATTTGCAAGTATAGGCACAGCCTGCATTTTCCTCAGAAAGCAGCTGATGGAATTATGCTGCCTAGCCTAAACCCAGGAATCAACTCTCACTTGAAGTGCTTGCATCCAGATTTCCTCAGAGTTTGCATGTAATCTGGAAACCACCTGCTAATGTCCAGTTCTTACTGGCCTTAGAGTATTTGATTCTGTGCTTGAACCTCAATCCTGATAAGTAGAATTTTATCTGGGGGGTGTGTATTTATCCACGTACATACTTACCAAGCAGAGAAAAACAATACATAAAATATGTCAAACATGCAGTAGTATTAATATATCTATATATTGGCCTTTAGCTTTTGGTTTGACATCCAGGAAAACTAATTTCACTGCTAAACAAAAAAATAGCAATTCTGGAGTATGCAGTTTTAATCCAAGAATACATTGGACGGCACTTTGCAAAGCATGTAAGTAGAATTTGCCTCATTTCAGGGCATTGTAAATCTCAGACTTCAGTTAGACCTCAGCTTCGTTTAAGCTGGAGCTATATCATCATTGAAAATGAGGTTAGATTCACTCAAGCTTTATGCAGAGATCAAAGCAGGTGCATTTCTTGACCATAAATTGGCAAAATAGAAAGGAAGATTAGGAGAAGAGTGAGGAGGAGGATTTCAAGTCTTCAGCAAGTATCTTCAAGGGAAGATGCTTTAGGTGGTCAGTGAAATTATGATCGGGGAGGCAGAGGGATATGCAGGCATTTGGAGGTGGTATGATCCTTGGGAAAATGGGTTCTTGAATTCCAAGTACTTCTAGGAGTAGAGGATGAAAATGAGAGGAAGTGTTTGGACTGGCTACCTTCAGTTGTGCTGTCACCTTCAGGGAAAGCAATGAGTCCCACCTCTAGTAAACACATGATGGGCAACAAGTCAGGGGATCAGATGGTCTAGGTGGTCTTTACTTCCCAGGTTCCCTGAATCTCTGATAAGGATTCTCACAGCATTCAGCAGCTATGGCAGGTTTTTTAAATCTATCTTTCTGTTTCATAATCTGTCCTCCACCACTCCAGAAGACTACAGAAATCATCTGAAATCAAGATCTAATTCCTGTGCTCGTTCCTCCCATGTCCCCTGCTCCCCTCTCGCATCCGCTGGATGTCCATTTCTGTAAGTTTTCCCTTCAGAACAAACCTATCATTTTTCACCACAGGATATTTACAGCTTCAATCAGTGCCAAATTCAATTGGCTTCTGATCTCATCGCTGGAAGTTATAGATGCAGATATTATTTGCACTGCGGTTAATTATGGAGCAATCAAACTTTGGCTTTTCCACTGTAATTTCCTCTGCCAGCTAATTTAATTAATCACCCCCAGCTCAGCTCTTCCAGCTGCGACCGGCAGGGTCATTAATTAGACATGTGGTGGTAGCTCATAGACCAGTTCCTGTTAAGGGGCTGCTGCCCACTTGATCTCTAAGGGAGCAATAGCTTGTTTTGAAGCATCCAGGCAGGGTTCGAGGTAGCTGCCAGGTTATTGTATTCCTCAGAAGCAGAAGCAATTCCCAAAAGATGAACTGCAAGCAAAGTCTGGGATTGCCGAGATTGCCAGCACTCAGATCACTTGGCATGGTTCAGCAAGGCAGGACTCGGATCAGTTCCTCACTGAGGCTGTTTAGGGTGTGACCAGCAGTCCTCAGTGGTCCATCCTTTCCAGCCTGATCCAGGAGCTTAAAAACAGAAAACTTCAGAAACTTGATAGGCCTCCTTCTGACTGTCTGTGGGAGCTACCTGGCTTTTGTCAGATGGAACATGAAAAAAAACACAGATGAGAAATTAAAACTTGCATCTTTATTGCCAAATTATTTGTTTTCACCATAAAATAACCAGCTACAGAAGTCAAATTGTTTGGATCTTAAAATAATCTGTAATTGTTCTTTTACTTTCCAAAAAAACCCAACCTTTTACAGTAAGCAAAATAGTTTGACTACATCTCAAGAATCTCATTCTAAACATTTTTAGCAGAAGGCATGTGATTTGGGATATGTGGTAGCCCAGTCTTAACAGCCCAGGAAAGTCCACAAATTTTTCAGGGAAGGATCCTTAGTCTTTGCTCTTGCACTGTTTTGAGCTGGAGATCAGGGATCATGAGGTTGAGTGCCTGTGGGTGAGAATTAGAGGGAAGGCCAACAGGACTGACATCCTGGTTGGAGTCTGTTATAGACCACCCAACCAGGAAGAAGAAGTTGATGAAGCATTCTATAGGCAGCTTAAGGCTGTCTCAAGATCGCCTGACCTTGTTCTCATGGGCGACTTCAACCTGCCTGACATCTGCTGGGATCTCAACACAGCAGAGAGGAGACAGTCCAGGAGGTTCTTAGAGTGCATGGAGGACAGCTTCTTATCCCAGGTGCTGCGTGACCCTACCAGGGGTAAGGCTATGCTTGACCTCCTCTTCACCAGCAGGGAAGGGCTGGTGGGTGATGTGGTGGTCGGAGGCTGTTTAGGGGCCAGTGACCACGAGATAATTGAATCTTCAGTATTCGGGCAAGCTAAGAGGGGCAGCAAGAAGACCTCCACTTTGGACTGCCAGAGGGCACACTTCAGGCTACTCAAGGAACTAACTCAGAAGATTCCTTGGGAAACAGCCCTTAGAAACAAAGGGGTCCAGGAGAGCTGGGCCTAATTCAAGGAGGAACTCTTGAAGGCGCAGGAACAGGCTGTGCCAATGCGCCGGAAGATGAGCCGCCGGGGCAGACGGCCAGCCTGGATGGGCGATGAACTTCTAAAAGAACTAAGGGAAAAAAAGAGGGTGTATCACCTTTGGAAGAAAGGGGAGGCAACCCATGAAAAGTTTAAGGATGTTGCTAGGTCTTGTAGGAAGAAAATTAGGGAGGCAAAAGCACATTTGGAGCTTAGGCTGGCCTCTGCTGTGAAGGACAACAAAAAGTCCTTCTATAAATACATTAATAGCAAGAGGAAGGGCAAGGACAACCTCCACTCCTTGGTGGACACGGAGGGGAATGTTGTAACAAAGGATGAGGAAAAGGCAGAGTTACTTAATAACTTCTTTGCCTCAATTTTTTCTAGCAGGACAGAATGTCTTCCAGACAGCTGGCCTGCAGAGCTGGCAGAAGGAGTCAGGGAGCAGCATAGTCTTCCTCTGTTCCAGAATGGGGTAGTTGGTGATCTGCTTAGCCACTTGGATCCCCACAAGTCCGTGGGACCAGATGGGATCCATCCTAGGGTGCTGAGAGAGCTGGCAGATGTGCTGGCCAAGCCACTCTCCACTCTGTAGTCTTATTGCTGTCTACAACTACCTGAAGGGAGGTTGTAGCCAGGAGGGGGTTGGTCTCTTCTCCCAGGCAACCAGCACCAGAACAAGAGGACACAGTCTCAGGCTGTGCCAGGGGAGGTTTAGGCTGGAGGTTAGGAGGATGTTTTACACAGAGAGAGTGATTGCCAATTGGAATGGGCTGCCTGAGGAGGTGGTGGGGTCGCCGTCGCTGGGGGTGTTCAGGGTGAGGCTTGACAGGATGCTTGGTTTAGTTGATTAGGTGGTGTTGGATGATAGGTTGGACACAATGATCTTGAAGGTCTCTTCCAACCTGGTCTGGTTCAGTTCGGTTCTATTCTATTCTATTCTATTCTATTCTGTTCTGTTCTATTCTATTCTATTCTATTCTATTCTATTCTATTCTATTCTATTCTATTCTATTCTATTCTATTCTATTCTATTCTATTCTATCTGTTTTGATAGTCAGCAATAACAGACCCTGCTGTTGGGTTCTACTCTGCATCTGAAATATAAAAGCATCCTCCAAAGCTACCATGTTCACAGTCTACAAAGGCAGTTGGAAGCATCATTCATCTTGTTACCAGGCTCTTTGTCCTCCTTGGAATGCCAGCAGAGCCTCTGGTGTTCCCATCACACCACATACTGGTTCTTGGAGTAGGTAGGCTAGAAAAGCTGAAATTTGCCAGGGTAGTTGTAGCTCTTGGGCAGCTTTTTCAACACCATATGACAGCTAACTAGCTTTACTGCACTTTGATTTCGAACCTGTTGCCAAGCTGTCATTTCTAATCAGTGCATCTGTCTGCCAGGGGTAGATTGCTGATGGATTAGTTGGAGTCTCCCCTACTTCTTTTCAGAATAGACAAATTCTGCTCAAGACAACTGTTTTAATCTTCGTGGGTCACAAAGCCTCCTTTCAGACTCTTCTGTTCAAAACGTCCATCAACCCCTGAAAATAAAAACTCGATTCTCTTCACTGCGTAACTGTAACTGTCTTTTTTGGTAGCAAAACAGCTCTGTGTCCTCAGATAAGCTTCTTTCCTGAAGAAGAAGGTTCTTCTGATGCAAGCTTCCCTTGAAATGCGTCATACTCTTCACTGGTCATTTTTTTTCTTCCTTGTATCTCTCAGAAGATTCCCTTAGTCTGAACTGTTTTGGGAAGGCGCAAAGTCCCTTCCTTGCTTGCAGTCAAGAAGAGCTACAGGGATTTTCACAATGATGCAGTTCAGCCTCCACTGTTTCAGAATGTAGGGGTCACATCTACTTCTACCATCATAAGAAGATTGTTGACATGTTGCCATCGAAGCCCTCGATAAGAGGGATTTGCAATTGATAAGGAAGCAGCCTGTCTCTTCAGAGAAGCTCTTTACCTTGCTTTGGAGCAGAAGTCAGTACTTCTGCTAGAGAGCAGTACATGCAAACTTCAGCAGGTAGCAGCTGCTCCTTTTGGAAAACCTTTCTCAGCTTGAAATTTCATAGCTGGAAATGCAGCTGCTGGAAGGAGCAGGGCCCATGGGAATCTTACATTGTTAGCTTGAAAAGGTACTGCTAAATAACAGATCAAAAGTAGAACAACTGCCAGCATTAACCAGAAGACAATGCACTATGAGGACCTCCATCTGGAATGGTACTTTTTGCCTTATTGAGAAAAATACAGCAGCTGAAATTCCTTAAATAACCATCAGTGTTCTATAGACACACTGGAAAATTAGTTTGTTTTCACTCTGCAGAAATTAGAATTGTGCTTGGTCTTGATCAGCAGATTGCAATTACCCTGTGCCACTTTACCTGCTCATCTCACTTGGTTTTGTTTTATTTGAGTAATAAATATCTTAAATCTTCACCAAGGTATTGCACGTCTTCTATGGAGACTCATCATAGTCCTGCCAGGCATTCATCAAGTTTTCCAATGAACCACAGCATTAAGTATTCCTCTGCTTCTTATCAATCAAAACAGTTTACTTATAACTTTACTTTTTCCTCCTCAAGTAATCAAAATTTGGTATTCCACAGATTGCAGGAAATTGTCACTGATGTATTCTGTGCTAATCCATCACCTGGAACAGGCATCATTTGGGCATCAGAAGAGCATTAAATGTTTAAATAAGCAAGAGACAGTCAATGAGAGAGTCCATTAACCGCTCCAGATGACAGGGCAGAAAAATGTTTAGATCACAGGTATGTTGGGAATCACAGTGCAGACCTTGCAGAGCAATGGGGCATCTATATTCTGCAACAGGCACAAGTTTTTTCTGAGTTCCTCATGATACTGCTCAAATGTTCAAAATAAATGCATAAGCCATCAGAATAGTATGAGGGGGGTTTTATCTGCAGTATGAAGCTCTTTGTGGAAAATAGTCCAAGAGATAGTTAAAGGCTTTGTCACTTCCATGTGGCCTTGTTTTCGTCTGTACAAACTAGTAACAGCTTTCAGAAGCAGCTTGTCTGTTAATGATGGGGGGGGGGGAAGAGTCTCTTTATCCTGTAGATTTGAGCAAAATATACTCATTTGCCATCTTCAGTTCTTGTAATAAATGCTCTGAAAGTAAGTGCAATGGGCAAGCCCCGTGTGATGAGACTGGCCCATGTAGACGTGTGTAAGGCATTTCAATAGTTCTAGAGAAGTGCTTGGGGACTTGAGTCCACCTTAAACTGTGAAAGGTGACTTCTCACAGTCACTGCTCAGCCTGAGGGTGGCTGCTGTATTTCTCTATGAAATGCCAGTTCCAGTGGATTCATAAAATTCTCCTTGGAGAGGCCCTAATTGTGGGATTTCTTGTGCCTTTATTCTATGGCAAGGACACAATCCAAAAGTCTCCTTGGTGGAGGAATGATGGTCTTCAGGTGCGTAGCGTGATCCTCTTGTGATTGACAAAGCATCAGCAAAGTAGAATTTGAGTCACACTGGATCACAGATATGATTTGTGTGTACATGCAGCCTTCAGATCTTCTGTCCTCTCCCATTTGAGTCAAGCTTCATTTTAAACTAATTTCCCCTTCTAGTAGTAATTAAGTGTACAGCATTTCCCTTCGCTTGGCATCGTAAAGCAAGCTCTTTGTTTTCACGGGGAATAAATAACTGTGTGCAACCAATGGAGCTTGGCAGTGCCAGGGTATTTTGCACCAATCCAGGGAAACATCTTCTCTTCAAAATGAAGAAGGAAAAAAAAAAGACCCGCTGTCATTAGAGTGTAAGCCTCCTTTTGAAGGGGTGACTGGCAAGGGGAAATTACCAAGACTTGAGACAGTAATTATCAGCCACTGCAAACAGCAAATCAAGCTGTCCATACCAATATCCCAGAGGAAGGTGCCCCAGGAGCCAGGGTAGGGGTTAGATGAGAGGTGCTCGGGCACAAGCCCTCTGAGCTGCGGACGGTGTTGATTGTAGTTGTCAGGTTTCTGCTGTTAGAAGCTCTCTTGCTATAAATACAGCACAGCCACCCTCGTCTGAAAAGGATCCTTAAACCTTCCTTTTCTCCCCTTCCACTGCTTCAGAAACACAGCGGCTGACAGTCCAAATGTTTGAAATAATTGGATTCTGCATTCTAATTCATCTGTAAAGTATTCGTTGATTAAATTAGCCTAATAGATATTATTTCTTACATGACTGCATAATTTCATCCTGATTGGATCACTACGGCACTAACGAGTCCCTCCATTTACTATTGACTTGAGAATCACAGAAGGCTAGAGATAACCATCATTTCTTTTCCATTTTTTTTTCTTTCCCAGGCTAAAAGTTAAACTGATTTATACTAAAAGGGCATAGAGCTGATGCTCAGGTGCAGTTGGATTTTAGTCTTCAAAATCAGTGTTAGAATGTAAAAAAAAATCGGTTTATATAATCTTGAGCCGTCTTTTATTTACTCAGTGGGTTGTTCCGAAGCAGAAAGATTAACTGACCATTTAAATTCCTTTGGGGGAAAATGGAAGCATTTTTAAATAAAATACGTTTTATTATCTCATCAAAACAGATAGGCGCATTGCAAATGAACCTCGTAAGGACTGCACACATTCAGGGAAATGAAAATACTCCTTTAAAGCTAATGTTTCAACCAAAGTGCTTTTAGCCTCTATTAGTAAGATTTTTCTTTGAGCTGCAATTTGAGTGTAACCAAGAGAAAGGAAGAGGAAGACAAAATTATATTTAGTTTTCATGCTAAATGAGAGCAGATATTTCTTTCCTAAGTAAGAGGGAGCTACCTCAGAATCCTACTCATTTGCTGTAAGGATGCTCACACCCCTCCAGTTTTCTGCATGCAACCGACCACCCAACCCAAGCAGACCTCCTTCGGCAGAGGGCTTTTGTTGGGAAGGGGTTAACAGTCTGATTGGCTTTTTCCCCTGCCCCAGTGGCTAGAAACAGCTGGTGGGTTTTGTATAGCGCCGGTGAACTGAGCAGTCCAAAGAAGTTTTTGGCAAACACTTGGCCTGCCCGGGACAAGAAGAGGTGGGTCAACTCAGGAAACCGTTTTCATGAGCAAACGGGGTAAACAATGACCGCTCAGCAGGAACAGAAGGGAGACCCGCTCTCGCTGAATAGCTCCCCCCCAAAAAACCAGCTCAAAAGAGGGTCCATTCGCTTCTGGGAATCTAATAAATTGTTTCAGGAAGTGAAAGTCTGTCCAGGCTAATGGAGCCGTGATTGACAGGTGGTTCTCATTACAGCGCCCATCAGGGGACAAAGTGAATTCCAACGTTATTTAAGAGGTTAAGTAGAAATAAGATGCAGGTGACAGCCCAAGGCTTGAGGCATCGTGCTCTGCTCTTCCTAACATGTTGGGGTTTTGTGAAGAGTCTCCACAAAATATAAAATGAATAGGGGCAGGGGCAGTTTGGCAAGCAAAATTTGGTCCTGCTGTGACCATACCTGGCTGCACAGGAGAGGGAGCAGGGAAATTAAGGTTGCTTTAGTAATTCTTACATTGTAGGATTCCTGTTCCTTATATCCACATAACATGGTTGTTATGTCTATTGAGGAGGTGCAGTTAAGTGAGCTTCCACCACTGTCTACTATGTCTGGATGCTCTTGCGCATCCCAATGGAGGAGGAGGAGGAGGAGGACAAAGAACCATGAATGACTATAGCAGTCTGTCCTTCTTGTCACAGACTCAGGAGATTCTGTGGCCCTTTTCCTGAGGCCTCATAGGAGCATCTCTTAGTGCTCAGAGCCACAATTATATGACTGCTGTTCCTTCTCATGCTGCGGCAGCTGATGAGAAAAAACACAAAGTTTTTGGAGTAATTTTGAATCAAAACATGCAGAGGCCATCTCAGCTTGGGTCATACTTCTGGTTGCACTTCTCCAAGGTCTGAAACTAGTTTGAGAAGGAAAAGAAAAGAAAAATGCATTACTCAAGTTGATGTGTATTCTTGAGCAGGAGGCATCCTTGCACTACCATAGGCTACAAAGCTGAAACTAAAATCTGTTTCTAGCCTTGTTCAGCAGAAAATGAAGGCAAAGATGCTTTGCTAAGCATCCAAACCACAGTGTTGCTTGCATCGTCTATAAGCGCCAAGATGTGGTTTAAGCTGTGAGCAGAGATTTAAAGTAGATCCATACTATACTGAAGATGCTAAACAATGCAAACTATTTGTTTCTCTCTGCTTCTGTATTTTTCCTTTTTCTGAATGCCCAAATAAGCAGTGTCAGGTGTCTTAACACTTGTGGATGTCATGAGGTGGGAAGCTGAGGGATCTGCTCTGAGTGACGGTATTGATAGAATCTTGCATGGTGCATGGTCAGATACAAGGATGTAATTTAACCAAGAGATTCACGACCGGCTTGTGAATGACGGTGAAACTTCCAGGTATGACGTGTGTAATAAATCTGGTTCAATGCAGAATTAATGTGGTATTCAGAATGATTATTTACCATTTGAAGTTCCGACATGGCTGTGTGCAGGAAGCAAATAGCTGTGCACAAGGCATTGGGGAGCGACACTTAGAGGGGAGAAGAAAAATACCCGCTTGCATTTTTCCACAAGTGCATTCCCAGGTAACGCTAATGAGAATTGCACTTTAAATGCAGGACTGATTTGTGATGAGATCAGCTCTAAAGAGTACATTTGTGGAATGAGAACCTGATTGGTGGCACTGCCTCTTGAAGGGCTGAAGGGGTCTAATTGGCATATAACGCACTATAAATTTATTAGCAGCTTCTGCTTTCCCATTGGCAGAGCTTCTCCTGCTAACCACCAGGAAATTACCAATTTTCAGGAGTTAGTCACTCAAGTCACACCACATCTGGGTTTTAAAAAGAAGCTTACCTGCAGCACTGCTCTTTTAAATCCTGCCTCAGAGCTTGTACATCAACAACGTGCTAGAAATTGGTCACTTCTGTGCTGGACAACTTGAGCACTGTTTGTTTACTGTTCAACTTTGGGCTGCCCAAGGAGGTGGTGGAGTCACCATCCCTGGAGTGGTTCAAGAGGGGATCGGATGTGACACTTGGTGCCATGGTTTAGTAGTCATGAGGTCTCAGGTGACAGGTTGGACTTGATGATCTTTGAGGTCTCTTCCAACCTTATTGATTTTATGATTCTATGAACTTCTATCCTCCTTTGCTCATTCCTCCTTCTCACCTCCTTGCAGCAAACCCAAGTTGCACTAAGACCATTATGAGGTAACTAATCAGTTTGGCAGCCCTTGGACTACAGCTGCCACAAACCAGAAACTGCAATTTTTTGGCAGTTCACATTCAGGGCTTTGATGTACTTACTGGTACATTCAGCCCTGGGCCATATCTGGCAGAAGAGGACATACCCAGGAGCACAATAGAAATATTCAGGAGCCAATGTAATTATTTCAGTGACTTTGCTTTTAAGATTGAGTCACAAATTAGAAAATAATATTCACATGTTTCTGCTAATTGGTAACAGATTAGGGATATTTTATCTTTTTTTAATCATTTCCAAATGTGTCCTGAAGAGGAATTTCAGGGAAGTAGCTGAAAGAGAGAGGGCACTTAGGCACTGAGAGCACTTGGGCAAGAGGCTCTAATTCCTTAATTCTGGCTTTGATTCTGGCATACAACTATTAGTCCCTGCACACCTCTCTCTGGAGGTGCTCTCGAGGTGGAACTCGCTGTCACTTTCACCAGGCATCTCCAGTGTAGATTTTCTTTGCTATCAGGTTTTATGTGGGTTTCCCAATGTTAAACACCAACCGTATGGCTTGTAAATCATAAAAGCCTAAAGGTTTGCAAGTGATTAATAAGCAGAGGTATGCAATTAGAAATGCCTCAGCAGTACTTGAGCATTTTGAGTGTCTTTTGAAAGCTGAGTCCATTTCTAACCTCATGGTTTGGGGCATGTTTGGGCAATCCTATTGTTGTGTGTCCCATTGTTGAAAATAAGCAAGCCAAAAAAAAACCATTGTTGGGGATTTCTTTCCTTAGGTACAGTGGAAACCTCTTTCTGTGAGTGTTAACTACTGAGGTTTTCTCAAATCTTTCTTTTCTCCTCATCTCCTTTGCTTTTTCAGAAATGTAAGCTGATCTACCAATAGCTTTTAACTAATTGTGGTTTGTGGTTTATGGTTTGTGGTTTTAAAAAGATGTCCAGCACCTGCAGACCACTGAAAGGGAGATAGAGGGAAGTTTCATCACTTGCTGAATGGAGGGAATCACTTAGGAGATCTAACTTGCCAAGACAGGCATCATTTTTACTAAACAAAAATAGTCATTGAAAAAATGCAACTAATGGAAAAGCCTGAGGACATTAATGATTTCTGTAGTCTTTAGCATCAATGAGAAGTACAAGTTGGCCAAACAGATGAAGTAGTAACCATCAGAGATAGTGTGTTAGAACAGCCAAGTGTGTGTTAGTGGAGAGGGGGTGATGTGTCAGAGAGGAAGAGGAAGATATGAGATATATTGGAGTTGTCAATAAGGAAGTGTTGGAAGGTAAAGGGAGCAGAAGGGAGACCGCCAAGTCACTAGGGAGATCAGAGATCCCTGTAGCCTCTGAAGAATGTGGTCATGGAAATTCTGCCCACAGGGATGGTCCAGCTACTTCCCAGACCCCTGGACCTTCAGCTGCAAAGGTGCCTACCTTTCACTACTGACTTGTATGGAGCAAGTATGTGGGTTTTATTTGCTTGTTGCTCCAAATGTGTTTTTCTTCACAGTCTATGCTCAAGTACAATGTTGATTACTTGTACTTTGGCTTTTATGTCTTATATGAATTTAGTGTGATGTTTGGATTCTTTTTCTTCAAATACTCCAAGGAGTAGCATCTTAGTGCTTCTGCTGGAATGAAGCCCTGAAAGGGCTTTTGTTTTTTGTTGTAAGCCAGACTATAGGAGTTATTGGCAACGAAGGATCAAAACTATCAAGGAAATTTCCAAAGGTCTTTGTAAAGCAAAGAGTAATTGGACTGTCCTATTCCAGTTCCTGCTCTTTGGGTAAAGGTTGTATTCCCATTCTGCAGCCCACAACAGATGTTTTTTTTCATTTTGGATAACTGAAGCCACCTTTTCATGCTAAACAAGCTCTCATTTGAGGTGCCTTTAATGTCTGCACTGCAAGTTTTTCACTCCTTTTGGTAAACCTTGGAGGTTTTCCCCCAGCCCCTCATTATTTATAAGACATCGGTGCACTCATAGTTATGCTGCTTCCCCACCTTACAGCATTACGAGCAGAGGAGAAGCTCCATTTCTCTTCTCTCATCTGTTTATGATGTGATACGTTCCAAAGCAGATCACATCAGCGACTGTTATGGTATCCTTAATGCACTGTGATAGTCGCAGCACGGGAGGAGCCGCTGGAAAGCTCATCGCTGATGTACGTCCCTGTTACATGCCACATTACTCAGGGTCTGTGGGAACCTCACTTGGCTACCTCGCTCTGTCTCTCACCTGGCACAGATTATTGAGATTTATGCATTGAAATATTTATATGTCACTTCCCCCCTCTTTGAATACTGCACAAGGGCTTCCTCTAATATGAAGATGAAAGCAGAAGCCTGGTTTGGGGTGAAAACAGCTGGATTTGTAGGCATGAACAACCAGGATAACAGACTGCCTTCATTTCCACAAAATATTTCCTACAAGTTCATTTATAGTTCCATTATCTGTTCAAAACTGCTGCCGTGTTTTTGTGTGAAAATTGATTTCAAATAGAGTTTTCATATTTTTTCCTTTACAACTTTACTTTTTTTCTCCCCCTTCACGATGATTTCTTGAGCTATATTTAAAATACTATTGCATTAAACGTAGCCTTCCTATAGGAGGAAGTTAGTGTTAGCAAATTGCAAATTAATGGAATCTTCTAACCTCAGTGACTGTGTATCAAATTGTAAATTGAAATTTCCAGTCTGCGTTTAGGTGCTGGCACAATGCAATTTGATTTATACACTTAAGACATCAGGTTAAGTATGGTTACACATGAATAATGAAATGCATTAGATACATGTTTGCAATTAATATTCTCTGCATATATATACGTGTTACTGCAAACAAGCGAGAAGCAAATATGCTCCTTGGTTTTAGCATCTCCATGCAACTGTTGTACAGCAGCTTTTGGCTTATTTTAGGTGGCATTTGTAGTATGCCCAGTGGTTGAGGTTGACCACTCCAGAAATGGAAGTAGTCTACGTACTTGTCTAGAACCACACACTGGTAATTCACTTATTAGTTTGGGGGGTTTTGTTGTTTGGTTTTGGTTTTTTGGGGTTAGCCAGCACGGTGACACATCTTGGTTTAAATTTCACAGGGGTGTTTTCGTGATTGTGCATCACTAGGTAAAAGGAATCAGATCATGAACTCAGTATTTTTTCTGTTGGTCAGCAGAGAGGGGGTGGAAGGGAGTGGTCATTCATGGCTGGGGTATTCCAGATTTTCATTAAGGTCTCTCCTTGCATATTGTAGCAGAAATCTGTCTTTCTTCGCTGTTCACAGTTCTTTTTAAAATGTTTTCACCAATATAGTGTTTAAAACCCTTAGATTTCACCATTGTTGGCATTTTTTTCCTCCTAAATGTGGCTGGCAATACTGTTGAAAAAAAAAATTCAGGAGCTTTGGGGGTTAGTAGAAAAGTACAATTTGTGGCATTCTTCAAGCTTTTTGTTAAATCTCTAGGGACTGAGTTGCACAGAACAAAAAAAGCTTGGATTTCTATTGAGAAAAGGTTTAACTGTCTTGCAGGGCTTACACTTGTCACACTTGCAATCTTTATTCTTAACTTAATAAGCCTTTTCATAGCACCTGCAGTATTCCCTGCCGTTGTAGGTCGCATAGCTCTTGCTTAACTTTATATGGAGTAAACCTCAGGTGTGATGTATTTTATTGAGTATACCTTAAAAATCATTAGATTGAGTGTTGTGCAATGAAAACATGGACTTGCTGCAATTCTACATGATGTATTGGAGCCCACAGCTGCAGGATATTTGTCTAAACAGCCTGAAGTCAGTAAACCTTGGTGCCTTGGCCAGGCTGGTAATTAATGTTGTACAGAAATAAATCCCACAGGTGTCTTAACACCTCAGGGAGTGCTGCCAGTTACTCCATAGCATTGCTGGAAGGCTAACCTGGAAGTGCAGGAATAACAGCTTTTCTGGAGCCCTAGTAGGGGTGTGCTGTCAGAAGAGAGGGCAAAGAAAGTGGAGAAGCTTGGCTGAATCTGAATTACAGTTATACTGGTAAGTGTCATGCAAGAGATGATTAATTTGGGAAGCACACTGAGCTCTGCACGTATGAGTGATCTCTGTCTGTCATGCACAGTAGGGCTTTCTTTCCATCTTAGACCCTTGGGCTTCAGAAAACAGCTTCCTGAAGGTGAGGAGGGCTTTGGCCATGTTTCTTGTGTCTTTTGGGACTGGTGTTTTGGTTTGGTTGCTTGGTGGTAGGAGAGGTAAGCTTGGCCTTTTTTTATGGCACTGAATTTTCTGTCTCTCCTCACTGGTGGACAAAAATGTGAAGGATTAGCAGCAGGTTGAATGCAGTCCTCAGCCAGATAACTTCCCTGGCAGAGACAGTAATTACATCATTTCCAAGCTGGGTTACTGTGCTGCTGATCTGGAGAACCCTGGTCCAGAGTCAAGACATGGGTTGGCTTATCTGTAGCTTTCCTATAGGGCTGGTCTTCATCCGTCAGGGATGTTTAACTTGCAAGAAGTAATAAGCTTAATAGGTTGACTTTATTTAATTATTAATGGTCCTTTTCTGTCCTTACAGCTCATAAAACACCCTTTAGGTTGGCAAAACACTCATAATATTGATCAGGAGCCAGAGAGATATTTATTTCCTCTTTGCCCCAGCGCACATAAATCTTGGTCCTTTTCCTCAGCAGGCGGGATTTACAGTGGCCTGTTCCTTAAAAGCTTTTCGTAATTAAGGAATAAATACCTATCAGTCTTTGTTTGCTGTCTGGAGCCCTGTTGTTTGCCAGGGACCTATATATCCCCGATGGGTTTGTGCGCCTTCCCCCTTAGCAACGCAGCCGGAGAGAGAAGGCATGCATGCTCGGAAGCAGTCAACTGCTAAGCACTTACTTTGCAATAGAGTGGGGACTTCTCCTGCAGAGAGAGGAAGCCCCTGTGTTTTCTTAGCATATTGTTCCCAGCTCGTCTTCCATGCCTCTCCTCCCAGTTCCTGCTTTGCTTGGGGCAGGAAGACACTTTGGAAATTCCTTGCTGCTAGCCCTTTCTTCTTGCCTTCTCTTCATCTCCCCTCTCTGCTAGTTGCAATTAAAAACATCATGAATCTTGCCCAACATTTCAATCCCATCTCCCCCTTATCGATGTTTCTCTTTTACCCATGCCAGCATTGCATTGCCAGCTCAATCCAAAGCGATGCTGTTTATCTCATGCCCGGGGGGCTAGCACGAAGGGTTTGTTTAAACGGCAAGCCCTGGCACAACTGCTTGCCGAGCACTGGTCATTAGGTGATGCATGCTTCTTGCATGCTAGACCATGAAGCTAATGACAAATTCTGGCACTCTCCAGGAGTTTGGGAGGTATGGGGGGTTAGATCTACTTCATTTTCTTGGAAGAGACACATTAACCTTGTCAGCTGGCCAACAGGAGAGGAAATTTGGCAGTGCTCTTGCTGCGCCGGCCAGGTTACTCCCATGTTGAACAGTTGTACTTCAGTGAGCAAGCAGAAATGGCAACACACTGGCACAGCACCTGCACGGCAATGCTAGAGAGACCATTTTGAGGCCTCTTCAGTTACAGAATTATTTTCCTTAGCAAGAAAGAGGAAAAGATAAAAAATAAATTTCAAGAGGTTTTTTATTAGTGTCGTCAAAAGGATGAAGGATAAAACTTCACTTCAAAATGCCTGCAACCCAGCCTGCTCTGTATTTGGGATGGTGGGAAATCCATGCTCTGCCACGGTAAATACCTGCCATCCGTTACTTTTTTAATGTAACCTTTCAAAATTTCATGGAACCTTTTAACAAGTGATGACTAATTTTAGATAACAAGCAAGCAGCACAACATTTTTGTTATCCTTGTTGCCTCTTTAGTAAGGATAAGGCTGCTCTTGCACTGGAGCTGTTGAATTTTCATGGCAAGTTCTCAGGCTTTCCATCTGCGTGCCATTGCCCGCACAATCAGTTCTGAGTTGCTGTATGAACATGAGTTTGATTTCCACCCTGCACATCCTTTCTGTGTTTGCCTTTTATGCCTCTCCGCCAAGTATACGTGAGGGACAAAGGGAAGTTGAAGACAGAGGTGAATGGGAGTGAGGAGCAGAATGGACAGTCAACACAAGTGATGTGCTCCTGCTCTTATTTGTCGGGTGTTAAACCATACATGTTTTACCAAGGCTGGAGAGGCAATCAGTGCACTCTGTGGGGCTGAGCTATGTAGGGTGTGAGCTCCTAAATGAGCATCTCTGATGCAAACCCACTCGTGGAGAATACAACGTAGCTCCTGGAACAAAGCTGTGCTCTAAGCAAATCTGCTTTTTGTATTCTCACATGCTACCTAGTTAGCCCTCCCCCTTACCAGTGCCCAGTATTTATGTTTCCAGATAATAATGATGTGATGTGGCTGGCAGAGTAATTTAAATAATTGGACATTATCTTGAGAAGCAAGCACCTAATTAGATCAAAATAAACTGAGAACTGAAATTTTCATCTGTTTCTAATAACCCTTTACCTATGTACAGTATTGCTGCAGTGGCAGAGATTTCATTATTCACACCACTGTGTGTGCTTAGAGTTCACTAGTGATGGAGATTCCTGCAAGAGCAAAGAACTTGGTGGAATTTCTTGGCCAAAGCTTAGTGGCTCATTCCTCTTCTGCTACCACAGAGCATTTTGCAGCCTTGCTCTGTTGTATCTGGCTCTTGTGAGGCTTGAAGTTTTTTATCAGTACTCAGGGTTTGCATGCATAACTTCTGAGATAAAAGGCTCAAAGAAAGTGTGATCTTTAGGTTTTTCTAGGAGTTTATAATCTATCAATTCCTTTGTGCCTTAAAAAACAACATCTGGCATGATCACTGAAGAAAAGTCATCGCAGTACAGATGAGGAAGAGGCAGCTCACACATTCTCCAGCATTAGGCATCGTCTGAGCACATGGCGGTGTTGCTTTTCTAGGACACTGGCCTTAATCTGGTCCTGAGAAAAGAATTCCACTGGACTTTGGAAGTTCTGTAACGGAGTCCTCTTTTGGCTTTGACTGCTAAGGCTGAAAGTCTCTGTGGCTGAGGAGGTCATTTAGAGTGGAAGTTGATTGTGGCTAAGAGAAAAAAGTGAGGAAAATATTTACTAGCTCATGCGCTTTTCCTTTATTTTTAGGGATTGGTTCAGTGTCTTTGTCCTGATTAGTTGCTCTTCCTCACATTTCCTCATGCTCTTATTCAGCTGATTTATTTAAAGGTATGTCAGTGCTGGCTGAAATGAAACACTGTGCCTCCTCTTCCTGCTTATTGCTGACCGCTCCAATAATTCATTTTTTAGCTCATTAGCTAACAGGGGATGTGAACAGTGGTCCTCCAGGGAATGGCAATGAGGTTAAGTGATCTACTGCTGACAACTCTGCTCTTGGACTGGCCTTCCTTGGGAGAAATGAAACCTCAACGAAGACAAGCTGTGGATCCCAGAAGTGAAATTTGGGCATCAGAGCAACAATTACAGTATTTATGTCTTCTTGTTGAGATTTACAAGATGAATGCAAGTGGCAGAGCTGAAGCTGTCTTCCAGTAAAGTAGTCAGGTCTTCCCATTCAAAATGAAATGGTTTGTGCCAGAGGTGTAAGGAGGATGTCTGTGGGCATTGGCTTTCTAGATACTCCTTGAAAAACAGCCCTTCTAGATTTTGGCTGTCCATGAGGCATGGGCAAGCATGCTTTTCCTCCTGCCTCTGTGATAAAGTTTTGTTTTCTGCAGGGAAATTCTAATGGCATATCTTTGTTCTGCCCAGTTTGTACCGTTGAGCAAGACCTAAATCTCACTCAATAGCCAGTGTCAGTGACATGCTGCCCCCAAATGTCCGAGGCTTATACATAACATACATTTTTGTTTGTAGTGTTTGCTCTGTTCTCACCATGACCCTTAATGTGACTCCAAAGGCAGAGATGGTTACTTGGTCATGCTGCAGAAGGGTGCTTTAAGGAAGGGCCCATTTACATGCTTTCCATCACTAATGCTGGTGGCAGCATGTTTCCCCTTCATGTCAGATTTCTTTTTAGAGATTTTTTGGTTTGCACCCAACTTTTTGAGGCAGTAGGATAAACCTGAGCAGAACTCGGCTGCTTGGTGTCTATCCTGCTGTCTTGCAGCCTCACATGAACAGCAAGATTGCCTTTGTGCTGCTCCCATGCTATGCAAAGCAAATGCAAGGTCTGTGCTGATGGATTTGCAAACTGGCAGCCTACAGCTCTGAAAAGTTCTGCCTTGGTGTAGCAATTATTGTCTCTATTGCAGTACATACCATAGTGTCACTATTACATTTTAAAGTGAATTGTGCTTAGAAGTGGGAGACTTGTGTAGAAACAGCTTGTTTTCTAAACAAAAAGGGTCTTCAAGTCATGGTAATCATGCTTTTAACAGGAGCCAAAAGTTACTATCACTCAAAAGATTGTTTGGGGGAGATGGGGGATTCATTTGCAGACTCTTGACTAGGCTAAAAAATTCTTACTATTTACGTGTCTGTGATATCTTTTGCCCTTAGGGTGTATGGGCATGTGAGAAATAAGTTCCCTAGGCTCTGATGTCTACCATAGCAGAGGTTGGATCCCTTCATTTTTCAGTCTGGCACATTTTAAATATGTAGTGGATATGTTGGTTATAGTCTCAATACCTCTACACATGTTTGAAAAACAGAGGATATATTTGCTAAACATTCCTGAGGATACTCTAGATGGTTAGTGGAAGTAGAACTGTTGCAGTGTTGCAGGAATGCCCATTCATTGTAAATAATTGCATGTTACTTTATCCTCCTCCTGGCTCTTGTTTCTGGTTTGTTGTTTTTTATGTTAGAAAAATACAAACACAAAAAACATGAGTTAAGGATGCAATAGTAACACAAGTCCTTTTCTTCCTTCTCTCCATCTGGAATACCTGAAATGACACTCTGCTTATCAGATCCTGCCTTCAAAGGCTAATTTGCAGTTCCTCAAATGTTTGGGTTGTGGGGTTTTTTTTTGGTGTGTCTTTTAGCTTGCAGGAGTCACTCAAAAGTTTGATTTAAGCAAGCACTCTTTGGGTTGATTTTCTGTTTGCACTTTTTCTCTCTCTCTCTCTCAAAAAAAAAAAAAAGTCACACCAACCAAAAAAAAACCCAAAACAAAGCAACCCAACAAAAAAACCCACCAGGAAGCAGCCCTGGACCTATTGGTGAGTTAAATTGTGCTGGGGTAGAGAAGGGGATGCTTTGGGAAGCTGTGCCTGAAAGCATGCAGGGAGGTCAAAGCAAGGTCACTCCACATGTACCAGGAAATGATGCAAAACTAATCCAGATTTGCTGTTGGAAGGGTCTGTTTACATAAGTATTTAAAAACAGATTAGGGCTAACCTGACACTAGATTACTGGGAGTAGTGTAAACACGGCTGAAAGGCGTAAACAGAGCTTTGCCTTTTGTACTCCAGAGGAGAAAATCTGTCACCAGTAACAAGTGGCCTGGCTTAGGTGATGTGTATGGCTTTCACAGGCCAAACAGATTACCTGAGGTACCTCTAAATGGGACTTTGTCTGGGGCTAGATCTCTTAGATCATATAATTGTGTGGTAATTTTTTTAATGGAGAGTTGAGGGACTTGTTTGTAGTCCTTGTTCTCCTGTAATCTAATAGCATACAGAAAGCTTTTGATAGTTCTTTGACATATCAGGAGGAAATGGTGCTTCAAAGTATTGTTTTGGTGGTTTTCATTTTGGAAAAACAAACAAAGGAACCATCCATCCATTCATAAGCCTTTTGCATTGGAAACCTTACTCAATTTGTAGAAGGAAAAAGCACTCCTGTAAGGAAGACAGTGTGTTTCAAAGCTTGCTTTCAGGTCTGCAATACAAATCCAGATGTTTGCTTACTTCTGATCTTAGACACAGAAATTTGATGCACTTTCTGTAATATATTTTGGAATGAAGGCTGCCTGTTTTGTCTTTGGTATTCCTAAGGGTGAAGGCTCTAGCACTGACTTCATGCCAGCCTTCGAGTCATCCCGATTTTTTTTAAGACCTGTTGTGGTCTTAGAAGCCTATATTCATGGCATCCACCAAGGGGCTTCTTGGGCACTGCACTAATACTGCTCAATAATGATGGGATGTGGGACACATATCATTATAAAGATAAGGTTTGGATGAACTGTTCCTGTGAGGGCTTTCTTGCAAAAATTTTGAAGGGACAGTAATTTTCCTATTGGTTAACTGATGTTTGCCAGCATGCTGGTAGCCCAACTGCCACCACTTGGAGGGAGCAAAGGCATTTTAGAGTGACCTGTCTCCTTTGGTTTCTCTAGGGAAGAAAAAGAGCGCTGGATACGTGCAAAATATGAGCAGAAGCTCTTCCTTGCCCCACTGCAGTGCCTGGAGCTTTCTCTGGGCCAGCATCTCCTGAGGGCTACAGCCGAGGAGGACTTGCGAACGGTCATCCTGCTGCTTGCCCACGGGACCCGGGAAGAGGTGAATGAGACCTGCGGAGATGGTGATGGGCGCACTGCCCTCCACTTGGCGTGCAGGAAAGGAAATGTGGTATTAGCACAGCTCTTGATTTGGGTAAGTACTTTGTGTCCAGGGCAGTGGGCTGGCTGGGTCGGCCTTTGCTTGGCTCTGTCCTTCAGCAGGACCTTACAGACCTGAGGGTTTCACAAAGAACCTGCTGGTGTCCTGAGTTTGTGTGTTCCTCACTGCCCACTCTCAAAAGACAGCACCATGATTAAAAAGTATGCTTCTGCCTCTCTGCTGCTTAATGGAAAGTAGAAGAGAAAGTAAGAAATTAGAGATTCTTTTAGCTCCTCTTTGTAACACCACTGAGGCAAATGTTCCACACATGAGACTCCCTGTAGAAACTTCTGCAATGCTTCTGTTCTCACCTTGTCAGTCTGGTCCCCTGCCCACTCCCTGTTCTCCCTCTCCTTTTCCCTCTCCCATCTAGGTAGTAGAAGCCACATCCCTGGAAACATTCAAAGTCAAGTTGGATGGGGCTCTGAGCCCCATGATCTAGCTGAAGATGTCCCTGCTCACTGCAGGGGGATTGGCCTAGATGACATTTGAAAGTCCCTTCCAGGCCAAACCTTTCTCTTGTTCTGTGATCGTCACTTAAATTCAAATCTATCTGTCCCAAATCTACCCCCTCTATGTTTTAACATCCTGTTGGCACCACAGCTTCCAACAGCACATCTCTTCTTTCTGCAGTACGGCGTTGACGTGATGGCACGCGACGCCCATGGAAACACAGCGTTGGCCTACGCCCGGCAGGCCTCTAGCCAGGAGTGCATTGACGTTCTCCTCCAGTACGGCTGCCCCGACGAGCGCTTTGTCCTCATGGCCACACCAAACTTGTCCAGGAAGAACAACAACCGAAACAACAGCAGTGGAAGGATGCCCACCATCATCTGAGGAGCTCACTTGTGTATTCGCTGACCTGAATTACATCCACAGCCTCATAGTCCTCCATCCTCATCACAGCTCTGCTCTGTGAGTCCAGTAACTCTCCTTTTCCCTTTTCCCTTCGATATATCCCTGTTCCACCTGGAAATGGCGCGTCCAGAGAGCGCGAGGGGATGAGAAGGAGCCAAAGGGGCTGCAGAGAAAGCAGTTGTTTCAGTGTCAGCTCTCGAACGGTGGAAGCGAGCGGGCAAGAGCGCGTGGGTTGAGCAGGACACGCCGCACGTGGCACCAGGACCATGGGACAGCGGTCGTCCCCAGTGGGGGCTGCAGGCTTCCGGAGCATGGAGGGAAGGGGCGGAGGGAGAGGCGAGTGAGAGGAGAAGGAAGGAGAGATGGTGACTTTCCGTAACTGACAGTTAAGCACATCAGTACATTTCACCTCTACCAAACGCGACGCCTGGATTTCATTCTCTTCTCTGAAGAGCTTGACGGCATAAATCAGAAGCAAGCACAGAGTTTGTCAGGTTTGAAGCTCCTATGATGGTATGTGTCAAATCAGTTGTAGCTAATCTGTCCGGGGAGAATACTGGCTTCATTACACTTGTATAGTTGAGTTCTTCCAGCATTACCGCTGTTTAATAGAACATGATTAGTCATCACGGAGAAAAAAGCATATTAGCTGAGGAGGTAGTTACATGGCACGCTTCGGTGATTGCTTGGATGTGATTGCAATATTCTTAGAAGCATCATATTATCTCAGACATGTTCTTTCAAGCCCTTGGAGCCCTCCTTTCTAAATTCACTGTCATAATTTAGTATCTGTTTAATTTTTCAGTCCAAAGAGAGGAAATGAGTTGCTGAGTGTTATTTGACTGCAGTCTCCTTGGTGTAAAAACAAAATGGAAAAAATAAATAAGAGTAACTATGAAACAGAAAAAGGAATCGTGAATACCGCTAAGGAACAAAAAAAATCCTTTCCAGTACGTTCATTGAAATTAATAAATGCATTAAAGGCTAATATTTTTTCAGCCAGCAGAAATAGGTTCTGTCATTTTGCCAAGGTAAATGTGTTGAGTTTTTGGTCACTCCTGTGATGCATTGCCTAACTTATACAGATTTTTGTATTGTGTCTCTCTAGATTATATGTATGTAAAATCTATTTGAATAATAAAAAAAAACAACAAAAAAAAGCCACCATAAATATGCATTGGTTATTACTTTTGTACAGAAAAAAAAAATGACATCTCTGTTAATTTATAAACTGTAATGGATGTGAACTAAATAATGTGCAACTAGTTAGGATCTGTGGGTTACAGATCATTGTACATTGAAAATATTCCCAGCAGTGAACTCTTGTTTCCATCCCAAGCCTTTTGAGGAACATATCAGGAGAAGATTATGGCATGTTTGGCATGAAAGGAAAAAAAGAAGTGTATGAGACCCTTTAGAAAGGGAAAAGAGGCTGTTTCTCAGTGCTGTAAATATATTTTACTCCAGAAGTCGTGAAGCTTTCACAAGCCAAGACAAAAAGCCCTAGCCTGGCTGTAGGAAGATCAGATTTGATTAAGTTCAGAATTGATAGCCTTCACCACAGCGGGCAGGGCATGGCTGCACTTGACTCCCAACTTGGCTGCTCTCTAGAAGAAAAATGGGTTGTGAAAGTAGCCTGGACAGTTCATTTGAATTCCAAGTTTTAATACTTGATATGATTATTTTGGTGTTATCAGGCAGATCCCAGCTTCTCCTGTTTTCAGTGAAGTGGGATTCTGGCACAGAGAAGCAGGCTGTACAGGTTTTGGCAGGTGGAAAAGTGATTTTTTGTGTGATTTTTTTTTTAAGTGGCATATGGCAATGTGAAGATGGGGGAAGGGTATATCACAGAGAAAGTTGAAAACTCAACTGAATTCAATGGCAAAGGAGCAATTATGTGAAGGCAGTGAGGTGCATACAGCATAGTAATTTGCAAATCTACCTGCTCGCATCTATTTCCCAAGCCTTCAGTGCTCCTCTTCCTTGGGGCTCTGGGTTTCATTTGGCACACAAAGGGAGAAGCATAGCAATTGCTAAGTAAATTTATGTGGACAAAATGTGAAGGGAATGAAAAAAGCATAATCTGGTTATCTTAAGGAAAAAGAGTCAGATAATTACAAATTTGATGAGAAGTCATCATATTATGGGGAAAAAATGAGCCTCAAGGTGGAAGCACAGAAGTATTGATCAGCTTTTCCTATTTGGTGGTGTTCTCATTTTGTACTTTGTTACTATATTGACCTTTGATTATTTGGTGGGGGGAATCTTTCTTCTGCCCCAGAATAAGGCTACAGCTGATTCTACTCATCCTGGGGTAGTTTTGATTTATTTGTTTCAACTGAGGAAGGGTGTCTGTTGTAATTACCGTTTCTCCATCATTGCCATGCAGCTGCCTGATCCTTGGTACTTACAGGTGGTCCATCAGTGACAGGACAACCACCTAATAATGTGCAGCTGAAGGGGATGCTGTGAAGCCCTCTGTGTCTTGGTGCTCATGAGCTTTACACCTCTATGGAGAGATGTAGTGGGGATTCAGGAGTCATGGCTCATAGTCCCAGAGGTGCTAGAGCTGCTGTTCCCCTGGGAGCACAGAGGGCCTTTCTATTTGAAAGCCAAGTCCAGTGTTTCAAATGCATGGTAGGCAGATTTGCTGCTGTTAAGTTCTCAATACATGTTCCGTTTCCAAGCTGTTCTTTTCCCCATTGAAAATATTTTCTGTGCATAATTTAATGCTCTCTTTGGGCCACCTTCCTCTTCTAAAACTGAGAGTGATGTCTGAGAAAAAAGGGCAACAAGGCGTCGTGCAGATTTCAGGTAGAATAATTATACCCTCCCTTCAGAAACATTTTCTGAAGGCCAACATCAAAAAAACAAGGAAGATTTCTAGGAAAGGGTATTCCACTGCTTTAAAGGAGAAATTATATATCCAGGCTAGCTAACTAATAACCTCATAATTAAGCAGTACCACAGTTGCTTTTAACCTAATTTTTTTTTTTTCCTGTGGAGGTATGAGCATTGGCAGTAATTTTGTTGAAGTGGCATAGACTATGTGATGACTTCCCCTAGAGATCTGGGGGTCCACAGGGAGGATACTCTGTCATACATGCAGTGGTAATCCTTTCAACAAACAGGAGATTACTCAGTGCCATCTCTCCAAGTCAGGAGAGGCCTTGTCTGCCACTACAGCTCATGATGCTCCAGTCGTGGGAACACAGACCCCAAGGGTCTGTGCTTCATGGAGTGTTGGCTGCACCATCACCTGTTCAAGTGGCCTTGGTTGAATGGCTGTGAGAAGTTGTGTGCCACCTCCTGAGCTAGTAGGACAGCCCACTTGGCAAGGAAGTCAGGCCAGCATAGACTCCATTCTCTTCCTGCATGGTGAAAAAGAGATGGCAAAACCCCTTCCCCCCCTAGCTGAGAACAAGGATGGACCCTGATGTGGCTTGGCTTTGTGAGCCAAGGTCTCCAGTCTTCATGTGCGTTTCAGGGGAAGTGTTTGCACTTTGCAAAGGATGTTCTTGAAGCTGTCCAGGTGTTGGAGCAAGCAATGTGAACTGACACTTGGAGAACCTGCAGGAACCATTCCCCTTGCATTCCCTCCGTTAACTCATCTGTTGTCTGTTCTTGATCTCACGTTTAGCCCCTCTCTTTGCCTTTCTGGAACCCACTTGCCAGGCTGTTTACCCTGAGCAAATTAAAACCAAATTGAGATCCAGTTAGTAAGAAATCCCAGCAGAAACATGTTAGCTAAAGCTGCTTTCTCCAAAAATGGAGTCTGCAGCTGTGTTTTTTCTTGTACCCCCCATTTAACCCTTTTTGTCATCCCAGATACTTTTAAATCCCCCTTCCTCTGCACTTTATCCACAATGACTAAAACACTAGAAGCGAGTCAGCTGTTGCTAGTAACATCAGCACTTTCCCTCTATTTATTCTAAGCTAATTGCTGTTGGAACCGTGGAGATGAGTCAGATGTGTCATATCTGGCATCTGAGTCTTGCTAGTCCTGGAGCTGAGGAGACTTTGCTTCTCCTCGCTATTTATGAAGAAATAAGAGCTAACCATGGGAAAATGCAGGATCCTGCCAGTGCAGATTTAGCCAAGGGCTCCCATTCCCAGATTTCTGATTTTGTTGCTAAAAGGGAGAAGAAGAAAAGCTGGTTTTGGAGAATCTGGGCTAGGTGTTGCTCAGAAAGCCAGGTGAGCTCCCGGAAGGAGAGAGGATTTTTGAGCATTTGGGCATAGTGTGTGATAACTGTGTAAACATTACTATTGTTTCATTTGCTGTCTTTTTCCCTGTTTCTTTAAATTATGTGTGTTAGTGCAAAAAAAGCTTTAGCTGCACTTGGAGGTTTCCCCTGGAAGGAGGAAGCTGAGTAACATAGGCAAAGGATTAGAGGTGAGAATGCAGATACAGGCTTAGAAATTATCTCTGGCACTGTAATGTATTATAATTAGATTATATGGGGTTTGGATAGCTTCATCTTTTATATTTGTATGGAGAGAGGGGGAAAAATGAAGTAAATTGTAGTTTCTAGTATAAAGTAGTAATAGTGGAGACAAGCACAGATTTCACAAGGGACTCCCAAAGGGACCCTTTCCGAACGTCTCGGGGAGCCACGTTTGCACCTTAACCGGGAACAAATGGTCATTGTGGCTGGAGGGACTCAAGGTGAAGGAGGACACTGTTGGGGACCAAACTTGGGGCAGCTTGGCTTGATAGGAGACAGCTTGCCCATCCTCATCTCATCATCAAGCATCTTTGTTTCCCCTCTGATGGCTGCTACAGTGGTTTGTACATAGGATCTCTGGCTATAAGCCTTGGATCCTCAGTTCAGCATCTTCTTCCATTCTTCGTGATTTGTGGGTAAAAAAATTGTTGTGTAGAAAACCCAGGTCGGATGGCTTTGTATTTGCTGCATAGCAGGAAAAATAAAGCTCCAGATGAAAGTTCTTTTCAAAGCGGCGAAACGCTAAACCACAAATTTAAAGGCTATGCAGTAAGTTTTGACTTCTTAAATTCTAAGCTACAAAAAGAAAAGCAGTTTGAATGGGTTTATTAGAAAATAATCTCCTGCTTTTAAAATACATAAATAGAGGTAATAGAGCAAAATACCCAAAGGTGTAGGTAGGTAGATTTGTTGTATCATCACATTCTAGATTTTCTTCTGTTGTGTAGCGTGGGCTAGGTTTTAAAGTAAATATTGGGTGATCTCATCTCATTACAGTTTACCTTGAGTTGACTGAATCTGTCTCACATTTTAAAGGGAGGTTTGAAGCATTTTGGCCAAGATATTCAGGAGCTGTGAACAGTTCATGTTTTGAGAGGAGGATTGCATGATTTCTGAAAACAACAGGTTGCTTTGGGGTTGTTTTTTTTCAGCCATCTTGAGTCCCAAATCACTAGGTATGCATCTGGTCTCCATGGCCCCTGTGTTTCATTTCAGGTGACAGCAATATGTGGGTGAATTAACTCTCATCATTTACTACTCTTCCCTGAATGTTCAAGGGGAGGTTTTGCTTGTGAGTGAATGAAATAAAAGTATCTTCGTGCATTTCAGCAGTTTTGGCCTCTTCATCTCTCTATGTCTGCCTATCCTTCAAATCCCTGTGGCATATTAAAGTGGTGGTGGTGGTGAGTTCTGTTGATGGGCAGAGCTTCAGCTTTCTCTTGGCCATGAACTTTCTGGATATGTGTTTAGCTTCTGGTACTAAGGATTGACTATTTTGCAGTGCTTCAGAACTAGTAATTTTTACCTGTGTGTTATGTGAAGGGGGGTGGGTGGGGATGCTTACAGAGGTCTAACGGCATGCATTTGGAATGACCACGTTGCTTGCTGGCAGTGAATGCACCATCAGCTCTTTTGTGTATGCCCTGTTTTCCAGAACCAAGGGGTGTTTTGGTTTGGGTTGTTTGGGTTTTTTCCTTTCTGAGAACTGAAGTAGCTGAAAATACTTCCCTGGTCCTCTACAATGACAAGGTAGAGGGAGCAAAACCCCTAACAGCGGAGAGCTTGATAGGGTCTGGTATGTGCTAAAGGCAATCCCCAAGCTCACACAGGACCAAGGAAGGGTTTTGGTGTTGAAGGTGGTCTGTTATTTTGCAACTAGTTGCTATATCTGGGGATTGAGTTGAGTTTGAATTGGTGGATAAAGTGCAGCAAAGGTGGTTTGAGTCCTAAGGTCAAGGTGGTGTATCACATGGAGGTACTAACTACATGTGCTTTGCATTTGGTGTGTGTCTGTGTGCTTATATATGCTCTGCATACTGCTACTAGCAATTGTGGAAATGTATGCACGCACATTTACACGTTGATCAAAACCTATAGCTAGAGACAGATTTTCAGTTTGATTTTTCTACATGGGCAAGTTTCCCAGTTTGACTAAGACCAGCCATTTCCAAGAGCTTGGGAGGCAGCTGCAGGATGGGGATGCCTGCTTGATGGATGGAAAGATGCAGGAATATGTGGTACAGGCTTACTGCACCTCAAAAATCCTATTCCTTCAGACAACAACACTCAACTTAAAAAGAACTTTAACTACGTAACCAGGTATGGAGTAGTCCCCTTGCTTGAGAGTAGAAATTCCAACTTGCCATCCCTCAGGGGCATTACCATGAGAAACTCCAGGGAAGAAGATTCCAAAGGTGGAAAGGGCAGAAGACTTGCTGCTCAGAGGCTCTTTTCTAAACAAATTTTCTTGAAACTCAACATAGTGGCTGAGTTTCAGTGTGCAATCAGTAGGCTGCCCTCCTGTAGCTGGTTCAGCAATGTTTTGGGTCCTGTTGCTGTTTGTAGGGCTGTTGGAGATGATGATGGTGAGATGTTTGTGAAGAGCATTCTCCAGGTGGGTCCTTCCCCAAAAGCAGCTCCTCATTCTTCTCTCCATGCATCCTTGACAATTAAGGTCTGGCCCCAAAATTTTGTTGTGAGGGAGACACAAATCTCAGCTGAAGTGTGCTGAGGCTTTGCACGTACTGAGTAGGCTGGAAAAGCTTGACCAAGTGTTGTGCACACCATTTCTACCCTTGCTTTCCATTTACAGTCCTATCAGGAGAAACCAACAGGGAAAGGGCAATTCTGGCAGAGCAAGAAGGATGTTTGCTGGAGTGAGGCAGCATATGGTAGGAATCATGGCTGGGTGCATGAAAAGGATGGAAGCATCTTCTGTTTCCCCTTCTTGCACCCATGACAAGACTAACTTTGAAATACTGTTGAAAACCCCTCCAAACTTCTTTTCTGATGTAACAATGTATTCAGCTGGATTCTCACTTGAATCGTTTTGCCAGTCCATGGAGAAAATTGGATGTAGCCATCCTCTGAAAGCACAGCTCATTGCTCCATGGGAATGCCAAGTTTCCAAGGGACTGCATGCATTCAGTCCAGCTCTCTTTTACTGTTTCAATGTCCAAGAGCATCTCTCACTTGTAGGCAGCTAGCGTAGGTGGGTGCACAAACTGAAGGGGTGTTTGGGAGAGGAGTGGCTTTAAAAAAACAAAACAAAACAGGACTTGTTTTGTGTTGCAACTGCCTTTGGCATCTGGTTTAGAATTCCCAGAGGCCTGATTCTGCAGCTCCTGCTCCCTTAAACCTCTTGACTTCTGTGGGGTTTGAGCATGTCCTGAATGCTTTAACCAAGCCCAAGATAAAAGAGCTTCAAGGCAGCAGAGCTGGGCACAGATGGGCTATATTCTGACCTCTCTGATGGCAGAGTTTAGCCCCTGGTTTCAGCAAGGTTGTGATTTGAGGTTCTGTCTAGCTGACACCTTTATTTGGGGAAGTTCCATCAGCACCACTTGGGAAGCAGATCCATAACCCACTTCTTTCCTTTATTCCTTAACATCCTGTGGCTGCTTGCAAAGACTCAATTTCACATTCAGCTGAATTTAGCCCCCCAGGCTTTCAGTTCTTCTGCTTTGTGGTGTTTGTCTTTCTGATTGGGATGGGGAGAAAGGGAATCCAGGTGAGTAGGGACACCCGAGACCTCTGCTTGGGGGAGAGGCGGAAGTTACCTAGCACATGGCAGGCTTTACAGCAAGTTGTGGGGTTTTTGGTTGGGGGTGGGGGCGGTGTTTTGTTTTGTCGGGGGGGGTTGTTTGTTTCGGTTGTTTCGGTTTGGTTGGTTTGTTTTGGGGTGTTTTTTTCTGTTTCTGTAAATAGTGATGTATAAATGACGACAAGACAGCGTGGAAATTATTAAAAACAAAAAAAGGCAAAATACGTCTTTTGTTGTTGTTTTTATATTACCTCATTCAGCAAGTTTGTTTTACAATGACTCAATGATGCTTTATTTATATTGTTTGTACTGTAATTAAACCCATTGACAAACATTTCACTTTGCTTGTTGTTTCCTATGATTTTTGGTTTGATTAAGTATGCCAGTTTGTATTATGTTTCCCTTTCCTCTCTCTCTCTCTCTCCGCGTTGAGATTTTTGTGTCGGTTGTACAGTATTCTGAATAATTAAAAACAACAAAAAAAAAAAACAAAACAAACAAGCAAAAAGAAGTTGTAAAGTACTGCAGAGAGAGGCTGCTACATTGTGTAGGTCTCTTTCTAATAAAGACAAGAAAACTTGTTCGTCGCAGCTTGCTTCTTCGCTTGAGTCTTCATTGCCGTGTTATTGAGATACACCTGCCCTGGCCCCGCTTTTCTTCCCCTATTAATGACGAGATCCTGTCACTCCTTGCCAGTAATAAAGATGAAGTATTATCCCAGACCTGGGATGTCAGAAGAGCCAGTAATGGTGCAAATTGATAAATTAAAAAGCAATAAGTCAGCTGGACCGTAATGGTGTATATCTAAGAGTTCTGAAAGTACTTATGAACTGAATGACAGATCTCCCAGCAAAAATACGTGAGCTTTCATTAAAAACAGTTATTCTCCCCGAGGAAGAGAGAGTAGTAAATGTTGCACCTAGGCTTTAAGAGTCTCTGGAGGAGATCCAAGGAATTAGGCCAGTAACGGTTACATCTGTGTCTCCTAAATTGGTTGAAATTATCATTTAAAATAAGAATAATAAAACATCTTTTAAGGTCATGATATGGTATGGTCTAATCACTTCTTTGAAGGAAAATCATGGCTCTCTATTAGGCTTCTCTGAACAAGTCATTTAAAGTCCTGAACAATGGGCAACTGATTGACATCTACTTACATTTTTAAAGGTCTTGGCCTGAGTACATCATAGGAAGAAATCGGGAATCTAAGCTGGTCCAAGAAGAAGACAAAATACTGCCCTAAAGCAGAAGGTTGGGAAGGGGGATGGAGAGGGAAGCAAAAGATGGGATTTCACCTGAGCAGACTGGTAATGAGCCATATGCCAGAAGGGTGTGGACCAGTGTGTCTCAAGGGGTCGGCAAGATGGCTATTGGTGACAGGGGCTGGGGAAAAACTACATAAGGCCAAGACAGCTGTGTGGTATCGAGGTGGGTACATAGAGAACAGCAGATAAAATTCAGTAAATGCACTCTAATGGGGAGAAAAAAACTAAGTTGATTTAAATAATGTGCCCTGGGGTGAAGAAAGAAATTTAACATCTTAAGATCAAGGTGACCACTGCTATGGTTTGTCTCCACCTGCACTTGTCTCACCTTATAAAAGACTCAGAGAAATTAAGGATGTCCAGAAATTAACAGGGCTATGAAGAGGTGGAAGAAGTAGGGAATTTCCCTCAAAGAGGTGGGGTTATGATAGCCATAGATAAGCAGTGGAGAAGCAGCAGGTTGAGAATGTCTCTTTTTCTGATCTTGCACCCAGTGCAGTGCATAGGCTTATACCAAATGGCACCCTGGTCAAAACCAATACCAAGACGGATGGGCTTCCCAGTATGTCACAGGACCTCACTGCAGCAGGACTTTGCTCAAGAGAAGACTTGACCAAGACTGGAAAGGTGAGTTTGCTTCTTCCAGGCTGAGCAGGACTGCCCAGAGCATGGGATTGTTTTTTGGTGGGGCTTTTTATTTGTTTTATCATGCACCTCTGCTTGTGCCTTGGCTTTGATTTGTTCATTCTTCAGGTTATTGCCTATCTCATCAGGAATCCCACCCACAGGGAGTTATCAGTTCTGTCTTGTCTGATGGCGATTTGTATGGGGGAGGTTTTCTCCTTCCTTTCTGTTCTTCAACTCTCCAAGTTCTCCAGGGATCCTGTGGATGACAAAAAACTGCAGAATTGATGGTGAACTTTTTTTCTTTTTTGGGGGGAGGTGGGGGTCTAGCTAACTGTGTTGTCATGTACCAAGGGTGTGCCTTTGTTCTTGTTTTCCCACCCTGTTTAACCATCACACATCCAACTAACGCCAAAGCAGGAGGTGGGTGATTTGTGTTCTCACCTTCTGGTTCTGAAATGTTGAACTTTGAACATGGGAGAGCTTGTTTTGGATTCCCCCTGGGTGTAAAGCTATAGTAGTGCTCTTTTTTAAGGAATCGTCTGTCCCTCCCCTCCTTTGCCTTCCTAAAGGGGTATGATTTTGTGAGAGCTTTGCTCTCTCTAACAACCTTCCTAAGGCTTCTCCTGGAAGGTCCTGGTGCCAAGAATGGTGGAGCAACTTTAAGGATGTCTTTCACACCCACATTTGTCACCTACCCCAAACCCACCCCTGTGTTACCCTGAAATGCTCTCAGCTGGTGGTATTCACAGATGCCTAGGAAGGAAAAATGTCCTACTGCAAAGCAACAAGGGTCTGAAAAAGATTTTGAAGGAAAACTATTGATTCTCATAATGAGAGTAGGAGAACCCCCACCTTTTTTCTTTTTTTTCCTCCCCTTTTTTTCTCTTTTGTTATATTCCTCTTTCCTTTTTTCAGAAAAAGAGCAGTTACTGTAAAGCCTGGGCTGTTGCTCTGCCATAAGGCCTTGCTGTGTATTTCCACCCTTGCCTACAAAGGATTAGCTTTGACAGATGCTTAGAGCACCAGCTCAAGAAACCTGCTCCAGAGCCCAGAAGATGCTTGCTCCATAGGTACTGCAGCATTTTAGCCCTCAGTCAAAATTATTTCCATGGCAGCCTTGCCAGTTTCTGATTTGTTCTTTAACACAAATCCAAACTAGTGTGAAGAGAGTGATGGGATGAGACAACTGAGGCCATCCCACGCAGTGATCGCAATAGTAGGATGAGGCTGGCCCCCTGGTTATCAGCTTTATTTTCCACAAGGCAGCCAAATTCACCCAAACTCAGACAGCTGTTTTCACAGGAAAACAAAGCATCTTATGTTTCATGAATATCAGGTAAGAGTAGTCTTAAAGAGCCAGGTCAAAGATCCACCCACACCAACATTTTTTCGCCACCTGTGGCCAAAAGCCAGTGCTGGAGGAGAGTGTAAACCCACATTCTGTGAGGTCTTTGCTATGTATTTCCCCAGCCTGTTTAAAATTCAGGGACTTTGGCAAGTTTAGTAATCCTGAATGAATTTCTCTGAATCAGTTTGGCAGATTCCCTGACTCTTGAAAATTTTGAGCGTCCACAACATCCCACATCAAGGAGTTCCTCAGTGGTGGTGAAGAACTACCACCATTTTCCTCCTCCATTTCCATTATCCTGGGGAAGAAGGGTGGCAGTGGGGCCCCTGCTTTGGAGTGACTTGGCCCAATTTATCTTCTTGAGGGCCTTTCCTGGGTCAGTGTGTCGCTTATGTCCAGAGTTGCTCAGTGACTCTAGTGGCAGGAGACAGAAGTGGTGTCCAGAGGTGCTGCTCAAAAACTTGACATTATCCTGACTGTGAAAAACCCAGCAGACATCTGGGCCAGAGGACAGCATGTCCCATACAAAGCGCTTCTGAGTCCAGCATCACCTACCTTCAAGTTCATCCTTGTGCACTTTTCTTCTTTATTTCCTTGATGTATCTGAGGCAGGGGACGCTTGCAGGGAGAAGCAAGAATAGTGTTTTTTCCTTGGTGAAGTATTCCTATACCACTGCAGTTCCCATGCAGTCAATGCCCAGAACATGTCTTCAGAGAATCATTTAGGTTGGTAAAGATCTTTAAGATCATCGAATCCAGATGTAAAGAATAGGAGCTACCGGGAGAGTGCATTAGGGAAATGTGGTTACTCCTGGTGAAGGCATTAAATATGCAGCAAGAACACCACAAATGGGCAGCAAGGCTGGGAAACCACCCAGGCAGTCATTTATCTCACCTAGCATCCAGTAAAGCCCTTAATTGGCCAATAAATGTGGTTGCAGTTACCATGCTTGATGTGCAGTGCTACGGCCAGCAATTAGCACTTATTTATTTGTATTCTGCCCCCTCCAGTCCCTGATTTCCAGATTGGTTTGGTTTAAAGCCAGGGAAACTCCTTGCATTTGCCAAAGAGAGGATGACAAGAGCTGAAGCAGCAGCAGCAGAAGAAAGGCAATATTGTACCATGGGGCAGGAGGGATGTAGGGATGTGGAGCTGCAAAACCATCAGTGGGGCTTTGCCTTTGCTCATGGGATTAATACTGGGCTTGAGGGGAACACAACGTGCCTGGGGTTTGCTCCAGCCTTTGGGGAAATGGCTTGGCATTGGTGCTGCCAACACAAAGGGCTGCTCATTGCTCAGTTGAAGAGAACCTCCTGACCACTATTTGCAGTAGGAAATTATCATTTATGGTCATGTTGGTGCAGGAACAATCAATTCCCATAGTTTTGGAGGATTAGTGGAAATGAAAGGCTAGGTATTTCCATCTAATGAAGAAAGAGCTGGGATCCTAACCAGCTTTGAGTTGCCAGAGCTGGAAAAGGGAAAAAAGCAAATGCCCAATGCCCATCAGTAGCTGCCAGGCTGTTGGGGCTGCATCTGTGGGGAGCAAGGAGGCTCTGAATGTCAAAACACCTCCTCCTGGAATGGTGACAGCAACGGCTCAGTATGTGTCTTGAAATCCTGCCCCTGCTTTGGGCTATACAGGGGATGCGTGACTACTTTGTAGGCAAGAAGAAACCACTGAGAGCACTTGGTTTCTCTGCTAGGATGAAGATATTCAACAGTGTTTTGGTGTGGGACCCCAAAATGATGGCTGGGTGTTGGAGGAAAGAGCCAGAGTGATGTCAGAGCTGCACACTGCCACAGGAAAGAGTAGAAGCAGTCTGGCCTAGCCAAAAAATAAATACACCACTCAGCCCTGTGTTTACCCTTCTGAATGGGCTGTCTTTGGAGGCAGTCTGCAGTTACTGTCAGTTTGTGGACTGGAAAGGGCTCTGGTGCCAAGCACCTGGGCGATTGAAGCAGAAGAGGGCAATCTTCCCTGAGAGGATGAGAACAGGAGCCCCTGGGAGCCTGGGGGCACTGAAGGCTGCTGGGAATCGCCCCAGATGGATGAGCATCTCCGATCATTGCTGATGAAAGCGCATTTTGGTACCACCTTCCCTCCCACCCCCAGCAGGCTCCCCTCCTCCTCCTCCCCACCAGAGTTGCAGCATCTACAGCTCCCGCTCTGCAGATCCAACTGGTAATGTCTGGGCTGATTGACTGCAGATTTCCCTGTAACTAAGCTTAATTAGCAAGCTAATCAGGTCTGGAGATGGTTCCAATTTATTTATTGGCTGATGGCTGCCACTAATCGCCCTGGCCAGTTAATACTGGCAGCAATGAGGTTTGTGCCAGGTGAACAAATAATGTCAGGATTTCAGCGTTTCTAGCACTTGGAGATAGCAAAATGTTTCCAGACAGTGCCTGAGGTTGAGATGTGGACGGGGTGGTACCCACAGCATCCCCTCCCCGAGGGGTGAGGGAGGGTCTGAGCACTGTGCCCAGACCACCTCTGGCTTACACAGAGGATGATGCTTGCAAGGTGAGGACAGAAAAAGGGTATGGTCTGCTCTTTCCCCACCAGCAGACTAACAGAGCTTAAACACCAAAAATAGTCCTTGTGGCAGGGACAAGGTGTCCAAAGGCAATGCTGTCCATGGGTCAACTTCAAAGGCAGTTTTGTTCATGGGTCACCTTCAAAAGAGGTGACCCAGATCAAGCCTCTCACAATTTGTCCTTCTTAGTTCCATCCAGCTGCTTGAAGGTGATATAAAAGAGAGTTTGGTTTGGGGGTTTTTTTAAAGAAAAAATCTAGGGGAATTTTCCTGGATTTTTGTTTTCCCCTGAAATTCCCCAAGAAGTGATGTTGATGTTCCCTGTGTTTGCCAGAGCATCTCTGGGCTGATGCAGGATGTCTCTTGAGCAGAGGCAAGGAGAAAGGGGAGAGTTGGTGCTGTGGCATAGCCTGCCTCTCTACCAGAGGGTGAGGAGTTGAGGAATCAACATTTGCTAGTTAAAGCATGGTGAAAAGCTCCCTCCCCCTCAGTTCCTGTCCCTCCAGAAGTCCCACCAGTCTCTGGATGTGGGAGGGGAACATGAGTGTGGGATGACATCAAGCAGAATAAGGAAGGGAATAGTATTTCCACATCTTTGTTCCCTGCCATAAATAGGAACCAAAGGGAAGGGAGGCAGGAACACCTCTGCTGTGAGGACAGGCTGAAAGAGTTGCATTGATCAGCATGGAGAAGAGGAGGCGGCTCTGGGGAGACCTTACCACAATCTTTCAGTATTTAGAGGGAGCCCTGTAGGAAAGATGAGAACAAGCTTTATAGCAGGATCTGTTGTGACAGGACAAAAGGTGATGGTTTTAAACTAGAAGTGGGGAGATTTAGACAAAATCCAAGAAAGAAATACTTATGACGAGGGTGGTGAAACACTGGTCCTGGCTGCCCAGAGAGATGGTAGAAGCCCTGTCCCTGGAAGCATTCGAGATCAGCTTGGGCTGATCTCTGAGCAAGTTGATCTTGTTGAATATATCCCTGCTCACTTCAGGAGGGTTGTGCTAGATGTCATTTAAAGATCCCTTCCAACCCAAATCTTTCTATGATTCTAGGATAGCAAAACAGATGGAGTAGGCACTTGCTATGGTAAAACCTACACTTGACTGAAGCAACTCTTCTCTGAAGGTGTCTGGTCTCAAGCTGAAGACCCCAAGGGCTGGAGAGACCCCACACACACCACCTTAGTTGGCTCAGATCTGTAGTGATCCTCTGTATTCTAAGGTGCCAGAGCATCAGGCATTCTGAGGGCCGGTAGACCTTTTCTGAACCCTGGGATCCTGGTGACAATCCCAGTATGGGACCTGCGAAGGGTTGACAACTAGCAAAGCTGGATGGAGCATCCTTCATGGTGGGGTTGTGGGACATTCCACCCTAGAGTTTTCAGGTGATAGACCTGGTCCACTAGTCAAGGAGAAGGGAGATGATGGGCTGGTGAGGGCAGAAAGCCTCGACACAGGCAATGCTGATGGCACTGGGGTAGCAGTGGCAGGCAGGATTCATGTCTGTGGGTCTGAAATCTCTTGCTGGAGAGGGTTATTAGAGGGAGTAATTGGGATCACCTTACTTCACAAATGTTACTTTGCAGAATGAGGCAGGAAGACAGATCGATCTCAACTATTATTCATTAAGGAAAGTCCTTTATAAATCCCAAATTAACAATTTCTCTTAGAGAGAGACTTCCTATTACCCTTCTTTTCGCAGGAACTTATTGCTGCTTTGGCAATGGGGAAATATGAAAATAATTGTGGAGGGGGAGAAGTAGCAGTCATGGGCTTAGGAGCCAAGCATCTGCTTAAAAGAAAAATATAAAAAATACAGATGTATGCCTTAAAAATGACCATTGCCCTAATTCAGAAAGGCAATGGTTTTGATAGACACAATTAGACCACAGTAATAACGATGTTCACAAAAGCCCAAGTGGCTTCTTAGCAAGGAGCAGGCTATTTGTAAATGTTCAGCACTGGATGGTTTATCTACAAGCAGCCACAGTTTGCAGAAGGTCTCTGCTGCCATTTGTCCTCTCTGTGCAAAGAGGTGAGTGTCAGTTTGGGCTGAGGGTGGGGGCAGAAAGCTGCTGTTACTGGTGCCAGTTGGACTCTTTGTAATGGTCCTTGCTGTTGGAGCTGCACAATGTTTTAATTATTTGAGGGGTTTTACTGCATGCTGGGGGGGGTGCGGGGGGGGGGGCGCCTGTCTTGGTGTTCAGTGGAGGAAAGAGAATTTCAACCCAAATCTTGATCTTTTGGGTGAAGAACACTGAGAACAAATGCTTTATAGTTGGTTTTTTTTCAAGCAGTGGAGAAAAAAATAAATACAGTTGTTGCTACTTGAAGACTCTTGGGTGCCTTCCAGCTTCAGTGCAAGACCTTGAAATTTGGCAGGAGGGTGACCTGGTAATTGCAGTGTAGGGGGTTGGAGGAGGCTGTGTATTTTACACCCAGCTGCCAAATCTGGGGTGAATGGGGCATGCCCTGAGGATGTACAGGAGGGCTTTTGGGAGAGTTGTTGTGGCTATTGTCCAGAGAAGTCAGCTGGTTCACTTTGAATTGAAATTGCCAGGAAAAAAAAACCACAAACAGTTATTTGGTTTGTATAACCATGCCTATGGCTTCTTTTGGCTGTTTTGGGAGCATCAGTAAAGGAGACAGGTGTCACTCAATGGGGTGTTTGGGGCCATACCCCCAATTTCCCCACATCCTTTCTGAATTTGGATGTTGTTACAGCAAGCAGGAGACATCTTGAACAGGACCACGAATGGCAGAAAACAGCAAAGGCTTCTGTTGAGTCTTAGGCAGATGCAGTTTCTGTCACCCCCCAGAGTATCAGGATACATTACCTTAAAAAAAAAAAAATAATAATCACTGCTCATGCCCCTTTCTGAGAGGCCAGTTTTAGGGCATGGGTACCCTTTAGGGTAGCTTGGGGGTGTGAAGAGGGAAGAGCTCCAGGCACTTGGTAACACGTTTGCCATGTGAGCTCCAGCTCCTCACTGTTGGTAACACCACGCTCCTAGAAAATTATAAATGGGAGTCCCCTGTTTGTCTTTTGCTCTGTTAATTAATAGGATTTGAGCATTAAAACTGCTCCCCTGGAGTCGGCGATAGGCCCTTTGCCACTAATTCAGGCCCCTTGCCACTAATTCAGTCATCCTGGCAGGTCAGTGTAAACACCCCATATTTTACTGCCATTTTCAGATTATTCCCCTGCCTTGTAATTATTTTCCTGGGGGACGGCAGGGGATTAATTCCAGGCACCCATTCCTCCGCAGATGGGGGCATGCCACAGCGCCAAGGTGGTGCAGAGCGTCCCCAGTCAGCCGATCGCGCCGGCAGTTGCGGGTCTGTGTGCCTGCTGACGAGGGAGATGTCGCTGAGCTGGCTCTGTGCTTCTTTTCATCAACAAAAAAGGAGGAAGGACTTGCTGCCAGTCAGCCCTGCCTGCGCTGCTGATGCGGTCCTCTGGCTGCAGAGGGATACTGGGGAGATGCTCACACCCAGGGGGATCCCAGCCCTGGTGGGTACCAGAGGGGCTTGGAGATACTTTGAGCATGGGCAGCCCGTGGTCAGGCTTCACTCCAGCATGCTCAGCATCACGGCAAGGGGCTGAAGATGTTTTTCTCCACACTGGGTTGTTTGTAGAAGGAGGACCAGGAGCCTCCGTGCCCCAGAGCAAGCAGCTTCAGGGTGGCCCTTAGCAAAGGGAGGGAGAATCATTTCACTTAGAGCTAAAATGCCCCTTTCGATGTGATTTATCTGTATGACTTAATCTCCCAACGGGGCTGGAATTCACAACACCTGCAAGAACAAGAGAAAGATGCTTTTTTTTCTTTGCAGCTGAGATGCTGGGAGATAAAGCAGAGGTTTAAAATCCACGTGGCTCTGAGGGAAAAAAAAAAATAAAGAAATAGTCTCAATCCATCCTTCCTCCATCAGGCCCACTTGGAAGCACGGCCCTTCACATCTCCTCTCAGGCTGAGCCCTGGGTAAAGTTGGGTGAGCAAGTTTGCCGAGCTGGAGGGAGGGCGGCACAGATCAATTGGCGAGTTTAATAGGATCAGGTCAGTGTAATCCTGTTTTAGCCATTGTAATACAGGCAGCCAAGGAGACCTCAAACTATAGGGGAAGGGGCTTTTAAAACCTCAGCGGTCCTGCCACAAAGCCAGAGGCTGGGGCAGGGACAAAAGCGGGAGAGAGGATGAAGTGGCTTGAAATAAATAGATTAAGGCTCTCTATGGGCCAGGCGTAGCAGGAGGGAGAAAAGAGCAAGCAAGGGGCGGGTGAGCATCCCGCAGTGGCAGGGAGAGGGACGGGAAGGGACCTTGCACCCACAAGGGATGCCGGGTGACTAGGCAGAGCATCCACTCCTGCCATGGGGTAGCCCGTTCAGAGCACTGGGTGGGTTTCTTTTCCCCCCTCCCAGCATGTGTTTCTGAAGGGTTGGGATAGGCAATCAATTTTTATGATGCAATTTATAATTCATACAGGTTGTCTTCGTACATATGGTGTTGCTTTTGTGTGTCAGGGTGCCGGGTGCTTTATGACGGTGACAGGGGGAATTTGCATTGGCAGCCGCTTACCGGCCTCATCGCTCTCCTCCTCACCGATGAAGATTAATACAGCCCCCGGAAGTGCAGGCAAGAAGGGGGGCTCGATCTTGGAGGATAATGGGCCCAGAGGGCTGGGGGGGTGTCTCTTGCAGGGGGTAACATGCGCCTATTGGGGAATGAGGAAACTGCTACATCGCTGGGGTTCCCAGCAGCGGTATGAATTCCTCAGCCGTATCTCCCGATATTTGGATGCACAGAGAGGAGGCCCTCACTATCATTGGGGATGACCCCAACGGAGAGGAGGTCTGGCACCTCCCACCTTGGGCACAAAGGGGGCCTTGTCGGCTGTTTGCCGCATCCCCAGGGCAGGTAAAAGGCACAAAGCCGAGTCTGGCCGGTCCCAGCTGAAATAATTAAACCAATTAAGTCAATACAAACAGAAACAAGGCAGAAAGCAAATCTGCCCCCACTGAGGAAGCGGGGGGCTGCAGCTGGAGTTGTGTATCCCCTCAGCACCATCTCTGCCTGACCTGTCCTGGCATGTGCTGAGTTTGCCTGGTCTCTGCGGCAGCCTGGCATACGGTGAGTTTGCCGGGTCACTGAGGTGATGGGGTAAGAAGTGGGGGGGGATTACAAAGCTGTGATGTCTTATTTAAGAGCAAAGCAGCACGCTCCTCACCCCTATGGAGAAGAGTTGGCTTCTCTGGCCACTGCAACTGAGTGCCAGAGAACAGCAAAGGCTTAAAAATATACATTTTTATATATATCAAAAGAAGGGGGTTGCCAAAGGCAGGCTGGAGGTGAGGTGGAGGGTAGCAGGCAGCTTTCCTTTCTGTGCGACTTTGGGCTGCTGCAAAGCGGGCCAGCATTTCTGCTGCACTCCCCAAGCAGTGCAATTATTTGATCTGCAGATGTAAGAGGAATTTATTGTAACAACAAATATAGTGATGTCAAAACCCAACCTTGGATTAAAGCCGGCAGCCAAAGGGGAAGTGTATTAATTTCAAACAGCATCAGAGGCCAGTGCCTATTAGGACGAGCTATTCTTCAGACCCCCCCATCAGAATTAATCATTGGGAGTTAATTTGAAGCTCAGACAAGTTGCTGTTAATTTAGTGCAGGGAGGACGGGATGGAATAAAAAGCTGAGGTGCTGGCCGGGCCTCCTGGGTCTCATTAATCAGCGAGCTGAGACGGCCTGGCTTGATTACAATTTGCAAAAAAATTCATTAGAGCCTGGGCGATTGACAATTTTTCTCTCTGCCTGTGATCTGACTCATTAGGCAGCCAAATGAAAGCCATGATGATGGTGATGATGACAGCTATCAACCCCCTCGCTTGTTTATCTCCTTCTCCTCCGGCCCCCAGCCAGGGCTCCCCCCTCTAGCCCCAAAGCCCCGCTCCTGGAGGGTGGGGAGGGGGTAATGGGGGACTCCAGCCCACGGAGCAAATAACTTTCTTGTGCCTGGGGCAGATGCTGGCTTTGAGGGTGGAGGGATAGGGGTGAGGACCAGCTGCTCCTCCCTAAAATACAACCCACATCTCCCCCCGTCCATGGGGTGGGTACAGTCAGGCTGCCCGAGCCGGCTCCGGGCTCCAAGCAGCCTTCTCTTTGCGCCGAATGCAAACCAAAATAAATTAATTTTTGAGGGAAAACAAAAAATAAATAGCAGTCGTCCTGGAAAGCCTGGGGGGGGGGGTGGAGGGGGGGGGGGGGGGAGGGGGGAGCGGCAGTCCACGAGTGTCCGAACCCCCGCGCAGAAACCAAACCGAAAATTAATAATTTGGATTTGGTTTTTTTTTTTTTTTTTTTTTAATGAGCCCAAGGATCGGACAGCGGTGGCGGCTGCCGAAAAGAATGGAATTATGTGGGGGTGTCCGCCTGTCCGCGCTGCTTGTGGGGACGGCAGCAGCAGGCATCGATGCTGCCCGGGGCCGTTCTGTCCCGGTGATGCGGCTGGTAGGAACGGGGAGCAAAGATACCCGCCGCTTCCCTCCCCGGAGCCGCTGCAGCCCCTTCCGAACCCGCCGTTACAAGATAATAATAATAATAATAATAAATAAATTATGAAGTGCAAGGACTATAAAAGATGTGACCACTTCCAAGCCCTAATTTACTCGCCAGTACCTCGGGAGCGAATCGCTCTCTTGCATGACCCCTAGTTTAATTTTAATAGGCATTTCCCTCCCCACTCCGCACACTCTTTTTAATTTGCTCTTTAATTCCAAATAGCCGCCGCCGCCAACGACACGTATACGACTGGGATGCGTAAAATGGGGGGGGGGGGAAGGGATGGGAAAGATACGGAGCAGGAAGAACGCGGGACACTCTGGTCCCCACCCGCGAGCCGGCCCGCAGGACCCCTGCACCGGCTGTGTATGTCCCTTTCTCCAATTGAGCGACTGTACCCTACAAAACCCGGCCGGCTCCTGGTGGGGGAGGGGGGGATGTGGGGATGTCTCTGTCCTGTCCCCTCCATGCCCCGAGGCCATTCACTATTATTCGCACAAAAAGCCTTTTTCCAGACGTCCCATCATTTCCCCTGCCAAAATAAAATGATTTTTTTTTTTAAAAGGGAAACTTTTTTGTCCATCTCCACCCTCTCCAACAATAAATGCGGCTCCAAGAGCACTGTCGCTCTGTTTCGGCAGCACAGGAGGGGAAAAGAAAACCAGCTCAACGCCAAATCCTGGACAGAACAGCTGGGGAATGGAGAGCTTGTTTTGTTTTGTTTTGACCTTTTTTGTTTCTTTGTCAGTTTTTATTCACAAGACTTAGTTTGCTTTTAAATTTCATAACTTATAAGGAAATAAGCTACATTGAAATAAATTAAACACAATAGAGAAAATCGTGCCTTTTTTTTTTCCTCTCCCCCCCCCTCCCCCCTTCTCTCTCTGTCTTTGAACATGGCTTGGTAGAATAGGCAAACCAAATCAATAGAAAGCCAGGCAAAAAATAGATTTAAAAAAATCATCCCCCAGTGCCTGCCACTCAGCCATTGGAAATAAAACCAAACAATTGAAAAAAAAAAAAAGGCATGAAATGAAACTCTTCATTTTCTTTCATTTTTGTTCTCTCTCTTGTCTATTTCTTTTCTTTCTTTTTTTTTTTTCTTTTTTTTTTTTTTTTTTTTTTTACCTTTTGCCCCTGCTAAGAAAGAAAACCCCAAAGGTGGCTAAAGGCGCGCTGCGGGTTTCACTGAGGATGTCTCTGCGGTGACTGGGGTGGGGGGGACAACAGGCAAACCGCTGCTGAATCCAGCGCCGACACCGCACCGCATCTGCGGTCCCCAGCGCGGCCAAGGCAGCACCAGTACGTACAAAGCGGGGGCAGCATAATAATAAATATCTGTGTGTGTCTCTTCCAGGGCTTGATATCCCTGCTCCAAACCAAAACAGTTTTCCAAGCCTCTTCCTTTCACAGACTCTCACTTGACTTGGTAAGTGGAAAGTTTCACTTTAAAGTTCGCTCGTGGTGGGGATTTGCCTTACGTTTGCTTGCGTGGAATTTCTTCTTGTTGGCTTTTATTTGCTTTAGGGGTATTTTGCTTCTTTCTTCCCCGCCCCCCCCCCCCCCGCCTCCCCTCCCCCCTTCCTTTTTTTTCGGGTTGGTCACTTTCAAACCCCAATTTGGAAACTTTTCCTTCAAAGCATTGTGGTTCTGAGCGTCGGGAGAGATCAGGGTCGAGCTTGCTCCAGCTGCTGATGCTGACTCCTGATTGCAAACCTGCTGACATGCACCGGGATGGGGACCACAATCTTAGGGTTTCGGGAGGGCTCCCCTGTCTTGGAATTGGCGTTGCCCGCCTTGACCCGTTTCCATTTAGCCCGTCTGTTCTGGAACCAGATTTTCACCTGCACCTCGCTCAGTTTGAGGGCATGAGCGATCTGGGACCTCTCTGTCAGGGACAGGTACTTTTTGCAGTGAAACTCCTTTTCCAGCTCCAGCAGCTGCTCGCTGGTGAAGGCTGTTCGCCTCCGTCGGTTTTTGCCCGTGGACGTGGTGTTGGTAGAATTGGGGGGGTTTTGGGGGTTTTCCTCCAGCACATTGCCAGAGTCCTCTTCCTTGTGAGCTGCTTGGCCAGGGATGTTGTCGTCCGAGCTATAGTCTAGATCGCTGTCCATGGAGAAACTTTCCTCTTTGCCTTTCGCATCCTCTTCCGTTTTAGGGTCCTCCTTTCCCTGGCCCCGCAGAGCCCCGGCTGAAAGCCAAGCAGAGGCCTTTCATTAGCATTTGGTACCGTCCATTCCGCGGCCACCGCACCACCCCCGACTCCCAGGGGTCTGCCGCCCGATATTTGTTGGGATTTTTTCGCGCGGATTTATTTTATTCCCATTTTTTCAAGTGACGGGGGTTTGAAACCTCCCTGGTCCTCGGCCTTGCAGCCACCAGTCCCTCGGGAGCCAGCCCTGCCTCCTCCTTGGGGGTTTCCCGGCCCTCTCCCAGCCTACCCAGCCGAAACGGGCAGCGGGACTCCTCTCCCTACCCCCACATTCCCCCGACGGTTCCGGCGCTCACTCACCGAGGGAGGCCTGGACGGCGTCGGTGGCAGGGAAGGGCAGGAGGGCTCCGTCCTTCCCCAGGAAGGCTTTGCCATCGTCCCCGCCGCCGTCTGAGGGAATTCCCTCGGCTTTCTCGAAGTTCCCCGGGGGTGCGAACTTCCTGGCGGCCTCTTGGTGCTGAGGGGAGGCGGGGAAGGTGCCGGGCAGCGTGGCCATGAGCGTGGAGGTGAGGGCCATGCCCTGAGCCAGGCTGGAGCAGAAGCCTGTGGGCAGGCTGGGCAGCTGGTGATGGTGGGGATGCGCGGGAGGCAGAGCCGGTTGCAGGGCGGCCTGCGGGAGCGCCGGGGGCGGCGGGGGGGGCGGCGGAAGGACCACGGGCCGGTAGGGCATAAACATGGGGTAGCCGGTGTAGACGAAGTGGCCGGGAGCTGGCGGCGGGGGGCTGCCGATGAGCGAATCGATGCTGAAGGCCGTGCTGCTTCCCAGCGGGCGCTGCATCATCATCAGCGAGGGCTGAAAAGCCGCGCTCATGCCGGAGCGGCGGCGGCAGCGACCACCTTCCTCCTGTCCTTCCTCCTCCTCCTCCTCAGAGCCGCGCAGCAGCCAGGCACGGGGCAGAACCGGGGCGGAGCGGGGCCGCGGCCCGCCGCCGCCGCCCGCACATCGGGGCTGGCCCACCGCCCGCCGCCGCCGTCCGCCCCCGCGGAGCCCGCCCGCTGCCGCTGTCGCCGCGCCGCTCTGCCCGCCCGCGCTCCCCCGCGCCCATTCACATTTTGCCCGGCTGGGAACCCGGCCCGCCCCACGTGGCTGCCGCCGCCGCTTCCCATTGGGCGGGGTGGGGCCGGCCGGCGAGGCCACGCCCGCTTCCCCTCCCCTCCCCATTCACGCCACCGCCTCCCGGCAGCCGGACGGGGCGGCCTCAGGCGGGAGCGTCCACGGAGCCCCCCCCCCGGGATCCTGCGTGGGACCTCACGCCCCTCGGGGCCATCGGGGAGCTCTGTAGGGTCCCGGACTGTCCCGGGGCGGGGGGCATTCCCTATGAGACACACTAATTTGATGCCTCTAAAGCACTGAACCCCCTTCTAATTTTTTATTTTTTTTTTTTAGTAAAGAAACCCCTATTTTATTCACTCTTTTCTCTACCTCCCAACTCCGCCTTTTTTTTTCCCTTTTTCTTTTTCTTTTTTTTTTTTTGGTTGAAAAGCCCCCAAATAGGCTCCATGTGGTTCTGGGTAAAGTCAGCCCCTGGCTTGGCTTTGAAATTGCTTCTGCAATTATGTAAAAGAGCCATTCAGCAACACGGCGGAATTAAAAGCGATGGAGGGCTGCTCTCTTTTCTCCGGCGAGCCTCTCATGTTGGCCGGCTCAAAGCCTTTTCCAACACGATGTCTTTGGCGAGGACAAAAGCTGGAACAAAAAAAAAAAAAGGAAAAAAAAAAGAAGGAAAAAAAAAAAAGGAAAAAAAAAAGCCCCCAAACTTGTAAATTGAACGTCAAGGGAACTTTACACAATTTCAAAGGCCATAAATAATGATAAAGGGACCAGGCAAAGAGGCAAACCCAGGCAATTAATGGAGGTTCCCAAGCAAAGATCAAGTGGTTTGGAAAATAAAATTAAATGGGGGAAAAAAAAAAAAAAAGGAGGGGAGTGGTAAAAAAAAGAGAGATTGAAAAGAAAAAAAAGACAGGGGTTGTCTGGGTGTGGGATCCCTCCTGCCTTTGGGAAGTTGAAGTCTTCTCAGGACAATGGTGCTGGCCATGCCTCTGGATTTGGTTTTGGGCCCTTTTAGGCACAAATCTCAGCTAAAAGTGACTTCTGGCTGGGGGTGTTGTTCCCCAGAATCAAGGGTCAGCAGGAGATCCTGCTCCTGCATGGCCTGATATAGGGGGAAGCTCTTCATGAGCTGCAGTTCATTTCTAGCTAACTGATGCTCATGTTTTCCAGGGGACTATGGTAAATGTCAGGGCTGGGAGGCTGAACACCCCAGGAGGAAGGTGGACCCCCACAGGAGCTGGGCTGTTGGGTGCCAAGAATAGCGGCAGCCACACTGTTTTCTAAATCCAACCCTTCTTGAATTGCCACACTCCAGGCCCCCAAAAACTTGGCACATGGGAGTGAGAGTGATCCTTCCAACATCAGCACAGCTTCATGTCCTGAGAGACAATCCCCTCTCAAAGATGTCCCCCAAAGTGAACCCACTGGGGTTTCTTACTGGAGGGGGTTCACAACCTCCTTCTCTTTGCTCAGCAAGTCACATTTGCAGCCTCCCACCCCACAAAAAAAACCAAACAACCCAAACCACTCTTTGCTATTAATTCCCACCACAGAAGCTCCCCAAATGGGGATATGGCAACTGTTCCCTGATCTGTGCCCAGATATTTGGGTCAATTGATTCCTCCACACATTTTCAGCCAATAGCTGAAACCATTCTTTGCTTAGAAACAGTTAAGGGGGTTTATTGCTTTTGGGCTGGTGAGGTTTTGCCACCCCATCCTACATCAGGCTCCCCATTTTGCCTCAACTTTTGGGGTTCTAAGCCCCATTGGGGGCCTGGGGTGAGGGTTTTGGGATTCTCCTCTGTAGTTCTGATGGAGAAAAAAAATTTCCCCAGTGATGTGACAAATGGGACAGGGTGGATGGCCAGCAAAGCAGCTGCTGCTGGGATGGAGCAGGGAGGGTATGTGTCTGTGCACACACACTTTGGGGGCCCATCTCTGATTTCAAGGGACAGGGAAAAGTTTACTTATACAGCTCATTTCCATATGTCCCATCTTGTGGAGGCCACCATATGTGTGGCAGTGCAGTGCTCAGGTTTTTTCCCAGCACAGTGCCAGCGAGGTTTTGATCTCCTGCGTGGATGCTTCATAGCTGCATGCATGGTGGTTTTGCTCCAATTTCTTTTGCCTTTTCCCTTTTTGCATCATCCATCAGGCATCATCCGATTGTAGCCCCTCTCGCGCTTCCTCTTTCTTTGCACCGTGGCAAATGGAGCCAAGCTAAACCCTCCAGCCTTCTAAATCAGCATCATCCCCACTCCTAAAACCAAGCAGAGCGGGCGGGAAATCCTTGCGGAGAAGCAAAGCTTTCGTTTAAATAGAAAAGCCGGGGGGAGGAAGGGGGGGGAAGAATCATCTCTTTTCAGGAAACCACGTTAGATTGCGGAAAGGGGAGATAATTAGGCATGGTAATCTGGCAGGGCATGGAAATGTGTACCAACACCCAGCTCCTGCAGCTGTTTTTATTGTCAGCCCTCTTCCAAATTTGCCCACAAACAAGTGCCTTTGCAAGACGGGAGCATTATTTCAGACGAGAATAGCCTTTTTGTTCGGCACATAATTAGCTGAACTTTCTCGCGGAGAAAAACGTCGGCGATCTCTGATTGTCGGAGAAGCAACCGGAGCGTGATTGTGCCTGGGAAGTGTAACAGGCGGGAGGGAGGCGAGGGGCAGTCAGGGGAGGGCAGGAGAGCCCAGCCAGCTGCCCCCGTGCCCTATCGAGGGACCTCCACCACCCCTGGGACATAGCAAGAGCCTTTCTCAGGCACCGGAGTATATGCTAGAAATCAGTATTTCAGAGGGTCATGCTTGGTTAGGGGAAAAAAACCTTTTCCCCCGTGGACCGTAGTGTGGGTGTAGACCTGGTCCTGTGTGGCCCCAGCTCAAAATGTGGCAACAAGTGCTTGGGGAAGATCCTGCATCACCCAGAGTGGGAACTGCTGAGGAATATTTGTCTTCCGGCAGGTTTTGCCCCAGAAAAGCTTTCCCAGGACAGGAGCAGCATACATATGAAGGCATCTTTGAAGTGGGCAGATTTTAGGGGGGATATCTATGACTCTGGTGACCTCTTATCTGGGTGGAGAGAGTTCTAAAGAAACTGTGGGCTTTTCTCCCGAACCAGGGACGGAAGGAGACACAGCTTTTTGGCACAAAGAAGTAAACTGGGAGCTGTGGAGGAAGAGGAATACCAGCGGATGCTCGAACCCTTTCCAGGTGTGAGTCCATAGGGTGGCAGAGGTCAGAGCATCCCTTCACTCAGCATGGCAGCAAGACCTGACATGAGCTCAAGAGCTGATGGCTGCTTCTGTCCTTTAGGCACCTCCAGCTTGTTTGTAGGGAGCTGAGCTATGGGTTTCTTTCGGGCACACAGATTCGTGTCCATCCTCCTACTAGGCATCAGCGGGACGTGTTGAAAAGAGCAGGGTGCATGCTGCTGCTGGGCTATTGAACAGCACGGGGTGGAGGACACCTCTGTTTTGCAGCCAATGATAAACCCAATGAATTATCAAAATCAAAACTCTGGTTTATAGAGACCCGACTGAGGTAATTTTTTTGCAGGACCCTCTGCCTTTGCTGGGGAAATTTTAATTGCATGGGAAACGCCACTAAAAATATCTCACCCTACGGTGCTTTTAAAGTGTGGGGGGTTGTTTCTGGTTTTGGTTGGTTTGTTTGGGTTTTTTCCACCCCCCGCCTCGGGTGGGCAAGAGGGAACACCGTAAGCAAAATTTCCTCAAAATGAGTGTATACTCAACGATGGAAAGATTAGGCGTGAGCATTGAATACCAGCATAAATGATGCAGCTGGTACACTCCAGCCATACCTTCACTGAAGGACTTGGCCGGAGATGCACTTTTGTGTGTGGCTGTGGATTTACTTCGTCGTATTTGGGCTGCAGGAACTAGGACTAGGAAGGATGGGAGCAGGATTTGGCCCTTGGAAGGGGCGTGCTTGCTGTGCGGGAATTGCAGAGGGTGCAGGGAGAAGCGCAACACCACAGGGTGAGACCCGCCGCCCCACGCGTGTCTGTGGGTGCCCCGGGAACCCCTCCGTCTGCCTTCCCTTCCCTCCTGCTGCTTCTGAGGGAAAAAAGCCCAACCAAACCCCTTCACTCGTCGCTTAATCCCATTAACTCCTTCGCGTGTTCCCGTTTGAACTCATTCCAGGCTGGGAACGCGGCTGCGGCAGAGGATGTTTCTCTCCTTACAACTACCACCCTATACACGGGAGATGGGCTGCTAGTTTTGTTGTTTCAGTATTTTTTTTTAGATGTATTTTTTCTTCCTTCCCCCTCCCCCCCCCCCTTAAAAAAAACCCACCCTAAACCCACAACAACCAAAAACCTGAAAAAAACAAAACAAAACAAAACAATCCTCGGGATTTTTGACTTAACTAAAGGAGGGTAAAAATAACGCCGTGCGTTATTAAAAAAAAAAAAAAAAAGAGAGAGAGAAAGAAAGAAAGAAAAAAGGCTTCAGTTAAAATAGATAAGAAAGAAATTTGGCTTCGACAATCCCGGTTTGTATCCCGCAATTCGTTCGGATGAGGGGAAAGAGGTTATTTAAAAATTTCTTTTTCCTCTATGCAGTTGATGCATATTTCAATAAACGGAGTGCAAATATTTTAAGAGCACTAAAAGGCACCTTAATAAAACGCATCGGTACGGAGAGATTATCCCCAGCGCTGGAAAACCACACGCATTCCCACTCACGGCTTTTCCTGGAATATAGTTGAGAAATCCTCCAGTTTAAAAAAATCCCGAATAGAAGTCTAAAATATTCCCAGGTCAGAGGGGCACCGTCTCATTAAAACCAGCACGGTCCTGAAACTGCACTGCAGACATTAAAGTGCAGTATTTTTCAATTAGAGCTGACGAATTCAATCAAAATTCCATAGATTAGGATGAAATGAGGCATGGGTCATTTACAGAGGAATTTAATTGCAGAGCCATTAGACAAATAGTATATTTGCCATTCTCACATTATCCATCATTTTAGACATCAATAGAAGGAACAGCATCTTTACTAATACAGCAGCACTTCCCAATCTCTGCCTGTAAACACTCCCTTTCCCCATAGCTCCTGATTATATCTGATTTCATTTAAAGCCATGGGGGATTATAAATGTTCCTGCAATCAGGTTCATTAGGACTTCAAAAATCTCATTTCTGATTTGTATTGCTTTGCGGAGCGCCCGCCTCAGCGCAGCCTGCGCGGTGCCTCTCTCTGCTTTGGAGAGGGAAAAAAAAATAATAAAATAAATCAAATGCTATTTCATTACCGGGGCTTGATTATCACCCTGATGAGCCCCTTCTCAGCCACCGAGCAGGTTGTGGGGAGCAAGCTGGGCTTCCCGCCGGGACCCCGCTCCATCCCCAAACACCCCCCCTGCCATTCCAGCAGCCGCCCCACGGGGGCTCGATCCTGCCTGCGGCTCCGACTCCGCAGGGACCCCGGGCGGGGAAACACCCCACGGGGTGGTAAATTATTTTTCTCCCCCCCACCTCCGCCTTTTTTTTTTTTTTTTTTTGTGGTGGGGTGCTCTTTAATTCCCCCCGTCTATTTAACCAGAGGTGTGTGTCCCTCAGGGAGGATGATTCCTGTTGTTTGGAAATAATTTTGCAGCCGCTGCCGGGCAGGACCGTCGGTGACTTATTGCCGCAGGCTGAAAAACCGGGTCGGGCCAGCCCCGACCACAAGAAAAAGGCGAGGAACGAAGGGCTCTGGCGGTTTTGGTCTTTTTTTTTTTTTTTTCCTTAACAGCTGCTTAATACCAACCGCCTCGTATAAAACACGAGCATCCAGCTAGACTTAAAAACAACCCTACAAAACAACAACAAAAAAAACAACCCCCCAAAACCCCCACCACAACAACCCAGAGCAGCCTTCATTTCACCCAAATGTATGGTGTGCGCAGCGCTGTGTTAGCTGCCTCAGTAATTTAATTGGAATGAAACGTGAAAAATGTGTCAATTTTTTTTTTTTTTTTTTTTTTGGGAAGAATTTATGCATCGCTTCCTGGAAATCTCATTGTCTTAACTAGCAGCCCACTGTGCTCTCCTTAGCAGCCGTAATCGCCTTTTGATGTGTCTCCGTATTATAAGTTAATGTGACCTCCCGTCTTCAGCTGCTGGAGAAGGGAACGGGGGTGGGGGGTAGGAGGGCGGGAAATAAAATAAAAATGATCCTTTCCCACAATATCTGCATCAAAACAAGGCGCTAGCAGGAAAATATAATAAAATACAGATATATATCTCTAGACAGACAGATAGATAGATAGATACAGGCGAAAGCTTCTCAAGCCGCCCGCCAAACTTCTCTACCCCAGCAGGCGCATCAATGCGCCCCGAACCGCACCCGCTGTGCTCCCACCGCCGTCGGCAGAATGCCTTAAACCCTCCCTCCTTCAACAACCATAAAAGTAAAATATTTTTACGTTTTCCCTTTTTTCCCCCTTTGTTTTTCGAGGTGTTGTCGCTGTCCCCCCACCCCCCCACTCCCCGCCCCACCGCGTCCCCCGCGGGTACCGGCCGCGCTCCCCGCCGCTGCTGCCGTGCTCACGGCGCCCCCTGCCGGCCACGGGTCGCCCCGCAGCCGGTGCCCACGCGTGTCCGCAGCCCAGTTCCCCCTTCCTGTGAGCCCTCCTATCCCTCTTGCCGCCCCCCTGGCCCTCCAGGGCCCGCTACCCCGGCACTGACCTGCTGTTTCTTATGTTATCCTCTCTTTGATGTGCATCTTCTCTCCCCCAGTGGAAGCTGCAGGTTACGGATTTGGGGGAGAATGCGGTCACCTGGTGGGACTCTATCTCCATGCAAAGTTGCCCGATACGGATGTAAAACGTGTCATTCTTCCCACACAAAAGATCAAACACTCATTAGAGGCACCGAAATTTTAGATTTGCCTGTTTCAAACGCACAGTGGATTCAGCCAGGATGTGTTTTCCCTAAATCCTCTCCAGTTCCATTCCTGCTCTGACTGCTGATAGAAACCATGAAGTAAAACAGCCACTGAAGTCATGAAGTGCCAGGTTTCAGGGTGTTGCAGAGATTTGCAACAGGGCATTCCCACGTGGGACAGGGATCAGGCATTATGGATGTGGGACACAGTGGGGTCTTAGTGATGCCCTTGTACACTTATATGTGCACAGCTGAAAGGGTGAAGTAAGCAGCAGGTGGAAGCTGAGAGGGGGGAAATTTCCTTCCTTCCTCATTTCCACACTACCTGCTCTGCAGGCACCGTCTCTGGGAGCCAGGGATGTTGCCTGCACCTTGCACACATCAGCTGTATAACCCACAATAGTGTTGGGTGCTGGTGCAAAGTCCAGCCAGACATGCAAAAAGGTTGATTTATTTATATGTGTATTTTAAAATCGTTAGTGTAATTAAGCAGCGGAACAATTTGGCGAGCACTGTGGCAGAGCTGCTAGCGCAAGGCCAGCTGTTCTGCTAAGGGGCATGTGCATGTGCTTGATTTGGTTCAACAGAAATTAATCTGGGGAGCCTGAGGGTCTGGGAAAACCAATCCTCACTCCTCCCGGTACCTTTGCCAAGTTGCTGTGTGAAAAGCCCAAACTGCTCTGCTTTGGGTTTCTGTTGACCTCTTCAGCCCCTCTGCATGCCAGTCTGGGAGTGGTGCTGGGCATGAGGGGCACAGCAGGTGCACCTCTTGGGCTGTGGGGAGCCAGGAGAAACAAGGAGCTGTGTCTCACCCCCCTGCCCCCTTCTTCTGTGTGGAGTAACCAGCTCTTTCATGGTGTCATACACACACACACACAAAAGCCCCCAAACATTTTCAGGTCTATTTTGCAGTCTATGTTATTACCACTGGATACTGCACCCTGCAAGCAGCTTCTGTGGTGCACCTTTAGTTCCAGTTCTTCTTGTGCCACTCTGTCTAAGGGGTTTTGATGCCCATGTGGGCTGATTTTAGTCATCCTCCATGCATGCTTGCCTTTGCACACCTGAGGAGCCCTGCTGCTTTGCAGAGATCCTTTATAATGAGTATTATTCATATCTGTGGCTTGCGCCTGTAACAGCTACTAATCATTTTATTACTCTTTATAATCTATTTAAAGCACAATTAGAAAAAAATCTATACAAAGTTACAGCTGAAAGCACATTTTAGTTATGTTATAAATCCCTGAAAAACAACCATCTATCATGAAAACTGGTGCTCCTTGGCTCAGCTGACAGAAATGGATGCTGCTGAGGGACGAGAAGGGAAGGAAAAGCTGGATGATGGACCTCAGCTGGCTCCTCTTGGCCCCTCAAAGCATGACTCCTTCAGGTTCCAGCATCAGGTAATCGTGCAAAGTCTTGGGCACAGGCAGCAAGGGGATAAGGCAATGGCATTTGCTGCCAAACTTCTTCCGAATGGCAGAGCGGCATAAATGTTGCAGGCACCGGACTGTGCCTGCCAGCCGGAAGAAGGACTCATAGAAGGGCTGGTGTTGCTGCAGAGAGAGAGGGAAAAGAAAAAACGTTAGCACTGGTTGGTTTTATTTTTGTCTTTATTAAGCCAGAGACACTTCTGAGGTTAATATCTAAGGGGAGAAGATAAGAAACCCATTGGTGGTGTGTTGCCTGTGGCTTAGGAGTCCATGTGTTGCTGTGGCTCCTGCAAGCAAAGGCTAGATGAAGAATTCTCCTGTGGAAGTGCATTTGAAGAAGCCCAGCCCCACTGCAGACATTATTTGGGGAGGATGCTTTCACATCCACCACCAGCAGCATTCCTGCAGAGAGCCTTAGAGCTGACATAGAAGAGACCTGCTTGTTTCTAAGATGGAGAAACAAAGGAGGGTTAGTCTGGGCACCCTCAACCTTTCCTTAACTGGGAATGAAAATAATGTTCCCCATCCCCTAGAATGCACTGAAGAGTTTTATTTGTATTTCACCATTTTGACACCCTTGCAGCCAAGCTAGCCAAAGATCTTCTGGGGCAAGGCAGCCATCTGAGATCATTCAAGTTGCACAGCTGAAGACAAGGTTTATAAATCTCAAATTAGTGGTGTGGGCTCCTGCCGGGTAATGGTCTGGCTCCGGGGTTGCTTCTAGATGCTGGTACTGTATTTTGTTGTGAGCCAGGGGCAGGAACAGAAGTTTTGGTGCTGATGGAGCTACAGGCATGCAAAGCTGCTGAGATGAATTGGGTGTGTGGTGCTTCTCTGAGGACTATGTCCCCCCACCCTGCCCCCTCAAGTGAAGTTTGAGCAGGGGAAAAAAACACTCTTGGTGGGTAAAAGTCTTTCTTCGGGGCTTTTTGTCTCACCTGAAACACGTCCTCTGGTACAGCTTCAGCCCACTTCTCAGAGATAGGGATTTGAGAGTATGAATTGAAGAGGACTTCAATGATCTCTGGGATGGCTGCGCAGGAATTCAGCACCTGCTTGCAGGCAATGGAGGGATTCAGACAGAGATACATGGCTCAGAGAGGTAGTGTCCATGTGCTGCAGCCAGGCCTCTTCCCACCCCACCACAGTCCAGGCTAGGACAGTATTGTGTCAGTATGAGGCAGGCATAGGGTTTATCCCAGCATTCTTTGGAGTTCTATCTCCATCTGTGAAGCAGTGGGAAGACCTGCCTTGCTCTGGCACTTCTTCATCTGGATGCAGCCCTTGTTTTTTATTTACATTTTTGGCTTGGGTGTGATAAGCCAGGATATTGTTTTCTCTGATGTAAAATCAGTGAAACATTGAGCCATAAGGTTAATGTACCAAGCCTGTCTCTCACATCCCCAGGCAGGTAAAAATTCATGTTCCTGGTTCCCCACATCCATGTTCACTCCATCCAGCCCTTCACTCTACCTGCTTTTGCCTGCTGTCACATCATGTGGGTGTTTTCATTTCCATCATTCTCAGTAGCATTGCCAACACTTGTACTTGGGCAGGGATACTTCACTGAATTCCCCCAACCCACCAGCTTTTTATTTCCTAAAGCATCCTGACCCTAATTGATAGGGCAGGAGGAAATGGCCTCAGGTTGTGCTGAGAAGGTTTAGATTGGGCATTGGGAAAAATCTCTTCACTGAAAGCACTGTCAGGCCCTGAAACAGTCCACCCAGTGAAATGCTGGAGTCACCATCCCTGGAGGGATTTGAAAGATGTGTAGATGTGGTGCTGAGAGGCATGGTTTAGTGGTGGACTTGGCAGTGCAGGATTAACAGTTGGAATTGATGACTATAAAGGTCTTTTCCAACCTGAACAGTCTATAACTGCAAGATCCCAGGAGTGAGGGGATGTAGAGGTGTTATTTTGGGGCTGGTACCTTGGCAAAGGCAGAGGGCCATATCCTCTGGGAGCCATGGTTGAGCAGCAGCTGGACGGTGAGGTGGGGCCGCAGCTCGCTCTTGAAGGCAGCACTCTGCAGCACACAGCAGAGTGGGGAGACACCGCTGTAGTCGATGGCGTTGACATCGGCCCCGCACTGCAGGAGGAAGCGCACCAGGATGGCGTTGGCAGCCCCACATGCCTTGTGCAAGGGGCTCCTCCGTGTCACATCCCAGGCATCAATGTTAGCGCTGTGGGCAACCAGCAGCTGACAAAGCTGCAGACAGCCCTCTCCCGTGCCCGGAGCCTGCCCACAAAGGACATTGAGGGCTGTCTCCTCCCGTATGCTGCGCGCGTCAACACAGGCCCCGTGGCGCAGGTAGAGGCGGGCATGGTCACAGAGGCAGTGCCTGGCTGCCACATGCAGGGCTGTCTCTCCACTATCCTCGCTGGCCAAGTTGATGGAGGCTCCATGTCCTAGCAAGAGCTTGGCACATCTGCAAAGAGATGGAGATGCTGGAGGGTGCACTGCCTGGATGGATTCTGGGAGGCATGGGTTAGAATAGGAGCCATGGGGGATGATGAGGTTAAAGGTGGCACAGGATGAGAATGGAGGTCAGAACAGTGGTGGGCTCCAGCCAGGGTTGTGGCACTCCAGGTGTTTGAGAGGGAGCAGCAGAGATTGGGTAGGGTGATTCTATGCCCTGGTGCCCACTATGGTGGTGGTGGTGATGATGGTTTGGGCAATGTCTCCCTCTTGCCTTGACCATTCTGATTCATGAATGGCCAACCTTGACTACCTCAATCACCTTGACCATCCCAGACTCACTAGGCACTGGTAATCCTTCTCCTGGCTGTGCCAGCGGTCAGGCAGTGCCAGCAGTGCCCAATGTTAGCTATACCAGCAGGGTTTGTCCCAGATGGTGAGGGCATCATCTGTCCATGATGAGGAAACATAGGGTGATGGGCCTTTTCATGCCATCAATCTGTCAGCTGCAGTTTAATCTCCCAGTATGGGTGCAGCCCTGGGGTATTAAGGAAATGATCTATATAATCCCACCCCTTGGCTGACATCCATAGAGCTTCTCAGCTGAAACCATCCTAAACTGCTGTCTCCAGTTTTATCTGTGCTGGGACCAAGCTGACATGGAGGGAAAGCTTTAGTGATGCCTCTCTGCAGCAGAAGAGTTCAGTGTGGGTTTGCTTAGGTATAAAAATGGATTCTTCTTCTCCTGGCAAGGGACCCAAGCACCTGTACTGGGCTCCTGCCCCACGGAGGACTGAAGTATTGTGGGTTTTGCCTGTACTGAAAAGAAACACCTTTGCAGATGGTTGAAGCCTGTGGGAACAGTTTTGCTGGCTTGTTTGACATCTGATGATGAAGTGGCAGCACCTGCAGTTCCCAGGAGGAACAAATAAAGGTAAGCAATCCTCTCCATCTCCAATTGCTTCTTCCACCTCTTCCCTCCAACATCACTCTGTATGATTACACAGGAATGTTGTGGGTTTTACAAGATGGAGACACTGGCTCCCATCAGAGCTTTCTGCCTGCATTCTTCTGACAACAGAGGAGGGTTGAAGATACCTGGTATGCCCTGGTGGGTTTCTGTTATTTTCCTTGGTGTTTGTTGGTAACTGGATGTGATCAGCCAGTCTATGTGAATCAGAGTGACTGTTCCACCTCCTGCCGGGAGCTGCTGGGGCCAGCACTGCTCAATGTCACTGCCCTGGCAGGGCTATTGGCAGCCAGGTTAGTGCATGGGGCTGAATTCAGCACTGCAGCATGGAGGAGATAATTTTTTAGAGGGAGGGTCAGACCCACATGCCACCCAAGTAAGACCTTGAAAACGTGGCCAGCTCTTATTTCCCAAGAGATGTTGCTGGGGAGCTGGGAAGAGCCCACCTACAGGAAGCCTCAGCAGTGACTGGCGGGGTTGCAGAGTTGTATATTAACCTTTATCACACCCCTGCCTCTTTTATTTTTCTCTAATATGCCTTTTTTTTTTTTAGCTCAGGTGTCACTCAGAGCCCCCAGTTTGTGGGCTGATACACAAGCAAAATGAAGGGAAGATGTGGGGTAGTGGAGACCCAGCCTGCTCGCTTTAGCATGAGGGAAGGGGAAGAAGAGGAGTCCTAAGGTGGAAGAATGGTACCAGGGCACTGCTTATTTTTTCCTGGTACAGATGAATGATAACATATGTGAGGAAAATAATAATTTAAAAATAGTAGTAGTAATAATTATCTACTTGAATCTTTTTGCACTTATGACATCACCTCCCTCAAAGTTTGATGGGAGCTGGTGAGACATTCACTGTCTTTGTTGGTGCAGAATCTGGAAATACCTCCTCAGGCTGCTTTCCCAGCGCATATCGAGCCTGAGTTTGTCAGGAAAGTCTTGCAACATGTGTGGGGAGAGGCTGTTTCTGCAGCTTTTGCAGGTGTAATGATCCCAAGTGCTCTCAGCCTACACTGGACCTCACTGGAGGCATCTGCTACTCAAGGTCTCTGCTGGGGATGCAGTTATGAGAGAGCAGATTGAGTATGGGGTTGTGCTAGCCCCTAGATCCTCAGATCCTTACTTTACAATTCCTTTTTCACTCTAAAAGTTGCTGAATCCTTTTCAGAAGTAATGGCTTGTCTGACTGAGATTTTTATGGCACTTGCTGTCTGCTGCAGCTCTTTGTTTTACTGGGAGGGGTCTCTGGCTGAAGGAAATCACACCATGACTCAGTCATGTCTTTAGTGGTCTTGTCTGTCCTTGGCAGCAGGGAATTTGTAGCCCTAATTATAATGACTCTCTTCAAACCTCTCTGGTTAGCTTAATCCTGATGTCACAGCTCTGGCACACTAAAATAGTATATTTGGGGCAAACCAGGGCATGGTTTTGCAGGCAAAGATGGGGCAAAAATGTTTTACAACTTGGTTGTAAAACATGCAGTAGCCTAGTCCTGGGGAAAAATCCCTTCCCCTTTAAAAAAAAAATTAAAAAAATTATTATTATTTTTCAGTAGATCATACTTGAAACATCTCTGCTCCTTCCCAGACAAGGAGACAGCTGTGCCTACAGACCCTGGGCACAAGCCCAAGCCAGTTTTTGGCAAGGGCTATTTATGGAGAGAGCGGGGGCTGAAGGTTTCTCTCTGCACAGGTGAGACAGAGAGAATATTCCCATGCCCATAATCACCAGGTGAAGGGTGGTACGTTATAGGTTGCCTGGCAATGACAAGAGCTGTGCTCAGCCCCTCCAGCCCAGCCCCCTTGCTCTGCCGTGGGGTTTTCTCTCACTGAGAGAGGGATGGGAATTCAGTACAATTTCAATCCCATGTGGCCTCCTGCTAGCCATCCCAGATTCCAGAGAGAGAATTCCAGAGTGGAAATGTCATCCTTTCCAGATCCTATTTTCCTGATGGGTTGTTCTTATTTATTATCAAGTCCAATGGCTGAACTTGGAAGAAACCCAAATCAGTCTATATTGAAATTTCTCCCTGGATACTCTTCCCTTAGCAAAGAGGGAAAGTTAGTGAGGGGCTATAAATAAGAGATGATCTTCTCCAGTTAATTGGATTGGTGTGGAGCCTCCTGTTGGGATGTATGGAGCATCAGCAGGTATTGGGTAGATGCTGTTCATGTTTGCTGGCTATGTGCCCCTATTTTACTCCCTAATCTCAGCCCATGAACTCATATGCTGTAAAACCTCACCAGTGTTCCTAGCCTCTTGCTTGACTTTTATGAGCATCATGTTGTTCACCATCCAGTTTGATTAAAATCCCACTAAATAAGGCTCAGCAATTGCTTAGGGCTTTTTGAGGGCTTGTCTCCAGGTTTTTGGGAATATTACAAGAAGCTGTGGGTTTAGGTCAGCGCAAGTTCAAACATAGGGTGGCAAAGCAAACCAGTCTGCTTTCCATCCAGCTGGGTACCACTGTCCTGGCTGAGAAGCTTGCTGATTGCAGCAATACCCTCACAGAGCCACCCTGACACCCAGCTCTGCCTAATTTTTACTGGTTGAAACTAATTTTGAAGCCCTTTTTTTGCCCCTTTGTGGGTGACGGGTAACACACCCACGTGTCTCTTCTTTTGGGTAAGCCCCTCACTATGTTAAAGGCACATGAATTAATGATAACTGGTGTTAATACCACAGGTTTTCCTTGCACTAGGGTCCTGGCTCAAATAAACAGGATATAACGATTAGGGTTTTATTTTCTTCCTTCATCAATAGAATTGGGACAGATGTGGGTGCAGTGTTGGGCAGGATGTGCCCAGCATCTTGCCCTCTCTCTGCCAGGATGGCTCCCACCATCCCAGTAGAATGCTGCTCGGTTTTGGATGAAAAATGGGAAAGTGGGATTTAGCTTGAAATGGGATGTGATAAATAACCAGCAGGAGGAGCAGGAGGCTGGGGCAGCCAAGGCAGCAGGAAAATTCCTCTCCCAAAGCTGAGGCTCTCAGTTTTCTAAGGAAAAATCTGCGGTGGGTTGTCTTGGTGTGTTTTTTATTTTATTTATTCTGCCCCCTTCCCCCCCCCCCCCCCCCCCCCCCGGGATCTGGAGCAGGGCTTTTCTATCTTTTCCTTCATTGTTTTTCAAGGCATCCCAGTGACCATCTCCCAGTTTCTTTTTGTAATTTATTGCAGGGTTGATCCCTCTTGGAAAAGTAGCCTTCTCCAAACTGTCTCTGAATGCAAGGATTTTCCTGTTAGTTTCCTAAAAGGAGGAGAAATGAAGCCTGTTTTGTCTTTACAAGATGAAAGTCTTTTCTGGTACTGCAAGCCCACGGGTGAACCATGGTAATGCCACACTGGTGCAGGGTCCACTCCATTGCCATGGTGTGAACTCCTTCCCAGGAGCACTGCTGTTTGCGCCGCCTCTCTGCCAAAGCCTCATAAGCTGTGGATGCTCATCTGTATGAGCTCTTGTTTTGTCATGCCAGCTCGGGGAGCAGCTTCTCCAAAACTGGGCTCAGGCTTTCCTCTGTATTTGCTCCTGGGCTCTTAATTTTCTGCTCAGGACCCTTGCAGGAGATGGTTTTCCCTGATGTGGGGATCAATTCCCGAAACAATGGCTCCAAACGCTCCGAGGTTTACATTTGAGCAATGCTAAATGGAGCAGAGGAGAAGGCTTAGCACTAGATGATGCTAAATGCTGGCTTTTGAATTTTTTATTTAGTTATTTAAAATTGTAGTGATGTTTATTTCTCACAGCCAAAAGGGCAGTGTGTCTGGGCCGGTGCTGGAAGAGGGCCACAGGGCCAGTTCCACCAACAGCTTGTTAGTGCCCCTGTGCCTGGTGTTTGGAAGCCTTGTTACCTTGATCATGTTCCTTTCTAGTTACCTGCCTTCCTGCTTGCCTCCTGTTTCCTGCTAATTACTCCCACGACAAACTATCCTCATCTAACATCTCCTAAGTGAAATCCATGCTGTCTCCCTGAGCTAACAGCTCTTCCCTTCACTCCCTTACTACCTTGTTTTTCATATGGAGCCCCTTGGACTCGCTCTCACAGATTCACAGAATGGTAAGGGTTGGAAGGGACCTCTGGAGATCATCTAGACCAACACCCCTGCTAAAGCAGTCACCTAGAGAAGATTGCATAGGATTGTGCCCAGGTGGGCTTTGTATCTCTCCAGAGAAGGAGACTCCCCAAGCCCTCTGGGCAGCCTGTTCCAGTGCTTTGCCAAAAGATCTCTCCTCCCACACTGACTCATCCCACCATTTATCTCTTATCCCACAGAGCCGAAGGCTGGAAGCCAGAGAACAACCCTAGTTTCAGCTGCCAGGGTGCAGAGAAGGCTGAAGAGGTGAACACAAGGGTATCACACATCCGTAAGATCAATTTGCATGGAAATAGGGGTGACATCTACTTTTTTAATCCCTTGTCTTAACTAAGTCCTCTTTGCTATGTGGAATGCCGGGGAAGGCAGACCCTGGAGGATTTGTCTCCAGGTAGGCTCTCTCTGGTTGCATGGGAAACCTGGGATTTTCAAAGAGCTTTTACCAACTCGGAGATCTAAAGGACTCCTCTACAAACGTGGTAGTATTTGCCATCCCTTCTGCTGCGGGTACCACGATGGATCCCGCATGCCTGCGATGTGCCTTCCCACCGCCCCACGCCCGCTCTTCCCCCCTGGCACCGCCATGAGAGTCGAGACTCTTTCTCTCCCCTTCAATTATTTTTATTTTATTTTTTTTCGGGGTGCCAATAAAGATGGACTCCTTTAATCATCCCAGCTTTAAGAGGGAAACGGGAGAGTGCCAGGGAGAGAGTGCAGTGAATTTAGAGACTCATCTTACCCCACCATGTTAATTATCTCCGCTGTAAAAAAGAGGTCAAGGAGAGGAACTCTACTAAATAGGCCGACGTTGGCATGAACAGCTCCTAAAGTGAAGAAGGTAAGACTGAACTTTACTGGAACTTTTTTTTTTCCCATCTCTTCAAAAAGCTCCTAGATTAAAGCTCTGATATCCTTTTTGTTGAAATCTCATGGATTCTGAAGCTCAAATGGCTGGAAGGAAGCCCAGATAATTTTTTTTTTATCCCAGTCACTGAGAGGCTCAAAGGTTTTAAGTCCTGCCCCCATGGTGAATTGCCGAGTATATGGGAATACAGAAGAACCTGGCACATAGGTGTTCTGGCCATTGTTATCGAGAGGGAGAAAAATAAAATAGCTCTCTATGTAGGTCAATGACCTGATCTTTATTGTCAGTAAAAAATTAAGGATGACCTAAAATCTACTACTCGATTAAAAAAAAAAAAAAATAAAAAAAAAAGAGAGAGAGAGAGAAGGTAAAGTAGTCTCCCCCTAATCAAAGAGGACATGTTTGTGTTACCCGAAGCTTGACCTCCTCAGCCTCTAACTTTAGCAAAGTCTTTGCCATTGAAAAGCAGTGGTCGAAACCTCAAAACCTGTCTGAAATGTCTATTAATTTTTTGATCTTTCAAGGGAGTTGGCTTAGTTATTGTAGAAGCCCCCGTAGAGCCAGGGAGCGTAGTTAAGGGTCTCTCAGCATTTCCATTATAAAGCTCCAATATTCAAGGGCTTATAACTCAGCTGTTTCCACGTTGTGTCTGTCTGATCACTGTGTTGCAGTTTGCTGGCTCACCTGCCGTCCCCCTCCATCCTTCTGGGAGAAATGACATGTACATTGGTGATAACAGCTCATTTTTAATACACATAGATATAATATTTATTTTTACCAAGTTGGGAAGCGCCTGGCTAAAACTGGGATGCCTGGACTTCTGTAGGCCATGAAGTTCTCTCCATGCACCCGGATGTTTCTTTGCCCTGTCTCTGTAGGGTGAGAGCTCTTTGGTGAAGCTTAAATAACCCCTGTGGGAGGTTTTAGGATAGCTTGGGGTTTGGAGACTGAAGACTTTAAGGTCAAAAGTGAGTGTGGGTGTGTGGTCGTTTGAGGCTGTGCCTTTAAGAACAAACACTGCTGGAACACACTGGCTAAGCCCTCTCTCAACCTACCACAGGGTGAAGGAATTAAAACCAGCTCCTTATCAATGATGAGAGTTGCTTGTAGCATCCTCCCTCACCCATCCCACTCCCTCCAATCCTTATCACAGCAAAGATGTGCTCGATGAGTTCCTAGATTTTTGGCTGAAACAAAATTTGTTTAGTGTCTGACTTTTGGCTGTCTTACAGAGTCTCTTATTTATAAGTCAGGCTTGAGATATTTACACCTGCAAACCTTTTCCCTTCTGGCTGCTTTTCTTTTGCAGACCTCTTTTCCTGATGCCTAGTTCATGATACCTGGGATCTGCAGTTGGAACCTTGCCTTCATCACCCACTTCAGTTAAGCTCGCTGCCTGCTTAAAGGGTAGAAGATTGAAGCTGAGGTGGATTTCCACTGCAGCTGGCAGGCAATGAAATTCACCACAGCCCTAAGCAGCTCTGTCAGAATATCAAGAGGTGAGCTCTTCATAAAAAAAGAAATGGAAAAAAATTCTAGATTTTCTAGGTCTAATGATTCAGGCACTTAAAGTCCTACTGAGACATATATGCACATGTGGGGAGCTTAGTTTTTTGAAATAGAAGGTTTGTGCTCATCTCTGTATGATACTGATGCTGATCTAGGATGAGAAAGGAGCAGTCACGTGTGGCCAAGCCTGAGCCCTGGCTATAAACTGTGGAGAACCCATACATAGCTCGTGCAGAACAAGAAGGTGGGAGGATTGCTCCCCTTCCCTTAGACCCTATCCCTTTGTTATGGCCCTGGAACTGGGATTTTGGGAGGAACAGGTGCCCTGATTGGCACCAGCCTCCTTCAAGGGTGGGGTTGGCATGGGCTGAGGAGGTTATGTGCCCCATGATGGAAATCATCCTTAGCATTTCTTGGGAAAGCAGGACACTTTCTTTTCAGGATAAATTATCAGAAAAGAGGAGGAAGGAAAAACATTTAGAGCTAGGCAGGGCTGCTCCTGTCCGTGTGAAGGAAACCTGTGCCTGGCACCAAAACGTCCCTCTTTGGCTCTGCTCTACTTGCCGCAACAGCCAACAGAGCTGGGAGATGTGGGAGCATGTGGAATGCCTTAGTGAGGACTATGGCATCTTTTTTTGCACCCTGCAGAGGCAAAATAAAGGGAGGCTGCATGCAGGGGAGGCAAAGTGAAGTTGTCAGCAGAGGATGCTGATGGGAGAATCTTCTTACCCCAAGGAGTCTTGGGTTGTGCAGAGGTGCAGTGGGGCCAAGCCCTCATCGCTCTGCAGGTTAGGGTCAGCCTTGTGCTCCAGCAGCAGCTCCACGCAGTTAGTGTGTCCCCCCAGGCAGGCTTCGTGCAGGGGCCCGAGCCCCCCTGGTGCCAGGTTGGGGTCAGCCTGTCGGTGGAGGAGATGGCGCAGGCAGGCAGCATGACCATGGCGGGCGGCGAGGCACAGCGAGGTGGTCACCTCCCGCTTGTACTCCAGTGACCACAGTCCTGTGGGGAGCAGGAAGTGTGTGGCTGACACAGCTGGGGACCCACAGGTTTTGCACCAGGGACTGGGCTCAGTGACATTCCCATCCAGGGGCCCAGAGAGGTGGTAGATTCCCCATCCCTGGAAACATTTCAGGTCAGGCTGGACCAGGCTTTGAGCAACCTGATCTAGTTGAAGATGTCCCTGCTCACTGCTGGGGGGTTGGACTAGATGAACTTTAAAGGGCCCTTCCAACCCAAACCATTCTATAATCCTGTCCACAACCAGCTGCACAGGGGACCTGTGCCAGACCTTGCTGGCAGGTACTAAAAGGCAGCTCACAAACTCTCCATCTGCACCCAAGTGAGTTAAAAACCTGTCTTTTTAGGGGCTGGGCCTGAAGGCACCCAAGACAGGTGGGAGCATGGTGGGAGGGCGATACAGGGCTGGACATGGGTTTAGGTTCAGATGGAGGAAGGCACTGCTTTTCTTGGCAGCTCTGGGACCTTTGGGCCCATAAATAGTTAAACAGTATGTAGCGAGCATCTGGGACCATCCAAGGTCAGGAGGCACCAGATATCACTATCCTGGGAGCATCTTCCTCCCAGACAGGATCAGGCTGACCCCCTGCATGGAGAATTCGAGCTGTGAGCACTCTTGCAAGAATGCTCAAGGCACTGAACATCCTGTACCAACCTGAAAAAATCATCTGGACACACACTTGTAAGGTTTCCCTGCCCCGGGGGTGGATTAGAATGTGCAGAAGATTGAAAAATAATGAAAGAAAATGTTGACTATCTCTGGGCAGGGCATGGCCAGCTACCCAGAAAGGAGCAACCTCTATAAAAGCACTGTTAGGCACTGAAACACCCTGCAACCCTCCTATGTAGGGTTAGTAAATACCCATTTATTTTATTTTTTAATTGACTGGCCTTGAAAGGAAGAGTACCTGAGAGTCCGTAAGATGCTTGGCTTTTCACCTGCCACTCCAGCTCATTTGTACTGATCTCAAAAACCAGGTTGACATCTTGATAGTATTGGTCAGTCAGGACCTCAAGGCTTCTCAGGTCTCCCGTGACCAGGGCCATGTAATACTTGGTGGCAGGAGTGTGAGGCGTTAGAGGAAACTCCGAATCCACTTTGAGGGAAATCTGCAGCTTTTCTGTCACCGGTCCTGGTAACTCGCCCATTCCAGTCCTTCCTCTGTGTGTGTGTAGGTCCTCACTGTGAGGGTAGATGGGCTTTTATAGTTCATTGTTTCCATCCTCCTGGGTTCATTGTCTAATTATAACCCAGTTAAGGATCTATTGTTATTGTATTTATAACTCCAGCGGGGTCAGATGATAACAGGCACGCGATACAATGAAGGTCAAATGGTCACTGAGTTGTGTTGCAGCAGCACCTCCTGGATTCGATTGGCTGGTTTAATTGCAGGCAGCAGTTTGGGACCTGGGTCTTTAGGTTGAGAGGAAAATGGTGCCTAGCATTTAGAGAGTAAGAAAAAACCCAATTTAATCAGGTCCTGCCTACCAGACTCTTGCTCTGAGAAAGTGTTGGTTTTTTACCTCTGCAAGACTTCCTTTGTGAGTTTCCTTGGCATGGCTGTGGTGACATCCAGTTGCCTGGCCCCAGAGACCATGGGAAGAACACGAATGTGCAAAAATACCACAGCGTGTCCATCCAGGGTAAGGTTGTGTTGAGCTGGGGGTGTCTAATTTGGGGTCCCTGTGTAAAAGACCCTCTGTTTTGAGGACATTGTTCAAGAGCATCCACAGTGGGATCTAATTTGAGGTCAACCTTTGTGGTCTTTCCCATTTTCTTTTTCCCCCTGAGCCCAAGGTTGGACTTCCCACTTGCCCCCAACTGCTTGGTTGGTTTGAACCTCTGAGTCGCATTGTCTTTCTCTCTTCTTTTACCACTTGTTGTTACCACTATGCTGCTACCTCCTTGCTGTGCGCTTTCTCCCTTCTCATGTCAACTGAACCACCTCTTCAAAGTATTGCTTCAGTGTCAAAAATAGCCTCATTATTCCCTGGGGTCCCTGAGTTGGTGCAGGAGGAGGTCTGGAGACCCAGGCAGTGGTAGAGTTTGGGATTGCTTTCCACAGAGGCTTATGCTGGGTTGTATTTTCACAGCCCTGGCTCGCTTTCCCTCACTGCTCATTAGTATCCTGTGACATTTTCACAGTGGCATGGAGGAAGCCTTCCTTCACGTGCCAGGGGTATTGCCTTCCTGTGGTACGGAGCACCTCTCACTCTGCCAGCTGGGTGTGGGTATATTTAGCAGGGAGTCTAGACCTTCCTGGACAGACAGAGGCTAATTTTGCAAGGGGTTGTGTGTGTGTGTGCGTGGCATTACACTGCCAATGAGAGAGTGTTGAAATACCCTGTGATCCCTTCTTGCCAGCCTTTTAATCAGCATTTATTTGCATATAACACTCAGTTCTTGGGTCAGAGGAATGACAGGATTAATAGCGTTGCTGACAGAGCAGGCTAAAAATAGCCAGGGCCAGCAAGAGCAGCAGGAGCAAGTCCTCTTGTAGCTGAGTGGCACACAAATGCATGAGCCTGAGCTCCTGCCAGCCAAGTCAAGTGCTTTTTCCACTGGTGAGTGGAAAGTGATGTCAGGATGAAAGGATACTTCTGATTTTAAGGGGAATGCTGGCCTACAGACAGGAGTGATTTACTGCTGACAGGCACTGGCAGCCAGGACACCTGCAGAGCATCCTGGGGCTGGCCAGGAGAGTGGGAGAAGTCCTCAGTTAGGTTTGTAAGGAAAACAGGCGAGTTTTAACTACTTGTCACATCTGAGCAGCAATTTTGAGTGCTGGGGATGGCTGGGACCTTGCAGTCCTATCATCTCCTCTGCCACTGTCTACTCTTGGGCACATCACCTCTCCTCCCACCATCCTGGTCCTTATGCCTCAAGACCCTGAGGCTCCAAGGGCCTGATCCCACAACCTGGGATCATCCTTATGTTTCCTTACTTCATTAGACTTGTTCCCATACAGAACTGGGCCCCAAACATTGGCAAGAGTGAGCCCTTCATTAGCGGTAGCCTCACACTCATTAATCTCTAACGCAGGGGTATCATCTTAACCTTCTCCCTGCACACAACTGTTTGCAGAGTACACCTCATTTAACAAAACATTAAGCATTTTACTTACCCGGATAAAGTGTGTCTATTAATAATGACTTAAATTGTCTGCGCTGGCTTCACATTACGAGGAAAACTCATTCCTAGCATGCAGAAGCAAAATGACTTCAGCACAAGCTTGTTCCCTATGCTAAGCTGCCACATGACAACTTACTCCTCACAACAGGGACATTCCAGCCTATAATAACCTGCCCTGCTGGCTCACAAAAGCCATGAGGCTGCCTTAAAACCCCCAGCAAGTCCAGATGTGCCCATGCCGAGAGCTCCTGGCATTGCCACCGTAATTTACAGCTGCCCTCCAGCAGTGGAAAATGGCATTATTTATTTATTTTTTTCCCAGGGAATTTCCCAATGCAACGAAGGAGCCTGAGGGCCAGCAGCCTACGGCACTGCCTCCTCCAGCTGCTTTCAAAGCGTGGGTTGCGATGAGTGACTGATTTAAGGCTTACACCTCCTCTTACCCGCCCTGAAATAATTAAAACAAGGCAGCTTAAGTGCTGAATCTCCCTGTCATGGCTGTGTCCCCCTTGGCACCCTGTAGCCACGGGGAGGGGATGCTATGCCTGCTACCAGGGGAGTGAGAGAGGTCTGCAGACAGGGTGGTGAGGCCACCGTGCTGCAAGATAAACCATCGGATGCCCAAGCCTACCTTGGAAGGATGGTGGTGTGAAGGTGGCTCTCCTGAGTAATGCTTGCTTGTCCTCCCTGGGCACCATTCCCAGCCTGGAAGTCTGGGGTGGGTAGTATAATCTCTTCTCCTGGAGCCAGGTGCCACCTTGCAGTCAGCCTGACACTGGGATGTCCCCGTGTTTATATTTCCACTGCTTCCCCTCCCACTCCACGTGACAGTGCTGTCCAGCTATGTGGCTGTTGGCTGGCTGAGGGGGTCAGATAGTGGGATTAATGCCATGAGAAGATGCCTGTCTCTGTGCTGGGTGGGGAGGGTCATGTTTTGCACCCCACCAAAAAAACTTTTGCAGATGGAATTGCTTGAGCAAAACCAGCCAAGCTGCTGCTGCTGGAGCTCTCCCTCAAAAACTGCTGCCTGGTGAAATATAAACTTGTCCCGAGGCTGTATTGATTTTGTCTGTTTTTTATTGGAAATTAGATAATATTTAAATGGTGCCAAAACATTCCCCTTTAACAGCTCTGTATAACATGGAAAGGTATGCTGGGATATGTTGGTTTACGGTGGCCCTTTGTCAAACATAAATAATTCAGTTCAATATAAAACTCCAACCTTTTCCAGTCCTCATAACTGCAATGATTTCCTTTTGCCTCCCTTTTCCCATCAATTATAGGAATAGCATAACCATAGCTCTTAGTTTACCTAAAAATAGCAGGCTTTCCTTCTTACCCCTTCCCTGCTGAAGAATGGTGCTTGTGTTAATTATGCCCTGTGAATTCAACCCTGGTGTGCATCCCCTTTTAAAGGTGAGGAGACCCCCTACCAATTATTTAACCCGTCAGTAATGTGCTTGTGAAATGTCACCCTGGGTGCCATCCTGGAAAACCATCGCAGATTGACTCTCCATCACATGGACTCCTTATAACACGAGGCTGGGTGATGGCATTTGTTAATCAGCAGCAAGGAGACCATGGTATCTTTAGCAATAACCCTTCAGGTTGCTGGTTTGTGGGTTGCAAAGGTTGTGGGTTTTATTTGTTGTTGAGGTTTCCCCTCCCTCTCCCCCCCCTTTCCCCCCCCCCCCCCCCCCCTCTACCCTAAGACTTTAAAACCTTTTTGGCAAAGGAAGGCACAGGACTGTGGTGCCTCTGATGCCCTGGGCTGCAAAATCCTCTCTGTGAGTGGTACAAGTGGGCACAATTTTCAGTAATCTGGGGATGTGGGGAGCTCAAGTTCCTCCTCATATTTTTTCCCTCTTTCTGTTGTGATCTCATGCCAAAGTGGCTCATGGGGCAGCACAAGGTGGCGATGGCTCTGTACACCCGAAAAAAAAAATGGTACTGGGTCATGTAGGCATTTTAATTGGCGATCTGAGGCTGGGAAAGGATGGCATCCTCACAAGGTAAGTTTGCTCACAGTTTAGCCAGCACTGCAGTCGATGCTCTCCTATGGCTGCTGGGGCAGGAGGGTGCAAGGTGAGTGGGTGAGTGACCTTCACACCCTGTGGCCAGTGGGTCATACCATGGCATCCCTGGGGGGTTGTGATCTCCAGGGAGAAGATCATGTAATTGCAGAGGAAGAGGAGGAAAGCAATACAGAACAGGGTCCATAATGCAGGACCATGGCTGTGATGTGCCATATATCAACACTACCACTCACAGGCTGACCATCTACAAAGGGACTTAAAAGTGATTATAGCATGAGGACCCAGTGCTAGGTCCCTGAGGAATAAAACCACAGTCCTTTCCTTCAAGCTCATGAAAATTGAAACAGATTCACTCCATTCCCTTGATGGATTTCCACTGGGGGCATCACTGCCATCCAATAGGCTTTTCTGGACTAAAGTGCTGTGGGAGGTAGAGGTGCTGGATGGCACCATGAGTTTCAGTAAGTCTGTTGCTCAGTTTCATGCCATCCCATGCTGTTTTGCTCCCAAGCAAAGGTAAATTTTGACACTGAAAGTGTAATGTAGTGATGGAAGGAAGAAGGTATTTATGGATTGGAAGATGTGCTTCCCAAGTGCACCCTAACTAGAAAGTAATGGAGATAATTACTTGCCCTCTGGGATGCAGAAGAACAAACTCAGCTTGTTGGCCATATCCATTCTGGAGGATTGATTTATTCCTTAGCAGTGGACACATCTGAACTTCACTTGTCAGCCTTAATTAGTGGGGACTCGGCCCAAATCATTATGGCTATGACCTCTCCTTGGTGCAGCTGCACTTCAACAAGAGAGCCATCTGGTTTGCCTGCTTGGCTCTGCCTTCATTCCTGCCCCCTGCTTCCCATCACTTGAGGGGTACAGGCTGGAATCACTGCCTCTGTAATTACAGGTTGTTGCTGTGCTGGGATGAGGCAGCTGGTTCTGGGGGCACCTGGACCATCCATCACACCAGCAGCGCCCAGTGGGGTGAGTTGTCAGCATATCATCCCCTCTGCCTCATCCCCTGCCTGCCTTGAGCTGCCACACCAAGTTCCCCCACTGTGCATGGAGGATGGCTTGGGTGGGAGATGTGGGGGTGCAGGGTTTGGGCTGCCCCTACCATCCCCCAGTGAGGGGCTTTCATTACTGTTGCTGCTTGGGGGGGTGGCATATCATCTCTGGGCCAGGGACATGCAGGATTGGGAAATCATCTTGGCGATGGAGCAGGGGTGGCTTTGTGAACATAAATGAAATGCTGACTCAGGGCAGAACCCTGCTTGAGGGGCTTAGGGACAAAGGTATCTCTGTTGGTTGGCCGGAGAACATGATGTAAAGGTGGGGCAGGATTTTGAGGCATGAGGTGGCACCATAGCTACACACGTGGCCTCACCAACTCCCCCCAGTAGGAGGAGTTGCTCCCCAACGGGTGTTTTCAGGTTAACATGGTATTTTCCCCTCCCTGCCAAGAAAGAGGACTCCAACTGAGGGCTGTAATGCCAAAACCCAATGTTGCGTTTGGTGCTTTTGCAGAAGGCAGAAGTAAGCAACAATGGGCTTCTCTGCAAAGGAAACAGCTCATCTTCTGCAGTGTCCTCCCAGAGTAGCAGCCTTTCAGTGCAGAGCTTGGGAATTAGCCGGAGTCATGTAGGCACCATGGGTCTTTGATTGTGCCATGGCAGTGGCTGAGCTTTAAAAAAGCATCATCAGCTGGGAGCATCTCAGGGCAGCAAGCCAGGGGTCGAGCTGGAGAAACCCCCTCTCCTTTGAAGAGGACAGCCCCACGGATGCCTTGCAAAGCTGAACAAGAGCCCTAAATGATTTGGTGATTTTATGCAGCTTGTTATCTTAGGTGTAGGGCTTTTTTTGAAAACGCAGCAAGAAATAATCCTCTTTTTCTGGTTGGAATAGAAATGACTTGATGCTATGAGGCAGAAAAATAAAAGGAAGCTCTACTTGGTGCTGTGATGATTTGCAAGGCTAGTGAGAGACTCCATAAGGCGTTTTCAAATAGACTCCAATATTTTCAGTGCTTAAAGAGGGCCCAACTACGTGACACCTTTTTTGAAGCCCTGATTTACAATGGACCCAGGCTGAGTGCATTATAATTTGCTGCCCGAAGTTCCAAAGTAGCAGTACTTTCAATAATGAGGAGAGAAACCCTAATATGATGAGGCTTTTTTTTTTTTTTTTTTTGGTATTGTGTTTAATGAAAAGCTAAAAATGTGCTAATTTGTAAGTCCTATTGTGGTAGTGGCATTGGAGGCTTTTGAAATGCATTACTGACTTAGGAAGTATTAAGAAAAAATGACATTTTGCTACTAGCAGAAAAGTCAATTATAATGTTTCCACACTTTAGAAAATTGCTGATGCAGGATGGGAGTTAATAGAACAGTCAGCTTCACTTTGCCTTGCTGCATCTGGGGGGCTTTGCCGAGGAACGTTGGGTTGTTTTTTATTCCAGTGGCAACTTAAACAATAAGCCATGACAGGCGCAGCGTGGCTGGGATTCGTCTCTGGCCAGGTCGTGCTGGAAGGAGATGTATTCCCTTGCCTTTTTCCCACCTGGATTTGTTGGAGCATTCACCAGCCTGGTGTGATGCAGTCTGCCCAGGTCCAGGGCATAAATAAAGATTTAGCAGCATTTTGCAGTTGGGCTGATCTCTCCCTGATGGTGGAGGAGCACGTGCCAAAGCACTGAGTCCAGTGCAATCTGTTCCCAGAGCCTTGCAAATAAGCCCGGTTAATTTACTAACATTTAAACCAAGACACTGGAGAAAAATAGCTGTCCTTACCCACTGTGCTATCAATGGAGTTTTTTTCCCCATCTCCTGGAGAAGAAAACAGCGGTAAACTTTTCCTAAGCTCCCAGGGAACAGAGGGGTGGGAGCTCTGGGAGACTTGCTGTGGTTGCCAGAGAGCTTCAGCGCTGGTTGTCAAGGTCCTGCTGCTGGGGAAATCTGCTTGTGGGAAGGCGGGATCAGCTCTCCCAAGAATCCCATCTTTAAATCAGCACATGCTAGCAAGGCAAAATAGTTCATGCAGAACTGGCAGAGATCAGAGACAAGGGCTGGCACAGCTTTGAACAGCACTTGGCCACAGTGGCATAACCCAAGTGCTTGACATAAGCCAGGGACCTAATAATACCCGAGGCACATTTTGAGCGCGTGACTTCATGCTTCTCCCGCCCCTCACTGCAAGGATGCTGCCCTCCTGCCTGGCTGTATAGGGCCGGAACTGCCTTCAGTTGGCTGCAGTTTTTCTCCAGTATTCACCAGTTTACCTCCTGGCAGTGAACTCTCCTACAGATGCAGCTGCCACAAGAATGCCAACAGGGATGGCCCCTTGGGTCTGCAGAGAGACTGGGGAGTTCTTCCCTGAGTGGGTGGTGGGTGCTGTACAACAGTGTGGGGAGGTGATGTACAGTGACTTAAAGCCTGCATTTGCCTTTAGTTTCTTACTCATTCTGTTCCAAGTGCTATGGTAGTTGACTTGTTTTTCTGAGTCTTGCTGATAAGGCTTCAGTCAATTGGCAGACATTTCATGTGAGGCAGGGTACCCACTACCCTGAAATCCTGATTATGGACTTTTTTTTTTCCCCCCCCTTTCTTCACACCCCACACCCCCCCCCCCCTTTTTTTTTTTTTTTTTTTCTTTTTTCCCCCCTCGTGGTAAACTGGTAACTACTTATTTCTGGAGTATGTCTATCAGCTGCACCTTGAGGCTATGTTCTGGATGGTTTGAATGATGCATAGCTGATGGGGCTTAGAGATCATATGCTCTGACTGGTCTGGCTGATGCCCAGTTGATGGGGATTGGGGGTTATTGATATTTTGAGGAAGTGTGGGTGATGATGGGAATTTGTACAAAAGCAAAATGAGCAAGAATGGCTTGCAGATGCTTCCCCTGCCTTGGATAGAAGCTGAGTGCTGGGGCTGTGCTCCTTGCCCCCTATGCAGTTGCCCTGCAAAGCTGGCACTGAAACTTGGGTTCCTGCTTAAAGTATGACCTTGTGGGCTATATTTAAAATCCATGGGGCAGCATTATGCTAAAACTTTATGGCCTCTGTGAGAGTAGAGTCACACTTTGCTCCCTCTTTCTTGGATGTTTCTCCCTACATGTTTCAAAGGGAGGTTCCCCATTCGTGTGATTAGAGTAGAAAGGCTGGGGATTGAGCATGGACACTTAAATACATGTCACATGTAGTTCTCCTGGGTTTGGAGGAAGCAATTAAGGCAATTAATTTATTGGTAAATTATCTTATGATGAAGTACAAAATAACTGCAATGAAACGCTGACATTCACATTAATACCAAATTAGTTACTGTATTATGACTGTTCTTACAATGAATGCCCAGTAGTTTAATAGTAATGGGACATTTAAATAATTTAACTGATAATTCTCTAGATCACTTACATATATAAATGGGCATGACAGCTTCTTTTCTCAACTTTGCTGGGGCTGCTGGATTACCTCCCACCACCACCCTGGGAGGCAGAGCAGCCTGGCACCTCCCCCTGTCATTCCCCAGAACTCACTTCTTGCTGGAAACAAAGGAGAAGGCAGGGCATAGCAAAGGGGATTTCCCTCCATCCTCAGATTTTGGGATTGATGTGGCTGGAACACAGAGAGCACTTGCCCTGCAGCTGGTCTTAGCAAAGCCACAAATCTCTTTATTTCTCCATGGTAAAATGATCTCTGGGTAGAGCTACTCTGCTCAGGCCTGGTAGAGGAGCACCTCTAGCAGTATTCCTTGTGAGCGCACTATTAGCCTCACAGCAGGATGGGCATTGGAGATCCAGCCAGGGAATTAATTGAACAGTTCAGCCATCGACACCAAAATTACTATGTGTTGGCTCTGCTTGATACAACAGCTTCATTTTCAAGTAGCTGCACTTTCTGTAATAATAATTATAAACAGGATTACAATTGCTCCTCATTTGTCCCTCCTCATCCCCCCACGAGGACTCTCTGAAGGAGAGTGAGGGCTTGGCAGCCACACAGGGCAGAGTCTGTTTGCTTTATGGTCCTTTTCAATCCCCTATGCCCACAGGGCTCTTTGTAAGTACACCAGCTTTGGCTGGTGGGGGAAAAAATCTCAGAACCAACCAAACAAAATAAACCAAAAAACTCCACCAAAAATACCAACTCAGAAATGCAATTTACAGTGAAAGTAGCCATCATTGCAAAACTACATCTAAAGGATTAACTGTCCTAGTGCTTTTTTCCCATAAACTGGTGAACACTGGAGGGAAAAAAAACCCCAAACCTACCAAGCACACATGAGATGGTGAGAAGTTCCTGTATCCTTTCTGCATGGGGTCAGGGTCATGCTGCAGAGACGGATGTTGTCAGTCAGTGTGTTACTTTGTTATTGAGACTGTGTTGGACCTGCTGAAATATTAGTTAATGGGCTTGCTTACATTCAACCTAAATGTGATCTTGTGGAGAGCAGTATTCCACTGTCAGCAAGATTGAGGACAGAATTATCCAAATTTTCTTGCAGGTGAGAGCAGAGATCAGGTTTTTGACACAAAAACTGACACCTCCTTGGAGACTCTGGCTCTCCTCACTGAGGACAAACTTGAGGAGTACCTTGTTTTAATAGGGGTGTGCTGCCAAATTTGTAAAGCCAGTGGCCTGCCACAAGCAGGCATCTGTAAAGAAAGAATCATAGAGGTTTTGAATTGTTAGGGTCAGAAGGGACCTCAAGGATTATCTAGTTCCAACCCCCTTGCCATGAGCAGGGACACCTCACACTAAAGGGAAGGAGAAGAAAGGAAAGGAAGTTTGTAGCTGCTCTGTTGCAGAATATTAAGTCCAGGGGCTGGTGAGCAAACAAGATAGCATTTGATAGTGTTTCAGTCGATAGGCAACCATGGGCTGCTGCTTGGTGTGTTGTGTTTCTGAGAAGGTTTAATTCCTTGCATTTCCTATTTGTGATATTTGGATATCAGGCTTAATGCATTCTGAGTAGGAGACACTGCATCACAGTAGAACACCAGGAAGCCTCTGCCTCCAAGTGTTTTAGGTCCTTCTGTGCAGATGATGTTTCTGCCACAGAGCTTCATGAACACAGAAATAGCCACTGTGATCCCACAGGCTACATCTATACATAGCTTTGTGTATGGAGAATGAAGGTGATGGGGCTGATTTTCACCAGTGAGCTATTCAGAGCTTTCAGGATTGGATTTAGAAGAAGCTGAAGCAGGTCTGGGTGGATTGGGTTTAAAATAGCATGAAACAACCTCTTAGACAACTCAACAGACCTATTCCAGGTTGCCTTTAGAGCTGCTGTTCTGCCACATATGGTTGGGGTTTTTAAGTACCCGACATGTTTGTGCAGGCTAGGTAACGGGGCATTGTTGTTTTTATCGCAAAATAGATTCTCAAGACATCCCCCAAAATGCACACTGCTTGTCTGCTTTGCTTCTTGAGCTTCAGCACGGCCAAGTGCCTGGTCCTGCACCTGGGCTGCAACAACCCTGTGCAAAGTTACAAGGTTGGGGAAGAATGGCTAGAGGGCTGTGTGGTGGAAAAGGACCTGGGGGTATTGATTGACAGGAGGAGGAATATGATTCAGCAGTGTGCCTAAGCGGCCAAGAGGGCCATCAGCATCCTGGCCTGTTTTACACCCAGTGTGGCCAGCAGGAGCAGGGAGGTGATTGTCCCTCTGTACTGTGCTTAGCATTGAAGAGGCTGCACCTCAAGTACTGTGTTCAGTTTTGGGCACTGCAGTGCAGGAAGGACATCAAGGCACTGGAGCAGGTACAGAGAAGGGTGACTAGGCTGGCAAGGGGCCTGGAGAACAAGTCCTGTGAGGAGCAGCCAAGAGAACTGGGCCTGTTTATCCTACGAAAAAGGAGGCTGAGGGGAGACCTTATTGCTCTCTACAACTACCTGAAAGGAGGCTGCAGAAAGGTAAGCACTGGTCTCTTCTCACAAGTAACTAAAGATAGAATGAGAGGGAATGGCCTCAGACTGCACCAGGGGAGGTTCAGACTGGACATCGGGACAAAAGAGAAGAGGAGAAGCTCAGGGGAGACCTTATTGCTGTCTGAAGGGTGGTTGTAGCCAGGAGTGGGTTGGTCTCTTCTCCTAGGCAACCAGTGCCAGAACAAGAGGACACAGTCTCAAGCTGTGCCAGGCAAAGTTTAGGCTCGAGGTGAGGAGAAAGTTGTTCACAGAGAGAGTTGTTAGCCATTGGAATGGGCTGCCCAGGGAGGTGGTGGAGTCACCATCCCTGGAGGTGTTCAAGAGGAGATTGGACGTGGCACTTGGTGCCATGGTCTAGTAGTCATGAGGTCTGTGGTGACAGGTTGGACTTGATGATCTTTGAGGTCTTTTCCAACCTTATTGATTCTATGAAAATTTTCATGGAAAGGGTTGTCAGGCACTGGAATGGGCTGCCCAGGGAGGTGGTTGAGTCACCATCCCTGGACATGTTTTGAAGCCATTTGTATCTGGTGCTTGGGGACATGGTGTAATGACAGACTTGGTGGAGTGGCAAAATGGCTAGACTTGGTGATCTCAGAGGTCCTTTCTGGCCTAGGATGATTCTGTGATTCTTGTTAATGTTTTCTGCTAACATCTACATATATGGAACTTATCCATGGTAAGGCACTGAAAGGTGAAACAGTTCTGGTCCTCGCGCAGCTATGTAAATATTCAGCTCGTGGTAGATTGCATTAAGTGTCTTATAACCCATCCCAATTAAAAAGCAGTCTTTATAGCTGTAATAGTTTTATTGAGAACTGGAACACATTAGACCTACAGATATATAAAGCAGTTAGTTTTATAAAGCATATAGGATATTAAAGTAATGAAAGACATTAATGTGACATCAATTTTTAAGGAGAGTTACTTGCAGAAATAAATGAGTACAGCCTAAAAGTTGATGGCATGTTACAGTCCTGAGTAATGAACCCTTCTGCCCCCTAAAATCTTTTAGAATAAATAATGTTTGAGCAAGTCAGTGGTCATTAACTCTTTATCCTCTGAGACTTACATGTCATCTCATTTTATTTTTTGTTTTAAACTTAGCAAAATTAATTCAGAAAGGTATTCCAGGAAAGAGAATTCCTGTAACTTGGGGTGTGCCGTTCTGATATGTCTGCTTTGCGTCCTCTTCTCAGTGAAGCAGAGCTGACTGGCATTTCCAGATGCAAAATTCTTGAGGAATTTATTTTTTCCCTTTTTTGGCACTTTTTTTCCCTTTTCCTGGTTTCTTATCACCTGCCAGTGCTCTGATTCGTGCTTTACCCAGCGGTGTCTTGTCATACCAAGCCTGGAGAATCAAAAAGCATCTCTATGTTTTATTAAAACTTTTTTGCTTGGGGGAAAAAAAACCCCAACCAACCAACCAACCAAAAAACCTCCCTAAACAAAACAAACCCCAAACCCAAGCCAGCCCCCCAGCCCCCCAAAACCAAACCCCAAACCACACAAAAAACAACCCTTAAATTCTCTACTAGTACAATGGAACATTCCTTGGAAAAAAAAAACCAAAACACAACCAACCAACACCCACCAAAACTCTTAAAACCCTGGCTGGCTTGTGGAGAAGCAGAAACGAAATCCTCAGATCTCTTGAGAACATTATTCTAACATGAAGTGCGGCAATGGTTTGCTTGAACTGTGTCTCATTAACAGGAATATTTAGCTGGGCCATTTGTGTTGCTGTAGCTATGGAAATGTTAGAACTTCTATGATCAACCCTGTTTCTGAGGTACATAGCTCTTATCAAAACTCCCTCTGGTCTGAAACTTGGCAATAGACAAAGCATGTACTTCTCATGGCTCTGCAAATCAATCCAGACAGTTTTTATTTCAATGAGGGTGCTTAAGAAGCAAAACAAACCCCGCACATTAAAAAACCTGTTTATAGCTTTCAGATGCCTGTTCACAGTCCTGTGACTTGTAAATGATTTTGGTATAGCTGCTCTGCAGACTTGCCAAGCTCCTGGACTGTAATGTCAACAAGGCAGTTCTACGCCACGTGAAAATAATGCAAAGTGAAGGAAAAGACAATGCTTGAAAGTTAGTAGTCTGTAGGAATTAGCCTTTCCCCACAAGTACATACAGCAACCTTGATCAACAAAGTGCTGTCTACACCAGAGATTAAAATGCCACTAGGTGTTGACATGGTTGACGAAATGCCTTCCTTCTTGATCATATTCATCCATGCGCTGCCCCGGGACTGAATGTCTTTCCTCTGACCACAGACCACTATTTAATGCCACAACTGTGTCCCCTCTGCCCTTCTCTTGGGCTCCTGTCACCTTCAAGCTTCCTACCAATGTGGCATCCTATAACCCTGCTTTTTCCATATGATCCATCCAAAACGCTGCCTCCATCTTGAACCTGGTAAGTCTACCCCTAGGAATTTGTCTTGTCCAGTTTCACAGCATGTTAAAGACAGGCAGCAGCAAGAGACATAGTTGGTGGAAAAACGTATTAACGGAATGATAGAATGCTTTGGGTTGGAAGGGACTGTCATAGACTACCTAGTCCGACCCCCATGCTGAAAGCAGGGACATCAACTGGATCAAGTTGCTCAGAGCCCTGTCCAACCTCATCTTGTATGTTTTCAGAGATGGGGCTTCTAAAACCTTGAAGGGCAACCTGTGCCAGTGTTCCTCCATTCTCAGTGTAAAGAATTTCTTCCTCATCAAGTCCAAATCTCCCTTCTTTTCAGTTTAAAAACATCACCACCTCTTGTCCTGTCACAACAGGTCCTGCTAAAAAGAACATCCCTGTCTTTATTCTAGGCCCCCTTTAAGTACTGGGAGGCTGCAATAAGGTCTCCCTGGAGCCTTCTCTTCTCCAGGCTGAACCCCAGCTCTCTTAGTTTGTCTTCAGAGGTGTTCTATCCCTCTGACCATTTTTGTGGCCTACTCTGGACCTGCTCCAACAGGTCCATGCCTTTCTTGCACTGTATTGGAAGCCTATAGGGGAGAAAAACCTGTGATGTTCCTTTCCTGCCCTCAGACGGTCCTTGGTGTGAAGCTTAAAGGCTCCCTCTGTGTCCCAGAAAAAGGCTGATGACAAGCACCCTATTTAGACCTCTTATCTTGCAGATTAAATGCTGTCAGCAGGTAAGGGAAGTCTGACAGCTGTCAAACATCCAGCTGGCTACTGAGCAGCCCTACCACTGATCTCTGCTCTAATTGCTTGGATTAGCTAAGCACCCTCTCCACCACAAACCCTCACGCCACTGAGGAAAACATCATGCAGCCTCTACACATCTAGATGGTGGTGTGAGAGGTGTTTGGGAGGGACACCTGAGCAATTGAATTTTGCTGTCCTAGAGGTAATCTTAGGTCAAGATTCTCCCATGTCAGGGAGAACAGAAATAACTGGGACATGATGGGGCAGGGAGAGGCCTGTAGATAGCTGTTTCTGCTCCTTCATGCATGAGATAAGAAGGACAAGATGGTGGTTGTGACTGTTGACTCAGGGAGGAACCAACCTCTGCAGCAATACCTAGCAGCCAAGCAATGTCTCTGGCCTTCCTTATGTGGTAGGTCATGAGGCTATAGAAATGCTATTTCCCCCCCAGGTTTGTCCTGAGTGTAATACACTCCAGACCTCTAGTGGGAGATGGAAAGAATAACAAACCCCTGCCAACAGCTTGCTCGGAGCTTGGTAGGGTGCTGCTCGGTGGGTGCAGACTGGGGAGGTCATCTCACTGCCCACTTGTTGATAAAAGGATGCTGCTGGCTGTGGCAGGAGGAGCGGAGTGATTGAGGTTCTCATTCCATTTCTTTGTGCATATATTTCAATGCACAACATTACCCTGCTTGTTGGCATGCAATGACTGATGTGTTTGACTCTCAGCTGGTGAAACTGCTGTGTGGGATGAATGAAGCCAGCTTCTCAGGTGTGGTTACCATAAAACATAGGTTTACCACTGATGCACTAGCCTCTGAACAGTGGATGTAAGTGACTAATCAGAGTTAAAATGATTGCTTGTTGGGGGCATGACACCCACAGTCTTTGGTATGGGTTTCCTGAGAGAAGTATTTTGTACCAGTCACTGCCAGGCAGCACCGGCATGCTCACTGGACTGCCTTGTGCTCCTCTAGGACTGCTGTCATTTCTGTGTAAGGATTTGTCTTGCACACTGGTGCAATAATTAATAATTTCAAAAATGTGGCTGCGTAATTGGGGCAGAAATTTGAGTAAATTGAATGAAGAAATCACATTATCACAAATTTTGCATTATTTATAATTCCTTTTGGAACACTGGTGGAATATAAATGTCAAACAGGGAGATTCATGTTTCCAGTGAATAGAAATCAAAGATTCATCACAGCGTTAATCTCCACTTTGAATACTGCATTTTAACTGCCCCACTTCAAAAGGACAAAGCAACAGAGAAGGTCCAGTGATGGCAACAATTAAAGGCTGGGGAAGAGAGGCTTTTGTGGAAGATGAGATGGAGATACTGGAGTTAATTAATGCATGAGGCCATTTAGACAATCCTCTTCCCCTGTGCCATATTACAGGTGCTGGGGCAAGGTTCCATGACATTTAAGGGAAACAAATTTAAAACAGATAAAAAGAAATACTTTCTTAAGGGCTGTAATTAATGCAAGGAAATTATTGCCATGGGAAGCTGAGGACAGTATCATTTTGGCCGGGGTGAAAATTAAGTGCTGCCTGCATACCTTGTGCTGTACAAAACAGGTACATTTATAGGAAATGGAATAATATTTTCAAGTTCAACTTGCACTAAGTACTAGCTCTTATGTTTCAGGGTACAAATGGATTACTACTTGGACCTGGGAACGATCGGGGATTTATTTCCCTTTGCTGCTACGCTGAACCATTAGCCTTTCCCTGAGGAAAGATATTGGTTTAGATAGGAAGCATGAGGGAAAAAAAGAGTAATTTGCCAAATATCACAAATGCTGCCTATGTTGAATGAGCCAAATGGCTCTAAATGGAAATTGGAATATATTCAGCAAGGGTGGGAGAAATATGCACTATCATTAGGTTAGCAGTAGAAGAAGACTTGGACAAAGTTGTTAGAAACCGCATCCTGTTTATTGTGAGAGGCACAGTGGGGATTCAAAACCAGAGGGGACTCAGAGCAGAACAAAAAGGAAACCCTTCAGCCAGAAGAACTGGATGTTATTTAAGCGGGTCTGGGTAAAAGTTGGGAGGGTTAAGGGACTGAGAAAGCTTTTTTGGGGTCTCTTGGCTTCAGTTACAGAAGTGCTATCCCACTTGGAGCCCCTGGTATGGGCTGCCTGCCATTTCTTGGTAAGCAGTAAGGTTTTGCCATTCAGTGGGCAAGGCTTTTACGAGTGTTTAGTAGGTATGAAGTAACTTGGTCAAGCATTGTGCTGTCTTTTGGAGTGTCAGTGCTGCTAAGCTGTAGTATTGCACCCAGCTAGCTAGTCCAGTTCAGCTGTTGTCCCTAAGCTACACTGAAGTCACTACAATAAATAAATTTAGATCTGTACTTAAACCTGATGAACTGTTCCCATCAACAAGAAAATCAAAACCAATACAGTCAAAGCAGAGTGAACCACTACATAAAGCTAATCTTAGTCTACAGAAAGAAAGAATAATTATTATTGAGCTGCATGTGGAAAAAGTAGCTGTTTGCAGGTTGATCCACGGTTTTGACTTCAGGATTTTATAGCCCTGGGGTTGGGGAGAATGATGAAGTTTGAGGCAGAAAGTGATTTGATTGTGTTTTTTAAAACCCTGAAATGAAAACTGTTACAAAAATTCTTGTTTGAAATAATTAAAAATAAGGACTTAGAACTAGAACCCTCCTGCAGGAGCACATTTTTTTGTCTTAATATAGCCAGGCTTGCTGAATCCTTCACCTCTGAAAGAAAAAGGACCAATGCATTGTCCTACCAATGATACCTGCAGAACCTACCCATGCATGAGAAGGCTTCTGTGCTCAGTGTGAGCTGGGTGTGGGCAGTACGTTCAGCAAAGCAGTATGCCAGGTGTGTTGCCCATACAGAGTTACTGCCTGTAATAATGACTCTGCCTGGCACATCCAGCTGCCCAGCAGCCTGGGTTGCCAACTATCCCAAAATGCAGGATATGGGTATTTGGTGCCTCTGAGCCTTACATCGTCATTCAGGTAGTGATGTGCCAACCCATCAGAAGAATTAGCAGGTCTCTAGATCAGATGTGCCTGGATAAGGACATGGCAGAGGATGACAAAAGGCAGCCAGTTAACATATCTCTTAATCTTACCTTAAATGTTTCTTCCTCCTCTTTGTACACTGGGTCCTGTGTGGCCAGAGAAGTCACAAACTCTTCAGTCCTCAGTGGCTTCCGGGTCATCTGCAGGAGGCGTAGCTCACTCAGGACAGCTTGTACTGCCTGCACAATGTGTCCCTGGGTGAAACCATCAGACACTTTTGCTAGGGAGCTTATGTCCAGCAAGTTGGTGATTGTTCCACCATTCTGCAGGATGATGTGTTTCCATAACACTGTTCATCAGGACCCAAAAAAAGAGCGTGCCAAAGGCGTGCGTTAAGGCAAGCAGGATTTTTGCATTTTGAAATGGAAACAGGAAAATAAGGCAGATCAAGCAGAGAGCCAAGACTCAAATTTTTCTTGTTTGCTGTTTCTTTCATCTACAGATTTGTAGCACAGAGGCCTTCAGGCACATCTATTCTTAAATTACTGATCATTTGTTGGCTACCAGTCAGTACTTTTCACAAAGTCATTAAAGGCCCATAATGTGAGGTGGATATGTGTACAAAAATGGAAAGAACTACTTAAATAGGCCTGTGTGTACAGACAGGCATAGAACCTGTCCAGAATATTCCCATTTGGGTGTGTAAAGTTAAGTACATATATTATCAGACTTTTTATTTCTGTGACCCTGGTCACAAGTTACTCCTGCTCAACTGAGGGCTGCTATGGGGATTCAGTGTCTGGTTTGGAAGCCAAAGCCTTCCAGCTATGCAGGCACATGCTGCAAAGGCCAGGTGTAAATTTCTGAGACTGGCATTTTCCATGTTATTTAAATGGTGAACCAGTTTGTGTCTTTTAGCTGTGAAACTCTGTCATGACTGTTTTCTTGACGTTTGAAGTGCCTGAGATTTTGCTTCCAAAAATAAATTAATAGGAGTAATAGCCTCTTTTGGTTTATCCTACGTGAAGTAATGGTATGAATTGATAGGGGTAATAGCCTCTTTTGGTTTATCCTATGTGAAATAATGGTATGAATTGATAAGGGGTAATAGCCTCTTTTGGTTTATCTTATGTGAAGTAATGGTATGAATTGATAGGAGTAATAGCCTCTTTTGGTTTATTCTATGTGAAACAATGGTCAGTCTCAGAGGAACTTAGTAAAATTTTCATGCCATCTCCCCATGTTTTCCTTTAGAGCCTTACATGACAGCATGGGAAAAAAGAATAAGAAGTATTATGCATAGAGATTTAAAAAAGGTTCTTTAAGGAAACAGACACTTTGTGATTTGAGTATCATGTGTCTGAATGCTCATAGCCAGTATGAAAATGTTGGGTGGAAAGTTACTGGCACTGGGTTTTGGGACAGTCATGCAATGGAGAAAACCTGCCTTATTCTTCCTCTGCCTGCAATGTCGATACTATGGGCTTGTGCCCACAACTATTGACAGCTTTGTACTACATTTTTCACTCAGGCAAATTGTGATCTTCCACTTGAACTATATCTACGCTCAATAATTATTGGCTGAATTGCTAATTTGCAAGAGGAATGGCTGCACACAACAGTGAGCACTACTTCTGCGCAGCCATATATTGTGTGCCGCAGCTTCTGCTGCAGGTGGGATCCTGTGTGATACAAGGTACTCACTTGCTGGGTGATTAATAGCAAGAAACCAGCACAGGATCGTGAATCTTCCAGTTTAATGATTTCCATTGTATGTTTGCTGTTTCCATTGTGCTTAGATTGGAACATTCTGGTTTGTAACAAAAGGAAGGGTTGTAGCTGAGCGTAGCTGTGTGCTGTGGCTGTGATTATTTGTTATGTCATGGCTTCTGTCAAAACAAGCTGCTTTAGTTCTCAAATTGGGTGTGAAGTACTGACAATTTTCAGGGCTGCTTGGTGAGTGCTCTCTGTACCCTAAGTATCATATTTCCACTGAACTTCAGGGAAGGTTGAAGCTAAGGAACAAGCAGGGCACTGTCTTAAATTGGACAATGTCAAAGAAGTAAAGTTGCAAGTTTAATTTGCTTGAAAATGTCAAGAGTTAAATTTTCATTGGGGCATTCTAAAAGTTGCAATTGAAATCCCTTTAACTGGCCCTTTTTTTTTTTTTTTTTTGACTTCACATCAGTGGTGAGAATCCCAGAATGTGACAATTCAATCCCCACAAGCGAACACAGCTAAATTCAGCTGCTATCACCTCCTTTCTCTGGGTCTTATTCATGCCCCTTATCTGTTAGCAATTTATCAGAGCTGTAACATAACATGAAACACATGTTAGCTTGCTTCGAGACCATTTCCCATCCACACTATGAAAATTATTGAATGTGGGAGAGATTTACAATGTGCTAGGCAGTCAAAACCTGTCTTGAGCTTGCCCAAATGTGCATCATCTCAGTGCCTTGGCTGCCCCTGTGAAAGACAGTATGAAACTGGACTTCCCAATACAGTTGCGTGATTTTTGTAATAAGGTGACTATGAGAAGCAATGTTGCAGTCAAGGTACAATTACATAGCAAGGTCCCTGAACTGAATGTGGTTTCCTTTACTACTGTGTTCTTTTGGGACATGGCCTATCACAGCCCAGTGGCATGAAGACAGTCTGTTTTCTTTGATGTGGTGATGAGAAGGGATATTCATGCTAGGAGCTGCTGGTAGAAGTGCACCATTGGAGTCCTAACTCAAAGTGTTTGGTGCCATTTTCCCCCCATTATCTTTAGATGGGACCTACATGGCCCTTCTGGATGTGGTGACACATGAACAGACTTCTTAGTACCCAGAAAAGTGTATTAAACCACATGAACTCTAGAACAAGAGGAAATGGCCTCAAGTTGCACCAGACAAGGTTTAGGTTGGATATTAGCAAAACTTTCTCCACTGAAAGGGTTGTCGAGCCATGGAAGCTGCCCAGAGCAGTGGTGGAATCACCATCCCTGGAAGTATTTAAGAGATATGTAGACATGGTGCTGAGGAACATGGGCTAGTGGTGGGCTTGGTAGTGCTGGCTTAATGTCTGGACTTGATCTTAATGATCTTTCCTTGTCCAAACCTTTTTACGATTCTATATTTGTGATTAAACCACATGGAAAAAAAATATAATCTGGGGGAATAAAAGCCCTTCTACCAGCCACTTACTTAAAAAGAATGTGGACAGACTACCACTTGTAGTAATTGATTGACATTATTAAACTCAATTTAGAGCATTTCTGCCTAGTCAATGCTGAGCTGTTAGAGACTTCAGGGTGATTCAAATCTAGGAATGCAAGATTGTTTTTCAGTTTCTTCTTCTACTCATGTAAATTGGTCTAATAAAAGACACTCGCTTCCTTACAGGCTCTAAGTCTCAGCATATGTGGTACTCAGTGAATTTGTCAGACTCTGGGGAGGGCTGTCTCTCACTGTAAACACTTGATAGACTAGACATGCTGAATTTTGGATGCCTCTACAAATTCTCTCATGATCTGTAAGTAAAAAAAAAAAGGAATTTACGGTGATAAAACTCAGATGGGTTTTGTTTATGGAGAGGCCCTGAAGTATATTGTTTAAGGTACAGAAACTGGATAGGAATAACAGAAATTTAGAATCCCTCTGTAAAAAGGAAAAAGAAAAAAAAAAAAAAGGAAAATGTGCACTGAAATAGGATCTTATCCTTCATATAGGGGGACAAAACAGCTTGGGCTGAATTCAGTGCACGCTAAACTCATGATAAAATGTCAGTCGGTGCTGAACAGTATGTTAAACTCTTCTCCCAACTTCCACTTCTATGATTTGATCTTTGAGGTACCCTGTATCAGTAATTCCTAAATGTTCAGGAATTGAGATGTATCTAGCGTGTGAGTTGAGTTTAAAACCAGTTCCAAGGATACCCTGACAATAAGCATGGATTTTAAACAGGGGCAGTTATCTGTGTAAGTTTAAATACTTGCCAAATCTGGAGCTGTAGTCAGGCCTAGGAATCAGGATGATTTTTTTGTAAGTGTCGCAGAAAGGTTTAAGATTAGCGTCGAAGGGACGGTTGGTGGTTCCCACCAGCAGTACTCTGTCCTGTGCTTTCAAGACCTTCAGGAATTTGGGGAGGATCTTTGCCAGTCGGCCTGGGTTCGCCTTCAGCATGTAAATGTAAATACAAAGAAGAAATGGATGATATGGAGAGGATGTTAGGAAGAAGTTCTTCACCATGAGGATGGTGAGACACTGGAACAGGTTGCCCAGGGAGGTGGTAGCCCCATCCCTGCAATTTTTTAAGGCCAGGCTGGATGTGGCTGTGAGCAACATGATCTAGTGTGAGGTGTCCTTGCCCATGGCAGGGGGGTTGGAACTAGATGATCCTTGGGATGCCTTCCAACCCTAACAGTTCTGTGGTTCTATGAAAGCATTGTTACCAGTGCTGACACTTTAATGAGATGAAGCTGCAGTTGTCCTGTGTACAACTGCATTTTGTACTTTTTTGAGTAGTCTAGTTGCATTTAGTATAAACAAACATATACTCAAGTAGAAAGCCTTTGCCTTCTGAAACTCTTGGTTTCTGCTTATGTATTTATGGGTTTGTGCTAGTGCCTTTCACTATTGAATCATGTCCTCTTATTGCAAAGCACGGAAAAAAGACTCATTTAAAGAAGGAAATCCTGATTCACAGTTCACAGAGAAATACTGCTGGGACCTGTACACCTGATGAACCTTAACAGGTAGAAAAACTGCCAGGGTATGTAACTTTCTCTGGAATCCTCCTAGCTTTCGGAGATTATGGTCTACCAACTCCTACTCATAGTTTCAATGTGGAAAATATACTCCTTAATTTTTGCTGTCATTTCTAGCTTTCTGAGGCTCTAACCTGAGAACACAATCTTTTCTGAACTCAAGATTCTGTTCTTTGCTATAATTGACTATTCGACTTTACAACAAATATTTAACTCCTACTTACAGAACAGATGAGCATTGACCAGAGCCTGTGACTGGATAGTTACACTTGGTGATGCTCAAGTGAATACTGGTTTGAGAAGCTTAATCAAATAGCAGTGATATTACTCCAATATTAATAAAGCTAGAAGTGAAAACCTGGGTTAAGATAGTGTGTTAGAGAAGTCTAATGACTCCAAAGCCTCTGTTCAGAAAGAATTGATACTTAACATTCAAGTCATAGAATCATAGACTGGTTAGAGCTGGAAGGGACACTTAAAGGAGGGATGTCTGTGGCAACCTGTGACTGTTTCACCACCCTCAGCATAAAGTTTCTCCCTTATCTAATCTAAATCTCCCCCCTTTCACATTAAAACCATTGTCACTACTCCTGTAACAACAGGCCCTGCTAAAAAGATTGTCCTCATCTTTCTTATGGGTCCTGGAATGCTACAACAAGGTCTCCCTTGAGCCTTCAACACTCACTTGAGAATTTTACTCTCTAGATTCTAGATCATCTTGTGATTTACCAAACAAACCCAACCAAACAAACAAAAAAATTAAACTATACAGTAGGCAGGTCCCCAAGAAACTTGAGCTTCAATTTCAGATCAGCCTGCCTTAACATCAGTAAGGAAGAAACTCTCCTTCAATCCTCAGCTGAAAGGCAATAATGAACCCCTGTGAACCTATGTTGCACGTACAATCTTTGTGATACAGTTTTTCTATTGTCTGCACTAGACAGAAAAGACACAAACCTCTGTTCTTTGGAGTGATAGCTAAGGAGAAGGGGAAACTGGGAAATCAATAAGGAATTCCAACAGTCTTGGCGCAGTGTCCTACAGTTGTTTTCCATCTAAACTTGTGTTAATTTGCAAGCCCTATGAGGAAAGGCTGAGGGAGCTGGGGTTGCTTAGCCTGGAGAAGAGGAGGCTGAGGGGAGACCTTATTGCTGTCTACAACTACCTGAAGGGAGGTTGTAGCCAGGTGGGCAACCAGCACCAGAACAAGAGGACACAGTCTCAAGCTGTGCCAGGGGAGGTTTAGGCTGGATGTTAGGAAGAAGTTCTTCATAGAAAGAATGATTGGCCATTGGAATGGGCTGCCCAGGGGGGTGGTGGAGTCACCATCACTGGAGGTGTTTAGAAAGAGACTGGATGGGGTGCTTGGTGCCATGGTTTAGTTGATTAGATAGTGTTGCATGATAGGTTGGACTCAAAGATCTCAAAGGTCATTTCCAACCTGGTCTGGTCTGGTCTGGTCTATTCTATTCTATTCTATTCTATTCACTTCACAGTATGTCTGTTTTCTAATTCTTTTTATTCTCGTGATCATACTACACATCTTCTTAAGTTTGCTTATTGCTTAATCACGATACTGAGTTAAGCATCTCTTAGCAGGGAGGGTTAGGTACCACTCTGGAGCACATGAACGTCACTTGTTAGAACAATGCATCCAGCCCATGCTTTTGCTCTTGGATGAGGTATTCCTGTGGCAATTGTTCAGTTAGTTATCTGCCATTTTTAATTCTCCTTGTGCCTATGCACCCAACAGTCCTAGGAGAGTAAGATACCTGCACTTGCTCCCAAAAACGTCTTGTAAGCACAGTAGGCCATCTTGGGAGCAAAAGAGAAGTGCTGGCATTGCTCTTGATCTGGAAGAAAAGATGTTGGGTATCCATAGCTAAACAGTGTTTGCTGTCTAAGGGCATGACTTCAAATCACATGTTCTTATCCAGACTTTGTAATTCTCTTGTTGGGAAGCTTTGGATTAGCTTTGTTCTCTGATCATTAAACAAGATGCTGCTACCAATCAGCCTTGGAAGTTTTGGCCACCTTTGCCACCTTTGCTCTGTCAAGGAGGTCTGGGCACAGCAACGACTGAAATGTGGATTTACTTTGTTTTTAACACGTTTTATGCTGGCTAAATGACTCTGATTTTTATGTTGCTACTGGTATACTTCAAGATTTCCTTCCAATACATATGAAGAAAGGGAAGTACAAATGTTCTCTAAGGTGTTTTGAGTTGTCAATATTGCTAGAAAAGTGAGAATTATCAAATTAATTTTAGGTCTGGAATTGGGGGTGTAGAGGAATCCCAACTCAGTGAAAGGACTGATAGAAGATAATAGTTGCTTCAAGTGAGGAGTGGTGCTTTCTGGGTTTTCAGTGTATCTTCTGCTGGAAAAACTGACTCTATCAGGAGATACTGAGAATTTTTAAAACAATCATCTGACTCCTATTTCATCTATTACTCATTAAAATAAGTCCTAATTTACCCCCATGTATTTAGAACGTAATTTTTTGGGGGGCTGACAGACGATTCCCACTGGTGTAGAGTTGGTTATAACACGTGCTCATTGCTCATCTTGTAGGAATCTTAACTTTGAAAACGGTAAATGATTGAAGCAGTATCAGAGACCAAGCTAAACACTCCACTCATGTTAAGCCCTCTAAGCCAGACCGGTGTGTCCATAGCACATGCATTTCAGAGACATGTCTTGAAAGCTAATAATATCTCTTCAACTTTGAAAGAAATGTGTCAGTACCAAGAAGGGATGTTGAAGAGGCAAGCTATGATTCCAGACACTGTGTGGACCTGAGCTGGAGAAAAGTAGGTTGAATTCTGAAGTTGACCCTATTTTATTTTATTTAATTTTATTTTTTTAACTGGAGTGGCTGAACTGTTTGCATATCATCCTTGTCACAACTGGGTTACCATAGCATATTTCATACTTTACTGCTTTGCAAACTCTAGGGAGGATTGGAGAAAGACTGCTTTTCTAGTGGGTATTTGAGGAATTTAGGGCTTCTTTTTACCAGGTTCTCAGTCACAGTGCCAGAAATGTCACACTGGGATGAGCAAAGTGACTTCCACTCGCTTTTGCTTCCTGAGAGCTGAACTGAGCTTATTTTCTCCAAAATTCTAATGCTCCTAAGGAAGGCTCCCCAGACTGCCAGTTACCACTGCCTGTCCCTCCTGTTTCATGCTTTCATTCTTCAAATATGGATTATACTGTGAAATATGTGGGACATGAGTAATTTCAAGCCTGGGGCCATCCACTCCCACTAAGAACATGAGACCTTTTCTGAAACACCTGCAGGTCTTGGAATATGGTAGCAGGAGCAGAGGTGATATCCCTGACTTAGAGGTGGGCAGAACACTAATTTTGTCCTATCAAACGATCATGAGTATTCCAGGCAATCGTTGTCCCCTAGTTTTAATTCTAGTCCCTATCTGCATTTGCTATCAAGGTTTGAGTCCAAGAGGAAGGCTCCCTTTGGTGTGGGTACCACTAGAGGGCATTAACCACCACAAGCCCATCAGCTCATCCAGCCCTCATAAAACAGCCTCATCCGAGGTGATGCTTCAGTGGTCTTCCAAAACACAGGTATGTGTCCATCCCACAGCCAGATTGCACAGCCCTCACCTTGAGAAAAAAAAGGTTTATTCTTTTTTCACATTTTAATGGAGCTCTAAAGTAAAATCTTTTGCAAACAACATGAATCTAATCAGAATTTAGGGCAAATTGTTCTGTGCCATGGTAGTTGGGTTGCTATGCCTGTTGGGTAGTGTTTTAATTTTCTTTCTAGTGGGAAAGCTGAACAAGAGAGGAAGGAAAGGAAGGAATGGCAATAGGACTCGTGGGAGCCCAAAGAAAATAACCTGTAAACATAACTATTTAACATAGGCTCTTTGTTTTCACAGTAGAAATTTATCCTTGTTACTTTATTGTTCACTTTGCCTCCATCCAATTTCTCAAATTAATAGAGCTGAACAACCCAAGATCATCTTAACTTTTTTAGCTTCTTGCCTTGTATTTTGAAATTCTCCATTATTCTCTTCTACTTTTCAGTGCACTGATGAGCAGTGACTGGACTATTTTTAAATAAAGCAAGTATAGGTGTGTAGGAAAGAAATGACCTCTTGGGGCCTCTTAAGAAGTCACAAGACTATCTTAAAAGAAAAAAAAGCGATAGTGAGACAAGCTATTATCAAGCAAGCTTTGGCAGGTCTGGCCATACTGGTATGTGCAAAGCTAAGGCATACACTTGTTCCTTTGTGTTGGCTGTAGTGCAACAGGAGAAATTACCTGCACAGAAATAAAGGAGCAACTCACCTCTTCTTCAGCCATTCGAGCTCCTTTAGAAAATACCTTTTCTGTTTCTCCAATCCATAAAACTGAAGGCTGCAATTGCCTAGCCACCTAAGGAAATGGGGGGGAGAAGGCAAGAAGTTGATTTAAATGGCTAGAATGTAATACCTGAATACCTATAATTATGCATTTAAATCCATATTTCAGCAGTTAAAATTAGCCTGTTTGTTGTTGTTGGTTTTGTTTTGTTTTGTTTGTTTGTTTTGTTTCCCCCCACCCCCGAAATATTCAGTACTGGCTTTGCTCAGCAGCCATGGCAGATCAAACTGTTTCTAGTTAGGAATCTGACATTAAAAACACAACCCAAATTGAACAATTTTGACTGCCATGTGTATTTTTAACTTCCCAATCCAAACTCAATCATGGTTCTGCAAAAGGAAGTTTGGACTTGGAGTTGAATGGCAAATCGTAGACCACAAGCAGCTTTTGACTGGCTGCCCTTGCCCATAGAATCCCTCCTGGTTTTGAGGATAATACACATGGGGCAACAGGCAAGGCATGGCTATTGCATGAGAAAGGAGGGTACTAATCTTTAAGCAAAATAGGCTGGTATGCAGGCTTCTGGCTTACAAAATAATGTTTAACGTGTACCAAGAATTAAAATGGAACCTGTTAAATTTGAAAAGGGGGTCTCTATATGAATGGGCTTTCCAGCTCCAAAGTCAGAAGCACTATACCTCTGGTTCACAGCAGGATGGCAGCAATGCTACAGGCTTTTACACATCTTGCACTCTCCCTATTGCTATAGAAACGCCAGTGGTTTAGACATTCTGCTGCCAAATTTTAATCACTTTCCAGTGGCTCTCAGAGCCATGCTAGTTTGTTCAGCAACAAAAGTGATAGCTTGAGGAGTCAATGGGTAATGAGAAAGACCATGTTCTTCTGTCCTGCTTTTTTACCTTCCAGTTGAAATTGATGCTTCCAGGAATGAAGCTTACGAAATTGATAGGTTGTACACATCACAGGCTGAGTGTCTGATTAACATTCAGTACAGGAAGAATTAAGCTACGAACATCTTTCTTCAAAGCACTGCAGCTCAATTTTAGGGACACATTTCAGAAGTCCCAAGACTGTGTATGTCTCTGTACAGTAAAAATGGATTGAAGAGAGGGGAAAAGCAGTAGCTGAGAACTGTTCAACTTGCATGCTGTGCTGTGCTGCTGATGGGGTGAAGTGGAAACAATGCCATCTTCAGCATGTGACACTTATTTGTGGTAACTTGTCAGTCCTAGAATATGTCAAGTGGTACTTTCAAGCTCAGAACAGTTTCATAGAGGAAAATGGAGCTTTTTTTTTTCTTTGTTGGAAGGCAGGAACTCAATGTTCATCACTAATAATGAGGATTTAAAGAGTAAAACCACCATAGTATGAAAAATATGACAATCCTGCAGAAAGTAGTATGGACCTCTTTAGTGAGGTGTTAATCTGCATGTACAACTGAAGGGGCAATGTGTTGGTCCAGCAGTGTATCAAATATACAAGATGGAATGAAATGACAGATTAAAATTGTGCAGCAACATCCTCTACCATTTTAGGGCCAGGCGTTTCTTTAATCCATCTCCTATTTATAGTATAGAATAGAATAGAAAAGAAAAGAATAAACCGGGTTGGAAGAGACCTTCAAGATCACCGCGTCCAACCCATCAACCAATCCAACCCACCTAAACAACTAACCCATGGCACCAAGCACCCCATCAAGTTTTCTCCTGAAAACCTCCAATGATGGCGACTCCACCACCTCCCCAGGCAGCCCATTCCAATGGGCAATCACTCTCTCTGTATAGAACTTCTTCCTCACATCCAACCTAAACCACCCCTGACGCAGCCTGAGACCGTGTCCTCTTGTTCTGCTACTGGCTGCCTGGGAGAAGAGACCAACATCCGTCTGTTATCTATTTGCAGAGGAAGGTTTGGCATATTCCTAAACCTGCACACACTCTGCAAGGTACATTTGAGAGGGCAAGCTTGTGGCTTTCATTGAATTGAGCAGGCAGCAGCCTTAGACTCAGGGATTTTTCTGCTGAGTGTCCTGCTAGTCAAGGGCTTGGGCACCTGCAGAAAAGACAAGTCAGTCCTGATTTGCACTTGCAGGTGAATTCAGTTAGTTCCTGGATGTCTGTAAATAGGCTTGGAGACAAGGGGTGAAAAAAGAGTAATGTTGTAGCATGGTCATATAGCAGGAGGAGCAACATTCTTCATAAAATTAAGACTGGGAAAGAAAAATATAGATGCTGTTTTAAGAAGCTCTAAGTTTCTTTTAGCAACCTAAAGAACTGCCTTTTTTTTGTGCACCCATTACAAAATCTACTGTGACATGAGGAAACTGACTTGGAGACCCCTACCCAGCTCTGCTAATGAAGGGATTATGAGCTGGGGTTTTTCTGACAGTGATGTTCACCTTCTGAAACAACTATTTTTTGCTCCTGCTCTGTGTGCCTGAAACAGCTGTCAGGAGGGAGATGAAGCAGTGGGAGACTGCCCTCCTTGAAGCCTGAATGAAGAGTAGGCTGGCAGCATGCAGGCTACACCAGTTTACAGACTGTGTATACATTACAACCCTGATAGATTGTCACTGTGGGATCTGCTGTTGCTGTGATGTTTTCTCCCCACTTCACTCATCTCTATGGCTAAAGAGATGCTGTGCATTTGCTTCTTAAGGAGAACAGTTTTATTCTGGTATTTTTGCTTTGTGAGGTAATGCAGCTGTATGAAGTCTGGAGAGCTGTGTATCTGTTTCTGCAGTATAGCCTCCATACCTGTGTCTGATGCTCCAGTGTGATGTGATGGGGGGAGTAAGGGTGGGGGAGGTTACAGAGGCTATAAAAGCTGTTGGCAGTGGTTGAACTCTGCTTGTGAACTTCAAAGGGAACCATGTTGTCCTTTCAGTGGGGCCACCACAGTCAGAGGTACAGATCTTCCCCATTTGGCTCACAGATGACTTCAGTGCCTAGCAGCCCTCTAAAATGGAGCCCTAAATTTTAAATCAGACTGTACTTTGATTTTAACTCTTAAGGAAGCTCACTGTCACACATGTAATCTTTTTTTGTCCCCTTTATTTCCCCACCAAGTGAATAACCTCAATTCTGGCTCTTTCTTAAAGAGATAGTTTCCTCTGGTTTCTGTTTTGAGGCAACGATTTATATTTATAAAGTGACCTGTACTTATTTTTCTGCTGTTGACACACATTAATAGGATCAAAAATCAACACACTGTGTTAGGGCCTGGCTGTGTCTTTTTTATTTTTTAAAAGACAGATCAGACACCCAGAATCCATTGGCATCTAATTTAAATGGTTGGCAGATACGTAGCAGACTGTATATCCCCTGTGAAAGTGCTCCATCTGAATTATCCATGGACAGTTTGAATCCATGGATAATTAAATGCACTGTACATAATTAATTTGTAATTGAAATTTTATTAGCTTTGCTGCATTCAACAATTTGTGGGAGCTGCCAGCAGATGGCTCCTTAACCCTTCTAATTCCGCGCCCAACACTGAACTGCCCTCGGCCTGGTCGCAGAGGCTTGATTTGCTCTTCAAGAAAATCATGAGTGAAAAAAAGCCTTCTCATCTTGCTGTCTGTCAGCATTCATCAAAGATCAAACAGCATTTTTGAAAGCCTTGGGTTAAACGTTTCAAACTTGAGAGCCAGAGCCTAACAGCTAAATTGTTATACTTGGAAACGAAGAAATTTGATTCTTGTAGGACACAGGGGCAAAAGGCTCCTATAAACTTGAGGGTTACAATGGAAATATTTTTTCAAAAGGACCATGAGTGAGGTTTTCTGGAAGCTCAAGTTATTGCTGAAAACTGCTCAGTACTCTATTTTGTGTTCACAGAAGTCCTTCAAAGCAGTTAAAGCAGTAAGATGCTGAAATTTGTGATGAGACCTTCTCTGTGGGAGCCTCACCAGGCAAACAATCCAGTGCAAAGAGAGGATGGCACTGTATTCTGGTTTGTTAGAAAATAACTATAAATAGTTTTCCAACTGGATACGTTTAGTTTTTTGACATCAGGGTGACAGAATGTAAAGCTCCTTTTGTCACAGAAATAACACTTTATATTTGAGCACTGGTGATAACACTTCAAGGGTGTAGGCTTCTAGCAGGCTGAACTACATCAAGAGAAACAATTGCTCTGGGTACCTGCAAGAAAGGGTGACTGGACTGTTCCCAAATCTCAGCTGTAATGAAAGAGCCGTGCGTGGCATGGAAATGCAAAAGACACAGACTTCTGTCAATGTACTGGAGTAAGCTGTACCTGCCAGAAAAATGACCTGTCCAAAGGTCAGGAGCAGCGAAGAATAAACTAACCTGATTCAGTGGAAAAAAAAAAAATCAAAATGACAGACTTCAAAATGATGTTGTCTCTAAACTCCACTGTATTCCTTCTTTAGTGTAACACTTTTATAGTCACCTTCCTGACTTGCTGAATAGCATAACCAAACAGCCTGATAAGAGTACCCTAACAGTGATGGTGTTGAAATGTTTCTGCAGATTGCTGCTCTGCAAACCTCCTTGTTCAGTAGAGGCGGCTGCACAGCACACACTTGAGCTGTTGATACACACACACAATTTCTCTGCTGGTATTTCCTCCTGGCCACCTCTTTCCCAACCTTTTAGCCTGGTCAGTGTTGCACTAATAATGTTTTCCCATGTGTGGCTTTTTGTACAATGTGCTTTCTGTGTGCTTCTATGGCCCTGGTAAAGGACCTGAGAGGAGCTGTCTCCCTCTGGTAGTGATTAACCTGATGGCTGCCTTATGGTTGCTGATGGAAGGCCAGTGCTTGTCATTTTTATTGCTTTGGAGTTAAGCCTCATGAACTACCTGCATTTTTACACTTCTGGGATGTGGAGTCATGCCTTCTTTCCTTGAACCTCTCTGGATTTTTTTTCTGTGCAGCCTTCACCATCCTTCTTTGCATCTCTTACAGAAGCTGTTGCATTGCTGTAGTGTTTAGTGCTCTCATGGGAGAGCCAAGCCGTCAGCTGGTACAAGCTGGCAGAGGGCTCCATGAAGTTCAGGCTGGCTTAATACATAGAGAATGTGGCTTCACTGAAATAGTCCAGCATGTTCTGGTTCATACCTGAGAGATGAGTTTTGCTCAGGGGACTGCTAGGAAGTGTTTCTCTATTAGAGACAGATCCTCCTTTTTCACTGTGAAGCAGAGCCCACCTGTCAGGCTTTGCTGTGTCTTTTTAGAGAACACAATTGCTTGGGCTTAGTGTTTGCAGCTTCTCTCAACTGTTTTCCTATTTAATATTAATCTTCCCTACATATCCTTTGGATAGGCAGATTCAAATGGTGGCGTTTTCCTGTTCTGGTATGAGAAGTCATTTCCTCTGTGTGACATTTAAAATACCTGCTTTGAGTAACTCACAGCCTTCTCTTTTGGATCAGGACTGGTATGTCTCTTGCAAGCCTCCTGAAATTAGGGAAGGGGGGAAGAATTTGGCTGTTGCATCTGAAACAAATTAAAGTTTCTTTCTTCCCTCCCCTCCATGCTATTCACTTGTTTAGGGTGTCTCCCACGAAACAATTGCCAGCAGGCAAAACTCATTTATGGACAGAGTTTCCTAATGGTCATTTTATGTTTTCCAGAGTTTCCTTTCATTACAGAAACTCAGTTGTTTGCAGATGTGATAGGTAATCAGAAGTGCAAGGTTACTTCACCTTTATCACAGAGCACCATTCATTCTTATTTACTCAGTCTTTGTGTTTAGTGATGGTTATGTGGATCATAAGACAACAGAAAAAAAAAGTCCTATTTCTTGTCATTCACTTGCAGCTGTAAGTGGCAGGTCTGTATTCTGCTTGACTAACTCTCCATAAAGGCATTTCTGGAAAGCTGAAGCACAAAGCTGGCTTGACAATTGTCAGTTGCTGTTTGCAAAAAGAAGGGACCAGAAGCATTTGATTATGGAGATGTGATGAATCTTTCAGCGATCACCTGCGTGCAAGGCACTTTAACAAGGTGTACTATGGTGTGTCAGACTGAGAGCTGTGAATATTAAATACTATGTGTCAGCTGCAACATGCTATTTGCTTTCATGGCTTGTCTGCTCTATGTCCCACTGTATATTTCTGGCTTACAAAAATCAAAATATGTTTACACCAGAATTATTTTTTTTTCACCATGGTAAATAAACTTTTTTTGGGGCAAATACCAGTGTTCCCTTCCCCTTAAGGAGTTTGTCTTCACTGGGTGTGGCCTGTATTTGCTTCGGCTTGGCTAACAGTAGATTTCTACAAATCAAGATACGAAGGATTCTGTATCCTGCAATTTTTCGTGAAACTTTCCCTAATATAGAAAGAATTTCACTTGCTGCACTTGTGTCCATTGCTTCTTGTCCTGTTGCTCTGCAGCTCTTGGAAAAGTCAGGCTCTGTTTTCTGTACTGTCCTGTGAAGTCCCTGAAAAGACCAGGCAAGCTCTTCCTCGCTCCAGTTTTCTTCAAAGCTGAAACAACTGGATTTGTTCTGCTTACTCTCATGCACTCCATCCTTGTTATCTTTACAGCTCTTCACTGGACCTACTTGCTTGTCAGTGCTTGTCTTGTAACAAGATAGTCCAGTACTAGACACCACATTCAGTTGCGGTCTCACAAGTGCCAAATAATGGGGAATAATTAACTGCTTTAAGAGCTTGGCTATACTTTTGCTGATATAGGCCAGTATTTGGCTGACTATTTGCAGTATGGACACACTCTTGACTTGTGTTAAACATGTTGTCCTTAAGAACTCCTAGTCCTCTCCTGCAAAGCAGCTCTCTATTTGGTAGGCTACATCCAGGACCTATTCGTGCTGTTGCATGGAGTTACTCTATCCCAGGTGCAGGACAATCATACTGGATGGGAGCATTAGGTGTGAAAAAATAGCAACTGATGGCAGGATGAATGGAGTGGATGGTTGCAGCAGGGCTTGAGATTTCCCAGAGAGAGAAAATGAGACACATTTGTCATTGTCAAGACCAAAAAAAGAAGGGATTGTAACTACAGAGGTAAGAGCCTCTGTGTGGATGGAGAATTGCTTCCAGCCTGGCTCTGAGAACCTACAGAATCCAAGTCAAAATCATCATCAGATTGAACAAATCAGTGATTCAGCAATGGGGACAGAAGGTGGCAGAGAGAGGTGAAACAACTAAAGAAGTGAAAATTGCACATAGTGGATCTGAATGATGCTAAGACAAGCTAGTGCCTTATCTATCAGTTTGCAGAGAATGGAAGGGGCAGATGATGTATCCCCCAGAAAGAGATTCTCTCTGCCATTTGCTCTGTAGTTCAAGGCACAGAGTTTGAAGCAATACTGCTGTTGCAGCTGGAACAAACCATCTTTTGATAAGCAAGTGCTTGGACAGCCCTTACTCCATGTGACTGACTGCAAGCAACTTCCATCATGCTAAATGGAGGTCATTGCTGCTTTCGTAAGAGCTGCAGCAGAGATGTGAGCTCGGACTGCTCCCCATGGGGAGGTGTTGGATAACATTTCCATTTGTTTCCTAACATTTTTCCACACTACTGAAGTTTTTATATTCCTATATCTAGACTTATGTACATATTTTCATAATATATGTATATACTTGCATATCTAACGTGTGCATCTAATGTGGATTCCATCTCCAGAGGTTCCTTCCAGCCTCTGACATTTTATGATTCCACAGATGCATATCCTTTATGTTCCACTTATTGTATGTATTATATGTATGCATATGGAAAACCCTAGTATCTTCAACCTTCTATAAAAGTGAAAAAGCTGCCCTCCTGAATCCTGTGTTTGAAGGACTTTTGCTCTAGCTGGGTCTAAATGATGGAAGGGATGGTGCATGCGTGGTACCTTCAGCCAGATGTACACTTTGCCATTGATGAGGGCAGAGGAACTAAGTAGAGAAGGGTGAAATGTGCAGAGCAGAGGGAGGAGAGGGAGTATAACGGCACTAGTTTGTGTCAGGGAATGCTAGACCCAGTGTTAGTGTGACAGTATCAAAGGTGCATGATCACAGAACTGTCACTTTTCCTTAAGCACTGCTGTGACCAGCAAGGAATGGGCTCCTTGGGGACTGCTTTGCTTTTAACTGTGAAACCTGTTTTTCTTCTGGGGATGGAGGCACCTGTCACAAACTGCTATAATACTGGGTTTAATAAAATATCTGATAAATCCTAGGGAAAGAATTCAGTCTTTTAGTGGGCCTCTGGCATTGGAAAAATATTATATTTGGCTTTTTCCTAGTGTATGTGCTGTATTTCTGTCTAAGAGTATTTTGTCTGGAAATGTTTAGCAGCTTCCTTCCTTAGCAGGAACACTGAGGACTTAGGATATGGAAGAAATCCTGCCAGGATAGTGTCTTTTTATTGTGAAGAGGATTTGGAATATGTTCTTCACAGTTCATATGCCTTCATTCATTTCCAGACTTCTCATATATTTCTGTTAATGCAATCCTGAAGTAGGATTCCCTCTTTTGAGAAGCTTTCTGAGAAGTAAACAGAGCAGTATAGGGGAGAACTGTTCCACAGCAACAGTCTAAGAGAACACTTTTGACCACCCCTGGTCTAGTATTTGATTAAATGCTGCATGACCAACATTCCTGCCTGATGTGCATATAAACAGAAGAAAATTTTCTCTATGATGCTTTTCATATTTATGGTAACACAAAACTTGCACTAACGCTAATGTGAAAAAGATGGATACTCAGTGTGATGGCTCAAGGGGCAGTAAATCCTCTACAGAGGTGCACACACTGCCTGTCAACAAGAGCTTTGAAAACTTAAAAGCAGGGAAGGCATTTCAAACTGTGTTGGCAGTCCTCTGGACCCCATATAATTGGTGTAGATGTTCCTCGGTATGGAGGAACTATAATTCAATTCCCTATTTGTTCCACAGAAGATCTTATGAACCAAACAAACTTTGTCGAGAAGTACACAAGACACAGTACCTTGAGAACCATGTGAAGCATCATTTGCAGGCCTGTCTTGCCTGGATATTTCCCAGCAATGTTGGAAGCAGATAAGTTGAAGAGATTTGCTCCTGTTTCTGTGCAGATGGCATGGACCAACATTTTCTTCCCAACCCCAGCGGGTCCAGCTAGTAACAAGGCTTTTACCAAAGGAGCTTTCTCATGTACTATTTGGGAGCCTGTAAAAAGTCACACGGCACTATTACTGCTTTCATTTAAATCTGCAATAAAGACAATAGCATGGTTCTTCCTTTTTTTCTTTACAGTAAATAATTCATAATGTGCATTCATTGTTTCCTTAACGTGGCACAACTGCTCTTGAGTTCAATTCTGTATAACCAGAGCTGTGGCTGTAGCACATTTGAGTTAACAACCCCGCAATAACCCTTAGTTGCACCTTTTGATGGGCAAACTTCAGCTCTAAATCTATGGGCTAGAATTAATCAGTAGATTTTTGAGGATGGACATGAGATAAGGGCACTGCAACAGTACTGTTGCTGGTGGCTGAGGGTACAGACAAGCCTGCTGCTCTGCACAGGGACAAATACTTTCAGTTGTCAGGCGGAGGCACAGTGAGAGGTGTACTTGTGGGTTGAGCTTTGCATTTGGTGTCAAAGCAGGTCCTCACTTTTTCTGCAACTGCACAAGGGCATAGATTCATGTTGTGTATAGTTCTAGCAGAATTCCTTTCTTCCCTGCTGTCTGAAATGACACTTTCCAGCTTCCCCATCTTTAGAGAAAACAAACTAATGAGACTGTTAGAGCTGCATTTGTCAGTAATCTTGAAACCAGATGTTACCATGTGTTTTTGTCTCTAACTTTGCTTGCACCTCCCTTTTTATGGATCATTTTTCTTCTTAAATGTTAGTGCTGTTCAGTGAGCAATGGTGATTCTGTCAGTCTAGGCTAGGTCTGCTCCAAAATCCTTCACTGCTGTTATCTCCTCTACACGTGCCTACTGAGAATGTGGTGTTAGCTTATTTGCAGAGGACCTAATGGTATTCCTCAGTCTGGAACATGGCAGATGTATAGAATCATAGAATTAATTAGGTTGGAAGAGACCTTTCAGATTACTGAGTCCAGCTGTTAACCCAGCACTGCCAAGTCCACCACTAAACCATGTCCTTAAGAACCATGTCTACTCATCTTCTAAATACCTCTAGGGATGGTTCTCTCAGTTGCTCCTCACATGACCTGTGTTCTGGACCCCTCACCAGCCTCATTGTCCTTCTTTGGACATGCCGCAGAGCAGGTACAATATCTGCTCAGGGTGAGCAAATGGAAATGCCAGGATCACTGGCCTTCTCTTGCTCTGCCAGCAGCAATGACTGCTTAGCATTTCTGAATCTGTTTCAATGGCTGCTCCAGGTAAATTCAATCTGGGCTGTAAGAAATATGCTCCATCACCTGGGAAAGCCCAGCAGAAATGCCTGCTTTGTGAAAAGGGAACCACAGAGATTTAAGTGGTTGATGGTGATAGAACTTGTCTTCTCCGCAGCTCTGTCACTGTATGGATTAGGTACAGGTGGACCTTCAGAGATGGAAGTAGCAGGGAATGTCAAATGTTTTAACCACATCCATGGGTAGTCCAGTAATGGCAATGTCTTGATGCCTAAATGCATCTTGTGTAGGTGATTGCTACAAAGATAGGAAAATATGTGGGAACATCCACTACTTCTGAAGGTCTTTGAAACTGATGCCCATCAGACTAAGGGGCTTGTGTGGGAAACCAGCTGCAGAGGGAGCCTATGGATTATCCTGGAAAAGTTCCCTAGGTTAATGGAAGGACTGCTAGGTAAGAATGGCATCTCAAACCAAATCCAGCCAGGCTTTCTATCTGTGCCCTAATGGCTTAATGTCCCAAATAAATGACAATGGACTGAGTGCTAAGATGAATGCCCATTATTCCAGCACTGTGCAGGATGTAGTGAAGTTGTCAGCCACCCAGGCTTTATTAATATTTGGTCGTTCCATACCAATCTATTACTATTACACATAGATTTATTATGAGGGGAGCAGCAGACTCCTCTGTGGTTAAATATGAAGTATATCTTCTACTATTATTTCTCCTTTCAGCTGCTTATAATTTTCTCAATGCCATTTAAGATGGAGCATTCCTTGCCACCAGGTGACTATTTTGAGAAAACTTTCCCTTCTATACATACACTATTACACAATGATTAACTAGTTCTGAGGCCAATTAAGTGAAATGTCATACATAACTTATCACCCAAAAGGTGAAACTATTCCTGTGACTATTTCTGGCTCATGCAATCACTATTTTATTTTATTTTATGTAAAAAAAAAAAAAATCAAAGGCATTTTTCAAACTGCTATTGCAAATACATTGTTTGTTTAACTACCCCAGGGTTTCTCCTCCCTAGATTTTTAGCCAGGTGTATAAATGGAAGAAAATTTATGGGTTCTCTTTCATCTTGCCTTGGGGGGTGTTTTGGGCTTGATTTCACTAGATTAGATGGTGTTAAAACATAGTCTTGAAGGAGTTATCTGATACGTGAATTACCATGTTGCAGTCAGTGCAGACAGGGATAACAGCTGAACTCTCTTGGCTGATTGTGGTCAAATTTGCAGCAGACGCCTGAGGGTTCACCCAAAACCTCCTGAGAGTGTTTTACATGGAAAGAGTTTCATCTGTGTTGAAGGCAAAGGTGCTGCTAGTATCCTGTTCGTTAACCTGCCTCTTCAGATTGAGCTGTAGGGCAACAGGAGCACTCTTCTCTACTTGAAACTCAAACGAGGCAGACTTGTTTGCTATTGCACTGTGCTCTCTAGAGCACACAGAGCCTGCTTTGGGGCCAAGACAAGCCAGGAAATGCCTGAGGAGAGCCACAGGATAGGTATGTACCTAACAGTCTGAGCACTGGTCTTTCTGGAAGGAGTGAGAAGGGGAGGGAAAAGTAGAAGCTCTGTGTCAGCTTTGCTCTGTTTGCTAGAGTGGGAGGTAGGGAGATGTCAGCTGCTCTGCCCTGTAAAGGGAAGCAACAGACACAACCTGGGGGAAGTTATGACTAGTTAAAATCTCCCCAAAATCCAATCAAGAATGGGAAAGGATGCAAGTGAAGTACCAGTAGAGGCCCTTGAGATGGGCATTTCTCGCAGCCACTGGAGTTTAGCTTACTGCCATTCCCAAGTAAAATATGGGATAGATTTTGCATTAAAAGCAAACAACTCCTGATAGATATTGGCTGAGTCTGGCATTAAAACTGCAAGGGTACTTAAAAGTGTTCTCTCCGATGTACAAAATGTATTCAGACTAATTCCTTAAATGATTGCATTGTTTAGTGCTGAGTAACATTAGCCAGCTTGTAAAAGGTAAATTGCAACCTTAGCCCTTCCCTTAACTTGATTAATTTTGATCACTGGAGCTTGTTTTAGCTATTATCTTTCCCAAGCGATTTCCTTTTATGTGCTGCCATTCACAAACTGTTAACATGCAAACAGAGATGGGATGGAAATGCAATACCTGACAATAGCATGTGCAAGCTCCTTTATGCACTATTAAAATGATATGGTCTTCACTCAGAAAGCTTAATTGAAAAACAATTATGCTGCAAAATGCTTTAGATTACGATTAATCAAGCCCTGTCAAAGCCAGTAAAAATGCATGTTGCTGACAGGAAGCAAAGCCATCGCATTCTGCCCTCCAGCAATTTTTGCTGTGCTCTTACCTAATGGCAATATTCCATACAGCGCTATTAGCTGTCTGACATCTGCCAGAGAGGGCACTGGCTCTATATCTATCTGACGAAGTGTGCTCCCCAGATAGCTGTACTCGCCTGTAGGGAGGAAGCATGGGCTTAATAAATGTGACACTGCATTGTTATAAAATGCATAACTCAAGTAATGAAAAACTACCATAGAATACCAAGATAATGTGTTCTCAGCAAACCTGGTGCTGTCAAGGGACAGGGACTCAAACAGGGCAATATTGTTGTGGAATGTGGCCCTGAGAAATTTGAAAGGTGAACTGCAAAGGCAAATGATGTTAAACACACTGTGGACTTTACCTTCCAGCCCGTGGAAGGCGTTCAGCAGAGCAGTCGCTCTCAAGTAACCTTTTAAAGAAACTTTGTGGAGAAGAATCATTAGTAGCACCATAAATCACACTGCTGGCAAAGGATTTCTAGATTTGGGATTTTGCAGGGCTGGAATCCCAGTGAACCACACTCTATCAAAAGGATTTGAAAAAGGGGGAAAAGATATTTTAACAAGCTTTCCCCTGGCTCTATCACATCTCAGCTTCTCACTATGATAGACATTTAAGTATGTCACCTAATTTGGTGGGGTTCTTTGCTTTGCAGCTCACCTTCTTTTGTTAAGGAAAAAAAACAACAACCCATACAACCAACTCCACTAAACAACCCAAGAAAACTCAAAATCCCTGACGTGAACCGAAACGATCTAATCGTGCCTGAGCTCCTGTTACAGAGCTGTAATCACATTGCTTGCCCTGTCAAAGTCCATATACCAGACATGTTAGAGAACAAAGATCCAGAGGGATGGCCACAAGCTGGAAAACCAGTTGTGTAGTCAATGATTTATCTATTTTTTAGCATAAATTAGATGCCATTATGGTGACTATTATTGGAAAAAATAACAGTATAATGTGTTTTATTGGAGACAAAAAGGGAGAGCACTAGATCTCTCTGAAGCAGAGGTAAATTAGCAATAGTTAAGAGAAAGTGAAGTTGTAATCTGGGGGCAACAAGGCAGACAAGAGCTGGTGCAACTGCTCCCTCCCCTCTGCTGAAAATTCATTTCAGGTTTTATCTTTTATTTAAGGAGAAATCAAAAGAACTGGATAAGAATTAATCTTCACAGATTTAATTAGAAGGCATCAAAGGGTTTAATTGCAACTGAACATAAATCACAGTGGATATTCTCTGACTAATTTAGATAAGGTCACCAAGCAAATTAGTTCAGTGATGTCGTTTTGTCATAGAGGGGGGACATTTCAGTGCCTTTACTCACTGTGTAGTACAGTTCCACTCTTTGTCCTTTTCCTAGGAACTGGGAATCAATGACCTTCCCTAAGCTTCAGCCTTGTAAGAGCTGAGCAGATGAGGACTTACATTTTGCACAGGGTTTGACTGTGTCCTTGCACCCTTAAAGGGAGGAGGTTTTTTGTTTTGTTTTTTTTTTTTCCAAAAAATTAAAAACTCAAACCACCTGGGTCCAGCTTCAAATGCCTTCTGTATCTTGTTCTGGCAAGGGTGGGGAAGAGATAGCTTTGACTGTCTGAGCTACCTGCCTGGTCTTCATGGGCCAGCATCTGTACCAAGACATGTGGTGGCCCTGGCACAGGTGCAGGAAGCCAGGCGAGTATTACTTGGCCCCTGCAAGTCTGTGCCCAGTGTCCTCTGCTGCTGGGAAGTAAATTTTGCTAGTGGAACTTGGAGTAGCCCTTTTGTTGCAGAGCAGCCAAAGCTTCATACCTCAGGGTCAAGGGAAGATGGTCCAAAGCCATCTCAGCTAAATCAGTGGTCAAGATGTGCTTTAAAAACATCTGTGGTAGGGAATGTGTTCCACAAATGACCTTGATGGGTAGGTGAGGAACTTTTTTGTGATTTTTAATGAGCAAAAGATGGATAGAATACTTGTTAAGTCAGCCTTCACAGAGGGAGTAAAGGCTCTGAAGGCAATAACTTCTGCTTCTAAGTTTATGTAACGTGGTGATGTATGAGAATATAGCTTTTCTGGCTCGGATACATACTGTACTAACAGACAGCGGCATTGTGGCTTCCTGATGTCTGCAAATTCCAGCAATGGTGGCCTTTGCAAAAATTGAATCTTGAGGGGGTTTTTTGTCTGTAAGGTTGCTGTGATTTTGCTGTATGTCAGTGCTTTTGGAGATGGTCAGACCCCTGTGCTACCTCAGAGTGATGTGGGTTTTTTTTTGCTTTGTAAGGAGTGTAATTAATGCATGCCTGGCTGCAGCTGCAGCTAACCGAAACTGGTCAAGAGGACTATTTAATGTAGAACTAAGCAGAAAGACATCTTACTCAAGTCAAAGGCCAGATATACCTCAAAGCATTGCTCAAAGTTCATGGGCAGTCCTGGAGGTGGAGCTAAGGGGGTGAATCCTCTCTGCTGAATGAGCAAATGCTGAAGGTATGACTTTTGCTCTTCTCTGGGAAACATTCTGGAAGGATTATGATCTCTAGTCTGACAGACTTGCACTGTCTTGCCAATATTTGGCCAGTGCTCCTTAAAAGATGGTCTGGTTGCACCTCAGAGTTGCTTGGCATCCAAAAACATCCAAGGCTTTGAAGTGTTAGTGCTTGGAGCTAAGCACCAGCTTTACTAAAGGGTGCTGGTTTCAGTAGCAGAAGTTGAAGGTGCTAAGCAACCTGCAGAAACAGACTTTATTTGCATATGTGGCTTTAGATATTCAAGTTTGAATGCCCTGAAAGTGTAATTACTCTTGAACTCACTCTTGACTGTAAATGGGGGTCAGTGAACACTGAATGGCTGGAGGTTTGGTTAGATTAAACACCGTATTAGCTGTAAAATGTGTACTTTACCAACATAATCGGAGAGATTCACGGTCTGAGCTTTTATTACTAATCCGTTTTCCACTAGTTCCTCATACAGAGAATCGATGGTCCTATGGACAAGAGACATTACTCAAATTCTAGAGCACTGTAAGGAAAACCTCAGTCCTTCAATAACAGAACTGGATGGAGAGCTATTTGTTTCCTCAGCTTTATAAATGTGTTTTGTAGCTCAGAGGTGAAAGTGATTAGCATCATCAGTATGAAATCAATAAGCACTATTTTCTGCATTATGGCAAGAAAAATCTCTTATTACCTCACACACACCACATGGCTCCCTCTCACACTGATTCCATTACCCATTGCCAGGTGATGCAAGATCAGTTATGACTTGTGTAATAGACTCATTCATTAATATCAATTACTGAGAAATTATTTTTAAATTATACAATAATAGCAATCTTAACACTACTATACCTATTCACTTAGCTCTGCAATTAGGACTAATTCATTAATTCTTCTTGGAATTTATTCTGTTTGCAATAGACAGCCTCATCTCACCAGGAACACACTGGGAATGATTTGATCAGAGCAACCAGTGGTCCACCTAGTGCAGTGTTAGGGTCATGCTGGACAGAGGAGGTCTGGGGAGGAAGAATTAATGGAAATGAGTACAACCTCTCCACTGGAATGTTTGGTGGTGTTTGTTTTTTTTTTTTTTCCCCCTGTCTCCATTTGTGGCTGAAATAGCTCCTGGTAATTGAGGATTTCATACACCAATTCTATTGGTGTGGTTGTTCTCCACATTCTCTCTTTTGGAGTTCAGAGAGTTACCAATGGCAATTTTGGCACTAGGTTTTACAGATTGATGCTGTTTCAAGGATTATGTTGGAAATTCTTGTGGTATTGTTAGTATAAAACTTACTCAAACCTTTAAGTCCTTCACTGTGCACTATTGGCATGCCCTTTCTTCAATACCTGAGGTTTTTTTATCTTTTTATTGTCACCTATCTTAATTGGGATATTTTGGTATGGCTACAATAAAAATAGCACCTCTCAGCTAATAAAAAGGTACAATTTGAGGTCTGCAGTCTTTTCCATTTCAGCTGGAAAGTTTTGTGTTTATGCAGTGTCAGTGGCACAATTAATATAGGAGCAATAATAAGTGAATACAAAATTTAATGCAGCTTCAACAACATTGACTTTGCTACCCTGACTCTTGCTTTCATTCTCAATGATTTTGTGTTGAGTATGCATCATAAAACAAGCAGAAGGTAGACTGGGACTAACCTGAGAGGTCTGTTGGGAGCATGACTTCTGCTTTTCCTGTATTACTATTTTATTGTGTAAGCTTAATGACGCATGCCCTGCGTCTCCTCCAAGTAAGTGTGATGTGATCAGTCTTTGGCTAAAGCCCCCTGTGCACCCTCCACCATGCTAAACCAGAGATGAACCTGAGCTACTTTTGGTTATTTCTGAAATGCTCAGTGGGGAAGAGTTAAGCATGGAGCCAAAATGTCACATAAAGTCTGATTAGAAGCCAGCTACTACAAAGTTTGTGTTCTTAAATGGCTCTGTGTTGTACTAAGTTTATGTGCAAAGAAGCAGGTATGTAAAAGAACAGTTTTTAAAGCACAGAATATAAGCATATTTGTTAGGCTTTGGCAATGTTCTTGTAACATGTGTCATGCTCTCTTATAATTCATGACGCATTTATTTAAAATATTTGCTTGGAGAGGTTTTTTGATTTTTAAGGCAGGTAAAGAGACTATTAACTGATGGTGTAGTGGTAGCACCTGAATAACCCAGTCCAGATTTTGCTGTGCATGTCTGATACAAATGGATTTTTGTGGTGAATCCCATGTGTTTCCTACCAGGATGATTGAGTATGTCTTCAAGGTGTTCTCCACTTCTGCTCTCTTGAGAGCTGGGTCTCCTCCTGCCCTGCACTACTGCTGGGTCAGCAGGTCCCAGCAGAGAGATCTCTGCCTACATGTCTGCATTACATATACAGGTGAAAAATAGTCAGATTGTCAGTGAATGCATCATGAGTTCACTGAAAATACAATGTCAAAAGGAGATATCCTCTCAAATTTTGCAAATAAAATAAGGGTGCTTAAAAGAGCAAGGGTGCATAAGAAATTGCCAGGTCTGCCAGAACTCTTATTGATAAATAAGACTGATTTATGACATGTACATTATACTTCAGACACGAAAGGTGATTTATGGAGTGCAGAGCCTGCCTGCAGCCTCCCTTATCAGGCTGCAGTTAGGATGGAAAAATCTGACAGCCAACAGAACTGCCAGGTGCTTCTGCACCTGCAGAGAGATTGGGAAAGAGGCAAAGGGGGTCAACATTTTGCCTAAATGTTACATGTACTCAGCTTTGCATGCTGGAATGAACTTGACTGAAATTACTGGAGAGTGGCCTTGGTGGTGTGCTCCTGCAGAAAGGGGATCTCCATTTGTATGCACTGTTGAAGATGTGGGAAAACAAGGTCTGCGCTGTGTAGTGTTAAAGCAGCATCTTGTGACCTGGTTATGAAGCTGCAAAACCATCAGTCAGGAAGGGGCAGTGGGGAGTCTGGAGCATCCACTGGGTTTTAGCTAAAGTGTATGTGCTTCAAGTTTGTAAAAGATTATTTTTATTTAATCATCTAGGCTTTTAATGGATGTTTATAGCTGTTAGTAAAAAGGTTTTATGTATTGTAGGGCTTCTGATGCTGCTAAGCATAGCAGTGTTGAGATGCTCCTTGTGCAATTGAAATTTGGAAGGCTTGACAGAATATCTAATGCAAACAGGATGCAGTCTCATTGTCTGAAGCTCAAGTAAACAAGTTCTCTCTTTACCTGTCAGGAGTTAGATCTTCCTCCATCTCATTTATCTTTTTCTTTGTGGCTGTCTTTTTTTCCTGAGGACCCCAAAAACAGAAGAAATCAGAGACCTTAGTACAGATATATATTTGAATGAAGCAAAGCGAGGGCCAGAACAGAAAATGTTTCAGTGCTTGAATGTGGCTTTTGCTACTAAAGGAACCCAAAGGGAAAAATAATATCCATGACTGCCCTGACGGAAAGGAAAATTTAGATTAGGGATAAAGAAGACATTTCTTGCAATGAGGGTGGTGAGACAGTGGCAAAATTTTCCCAGAGGGGTGGTAGATGCCCCATCCCTGTAAATGTTCAGGGTCATGATGGACTGGACTTTGAGCAGTCTGATCTAGTGGAAGATGTCCCTGCTCACTGCAGGGGGATTGGACTAGAATACTTTTAAAGGTCTTGTCCACCGCAAAGCATTCTATGATTTATAGCTATGTTACTAAGACACAGGAGAGGGGAAGCACCCCAAAGCTGATGAGTTTTGTATAATTTACAAATCTCATGCAGATCTTGTGGCAGGTGCTCTTGAACTAGACTCTACATGAAGTAACCTGGTGGCTGCTGCTTGATTCTAGAACACAGCTGCTCAGGGAGATTGCATGCCTGACCTTCAACTGTCACTTCCCCAGTGACTGCCAAGGGTACTTCAGCATGATCAGTCCTGCTCCTTCCAGTGGATATTGCATACAAAAGAATCGCAGGGTTATTTGCTCTGAGAGAAAACTCTTCTCTCCTTCCTTTTTGGAGCATGACTCTATGTCTGAGTAGGTATGGCTCTTAACCAAGGGGAAGCAGGAAAAGGGTGTGGGGTCCAAGTAGGTGCTCCAGAGACTGCTCATGCTTTTTTTACATTGAAGTAAAATACAAGCAGCTTCCCTGAGGGTCATGGAGGGTGCTTACAAGCTGGACAAGGACCTGAAACTAACCCTCCTGTGTCTCTGGCTAGCCTTCTAACTATTAGACTGCCTTTCTTCCTTCTCCCTGCTAATACCGCAGGGAATAAGCTTGAAGAGGTCAGAAAAACACGACCTGCTCTTCTCTTGATATTTTCACCACACTTTCACTATGAGAAACTAGCCACACAAGTCACAAAATCTTTATGTGGAAAACATAAATAACGAAGATGTGAATCAGCAATGTCAAGCCCCTCCATTAATTAGAGCTCAGAAGCCATAACTACAGTTAGGGATAATTAGTAGTGGAGAGGGCATCGTTAATCTGTATTAGTGCCCACCACTGGTGTCCATACTCATGTTCTGCAAAGCACTTCAGAATTACTTCAGTGGAACTACTTACACAGCAACATTTGTGCACCATGAGATTTCTCCAACAGCTGAAATGGAAGCATATGCTTAAGTGCTTAGTTGTTCAAGACAACTTATTCTTTCCAAAGGTTCCCTTTCCTGGGAATATTGTAATTTACTTTTTTTTTTTTTTCTTAAATAGTAAATAATTCTGCTGAGCTCTAGAGGCTATGTTGTTGAGTTATAAAAAATCCTCTCAAATTAGCTGGAAAATGTTGCTTTTTTGTTTCCTTTCTAGACTGGATTAGCAGTGCACAGAAAGGTATCAATTTTATGTTTTGGAGGATGGCTGCCATGTAAATAATCCATGGCTCCATCACCTGTTACTGTTTACTATGCAACAAAGATAATCTAGATTAAAATGTAAATTAAACCCAGCACCATATGGATAAGCTAACTGGAAAAAGGTGATATGTTTTTAAATTTTGGACGAGAATCATGTAAACAGCTCTCTAGTACTACACCTCAGGTTTCTTTACGTAAATAAGCTTGGCAGCAAATACTCATTAGAATGCGCCAGAGGGATTTTGTTTTAAAGAAAAGGAGATGGAAGAACAAAGCCTATGCCATGCTGTTTTAACAACTGAGGGAAGACTGAGACTGTCAGTGGTTTATTTCTGGTGTTCCTCCAGCTTTGCCTCTTTAACCTTTCTTCCAACAAGCTAGAAATTACATATCATGGGGGCTGACTGGGAAGAAAAGCTCATTTCCACCTATGCAAAGACACTAAGCATATGCTGAATTTATTGGCCAACTGGTATTGTCCTCGAGGCAGCTTCACCAATAAAGTACCTCAAGAGCAAAACAAAAATGAACTATGCAGGGGGAAAATGTGTTTTCCTAATTAACATCAGCGTTTATGGGAAATTTGGCAAACACTGAGATGTGATAAGGGGAAATATGAATTGTAGACAATGGCTTTCCTCCAAAATGTCTTATTGGGAACTGCTTTTATTTAGAAAATGATAATGTTTAATGAATGTGAACATGCTCATCATTTATATTGGAAATCTCCTTGTTTCTGTCTCTGAAATGTCAGCCTAGCTTCTGTGTAGCCATCCATTTACTTGGTTATTTTCTGCTTTGATAAGTCACATGTAGTGAACTGCATTAGCTATTAGCTGGCAGATGACAGAAGATTGTCTTCTGTGCTCAGTGTGGTATCTTGTCTTACTGTGTGGGCTCATGAAAATGTTTCTGAGTAGTGCAGAGGTTGCTATGAGCAAACACAGACCTGATTTCAGACCAGATTCCAGAGCAGAGTGTCTCTGGCACCAGAAGGGAGAGGGCAGCCAAAACAACACATTGAGGGAACTGTTCCATGTTGGAATTGCAAGATCTGTGTCACCCTTTGGCTGTGATCATACAAATCCTGCTGCCATCAGCTGTCTGTGGCTACAGACACCAAGTATATGAGAAAGTAACAAGAGGAAAGTACCCCTGTGGTTTAAGTGAAATGTCAGTGTGTAAGCAGCCATCTACGAAGTGTCTGAGTGAATTCCATGTGTTGATGCTTGGAAGGGAGGTTGAGCGTGTGCAGTTTTGCCCTGTGTGCATCTGCTCTGGGTTGAGAAGTCTTTTCTGGCAATGCCAAAATATAGAGAGCAGCTCTGATACTTGCACTGAGAAAGTCTTTAGACAAAGACCTTCCCACTGATTCTTAAGCTTTTGCTAAATGGGGGGCTCTGATCTGTAATCCCTGTTGGATTTAGCTCCAGCATCCAAAAAGCTTACAGCCTCCACAGCTGTCTGAGAGCTCTGGATGCTTATCTCCATCAACTACAGAAAAACCCAACAGGGACTGTGAATCATAGCTGTCAAACCCAGCCTCTTCTCAGTTCTGACCCAGCCTGTGTTTTGGCTTTATTCACTGTGGCTTTACTCTTACCAAGTCTTTAGGCTGATGTCAATATTCTTTTCACAGCTATTGCTGTAGGTTAGTTTCTTGTGGCTCTTTGCATCAAAAGAGGGTATCCAAAGCTGTATTTTGATGCTAGCAAGGCCTATTTTAAAAGCAACTTTTACATACTTAAGTTCCCATGTCCCCTCTTTCTGCCATTTTTTTTCCTGAGTTCCGGCCATGCCTTTGTGTATGTGTGGGTGTGTTCACTTGCAATGAGTTGCTTTACCTACAGTTGGATCAGAAATGAATCCTTGGGGGAGCAGAGCAGGAAAAGCAGCACAATAGGTTGATAAAAAGAACCCTGATAAGCAGTCAAATATACCTTCCAGGTCAGTGATTGCAGAAAGCTGACCTGTCAGCTCTTATGTTGGGTGGAAAGCCAATTTAAAGAACTAAATGTCTGGTGGTTTACTTAGCGGCAGATTTCCAAGAGAAATACCTTGGTTGCTAAGCCCTCTGGGTACCATATTGGGTACGTGGCATCCATCTAGAAGAAACACTTGTAAAACTGGTAGGTTGTGTTGGACCATCCAAATCTGAAGTTTGGGCTGTCAGCAGAAAGAGGTGAACTGAGAACAACATTTCACTAAAACCTTTGTGCTGGCACACGAATGCCACAACTAGTTTGGAAAATGCTAGCTCTCTTTCATTTTAGGTGCTTCCTAACAGGCTCCCTTAGGCTGGATGAGGACATAGACCTTCTGACATCTGTTTGCCAGCTTTCCTAGACATCAGTACCATATTCCTCACTAGGAGGCAATCTCCCTTCAAGTCTTTCCTCAGCCTGGTGCCTACACTCGTAGCTTGCTGATCTGTGGCTGGGCAGGTGACAAGCTGCCACTGTGCATAGTGAAGAAAAATGCTACTTGCAGCAGAGCTGAACCACGTTCCTCTGTTTCAGTGTATCCTCATCCCCCTCTCCTGTGACAGTCATTAGATCAGGAGCTATCAAGAGCAATCAGAGTCCAGCACAGTGTCACTCAGTGCGGCACTTGGGCTCTGTATCATATGAATGCTGGATCATAAGGACAAATAACAGTGGGATAGACTGTGCGGTGAGACATTTCCACCATGGATAGAAGCGCAGAATCTGTGCCTCAAATGATAGCAGTGTGGCTTGCTGCATACTAGGAGCCATCTAATTAGTTTAGGTTTTTCCAAACCAGTCTACTGGTCTGGAGACCCACTTGTAATGAGAAAAGCAATTTGCCTTTTGCTCCAAGATGATTCTTCCCATAAATGTGGCAAATGGGCTTTTTATCTTCAGGGGCAATAAGAGCAATTCTTGGTAGGGTTAAGAACCAGCTTTTAGCATTAAGTAATATTTGAAGTTTTGGGAGTCAGTGATAATGTTCAGCCTAGGAAGTACAGTGCATGGAACTAAAGGAATGGTACATGGTGTGTCTGGAGATGTTAAATTTTATTTATCTAAGACATGAGTAATCTGAAACACTGACCTGAAGGGAGCAATTATCTTCCTTTATCTTTAAAGGTCAGTTCCAAAATGTCCTCTGAATTCCTCTCAAAAGAGATTTTTGGAATAAAATTTTAAATTATTCCAAGCAATTGGGTTTTATTAATTTAAATTTAATATGGACTTGACAGAATTTTGTAGTTGTAAAGTACATATGCTAAGATGCACTTGAAAAGACAGAGGATATTTACCCTTTGGCAGTGACTATTCCTTAACAATAATAATAAAAAAAGCCCTATTGCTATTGTGTTGTCTTCCTGCAAAGAAAGTAGAAGAAATCCTTGCTTACAAGAGAGGAGGTGGCCAAATGTGGCATTGTGAATTTGGGTAACTGCCTCTAGATAGAAAATTCTACTTGTAAGAGTTCACTTAAACAAATTACTCATGCTGCCTATTCCCCACTGATAGGGTGCAGAAAAAGGTTTGAGTTCTCTGAAGAATGTTGAATCCTTCTGACAACACTTTTCTTTGCAGAATGTCCTTTTCTTTGGGGGAGAAAAAAAAATGTTTTACATTGTGCTCCAGATGAGTTCATGTCTGCAGTGAGAATCTAAACCCACTGTTATTTCACACTGCAGAGTTGGATGGGGAGACCTATGGGATCTAGGATGTGGTACCACATGCCTTGAAAACCTAGGGGGTTTTTGCTGAATAACAAATTAAAGCACTGCATCCAAAACTGTCCATCTCACTTTGTCCTTGATATATAGGCCAGAATTTCATAAGGCAGATCTGAAGTCTCTACACAGGTGTGCACACACTGTGCTCATTTATGGACTGAGATTTATGCAGCTATTAACTAGAAAAAGCCTTTGCCAATGCTAATTGGATATTTCAAATAGTTTTGTGCAGGGAAGACACATTTTGACTAAAAGTGGATACCTCCTTCCATTCCCCACCCCTAAAGCAGAACTGTTTTTTTTTTTTTTTGGTTTGGCTCTTGGGGTTTTTTTCTGACAAAATCTTTAGGGAACTTGTATTACTTAATTAGTACTTTCTGATCTCCCCTTCCAACTCCCCCTGCCCCTCTTTCTCTCAGGCTAATGGTATAATTTGGGAAAGCAAAAGTTAAGTAATATCCCCCTATCCCAAAGCACCACATTGAAGAAAAATACCACCAAGCCAACCCCTGACATAAAGCTTTATAATTCCAGTATGACACGTCTTGAAGCAATTTTGACCAGCTGATCTAATAGCTGATCTTTGGGAAGAGTGTTGCAATATTTTGTCTGCATATCTTAAGCCCTGCTATTTGTGAAACAAGTTTAGCAAACCAATTGGTATCAGTTGTCAGAGTTGTTCCAATCTTGTGTTATTAAATTGGTCCTGGACATTTGTCAGGTGAAAGAGTGTTTTTAAAGCTAATTTGAGTAGAAGTACAGCAACAGCAAGTATTTGCATGCTAAAAGGATTATAGAAATTAAATACAACATGAGATCAGGGTTGGCTATTTGCCCTGAGGATTTTAAGCGGCTCTGCTGATTGAATGGTAGGGTCTGTAAGCTTTGAGTTGTTTCGCACTGACATGATCTATAATTTAAATGCTTGGGTAAGGAATTCAGGGAACCATGAGCTGTGGAACGCTGCATATGGTAATGCTGTGAAACTAGATGTGAACGTGACCTGTGCTGTGTTTCGGTGGATAACACGCATTTAAAATAATGTGTATCTTCATCCTATTTTGTATGCTTAAACAAACTTGACTTAAATGGCAAATTCCCAAACCCTTCAATAGTAAGTAGTGACATAACTGATGTGTACCTGTGTGTGATCTGTGTTGTTACAGATAAATCAAAGGTTACACCAAAGAATTTTTCTGGTGTGCAGTTTTGAGACACATTAACTAGCCCTCATTTGGGAGGAAAACTGGCAGCAGCTGGAACACTTACTGGCACCCAGATCCATGCCTTCCCCGGAAAACTTTATTAATCTGAACTTGTAACCTTATAGAGAGGGATGGCTTGGATTTTCCTGTTTGACTGGATCAGAGGATTTCAAGGGAGTGCGTAGCCTTCTGTTCTATTTTGTAATGAATGATCTCTGCACTTGTTCAGCTTTTCCTAATTACTATTTATAAAGGTTAAGACAATAACAGCTAAAGAAAAAGGCTCTGAAAAAAGCCACAGGTGAACAGATTTACTGACTCTCAAGTCAAGCATTTATAAATGTTTAGGGTGGACATTTTGGTATCAGTATCTGTGAGACTTGGGTTTGCACTGACTACCACAGTATCTGGGCAGAGAACTGAGATTTAACCTGAATTTAACTTGCTGCTTTTACCTTTTCACTCTTTTTCCCTTTCTTCTGTTTGCGACTCTTCTCTCCATCCACAATCAGTTTGAGATTCGTCAGTTTCTGTTGCATCAATTCATCAACCTATGCAGACAAACACAGCTGAATCTAAGTCTTCTGTTCTGCCACCACACTTCAGACAAATATTCAGCTAAACAAGCGTTAAAGCAAAGAACAGATATTAGGAACTCTGGAAGGAGGTAAGGTCTATGCCAGGGCCAGTTCTTACAGCTGTGGAGAAATATACACAGGCAATGCACATTATTAGTGTCCTCTTACTATTGTAAGCACACCTGCACTCTGATCTCTTCCTCCACTTCTTCTCGTTTCTCTGCTTTGATCAGCTCTGGGTCATGATCCTGGTGAAAATCCCATCCCTTCTCTCTATTCTGCCAAAAGACTGTTAACCAAAAGAAAGAAAAAGGGGAAAAGAAAAAGTTACAGAAGGCATTGGTTTCTCCAACTGCTTCTGGAGGCAAAAATAAGTAGTTGTAGGCAGCTTTTATTGAATTATTAGCTGTATGAAAGTAGCAGGCTCTAGGGACCCTTATCAAGTTCAGAGCCCTGTTGCGTTAGGATCTATAAATCTTAGGTTAACTTTTTTCCCTGGACTGTAAATTGGTATCAGATTTCAGGAGGATAATGGGATATGGAGGCTGTCATTTTCTGATTGTAAAGCTGAATGCCTGGAGTGTTGTTCATCTTCAAGAGCAGGCAATGCAGTATTGGATGAACCATATCATGCCTGATTTTTGGCATTCTTTTTCTCTCTGTTTAATAGCACAGTGCTTTAATCTTTACTATGAAGAAGCCACCAAGATGGCTTCTGTCCTGAGAAGTTTACTTTCTATGTATGTCTCTTGGCTGTCAGAATGCAGGTATGGGGACTAAATGAATATGTTTAAACAAGGAAATTTCTTTTCTGTCCTGCTCAGCTATCTAGTGCTAAGCAAAAGTTTTGCAAAGTTACCTTTCATAGTAATTCACATGAGGTGCATTGGAACAGGCATAAAAGCCTGCATGGAGCTGGAAGTGAGAGGGAACAGCAAGTCTGACATAGCAGTAACCTGCATCCAACAACAAGCAACGTATGGCTGCCCAGAGTTTTAACTTTGGGGAGTTTTAAGCTTGGTGCAGTAACTGAGAAGCAGTTGAATTGTTTTCAAAAAGGAGGCAAGGCCCACCTGATACAGCATCTCTATTTCTTGGTATTTTGCAGAGGAGAAGTAATAAGGAAACCTAACTTCAGGAACAAAGCGAGCTTGTGCAAACGGGTGATCAAAACAAAAATTCCCTGTTTATGATAAAGTCGTTAATCATCCTGAGGAGCAGGTGTTTATTTTTGTTGAGGCAAACTGCAATTTGCTCCTTTAGAAAGAAAAATAAATGAAATCTAGCAAGCCTGGTGTGTATCCAAGTTCTCCGCTACTAGCAAAAGGCATTTAATTTAATGGAAACACCTCTCTTCATTCTACATTTTTTGAGCTAATTTGAAGGAAGAGATTTCATATCTTGCATTTCCTTGCATTTCAAGCCCTGATAATATCTTTATAAATGGCAGCTAATCTCCATCAGTATGTGTTAATCCAATTTCCAGATGACTTAAAATGGCAGCTTTCAACTTTAAGACATAGGCTTCTTTATGAATCTGTCTTCTATGAGTGCTCCTGTACTGGCACTATAAATTGGGAAAGGTTTTCACAGTACCCAGAGGAGATCATTTCAAGTTTTAGTCCAGTTAATATACTACTGGCTTCTGTTTCCATCCCCTACGAATTTTCAGAGTCCAATTACATGCAGAATATTTGTGGCTTTACATATAGGAAGTAGCTTTTGCAGGTAAGTAGATTTAATTTCCTAACTGAAAATGGTAGAGATGGAGAAGGACAGTGGATTTTTGGTAATGAGGAAAAACTCAAAGGTATAGACACCAATTTCTTTAAATCACTTGTGGATCATCAGATGACATGACAGATGTCATGTAATATATCAAGAAAAAAAGCTGATTTGTCTTAGTTAAAAGGTACCTCCTCCACAGTTACCAGCCTGGAATTTCAGCCTTGGGAAAAGGGAATGTTTTATGGGAGTTATGTGAATTTTTAAACGGTTCCTGACTGGGTCAACAGGTTGCAAGTGCTATGTTTTCACAGGAGTACTAGATTTAGATATTTATTATTCATAGAGGGATCCATAGATTTTTATTCTGTATTTTTCATAATTGTTTGTTGTGATTTTGTGAACTGATTAGTGGTTAATATCCACCGCAGGCAGTTCAGTGATGGTCCCCACAGATTAGGCAGCTGCCTCTGATATTACCTACCTGGCAATGAGGTTTTTTGAGTGCTCTATTAGCCACTGGGTTAGGGGTCTTTAATTTTAGAAAAGAGATTAATAACTCATAGGTGTTAGATGCTATGTTGTTCTTTTACAGATCAACAAAATGTTTCAAAGTTACTTTTAAAGTAAGGTCAGGAGGCTAAGGATGTTATGTTTTCTCTGGCTGGTCAAAAGGGTTTGGTGTTTTGTTACAGACAGGGTCACCCAGCTACAGGGGCTATTTTTGTGCGTGTGTGTGTATGCAGAGCAATTTTTATCACCTCTTTTAAAATAGTGTATGCTTATCTTTGGATTACTTTATATGCATACCCCTCCAGCTCGGATCTCAAAAGAGAGCCCAGTCCACTAATATGACTGCTAGCTTTTACCATCTTGGCAGCATTAGCTCTCACTCTTCAGGCCAGTAGGTAATACCAATATCCCTGAATTCCAGAGAATAGCTTGTGACTAAAACTGGCATATATTTACCTAGAGCCATCAAGCTTCTCTAAAAATGACCACTTTCAACCTTTTTGGCAAAAGGATTTGAGTCTTTTGATGGCTATTTAAAAATCCATAACATTACCATGCATTATGGTTTGGGTCATAGCATATTTGAGTTGAACTCAAACATCCTCTGCAACACTAAGGCATAAATATCAACTGACCAACTGTATAATGGGAGAAATAACACAAGTGCTGCCTCACAACATAGGGTGCTACACATATAAACCCTAGGAAGACAGAGATAATTACTCAGACTGCTTAATTTGACCCACACAAACTCTTGCTATTCCGGTGTAAAAGCAGGTGGCACACAGAAACTGGGTGTTTCAAACAATATTATATAAAATAGGTGTTTTAGATTTTAGGAAATGCAGTTTAAAAACTAGCAAAACCGTCAAGCAGTCCTAGAATAACAAACTCTTCATGAATTCTAATGTAGTTTAAATAGCAGCTCCAGCTTGGTAGAGGAGAGGAAAAAATATAGAGTGGAAAAGTCTGTAAGTGATATACTTAGGTTACTTAAACATGCAAGATGTTAGCACAAATATCTAAGAACAAAGCAACCAGTTTCAGGAGATGGGAAGACTTAATTGTACGTCTTGGGGTTGGTTGTGCTCGGCCAAACCAAACCTGTTTGGTCAGCTATCAATTCGGTAAATTTCAGACACACTCAGAAGCATGTCTAGATGATTCCACTGTAGGCTTCTGACATAAACCTTTCTTAACCAAGCTCCCTTACTTTGGTTTTGTTTTCCAGACTTATTAATTTCTGTGGGAATTGTGATAGCAACTGAGGTACTTCTAGGTAAGAACAGGAAAAAGTTGCTGGTATAGAAAGATCAAACTGAAACTTCTTCCCCCTCCTCAGCCCCACTGCGCTCCACCCCCACCCCCCCACTACTGAAATGGAATAATTCAAAAACTAAAAATGCAAGAAACTACTTACATTGTTCTGCTCAGAAAATTCTAGATTTGATTCTGGAGGTCTTGGGGGGGAAAAAAAAAAATCAATCTTCTCTATGGCCAGATTAAAAGTATTCTGAACAACCACCAGATAGTATTGTCATAAAGAACATCCTGAAGTGAAAAGCACTAGGTGCTTTTGAATGAGGCAGGGGATTGAGCTGCATGAAGGAGTTAACAGCTATTTACTCAAAATTAATGTGTTGCCAAATCGACTTGGTTCACTAGGAGGAAAAAAACCCCACACCTTGAAGTTTAACTGAACAGCTATAGACTCTTACTCTGCCTAAGGCAGAACTGCAGCTATTCTTTGAAGCCTGCAAGAGAGCTCTTTCCACTCTGAGGATTTCTGGTTGTGCTCTGTACAGAAAATGGTTCCTTCTTATGTGCTTTGAGAGTTAAGGGAGTCAGCTCTGGCAGGATGGGCTGGAGATGAGCATCAGTGTTTAACTCTGCCAGGCTGGAGTCTTTATCTACCACAAAAGAATGCTGCCTGTTCCTGACCTACCTGAGCATATTATTGCAGGGCACCTGCAAGTGCTGTAAGTACATAATGGGGAGATGGAGGTACTCACACTGACTGGCTTTAGACACCCAATTCAGGTGCCTAAATAGGAACATAAGCTCCAGAGACAGGTAATAGACTGCTGAGTTGCACTTGGGAGGTCTTGTAAGATATAGAGGAATGCAACACCCCCAACTCTGCACACATCTTTGTGTAAAAAGTTAGTATGAGTAACCCCAAAATGTTCTATACTTGGAGAAATCAAAGCATTGCCATGTTAGGAAAGGCAATACTGGTGATTGGACACAGTTTGGGTGCTAAATGTGTCCCTCCTTCTTCTCATAACCTCCTGACTTGTTAGCATGTGAATGTGGAATTCGAGAGTCCTATTACATGAACTTACTGACCTCTGCAGTGTCTTTATACTTAAGACTGGCATCCACTGCCAAATTGTGAGGCACTGTTTCATGCCTCTATGTAAGGTTAGAGCCGAACATGTCTTCTACAACCTGGAGGAGGTATTTGCACAAATACAAGGAGTTTGTGAATTCACAGTTTGGTGTTGTATTGAAGACTGTTAGGCTATAAGGCTTCAGCAGCACTGTGGGTGCACTGGAAAGCACATCTACTGCATCATCTGCTCATTAGCAAAGTGCTGGATGAGCATATTGCCAAGCCTCCTGCCCACTTGCTGGTACTTCACAACAGGTAGGGCCTCTACACTGCTCCTTTACTGCTCTTGGGGCTTGCTGGGAAGGAAACACTGGTCTAGCTGTTGCTGGTCTCCAGTTGCAAGATGCTATTTTGTCATGAATGTATAGAAAAACACAACTAACGCTCTTGGCCAGTTAATGAAAGAAGCACAGATGAACTTGATTTTTTACCTAAAATTCCTGCAGACTTCAAGAGTAGAGTCTGTGATGAAGAAATACCTTTCAACCATAAAACTACTTTATGATTTATAACATGTAAGAAAATCCTAATTGTTAGATGTCAGAGGTCAGGTAAAACTGTGTTGGTGTATATTTAGGAAGTAAGTTGTAGACTCCTTTATCTGCAGCCAGCCCAAATCTGGTAGAAAACTTGATGCCAATAATTTGTCAGCAGGAGGGAATAATGGAGACTTTTCACATAAGTTGAAAACCATTTTTTGAATTTGAAACCCCTTACTACTGGTTGCTTTCTCTAAGTGAAATAAACAACCACTCTCCTAGCCAAAAGTTTGAGTTCTGTTCGTTAAGTTGCACATGCTTTGAATTAAGCAAGTATGTTTATAGTTCAGCAGCATTTTTGTGCCTTTGCTTGATGACCCTCCTATTAAAACACCTAATCAAAAATATTAGCAGTAGCTGGTGTAGGTGGATGAATTCATGGACACTTTCTGTGAATGAGGGAAGCCTGATCTACAGAATAGTGTTTCTGGAATACCTGCTATGTAGTTATATTTTCCAAGGGCAACAAAATTCAAAGAAAGCCTCTGCCTGAACAATAAAGCGCTTTGGTTCTAGCTCGGCCACTTGCACTCATAGACTTGCATTCTCCTGTATCCTTTGCTTGACGATTTTGAAAGAGTCCTAGGAAGGCTTGAGCTACTGAGAGATTCCCTTCCTAAATACCACTTTTTTTTTTTTTTTTTGTCTAATGTCCTCATTTCTATACTGTTTCATAGTTTGGAAAGCTGCACTGTTTGACCTTCTAGAAATGACATTCAGATTAACCTGTATTAGAAGAACATTCCAGCTGTAATTGTTGTCTTTTTCTACTGACCTTTGTATTGACGGTTTCCTTCCTCCATTATCGAAAGGAAATTACTGGGAGCCATTTTCCAGCCTTCCTCCTCAACTGGAGGCTGGGGTGAAAAGAAAAATCAGAATATTAAGATTTAGAGACTTTGCAAGTATGACAAAATGTCACAATTTTAATTGAATTTTTAATGATTTGTTTTAATTTGAGGAATAAAAGGATTTTATCTCATCCGCCAAAAAAATCCCACACAAACAAAAAACCCCCAAATCTTCCTATCAGACTATAAGGCAGTTTTAACCCTCTGAGAGAAAAGAGGTGTCTGTTCATCAGCTGACCAACTGATGTCACAAGAATTAAATTTAGGCTTAAAATCATAGAATTGTCAAGGTTGGAAGGGACCTCAAGGATCATCTAGTTCCAAGCCCCCTGCCATGGGCAGGGACACCTCACAGTACATCAGGTTGCTCAGAGTTCCATCCAGTCTGGCCTTAAAAACTTCCAGGGATGGGGCTTCCACCACCTCCCTGGGCTACCTATTCCAGTGTCTCACCACCCTCATGGTGAAGAACTTCTTCCTAACATCCAATCTGAATCTACCCACTTCTGGTTTTGCTCCATTGTCCCTAGCCCTATCACTACCTGACACCCCGAAAAGTCCTTTCCCAGCTTTCTTGTAGGCCCCTTTTAGATACTGGAAAATAGTAAGGTCTCCTTGGAGCCTTCTCCTCTCCAGACTGAATAGCCCCAACTCTCAGTCTGTCTCCATAGGAGAGGTTCTCCAGCTTGTTTGACCCTGTAATGTAAGTAGGAGACTTGCAACATGTAAATGACATTACTATCTTGTTTTTTCAGTTAGGCTTATTGCAGGCTTTCTCCCTCCTCTCACCCCCCAGAAGGAATTCCCAACTTGTGGGTAACTCAAAACTGTTGAAATCTCATTTTAATCTGTAATCAGAAAGCAAAATAGCGATCTAGGTGTACCTTGCAAAACAAAATATTTTGTTTCAACTTTATCAAAACATTTTGATATTTTTCCTCTCTGAAATAAATGACATTGGCAGGCTCCTGGAATGGTTAAATTTCACCAAACCAGTGTTTCTAATGGAAAACCTTGTCAGGAAACTATGACAGTTTCTCCATGTTACATCAGCCAGAAATCCTCAGAATGGTCTGAGGTAATAGTTATCAGTGGGAAATAAGATCCCTGTTTGGGGAGGAGGTGAATATGGATTTGTGTAAGGCAACACAAGCTGCATCAGGCTTTGCTAACCAGTATGTAGTCTGTAACCCACTGGTTATCAGTAAGCTATGAAGTGTAGTTCTTGAACAAGTAAAATGAAACCAAATCTCCTAAATGTGCCTCTGTAATTAGGTGCCTTTGCATACCTGCTATTGGCAGATGCAGCTGCAGCCAGGTCACGTGGATTATTAAATATCTGCTTTTAATTAAAATGTTATTACAGTAATTAAAGTTTGGGTCCAGAAGGACATGCGAAACCAAAATACATTTATCGCTTCTACCCTGTGCTCTGGAGGTGTATTTGCGAGAAATTCAGCAGTTTCATGACTAAACCATGCAACAAGACCATTTGGGTAAAACATAAGCAAGTGTTTGAGGGTTTGACACCCAGAGCTCAAATTCCAAGTTACGCTAATGTATTCTCAATTTTTATGGGGTGTGGCACATTGAGTTTCATTCTTCCATCTTTTGCAGTAGGCAGAATTAATTCTCTTAGCATTTTTCTGTGATATTTTATAGAATATGATTACAACATGATGTTTTAAAAGGAAATACTGGTAATTGCCAACCTCAGAAACAAACAAACAAAACACCAAACCATAAATTTACCCCTTCCAAAACAGCCTAAAAATGAGTTCTTCATTTTTAGCCTCTTAGTAGCATAGGACACATTAATATTTCTTTTATTGTTACAAACAAGCCAATAAATCATTTTAATTACCAGCTTCAATGATTTTATACACTGATGCAAACAATTTTGTTGTGTCAGTTTCATTGATTTTAATCAAAACCTCTCTGTGCCTACAGGACAGTTGCAGAATGTTCTGTATTTCTTCTTGCATCTACAGATAGCACAGGAGTCAACACAATATAAAGAAATATACACAATATAAAGAACACAACACAATATAAAGAAATTCTTTCCCTTTGAAGTCAGCTGGTGTATTTTTTCTGTCTTTGGTTGATTGATTCCATGCTCATTCTGTGTTAATGGTGCTAAGGCACCTTGAAACAACAATGTACATTTCAATCTAAGCAGAAAGATGGAGATAATAATTGGAATACATTTCTGAAGCTCTCCAAAGCCCAGCCCACCCCACGCTAGGTGATTCTCATTCAAGAGCAGGCAAGATTTTGCATTGACTCTGTTGTGCCCTTCTGCTATGGAGATTTTGCTGATGGGTTTTGGTAAGGACAAAATGCTAAACATTTCTGGATGGAGGCTAGGGATGCACAGCCTTGCTCCTGTTCACTGAGACAGGCTGCAGCACATTAGTGGGCAAAGCAGTCCAGACTGGTCTAACGTGTTTTGCTATTGAAAAAAAGGATCATATGGTGCTGAGGTTGGGTTATTTGTTTTGTGTTTGGTTTGGTTTGGTTTTTTTTCCTTAGGTGCCCAATGGGAAATCAAATCAGCACCTTACAGAGAAAAGAAAATGAAGTTACTTTGATCTCAAATATGTCTTTTTAAAGATTGCTATCAGGCTTTTCAGAAAAATTTAAATTTCCTTCTGGGATCAAACTGTTGTTTTTTTTAGGAACTGAAGGCAGCTTTTTTCTGCCTGCATCACTATGACTTATAGCCTATACTGACTTTAATAAGAGTCGTGCTGTTAGACCTTTCCAAATACTGCTCAACCAGTCTTAGATACTATTTTTCCCCCCTGTCAGTATTATAACCTTGGAGAGAATGTTCCCTTTGTTCTTTCTCAATGAACCATAGAGAACCTGATATAATGGCTCAGAATTTTACTTGACAGGACTTGTGATGTCTGAAGAGATGAGAACAACATGAAGTTATAAAGCTTCAGAGCTCTATATTGTTATTTTACCCCATTTCAAAACAATCTTGTGGAGGCTGTAACAGGATTGGGTTTTGGTGGTGTTGTTTCTTGTCTAGTGAAATGTGTAAACCCAACAAGGAATCAAATTTATCCTGCAAAAATCAGGTTTTTAAGCAGATGAGTTGTCATGCAGTCTCAGAACCTCTGGATGGGTTTGGCATTTTTAGTGTACCTGAACATTAACATCTCACTGATTTTAGACTGAAGGATTTGGAACAGACTTTGTCATTGCTTGTGTGAGACCAGAGGGATCACAGGACTTTGTTCTGGGCCACCTGATTTGGGAAGGAGTAAGGACAAGGGCAAAGCCATTAGAGGACACCCTTGTGAATCCTCCCAAAAGGAACTGGGCTTTCTGAGATGCTACAGGGTTCTGTAGCTGTGAATGACAATGGTCTCTAATTTCAAAAGCTTTTTTAAGCAATTGCTTTTGTACATGTACTTTTATCTGATCTTTCCCACAGAGTTCCTCAGTCCATGTGCTGATTTAAGGGGTCACAGCATGAAGTGATCCCACAGAGCTGAACTCAACACTAATATAAGTCACAAGAAGTCTTATGGACAACAAACAACTTGGTATCAGTGTTATTTGGCTTAGACCTGCAGGCATTACACTCTTCTTTCTCCTCTGCTCCTTCAGGCTGGGTCTGTTCTGCCATTAAGATACGATGACGTAGTACCAGTTATCGCCTCCAATGTTTTTGGTATGGCTGTGATAACGTGCTCTGTGATAGCTCCACCCTGATGGCAAACAATTGCCTGAAGATGTGTGACCAGAACTTAAAACTCCCCTGGCACAGGAGCAGGCAGTACCGTTCTTAATCGGCAATACAAGAACAGGCTTAAAGAGCTTGGAAAACACACTTATGTACACTGTTCCTTCAGCCTGCTGTGCATCTTCACTTACAAAGGGGAAAAAACCCAGCCTTGAAACCTTGAACATTGTTTCATATGACCCAAATAGTGTTTTAACTAGCAAAGATGCTATCCAAGTTAACACTCGGATATCTGCCTCCCAACCCAGATAGACTGCTGCTTTCTAAGCTGATGCAGTTTAGGTTCCTGGCTAGCTGTTATAAGATTTTTGGCTAGATGAATGGATATTATCCAAGAAAAGCATCTCTTTTTGTTATATGGTTGTTCTAGGGTTAGGACTTTAAATTAAATTGTGTAAAACTTGCAGTGAAGAGTAAGCTTTGCCCCAGAAAACTCACCCTTCTCCTCCACATACTTGGTGAGAGATTAATGAACCTTATTAAAAAAAAATATTGTTTCAACTTTGTTTATATGGTAAATGAGAAACAAAAGGCGCTGCCTCAGCAAAAGCCTACAGTTTTTTGTTGTATGCTCTTTGGTTTGTTTCACAGGTGTTTTCCTCAGTGAAGCTGCTCCTGAAGCAATCTGAAAGCATACCTTCAGCAAAACCAGCCCATCAAACAGTTCAGGGAGTGTATCACATGTTAAGTGGTGTTTATAGGCTTACAAGATAATGTGCAAAAGACACAACTGGCCAATACAAAGCTGCACTTATAAACTGAAATCTGCAGAAACTGAGGTGAGCATCTGAGTGAGACTAAAGCTCATGTTTCCTAGTTTTTGCGTGAAGGGGTGGCAGTAACTAACTTCTCTGCATACCATATAAAAAGTGAAAATGATTGGTTAGATAGTTGGGCACCATTTTGTTATCTACAGAAAAACAGAGTAGCAGTGCTTTGAGAACTGCATGCACAGTCTTGGCAAGAAAGCCAAAGCCCTAACTTGCATTTTCCCTGTTGCCTGTCTCTGACAGCCTGCACCTACATCAGCTCTCTCACAGAGCTGTGTCATGCCCATGCAAAACGGTTATTTATAAAAGGAGAGGTAAAAATTCAGTTCCCCAGAACCAGAAAGGTGGTTAAAAGCCTGAGAGGTGATGGCCTCCAACAGTTCCTGTGTCTTCCGAACCCAAGTCCAAAGCCTTGGTGACCAGTTTAATGTGAACAAATAGCCTCTGCCTACACATGGCTGAATAAGCTGGACTTCAGCTGTGTTTTCACTAGCTGCTCAATAATTTTACTCCAGGAAGACTTACTTTACTTCCAGGTTTCTGTGAAGGTTTTTCTTTTGGTTTTTCCTTTCTTGCTTCATTTTTCCCCTTTTGAGCTTTTTTCTGCAATTCCATCATCTTTTTCTCAGCCAGTTCTGCGAGGATCTGAAAGAGACAGAAAGGAATGTGAAGAGCTGGACAAATATTTTCATGTACAAGGTGTGTAAGACATCTGCTGTAAGAGTTACAACCTAGCATGTATTTTTGCTCTCCCACATTCAGCTTTCCAATATTGGGGAAACATCCAATACAATGCTTGGTAGCCCTCTGTGAACTCCAGAGTGGCTGACCATTAGAGAGAAGTCCTTTTAATTTATGCTGAGGGCACATTCACCTGCAAACTTCAGCATAGGTGCTGACAGTCCCAATATATCACTTGAAAAGAGGTGATTTCTGTCCCAAACCAGAGCTTTTATGGAGCACGACCAATTTCTGAAACCACACAGAAGCACAATATTCTAATGACACAGAACTTCAAGTTCCCTCTGGACTTGGACTCGGATTATGAATTTGTCCTAGTGTTTCTAATGCAGATTGACTTTATAGAGATGGATTTTGAGAGATCGCCCTAAGGCATGTCTAATTTCAATATGTGGCTAAAAACTGAAATAGTTCTAGTGGGTGAGAGAGATTCAATAGAGATATTGTGACAAACTCTGACATATATATATGAATAACCCAGAGTCTTTATCCCTGCAAGCTGATAAGTGGCTACAGCTACATCAATTTCCATAACTTCAGTTCCTGGCCATTTATGCTTTATTATCTGAAAAAGGCAGAGGGGGAAATTTGCTTTTTCCTACCATTCTCTTGTCATTGTGTCCTCTTGTCCCTGAGAGGAATTCTAAGATCATGTAGGGATGAGCGTAAGTCAGAAAATCTGTGGCTGTTGAAGTTTATTAATGGACCATCAATATTGGCAGTACTATGAAAAAAGCACCATGCCAGTTGTAAAGCATGTTTCCTGTAACAGTAAAACTATTTGTTTGCTGAAGAATGCTTTTTAGTGCACTGAAGGATTGGTCAGTGGAAAGAGACAATGACAAGGGCTATGCTTTGCAGCCAGTGAAATTTCATTAGTGGATTTCCCCAAGCATTTCAGTATCTTACATTTAATTAAAGATGGTAATTTAAACCCCAAGCACCATTCAGTCATATCTCGCGGTGATAAGCAGTGAAACATTTCATTCCTTGGGATAGATTAACAGATTGAGTAGAGTTCAAAATAGGTTTTTAGTGTCCCAGCAGGCCTGTTGTATCCAAAACCAACAGAGCTACTCAAAGTGTATCCTTTACTGTAGCGCTAGTGCCCAGCCAGAAATCCAGCCTTGTCACCTCCACTGTCACCCTCTGCTCTGCCTGGCTGTCAAAGGCTAATCATAACCATTTCCAGCATCTCAGGGGTGGGTTTATCCAGCAGGATACCTGTAAGCACACATGTAATAAACAACAGGCTTTAATTTAAAGCAATGTTTTTGAGTTCTACTGGTGATATTTAAGTATATCCAGGCTCTGAATGGAATTATTTACTTTCATGTTTTTATCTAGATGAGAAATACCAAAAGGGGTTATACAGAGTTTCTGTTCTCATGAACCCATTATAATGGGACTGAATTGTTGAACTGTCCTTATCCTTGTCTTGCCTTCATCTGTTTTGTAAAGTGGCAAGAAAAAAAGTTTTACTGTTTTCAGAATTGCAGTATGAGCAATGGTGCTAAATCTTGAACTATCCACTCACATAGGGAACAGAAAAGTGGTGCCTGCAGTTAGCATGGAGATGTACAGCAGCACAAGAAGACACATCTAGAAATATACACAGTGACTGCAGGCAGAAGTACAGTCTCTCTCTCTTGGATGCTTTGGCAACACTGATGTGGTCTGAGATGCCAAGAAGTTTTGGTGAAATGCTCCAAAGCCAGGCAACTGGCAGTACTGTAACCATGTGCAAGCTTGATTTCTCTGAAGCAGTTCTCTGCTTCCCAAAAGAAAATGACAGACAATACATACATTTTCATTCTCCATGTCAGCTACACCTTCTCCTATGTTATTTTGGTGCAGCTTTTCCAGCTCTGTTTTCACCTCAGCTCTAAGCAGCTCAGTGACTGCAGAGGACTGGGAGCTGGGGTGAGACTGGTTGTATATCTAACCTTGAATCGCTACAAGAAGATGCCTGAAGAGTTTGACAAAAGAGGAGGAAAGGAAGGGAAGGGCAAGCAAAGGTTAGTTTCAGATACTAAGCAATTTACCCACATTATAACACAGGGTTTCCACCCCCTGGAGAATATTTCATAGTGGAAATAAAAGCAGATGTCTTCCTAAATTATTTTAGACTGCCCTTTTCTTTGCTAGGTTGCCTTCTTTTGAAATAATTCTGAAAGCACTTAGAAAACTCTTAATATTGAGGAATAGAATGTGCTTTAGTAAGAGTAGATTAATTTTAGATTCTTGGATTTTTCTAGCCTTGATGTAGGACTCTTGTTGTGCCGGTCACGACTCTTCTCCAATAACATTTTCTTTAGAGGCTGAAAAGAGACTTTCCTCTAAACTGATATCCCACAAAAGTCAATTTGACTTCTCTAGTCATGCATCAGTCCAAGTGTGTTTCCAAATTCTTGCAGTGTAAATCCCCTCTTTTGGGAAAGGGAGGTGCACTAAACCAGAATGCAGTTGATGAATGGAAGTGCCTGATGTTGGCTTATATGAGCCAAGAATAGGGAGAACCTCCAGCTACCAGCACGACTTGCTTATGTTCTCAGTGTCTTCAGCCATGGAAAGTTTGGTGTCAGCTCACAGAAGCTGATGCTTGAGGTAAATGGTTTTACTCATGAATAAGCCCTTCACTCTTCCCTTTAAAAGATGACCTTACTTGAACTTGTTGCCTTTTAGTCTTGGGAGTATAAATGAAAAGTGGGAATGTGTTTCAGCAGGCCTGTTGTATCCAAACCCAACATTTGCTACTCAAAGTGCATCCTTTACTGCAATGCTTGTACCTGGCCAGAACTGAGCTTGGGAATTCTGCATCTTCAGCTGTGGCAAGTGAGAACCAGCCTCAGAGCCTGGCTAAACCACCATTTTGAACAGAAACTCTTCATGTGCACATAGCCTAGTATTCCTGGAGAGAAAGTGTGCTCTCTTTGAATATTCACTCTACACAAGAAGCTATATTGAGATCAAAGACAAATCCCAAAGGTTTCTTCAAGAAAACAAGACAAAGATGGGAAGAGATGCCATCCTGATGTCCCTGAGTAGCATGTCAAATGCTGGGCTGCCCACTTGCATCACTTGTACATAACATGCAATGTGCTATAAATGTGCTTCCCCCTGTCCTGTACCTCTAGACTGAGGTACTTAATTACAAGTCTTTATAGAGCCTGATTATTTCTGTAAAGTGAAATTATTTTGTCAGTGGAGAGAACCCTTACTTTCAACATGGTAGCACTAGGACCCTGTCCCATCTAGATAAGTGAGAGCTGGCATTCTGGATTTGTTTCCTCTTGCAGGCAAATTTGTTTGTGTAGCTTTAATAATAGTGTTCTCCAGGCAAGGCATTTCTGAGAGTTGTTGACTTTGGGGTGTGCACCTGCAAGTAAACCTTAAGCTGTTAAGAACAAGCCCAGTGAGCTGCTTCTTGCAGGAATGAGTTAAAAATGCTGTGTGGGATTTCAGAGCTTTATGGGATCTTGCAAAATCTTAATCTGATTTAATAATCATGTATCTCAGTCTCTAACTGATATAAGCTCTAGTCTTTTGCCACTTGGCTGATGTTGCCCAAATATAAATTTAACTTGCCCACTGAATTCATGCACTCTTATGCTCATTTTCTGGCAAACACTTAAAGTTAGTTTCCATTGAAAGTGTTTGTGAAAAACTCATTAGCTTTTCTTGGAAGTAGGTTTATGGAAGGTGAGTGGGAGAGGAGAAAAGGGGCTGTTGGTACTATCTGGTTTTAACCATACAATCCAGACTACTGACTTCAGCCAAAAGAGACGATGTTCCTAGGCAGTGGACAGCTGCTGGGTTAGAAGCCTACCTGCTGAATTGATATCTGGAGGTGAATACGTCTGCCTGTTGTGTAGTGTGACAGACTACCACTTGCGTCCTCCTGCATTGTTAATGTGAAATAATTGGTATTTTAAGGCTTTAAGGTGCCAGCTCCAGCTGATGGTACATGTGAAAATCCAGCCTGGTTTTTTTTTTTTGAAAGGAGCATCTGGAATAGTGTGGGACAGAGGCAATAACAGTGAGCATAACTGTAGACATCTACTTCTGTTACTGAAAATTATGCTTGGTATATTTGCTGTCAGGATAAAGGCATATTTATAAAATAATGGGTACAAAAAAAGCACAACAGAGCCTCTTGAGTACTTCTCTGACACTTAAAAGATGCTTGTGATATACTCATTTGGTAAAAGTCAGATAATATATTTGGGTGTATTTGTGAATATTGCAGTGTTTGATTGCATAATAGTATTTTCCTGTCCTTACCTGGGAAATAGGGATATTAATTAAATGCTAACTGTAACTACTGGGGATTTCTTGCACTGCCATTCACAATGAAACTGATTACTGGGATTCATGGGGTTCTTTAGCTGTTGGTAATAATGAATAGTAATTAGCAGCATAGTATTGCACAGAGTGTCAAGTGAGGATCGGGAGCATATGTTTGCACAGCAGCTAACACATACATTTCTCACCCCTTTTCTAGAGGCTGCTGGATCCGATATTGCAATTACAGCAATATGGAAATTACTTTCTTCTCCATGCAGCAAATGAATGTGCAACTAAAATCTTGATAAGTAAGCAGCTTTTCTTTTTTTTTTTTTTTTTCCTTTTCTGTTATTTAATATTGGAAATGAGGGGGAGTTGTGAGAGGGGGACTGTGCCTGCTAAATGGCAACTCTCTTGGCTTATTTTCACAGTGATGAGACTTAATGAACTACAGGAAGAGATCATAATTTTGTTGGCAGCAGTATAAGGGCAAAGCTAAAAATCATCACATCAGATGAATATCTTTGGAGCAAAACATAAAAACCCATTAGGAATAGACATCTGGAACAGATGCAGGGAGATTACACTGACGTATCAGAATCTTAAATTTCTCTCAGAGGCATGCAAAGAAGAGAGAAGCTTTACTCTAGTTAAGAGAGAGTACACATTTTTCTGACTGAACTACCAAGTATTTTGCACCCGGATCTCTTTGGCATATCTTTTTGAAAGGTATTTGTAAAATGTCATGGAAGCAGTTTGTGCAGAAGGCCAGCTACATTACAAAGTCAAGTAAGGTCAGAGTTGTCAAAGGATAAAGAAATATAGATTGTATAATAATGCAGCAATGGTTCGTGAAGTGATTAATTTGTATTTTATTTTCCCCAAAGTGTCTTTACCTAAGTCTTATAAAATGCTCACTTTTTAAATACAGTTCAGTCTTGATTTTTCCATGGAGTTTAACTTGGGACTAACCAACCCATTCACAGAAGCTAATATATACAAGAGGTGAAATCTTGTCTCCCCTGAAGTCAAGGACAAAACTCCCATTAACTTCAATGGGGCCAGGATTTCATTTGCTATGTTGCCCAGTAGACCAGTGTGGAACACAACCATTTGCCTGAGGGATTTTTAATATGTAGCTGACTCAGTTGAACAAAAAAGTGTTTTACTTGTCTGACATTCAGGTAAAATCATGATAGTACTGAACTTTCTTCTGCCAACTGCATTATTAAGGTTCTGAGTTAAGGATCTTCTGTTCAGTGTATCTGTTAAGGTTATGTGGCATACATTCTGCTCTCAGTTGTGCTGGCTAAAAAGGGAGGAAAAAAACACCCCTGAAAATCTTTGAAATTAAGATAATTGTAGCAAAAATCAGTTGGGGAAAGAGAAGAATTTTTTTCCTCTTCCAGGTATTTTTTTCTTTTATGCAGGGAAAACAGACACTAAAACAATCTCTTTAGGCTTAACTTTTTTTCTTTTATTTTTTTTCTCTTTTATGTAAGTTGAAGTCAGAGGGCCAGAAAAGACAGCAAAACAGCTGAAGGTGGGAATTTAAAGTTGGGAGTGGGACAGGAAAAATATATTTCTCCAGAATCTACTTCCCTATCCAGTTTTGCTCAGCATCATTTCTTGTCTCATTTTCTTTGTGGGCTGTGTTTATCCTTGTTAGTAGCAGGTCTAATTAGCATTGTGTTCCCTAAAAAAACTTCTCCAGCAACAAGCCATACTTGCTGGGTGGTTTCCATGCTGCTCAGAGCAGCCAACAAAGCCTTCTTGACTGTGGCATGTGTTTCTACTTTAGAAGCTGAAAACTTAACCGATGGGTTTCCTTCACTCTGAAAGGACTGAACAACAGAGTGGTTTAGATACAGAGACCAGTGGGGTTAACCTTGGCATACTCTGAACTAAAACCAGGAGCATGACCTGAGCCAACAGAGAGCTGCTTGTAGCAGTTTTACTGCAGTGTTTTGGAAGCAGAGTAACTAATGGTTAGAGCACTGTGCTTTGTGCTGAGCTAGTCTGTATTTATATCCCCTCAAAACACTCAGAGGCTGCTAGTATGCCCCAGGCTTTCCCCTATGATTCCAGGAAGGAATGAAGCCAAAATACTGGCTTACCATACCTGTGTTAGATCATCAAATGTGGGTAGTGGATGAATGGAACAGTCTGTCTCAACGCAGGAGCTTTAAGGTCAAGGCAGGTCAGGTTTTGGCCATACAGTTCTCCTAGACCACCAGCAGCCATCATGCCTCGTTCACTCAGGGGCCAAAACCTGTTCCTGTGTGCAGAACTTCCTTTTCATAATTTCCCTTCACAGACTCATCATCCTGCTAAGATCATTGTAGTGGGTAGAAATGGCTCTCTGTGTTAACCAGTGCCTTCACTGTCTCAACTAGTCTTAATTCCCATCTTTGTGAGACACCCAGATGATCAAAGGAAACGATTATCAGCCACTTCTATTAGCTGGAGCAGTCAGAAGAGGGATTTTACCAGGAAAAACAATTAATTCTGATACAAGAATACAGAAGGTAAACTAAAATTACTCCTTTGCTTGAATGTTCAAGATTGTTTAATGATTGTTTGCAGTAAATTGGTTGCATGGTTTAGTTGATTGGGTAGTGTTGGATGATAGGTTGGACATGATGATCTCAAAGGTCTCTTCCAACCTGGTTTATTCTATTCTAAATCAAGCCTTAGGTCTGCCTGCATAAGAAATTCTTCTCTGCTTAAACTAATGATTGTCAGATTGTGCTGATACTGAATGAAAACTCACTGGAATGGGTTTCATAGAATGGTAAAATGGTTTGGGTTGCAAGGGATCTTAAAGATGATCTAGTTCCAACCCCTCTGCCATGGGCAAGGACATCTCCCACTAGAGAGGGCTGCTGAAAGCCCCGTCCAACCTGGCCATGAACATGGACTGGGCATATACAACTTCTCTGGGAAACTTTTTTTCCAATGTCTCACCACCTTCTCAGTGAAGATCTCTCCTTACATCTAATCTAAATCTACTGTCTTTCATTTTCAGTCTCTAGGGTAGCTTTGGAGGCCTATTTTACAAACCAAGGCTCTTTATACTGTTTAATATATATTTCTACTACTAGCTAGTACTAGTCTAACTACATTGATCCTACAATGGGACTGCAACTCTCTGTAACTGAGACATTTTTTTCAGCTCCCTCAGACATTTATCTGTCAGTAACTTGCATGCCTGAGCACCTTCTGCCAAGACTAAGTGGCTGCACATCTGGAAGGGAACAAATTTTGGTACTTGACTTTTGTGGTTTACCCTGGAAGAAAACAATCCATTCATCTGCAGCTAAAAGCTTGTTAACTATAAAATTCCTGAGCAACTAGAGGCTATTGTTACCAAAAAAAAATAAATTGCTACTCAGATACAATCATAGAATGCTTTGGATTGGAAAGGACCTTAAAGATTGTTTAGTTTTGACCTCCCTGCCATGGGGATGTCCCTGCCATGGGCAGGGACATCTTTCATTAGACCAGGTTGCTCAAGGCACCATCCAACCTGGTTTGGAATGCTTCCAGGGCTGGAGCCTCCACAACTTTTCTGAGCAACCCTTTCCAGTGCCTCACCATCCCTATGGTGAAAATTTTCCTCCTAATGTCTAGTCTAAAATCAGCTCCTTCGAGTTTGAAACCAATCCTCATCCTGTCACTATGTGCCTTTGTAAAATTTCCCTCTCCACTTATCCTGTAAGCCCCTTTAGAATACTGGAAAGCTGTTCCAGGGTTTCCCTGGAGCCTTCTCTTCTCCAGGCTGAACAACCTAAACTCTCCCAGCCTGTCCTTCAGAGGTGAGTTGTTCCAGCACTCTCATAATCTTTATGAGAGTGGACCCTCTGGACCCACTCTAACAGTTCCGTGTCCTTGTATTGGGGCTCCAGAGCTGGACACAGTACTGGAGTTGAGATTTTAAGAGAGCAGAACAGAGGGGAAAAATCATCTGTTAAGAATTGCCTTCCTTGACTTGCTGGTGATGTTTCTTTTGATGCAGCTCAGGATTTGGTTGGCTTTCTGGGCTGCAAGTGCGCATTGTTGCCTCACACTGACCTGCTGCTTCTCAACCAGCACCCCTCAGGTCCTTCTTTGCAGGACTGTACTCTACCTGTTCTCTACCCAGACTGTATTTGTGCTTGTGTTTGCCCTGACCCAGGTGCAGGATCTTGTACTTGGATTTGATGAACTTCATAAGGTTGGCACTGGTCCACCTCTAGAGCCTGTCCAGTTCCTCTGGATAGCATCCCTTTCCCTCCAGTGTGTTGACCACACCATGAAGTTTGGTGACATTGTTAAACTCACTAAAGGTGCACTCAATCCCACTGTCCATGGTGCCAACAAATGTGCTAAACGCCACCAGTCCTGGCGCCCACCCCTGAGGAACACCACTCATCACTTCTCTCCACTTAGACACTGAGCCATTGACCATCACTTTTTAAGAGTGACCATCAAGCCAATTCCTTATTTGCTGACTGGTCCACCCATCAAATCTGTGCCTTTGCAATTTGGAGACCAGGCTGTCATAGGGGCATTGCCAAATGCTTTGTACAAGTGCAGGAAGAACACATCAGTTGCTCTTCCCTTGTTCATCCATGCTTTTACTCCATCATAGAAGGCCACAAAATTTTTCAGGCACATTTTGCCCTTGGTGAAGCCATGTCGCCTATAACCAATCACCTCCTTGTTTTTCATGTCCCTTAGTAGAGTTTCCAGGAGTATCTGCTCCATGGTCTTGCTGGGCACAGAGGTGAGACTGGCCTATATTTCCCTGGGTCTTCCCTTTTTCTCTTTTTGACAATGGGGGTTATGCTTCCTCTTTTCCAGTCAGTGGGAACTTCACCAGATTGCCATGATTTTTCAAATAGGATGGGAAGTGGTTTGGTAATTTCATCCACCAGTTCCCTCAGGACTCGCAGATGACTCCAGTCAGGTCTCATGTGTTTTGACACGCTAGACATGTTTGACATTTTAGACATGTTTTGTGGCAGTTCCTTCCCCAATCCCATTAACCTTTTCATTAGAGGACTGACAGTACCTCCTCTGGAGTTTTATCCGTAAAAAGAGCCTTTGAACCTCCTGCCTTTTCAGTAGGATAGTCCGGAAACCTTCCTACAATATGCCTGTGTGAGAAAGAAAAGCAAAAAAGGAATGAAAACCCATCATTTTTCTTCTGGCTGACAAAATATGTTTGACACTGGAGTAGCACACCTTCCTCAACTTCTGTGCAAGAACAAAGATGGATTGCTTCTTATGCCAGTGGCTTTTCATCTGCTAAATTCATTAAAACAGTTACCAATCTGTGTCTCTTGTCCAATGGCCCATAAAGTACTGAAAGTTCTTAAGGAATTCCTTAGGACTGCACATCACTTCATAGCCAAGAGACTTAGCTTAAAGTGCTTAGGTTTATAGTTCTGGTCTTCACTTTTGGAGGAGGTTTTTGTTGTTGGAGGAGGTTTTTGTATAGCTTGAGAACTGTCAATATCCAGCTTTTTTAAAAAAAATAAATTAAATTAGGTTTTGATTTACAAATTCCAGGTTTAATTTCCACACGAGGATCTCCACTCTCAAAATTTTCTGAGGTACTTGCACAACTGAGTGGTGACGGAAACTGATGAGGGGACAATAAATGGCTTAGTGGCAAATTTTCATGGATGGCATGGATAACAGAGAGTGCTTCCAGGCCCTTCAGAAAGAGATTAAAAGATATAAATAATAACTACAGGCCAGAGGCCATTTAAATTGACAAGACTCTAACTTCTTTCACTTTGCAGCTTTTTGGGATATATCAGTAAGATTATTTTTTTTGGTGTTATTGTTTCTTTGCTAATATCAGGAGAAGGTTCAGTTCCAAAGAAAATTCTGACACTTCAGAAAAACCCTTGTGATACTTCCAAATAGAATGGTAATGTTTCCTCTAAATGAAATGAAATTTCCCTTGAGAAGAAAATAGCTCAGAAAGGTCAATGTGATTCATAAAGATGACTTTCATTTTTTCTAAAACAACTGGTACCTTAAGGGAATTTCCTAGTCTACTGTTAAGCAGTAGACTCAGCTTCAGCTGAGATCCTTGGAACAGAGCATCTGTTATGTTTCTATAGCACCATGTGTAGGGTTTGGATCCCTAGCTAGTATTAATGTAATACCAATTACGAAAGAATAAACAAACACTCATCTGTGATTGCCAAGCTCTGATGTGCATGTTCAACAATTACTGGTTCTATATGCAAGCAGATGCAAAACTTTGGTCATTGCCTTCCCAGAAGCCAGCCTGGATGAACAAAGAGGTGCCATTGTTAGTGGGTTTGGGGTTTATTTAATTTTAAAAATTATTTTAAAATCTGCCATGAATGGGATTTTAGCCTCAAAGCACCGCATCATCTATTTTATTTAATGTTAGATCATGTTTCAATGGTTTTTTTCCACAAACAGACAGAAAATAGCCCAATTTATATGTTAAATGCAGTCTCGTTTTAAATGCTGCTACAAGCCTGGCTTATGGTTAACAAATCTCACCGAGTTTGATATTCAGGCTGTTGTTACTTCGCTCGTGCCAGCTGGGAGGAAGGAAAGGCAATATGCACTGTGGGTGAAGAATCAGTTTGGAGTAAACTGCCTGCTGAATTTGGTACCAGTGCCAGCTTTCAATATTTATTAGTGTTACATCTGGTATTTGTATTAGCTTTCTCACTTTAAAATAATTTCCAGCTCTAGGAGATGGAAATATTTACCTCTTGGGTGTGTGTAGATGAATGCTGTAAAAATTCTGTCAAATTCAGAAATGTGAAGTGGCTTCCAGTTTATTTATAATCTATAATTTTGGTGTGATTCTTTTGCTCACAGCTGGTGCAGCTGTTTGGGATGCCATGGCTGATCTCAGCCATTTGCAGCAGCTAGAGCAAGTGTGTATGGTGACAAATAACTTGAGGTGAGAAGGCAATGCTAATCTTCTCACAAAAGTGGAAGGAAAGTGTCAGCCATTTACTGACCAACCAGCTGCCCAAGGACTGCACCTTTGGTTGAGGCCACTGCAGAATGTAAGTTCCCATGGCCATCAGTGACCCTGAGAGCAGACAGCTACCACACATTTCAGTAGTGCTAATTCTTCAGGAACATCTGGTTTTTTTTCCTTTCTGGACTTCATCCTTTCCTGTGTACTGTTATTTAGCATATCAATCGCTGACTAATGGTCAGAGAACAGTATTCTTAAGTCTCATTTCCCTAACTGACCTCTTTCTCTTCTAGGTTTAAATAACTACAACTTCAATCTTGTAGTGCCTGGAAAGCATGCACATGCATGACCCTTATAGACAAATTCCTCTCTTTATGAAACCCTTTGAGTTCAGAGGTTAAGCCAGGGATTCATTTGGCCTGTAAATCCATGCAGAAAAATGCTGTCATTGATCTTTCTGGTCAAAAGTCCATTTTAAATGCCATGAATCTCAATTTTCTTTCTCCATTCACTTTTTGGCAGTATTCTACCAGAGCCGTAACAATGGACTGCCTCATGCATTTCTCATAAGATGCTAATTTGGATTTAACTGAACCTGACCCATTTTGTATAAGCTTGTTTTACAGTTGTTGATAATGTGATGAAACACAAGGAGAAAATGACCAGCTAGCATACATTCTACGATCAGCCAAGAATATTTATTAACTCTATCAGATAAGCTATGCTATGTCTGTTTCTCAGGAGGGTCCCACCAGGCACACTGAACAAGGAACAGCTCTTGAATTAGGAGGTTCTTCCAAACACATAGAATGATTATGAGCTTGCCTTACAGTAAGAATTATTCCAAAAAAGGTGATAGCAGTTTAAAATTATTTGAGCTTCCTAGAAACAATTATTAGACCCAGTTCTAAGACAATACTGCTGAAAGAAAGATGGTCCAGATGATTGAGGAACTTGCTCCAAATGTGAGCCTAGCATGCTGGTTTGCTTTGCTGGAAGCACAGGGGGGAGCGTTTTATGGTGGAAATCTTTGGTTCCACCAAAAGACACAACCGTGCTGTAAACTAAGAATTACAGAAGGTGGAGCTGTAGAGGTTCCCATAGCCAGGTGCTAGCCTGAAAACTGAAATGAGTAGGCAGGTACACCTGCACCTGCATTGCTCATTGACTTCAAAAGATGAGTTGCAGCTACAGTCACTGTTACAGCTTTAGCCCATTGGAGATCACTGACTGTGAATTTCAGACTGGTGTTTATTAGATTGCACTCTTGATTAAGTGGGGGAAAAAAAAAAGGGAAGCCACTTGGTCTGCATTTCCTCTAATCTGCCCAGCATTTATTTTCAGTATTCATAGTACTTTGGCATTTTTTTTTTCCTTTGCATGCTAGTTACAATAAGTTGCTGACAGATTGTGCACACAATTAACACACCCTGATGTTTTCTCTTCATGCCACTGAGAAAGGAGAAATATGCAAAAAGTAAACTGGTAGTCAGGGAAGTCTGAAAGTCTTAATGGATGTTGATGGGGAGAGGACAACGTGTAAAGCTTAAACTCTTGATAATAAGCATGTTGGAGTGCATAATATATTGGAGAGACATGGTACATGTCAGAAACACCTGGTTCTGAGGCAAGTCAAAACTCGGTGAATCTGTTACTTATTATTGTCCTGATGTTTGCAAAGAAAAAGAACAATCCAAACAGTTGTGGCTGTTTCCAGCATCTCATAAAATGTGCAAACACTAGAACTGGAAGAAGCAACTCCTATTTTCAACGCAATTGCTTCAACGGGAATGCTAATAACATGTTATGAACTACAACCAAAAGCAGAAGTGAATTCCATTGGATTCCATTTGGAGGATGCAGTTCTAGTAAAATTCTTTGCCCAAAAGAATAAATGGAATTTGTAAAAAGTATGGCTGCTTTGTAGAACTGGACTCAGTAGCTGCACTGAAGGTGAGATGGAAGAGTAGGTCCAGGAAAAAATTCTACCTTGTGAGGCAAGCTTCAACAGCTGCCTAGGGAAGCCCTTGCAGCTTAAGGACCCCAAAACCTGCTGCTTCCTACTCTGCAGGCAAGGAGCTGAAGCATGGCTTTTGTGGGAGAGCTGTTTCCTGTTGTGTATTCTCAGAGCACCAAACAAAAACTTGTGTTTGGGAGCTTTGCTTGCACTGCTGCAAATCAAACTGATGTGTGCCAGAGTTCACAGTTGGTAAAATATCTTCCTTTGGGTCAGAGCCACCGCTTTAACAGAACTACTAAATGTCTCTGTGCTGCAGAGGACATTGCTGAAGAAGGGACCTTTAGAAACTGTGACATGTGAGAAATCTGTTACTTTTCTGGGAAGAAGTGAAATCCTGTCAGGGGGAGCATAGTACGAGTTTGGAAAACAGCTTTACAGAAAAGCCAGCTAACTGGAATGAATGGGGGTCCTAAATCTGAATCAAACCAGCTCAACCGGAAGGGTAAGGGGATGAACAAAGATGGAGGAGTGAAAAGAGGTAATCTTCCACTCCCAGTTCAAAAAGGATCTGGTGAGATTTTTCAGCTGTTCTCAAGTAACTTTCTGTTCCTTAGTTCACTGATACCATTCTGCTTTCCAGACCTACTCCTCTTAGAATAACTTAGATCTGTCAACTGTAACTGAAAGAGAACAGTCTTTTACGGTCTGAAGTGCAAGCCCTTCATTCTCCTATCCTGTAGCATAAAGTTCTGACTTTTCTGGGCTCAAATTTTGTTTTAGTGCACAACCCATGTAAATATTCAAGTTTTAAATTGATACAAATGGTTCCTTAACATCTCCAAACTGCCATCAGATTTGGTATGAGTCAGTGTGATTGGCAGTCTCTGCTTAGCCCAGAATGCTATGACACCTTAATTCCGACCTTTAAAATCTATTCCTTGTCTGGGAGATGCCCCTACACAGTGCTTGTGTTATCTGCTTCTTCCTCTCCTCCTTGTTCCAGGAACATCAGTGCTTTAAATTTCTTTTTAAAGTGTTTTCTCTCTATTCCATGTTGCTCAGGGATGGTTATAGTTAAGGCTAAATATGGCTGTTGATTTATGAGAATGCACCACTGATTTAAACGTTTTTGCCAGTAATAGACTCAACAAGTTACTACCTACTCTGTTCTCTGGCATGATTTTACATGTGTTATTCTTTCTTCTTGGCTATGGCTTCTCTAGCTAATTGCATAAAAGGCCTTGTCAGGAAAAATAAAAAATTGTTCTTTGGAGGAAAAAGCACATTTAACTCTTTTCAAGGTAAGAAAGGATATGGGCTGTGTGCAGAAGAAAAGGCATGAGTGATAACTGTACAGTCAGGCAGAGGGACAGCAGAGTGTTCTGTGCAGAGAAGGAACAAAACCAAAGGGTGAGGAGCCTTTAAAGAAATAAACACCTCATTGTTTTGTAATTCTTGCTTATTTCTGTAATGTCACTTCAGATTCTCTCAAACTACTTAAATAGCAGTACTGGTTTATTTTAGGTGCCTTAGCTCCAGCATTTTCTTTCCTTTTCTGTGTGCTTTCACTACCTCTTTGAAAATCACTTCCAGGAAAAATAACCCATGCAAATAGGGAATTACATATTAAGCAAGATTAATTTCCACAGGCTTCTTATCTTTAATGGGTTTGGACGCAGACATATTACAACTTATGTTTTATCTCGGGTCCTGATCCTCCAAGTGTTTGCTTGTATGTGTGATTGTTATGCATGGAAGTAATTCAGGGGAGTGACTTGCAGGGAGAAGTGTTTGGAGGATTGGAAACTTTATTGTGCTGGATAAATATGGAGCTTAAAAAATTTAAGATCAAGTGTTCTGAGGCCAGCAATGTGCAAGAAGAAACATTCCCATGGAGGAATGAGTGTGAAAGATTTGTGGGGAAGGTGATATCCTTTCTTCTAGTCCCTACCATAATTAGAAACAATAGACAGTCTTTTGGGTACCCAGTGTCTGCCTTAGATCTGAAATGGTAGAAGCGAGCTTCAAAGCCAAATAATAGTTGGGAACAGTTGTTGGAGAGGACAGACCTGAATGTGGTAATTCTCTCTGATAGCTTTATTACATGTAATATTATTGGCCAGGAAAGGTAGAACTTTGGCTGACCCAGTGCAGTCATTCTTAAGCTGCTTGAGTTCTTACAGCAAAATAACTTTATCACAAAGAAGAACAGACTATTTTACCTTTCCACAAATCCTCCTGGCCTTTTAACAATAGAAGTAGGTAATTAGTGTATTGGAAGAAAGGGAATCTCTGTTCCCCTTCAGACAGACTTGGGCATGAGCTTTCTCTGCCAGGACACCTGATTATCTTGTTTCCCACTGTAAACCATGGAGAAAATGGAGGGATAAGGATTTTTCTGGCCTATTGTATCAAAATTCTGCCAAATTATTCCTGTTTCAAAATGGCAATAGAATTTTTTTCCTTGAAATAAAGTGGAGAAATAGAAAGGTAGCACTGCTAATTTCTGCTACCTTTATTTTTTTTTTTTAAATTAAAATAAAAGGCAATTTGGGCATGAATAATGCAAAGGAGAAATAAAAATATTTATCTCACAGTTCCATTATTACCTTAATATTTTTTTTCCCATAAAAATAAAAAGGAAAAATCAGAACAAAAATTTGGCAGTATCAACACTCACAATATGTTCTGGTGCTCTGACTTGTGTGTTCCTCCCTCCCCTAAAAAAAAAATATTGCCGAAAGTGTTCTCAGAACTCAAATCTGAGTTAACTCTGAACTGTGAGAAATTGCATCCTGATTTATGTAACTCAACTCCTTTGCAAGAGCTAGGAACATTCAACTCATGCTGCAAGCTTAGACGAACCTCAAGAGCAGCATTACATTTACCTACTATAGCACAGAAATGGAACTATGATTAATGTGACCGAAAAGCAGGGTGCTTTTGGCTCGATTCCGGCAATACAGAATTTTCTTGGGCAGAGCTGCTGGCAAACTTGGTGCGAGGTGTTATGCATTAGTAGTGGAAGCATGTCCTAGTTGGACTCAGGGGCACCTGGATGTCCTATCCCTGTCCTTGGAGGCCTGAGGGAATCCGTAATCTTGACTCTTAGCTTTTCTACGGAAAAGATACTGACATCCAGCACCACACCCATGTTTTGTTTTCTAGGTGTACAATTCTAGTGCCAAGCCTGTTGGCTTTGCTCATCATTCCATGTTTACTGGAGCTGTGAAGCAGGCTATCTTCCTTGAGGGAGTGACTCAAAAGGTGAAGGGCTGTTTCCCCTCTTTCACAGTCAGACTGTCCACAGGCTTATTTCCAGTGTCAGCTTCCTGTTGACTGTCTACAGCCTTGCAAGGAATGCGATCCTGTCAACCCAGCTGTAAGGAGAGTGGCTTGAGCAGTCCTTCCTGCAGAGGAAGAACTCCCCTGAGGGCCCAGCACCATGGCTGGGGGACTTGGCGGCTGGAGTAATGAGTACTTTGGAGCACATAGCTCTTGTAAAACTCTCATCTGTTTAGATTTTCTTATCTTTCCATGCTCCTTGCAGAAGGTCAAAAATACAGAAGCTGGCTCATAGAACCAGCAGGTCAAATTCCCCTTGCGTTTACTGAATTCCTTACCTTTGGTCAGCTTATCCTGCCTTCACAGAATGCTCAACTCTGACTCAAATTGGCAATATTTCCTGTGCTTAGTATTCAGCTTAGGAGAATGAAACAATTATGGCCAGTTTTAAGCAAGATTACTTTAACTCAGACTAGAAGCTTTGCAAGAAAGAGCTTTCCTGCAGAGTCAGCCAGAGGGAATCAACAGTATTTTATTAACACAATATGAATTCTGTAAAGAAGAAAACAAAGCATGTGATTTCTGTAGCAAGGCCAGCCAAGAGAAATAACTTGCCCTCCAACATCACAAGTTTCTTTGGGATTTGGAATGAAATGAATATAGAGAGCATTTTGACTTATAGAATTTGTTTTTGAGCAATTCAATCAATCTCTTTTGCTTCTTAGAAGTCAAGGTGTCAGTGAAGGAAAATGCATCTCTGTGGATGGGGAAGAAGGCTGCAAACTGGGCATGGCTGCTTCAGATTTATTTTACCATGGCCCATCACTTTCACCTGAAGCTAACACTTTGTGCATGGTTGAGGAATGCTGCTCTGGACAGGTCACCTACCTGGAGGAGTGCCACTTGCACCTGAGACCTTCATCAGCTCTCTTAAGACTTTGTCCTTGCTCTGATATGGTTTTGCATATGCTGTATTTCTTCTGCCACCACCTGACTGTGAAAGGTACTTGAAGTATTTCAAGGGTATTAGTGGTATTAGCTGATTAAAGACTCCCTGAAATGACTGCTCTCTCCCTAAACCTCTTGCTCATCTGCTGGATGGATAGTTGTGTGCATGCATAATAAATCTAATGCACTTGGGGCACGTCAAACTCTGCATGCACTATGCAGAATATGCACCCTTTTGTATCTGTCTGGAAAGTTGTGGAGTAATAGCCTGAAAATTAACAGAAAAGCTTTGTGTTCTGATCTACCCTGATATAATACTGGAATTGATATGGCATGCAAGTGTAATATGTAGCTTTTTGTGTCAGTGGTTGATATAACCCAGCCTACCTGATGCAAAGCAGGTAAAACAATATGAATGTTATCTGTTTTCTAACTGCTGGCATAATTTCACAGTGTGATGAAGAGAGGTAAATCTGAGATGCTTATCAAAGGTTGCATCAGGCACGTTTCAGTAACAGGACCTCTGAGCTTGCCTGCTATCTTACAGTATCAGTGCAAAATTACAGCCCAGTCTGGGATAACTCTAACATCCCTGGATTAAAGTCATCTGTATGTGCATAGTGTCCTCTTCAACCACTATATCATGGCTGTCCCATTCATGGATCACTGTGCTTCTGACCTGCTGCCTGCCCATGATTTGACTTTAAGCGTTTGTAAAGGACAATGTGTAATCAGCATCTGTCAGGCATCACATTACTGCTTGGGAGAGAGTAGCTTGCTACTACATTTAAGATGGATACCACACTGCTGTCTTAATAGCAGTACTCCTAGCTAGGACTGTGGTTCCTTGAGAAGCACTTGTGATGCAGGAAAAAAAAAACACTTTAGCGGGGACTAAGGAGCTGAAAATGGCACATAACGTGTTCCTAAGTTTTAAAGGCAGCAACCAAATACGCTGCTTTCTTTCACTGCTGCTAACATTCTTGTCCAGTTCAAGAGATCCAGTTCTCTGTGGTTTGCATGAGTGTTTAAATGAACTATTTAATGATAAATCTGAGGCAATTTCATGCATATGAAAGCAGTCACAGTGCTTGATTTTCCAATGTTCATCCCAACTGGCTTGTGTAGCCTTATTTGAATAAATCACAATCAGGTGTACACAGTGTAAAACTAGGAAAAAGCCTGAGACTGATATTGAAGAATGTTGCAGAGAATCTGCATGTAAAATTAGAGACGTTTACAGACTCCTGGTTAATGCTAAAAACCAAATACCTCAGTAGGAAGAAAAATAATTTAGAATCTCTGGTTTGGCAACTTAATGTGTTAGAAAAGACAAGGAGAAAGATTCCAGATGAGCTAGTGGCAGGCTGGTATTAAGAGCATTCATTTATCAACAGTGTTAACTGAAAACCCAGTCATTTCTGCAATCCAAGAGACACATTGTGATGCCTTGAGATGCCATGTTTGTCAACCCTCACATTTTAGTGTTGTGAAAGAGAAGCTGGAGTGCTCTATTTCTGTACCTTTTTGGTGCATCTCTTGTGCATGATCTATAGTCTCCTTAAAGCGGGTCAAAATGTGGATGATTTTAGAGAATGATAAAGAATCAAATTTCTTTTGTAGGACTCTGGTATTGCCTCTCTAGATAACAGAAATCTTCTGCATGTGCTACTCACAGTGGGATGTTCTCAATGACAAGCAAAAAACAAAAAAGGAGTTTTTTGAAATGACTGTTCATGTACATGATGCCTTCATGTGCTTTTGAAGTGCTGCAGAGAGCTGCTGGCAGTGCGGCAGAAGAGGCGGACACCTGGCTGGAGAGCCAGGGCCAGGCACGGAGATGGCCTCTGGGAACTGGGAGTTGGACCTGTAGCCCATTCTTGTCAGAAACAAAGTGCTCAAGCGGTGGTTATTTCCTTCTGCCAAAGCAGCGTGGCAAGTAAGGCGATGTGGGAAGTGCCGTTTGCGGGTTGAGACTTGTAGGGCAGGTTTACTCACTCACTAAATCTTAGGGCTCTTTTGTACTTTCTTTTTTTTTTTTTTTTTTGATACTGGAGACCTTAATGTATTGCTTCACAGGCCTACATAGAAGATCAGTTGTCTGGAATGGCCTTATTAGAGGATAGCAGAGCTCCCCCGGGCAAAGAATGTAAAGGTTAGGTTTGGACAGGAATGAAATACAGGCACATACGTGGGAGAGGCTACAATCAACTGCTCCCACCTTCGCTCCCACCGGTTCCCAGGCCTCCTGCAATTGCAAACCTTGCAATAAATAAAGAATAAAACCATGCATTATACATGATTTCCCAGAAGAGGATGAAGGTGAAACGATATTTTGGGCATAGCATTACCCCCTCTGCAGCAGCTAGGAGAGCTGAGCCCGTGATGGGAAGCACATGTATGCAATATGAACGATGGCAAGGCTCCGGCGCTGGAATTTACTCCCTTGGAGCAATTGTATTTTGACTTGGAATACTTCGAGGACTCCTGCAGCTACACAGACTGCAGCCTTTAACTTATGCTTTAAACCAGTATCTTCAAAATTGCTTGCCGGATTAGATGTTTTCCAGAAAAATCCGCAGGAAAGAGTCGGTCTCCCTGTGTGATGGGGAACACAAAATGGGAGTAAACTTCCTTTCCAAGCTACCACAGTCAGTAGCACTGAGTCAGTCAGATGCTCAAAGAGGGGAGTGTTTGAACAGATTTTAGTTAAGGGCGAGCGAGTTGCCTGGTCTTGCATCAGTATCTCAGTAAATACTGAACCAGTTCTATGCTATACAAATGACACTGTATTTGGTATGGGATATTATTGAATGGAACTGCAAGTAGAGCTTCAGGGGAACTAGCAACCTGCCTTAGGCACTGTTAAATATCTCTCATTCAGCCCCAGATGGTAGCTCTTAATACTGTTCTTGCATAAATCCTAAGGATGCCTGACAGCAGACAAAACATAACAAGCTTGTGATGCTAATAGCTGGGTGTGTTTAAAGTAAATTAGCATAAATAATTAGATTTTCTTTTGTATCTGCAGAGGACTGAAATGCAGCGTGACTTAAAAGCTCTGGATTCCAACCTGGATAATAAAACCAATCTGCTTGATGGAGTCTGACTAATCTGCCCTGTGCTGAAATTCTCAGTAAAATTGAAACACATTGACTCTGGAAGGAATGGACAAGACTCAGGTTTCAGGCAAGTTCATGTTCTACCCACAGAAATACTCTTTTCAAACTCTTTCAGTATTATGATACAATCCAGGTATAGGATTTGTGGACCTGCTTGAACACTAACTTTGTGCTGGGAAGAGTTTGCCTAGGTGCTTACCAAACCAGACAGAACACTACCCACCTAACAAAGGGGTTAGTTCAGCGCTCTCGGGAGAAACAATCAGGTCAAAGAAATGCCTTGCCTTATATGCCCTTGACATGCTTGTCAACCCTGGCATTGCAGTCAGCGTGCTGCTGTCATCTGGGCCCTGTACTAGGTAGTCTGTGATGAGGATTTAGAGGCTGATGAATCAGCTGCTCGTGCTGCCTGAGTCCTTCCTACCTCTTAATTGCACATCAGTTCTGCCTAACCCTACTGGAATTAAAGTTATGTGCCAAGTTGAATGGCATAAGCTCATCCTGCTTAAATGCCTCTAGATGTTTTATTAACCACCTAAGAATCTCCCTTCACTGAAGTTGTGCTCTCAACCTTTGTGGGACCTTATGGCAGCTGAGTTTGAGTCTAATTGTGTATTCGATGTTTGATTCAAAAAGAGATGAGCTGTTTTGTCTAAGCTACAGGCAAGGGAGGACAGGGGGAAATGAAACTGGAGGGGAAATGTTCTCAGTGTAGTAGATGTTCCACCAACTTTCAGTGTAAGCCTGGATTTTATATGCTAGATGATGCAAGTCGTCTGGGTGTTGAATTCACTTAGAATTCAGCACTGAAGTAACTTGCCAACAGTTTGTTATTTTTTGACATGTTGGCACACTGAATCCACAGTGCCCTGGATCAGTCTAATATCCCCTTCAAGATACTCTGCTGTTATGGTTCCCAGCATGCAAACTCACTGCCACTGAAAACGGTGAAACAGTTGTATTTCAGAATTAAATATATCCTCCTTCTCTTGTGTGAAGCAAAGGCTGTAATTCACAGCCACTCTCCTGGTCATAACTTGTATGCCTTCCTCTTCTCCATAGTCAAATATGACTTCCTGACAATCAGGGCTTTTTAAATATATCCACCTTAGCTTGCTTCCTGGCATACACATTTGAGGATTGTTTTATTGTCTTTGCCTTGGACACTTAATATTTTCTATCAGTCTTTGGGTCTAACTGTCCTTATTTTTCAAATTAGTAACTTAAAGGAGATTATTTTTTTTTTGTTTCCCAGGTATGTGCCTCTCTCATCCTTCCTCTTTTGATTCTGCCTCTCCAGCTCCTCATGACTGTTTCTGCTACCCTTTTACTCTGCTTGTGTCAGTATGTGCCACATTTCTTTTTCCTACTTGCCTCCTTTCCTCTACACAGCCAAGGCTGAAATTGTCTTTTCTACCTCCTCTGCTCACTGCTCCAAAGAGATTGTTCTGTGGAGCAAGGGCTGTAGCTTAGGAGCCACTGCTCTATGTTTCATGTTCATTTTTATTCTCCTCACTTCTAAGCTTTTCCTTAGTCTTTCTCTTCCCGGAATATCCCTCAAACACCTCTCCTCTTCCAGCCACTGGCTCTTCAGTGCCTCTCTGTCCTCCTACCAGGCACCAGTGGGGCTTCTGATTCTTTTTTCCTCTGCCTGTTTCTTGTTCCTGTATCCCAGCAGATCTTCGTTCACTTTGCTGGAAATGGGCAAGTGGGAAAATTGGTTCTTCTACCTGCTCTGTATTAACTTGCTGGAGAAGGTATCTCCTTATCACAGTGGAGTGAAAAAACTAACTGGCTTGGCGCTCTCACTGTTCCCCTTGGGATTCATTCCATTCTTTCTTTCTCATTGATTAGAGCTATGCTGTGCTGGCCAAACCAAGAACAGGTCCCATGGTAGAGAAGGTCCCTCTGAGCCAAGCATAATAGGTACCTATCTGGATTACTGCAAGAGAAACCAAGTCTTGAGGTGAAAATCAGGCCCCAGTTATCCATGTTAAACACCTTGTCTGTTTCTGCCAAGAGACAAATCCTGTCTGCTGCATCAGGACTCTGCTTAGAGGAAGGAATAAAGTGCAGTGTAGATGAACTGCAACCCAACATCAATTGAAGGGGGCATGCTATTGCAGCACATTCCAGTAAAAGCTCAATCCAGTATTTAAAATATGTTGAGCTGTATTATAATAAGCTCTTGGCAAGTGTGAGCCCTTGAGTGCAGCTCATGTTTGTGTCTGTGGAAGTATCTATGACAACAAATAAATCTAATATTTGTAAAGGTCCTTGAGAATATAGGGGTGTGTGTGTGTTGCATTATGTTGGTAACTCTAAGCATTTTCAGATTTTTAATTCCTAAGCATTACTACAGATGGGTATGAGTATTCTAGGAAATGTACTAATTAGTTACAACATTTTTTTCTTTCTTGTTTGCAAATGGGACCACCTTAGAGCAATGATATTTACTTGAGCTGATTCCAGCCTTTTAGACATATAAAGGAGTGAATAATTTTGGGAGCTTTAATGCTAAGCAGGAGGCTTAGACTCAAGGTCAGTGGACTGTGGGTTGTCTGTAGGTCACTTTCAGCTATTTGAAGGAAGTAGAAAAGAGAATCTAACCCAAATTTGTCATATCAGTCAGCGTGGTTTCTGTAGTGCTACCAATGAAAATTTAGGAAGAAAATGGAGACAGGAATTCTCATCTTATGGAATAGTGCTCAGGGTGTGCACATCTGTAAGAAAAGGGCTAGAAATGACTAGTGGGATAAGACAGAGAAACTTGTCCTTGTACTGTTACATTTGGTTTGGTTCTCTAATTTCTTCTTGCTGAGCAGCAATTGTACCACCAAATATGCATGCTGAGGCTTATTGCTTTGACCTTACTTGCATCTGTATTACTCCTCTATCTCATACTGTGCTATTAGGAATGAGAGACCAAGAATGAAGAGGTGTCCTGTTTGTATGAGAAGAACTACATCTATGGCTGTCTCCATGCCATGCTTGCTGGAACTGAGCCTGTTATGGGGAGGCTATGGATTCTTATATCTGGAAAAGTGATGCACCAAAATGGGACTCAGAATGCTCACTCATTGCCTACATTGTGGGGGAAGGTTGCTTCCTCTCATCTCTTGGTGCTCTATCTGGGGCTTCATGTCTCTCAAGCATCTGATCTGCTCTTGCATTCTAATCTCTGGTGATTAAACGTATCTTGCTTCTTGTCTTGTGTGAACAGCTGTGCACTCTGCAGTGCACTGGGCAGGAACTGAGAGCACCAAAACAGCTGTACCACTTTTCCACTTCTGATTTTAGCACTTCCCAATTTCACTGCCTGACACTATCCAGTACAAAGCTCTGTTTCTCAGCTGATCATAAATTTGTCAAACCATTTGGAATATTGACCACTTTGGCTGAAGTTTAGATGCTGAGCATTCAATTTACAATATATAGGTCTGACAATATTGGCTCAAATTATTCCAGTTTTTTAAAGAAGACTATTTAAAGACCTAATACTGCTTATGCTAAATAAATGCAAATGTCTAATTGGACACATCCTTTTGTTCCCAAGATTTAGGAGTTTCACCTTGCCCTTTGGAAAAGAAGTATCTTTGCTGTATCCAAAAATTCTACCTCCCCAGACTGAACTAGTAGGCTCTGCACAATTTAGCCTTTGGTCTACAGTCACCAGTGTTTCTAAGAGCTTCACAGCTGAAAATTGTGGAGACAGAAACTGGGACTGAAATGGGATGGGGGAAAGATTAAGCCTTTCTGGGCAATGCAATTTAGAAGCAAGCAGTTTGAGGAGAAAAGTGGAGGAGGAGACACTGGTCTGAAGAAGAACCATGCTCATTATGGCTTTGCTAATGTGTGACTGCTCAGATCTGAATGAGCTTTTAATGTTGCTAATGCATAATTTATATGCAAGCATGGCAAGAGGTGTGCAATACAAATCATGCCTGATGAAGAGATGTGCTTACAGATGCTTGAAGTTCTGAGCGTTCCTGCAAAATGCTGAGGGAAAGCCTCTGATTGAACTTTTTGGGCAGAAAAAAAAATATCAAAGTGCCACAGTATTGAAATAGTTTTCTTTGACCTTGCACAGCTGATAAGCTGTTTGAGGAGCAAAAGTATGTGCTTCCATATATGTAACACCCTTGAAAAAGCCCTGATATTGACAAACTTGCCCAGAAAGAACAGTGTCTTATTCTGTGGATCCCTCTGGAAGTTGATGGGGGTCTGCCTAGAACAACGACTTTGCTAAATACTGTCAGGATTTGACCCTATTTTCAGTAATGAAGTCAGTAAGCAAACTGTCAAGGAAAGGAAAAGAGAGATCACTCAGGGCAGATCACTAATGACTTTGTGGTTTAAGATATCTGAATGACTGTCTGGAAGGGAATAGTAGAGTTTGGAAGGCTGGCGAAGATGTGCTTATATGCAGCATTGATATACTCAATGATTAAATCAAGAAGTTCATGAAGATAAATTGTTATGTTGAAAACCCCTTGGGAAGCTTGATTTGCACCTGCAGTATTTTAAGAAGCTTCTTTTTATTCCTTAATTATTTCAAACTTTTGGTAGTTCAGTGAGTGAAATGGAGGATCATCATCAGAGCATTTGTTTTTAATCACTGTAGAGGTGGCAATCATAAATTGGAAGTGTCAATTGAAGGAGCCTTACAAAACTGGAAAGGCAAATATCTCGGTTTGTGGTGATTTAGAAAGCAGAACTAGTGATGTTATCAATGCCTCTCTGGAGGCGTGACACCAGGGTTCAGCTGGTCTTACTGTTTTAGATACCTGCCACAAAGATTTATCAGTGTTTCACCAAGTATGAGAAATATATGAATCTGGGGGCTTCCGGCTGATCCCCCCCAAAAGCCATCAAGCTGCCTCTATTAATGTCAGCACACTCGTAAATTTTTTGCATGCACTGAAGTAGGCAACTTCTGCCACTGCACAGAAGCTTCCAGAGGTGTCCCTTGCCTCCTGTAAATCCACACGCACCCAATAAAGTAGATTAACTGCAGGTGGACTTAACAGTTGTCCCTCCTTTGGAATTAGAGGGGTTCACACTTGCGGTGTTCCCATAAGCAGGAAAGAAGGACTGAAGGTTTCATTCTTTGTTGGTTGGTGGGTATTTTTGGTTTTGTTTTTTTTTAATGGCTGCCAAAGCTAGATAGTTAATTATGGGAAAACAGGTTGCAGAACTGTGGGCTCCACTGTCTCCTGTCATACACAAACAATCCTCTTGTTTATGATAACTTATTTTCCCTCTGTTCAAAGAAACCCAGTGGGCTATTTGCTCTGGTACTCCTCCGGTAAACCAGTGATGCATTTGCATTCCATTCCTTTGCTCCCTCCAGCCCTAAAGATGTCTGCCAAAATTAGTCACCAGATAACTGCTCAGTGGAAGCTTTAAGAACGTGTTAGGAAATGCTTGAACATTACCCATTAATGTTTACAGCTCCTAATTATGTTAATTAATCAGTCTTAGAGGTTGTCTCACCCGGGAGCCCAAAGGCAGGATTTTAGTTCCCACAGATGTACTTTAGCTCAGCAGCATGGCTGCTTGCAGCAAAGAGCTCAGCATGGTCTAGATGCCAGAATACTTATTCAGGATCCTGGACAGATTCTGCTGCCAGAGCTATGTACTGTCACAGCTCTGTTCCTGTTGGATTTTGAAGCTAGCTTTGATTGTCTACACAAGGTACAGTCAAACATCTGGGAGCAGGCTGAACCATGTTCAGGAAGACTGACATTAAATGTAAGCTGTTCCTGCAGAATGGCCTTTTGGCATGGGAGAAAGGCATTCAGGGAGCACTTTGTACCAACACAAATTGTTACGATACAGAGATTGCTGCCTTTGTAAAATCTGAAGTTAGCTCTGCCAGGAAACAGAGGTGAAATGATGGATAGAGAAAATGGACATTGTCTCTTCTATTGATGCTTCTGTGGTTTTGCAGGAAGACAAATGATTTGGGCAGAGAAGGACACCCAAGACTGTGCCAGCTTCTTTCAGAGCTTCATTTCCACCATTCAGAGTTTGTCTTTAGCCTCTTGAGGAAAATAAGGTGACTTGGAGAGGAAACACAACCCAGACTGCCTGCAGAATGGCTCCTTGGTTTGTGCTGTAACCTAAGGAATTCTGTTTGTGTAGGCTTTCATTGCTCAAAGTGTACCTGAAGGTAGGTGAAGATATGTTCAACTCCAGTGAACAGGTAAGGACAGGAGAAAGTGCTAGTGCAGATAAAGACCATTTTCTCATTTAGTTCAGCTCATGCTCATCTGGTGTAATCAGCAGACAACCACTTACTGATCCTCATTTGCAGGATATCCTGGTTTTTGACATTGACCTCACAGCTGCTTCTGGCTGGTAATTTTTCCTCCCATGTGCAATGTCACATACAAGTGGCTTGTGAGTGTGTGACAGTCCTTTACTTATGATGGGGAACACAAGTAATGATGATATGGATTTAGGTGAAAGAGTGTGATTCCTCACCCATCTATAAATGGCTCCTGTAGGCAGTAACTCCTGGCTGTGCTTGAATACAAAGCACTAGATACCAGAAAGACACTTTTTGGTAGGCTTCTGCAGGAGAAATGTCTCTCAGGAATGGCAGAGAAGAAGGGAATTCATTTTTCAGAGAACAAGGCACTGTATGGAAAGAGGACTGATTCAGGGGCTGGTGATACCTCTGTGTTCCAAGGATTTCTAGACTGGATCTTGGTCTTTAAGAGAACTGTCTGCCGTAGTGGTTCATTGCTCTGAACCTGGTTATTAAGCCATTTTCTTATCAGCTGCTTTGTGAACTGTTGCCATATTGTGTAGAGACCACAATCCATGCTTCTCAGTTACTTGGAAAGCACTTCTGGCAGGCTGAGGGCACATATGATGAGCCAGACGGGACTGATAAACAGCACAGGTCTGGACGGACTTAAAGCAACATTTCCTCCGAACAAGAGCTGAGGTGGAACGGGGAGGGGGTGCCAGTGCTTGGCACTGCTGAGGTGTCATCTGTCTCTGTCCTGTTGGCAAGAATTCAGTTGCTGATGGATTGCCTGGCAGCTTTCATGCACGTTAACATTAAGTTCATAAAAAGCAGTGTGTACTGAGTGTGAAATGCGATACAGGCAGTGCCTGACACAAATGAATACTTTCCCTATTCTGCAGAGTTTCAATGCAAAACCTCTCTCTCCATTCATCTTCCTCCTGCCTTCTTCTTCCCCACCCCCTGCTACCTAGGGAGCCCTGTGAACAGGCCTATTGGCAGTAAACTCAACTCAACAAAATAATCTTGTGAAAAAGGGAAATATAACACAATAACTTCCTATTTCTTTCTCCTTTCCTCTGCATCAAAGCCTGGGCTGGCTGTCAGGAATGTTCCAAATGAATAAATAAAATGCAGGAACCCCCTGCTTCAGAAGGAGTCTCATTCTCTCACCATGAAGCTTGGCCAATTCTCTTTCTGACAGTACTCAAGACAGCAGGCAGAGCAAGAAGATCATTCAAAGATAATCAGTAAAGTGTAAACCTATTATGAAAGCACATTTACCCCTCGCCTCCTCCTCTTGAGAAAACCAATCCCCAAATCTGTGGGAATAACACATAACGTACATAAAAGTTGCTATTACTTAGATCCCCTGTTATTAGGTCAGCAATGCCACTGATGAAATGCTCCCTGGAGCGCTGAGCAGCGGCATATAAATCCTCCAAGAAATCCACGGCATAATTTGTTACAGCTAGAGGGCATAAGACACATTACGGCAAAGCCTGTGTATTAGGCTCTCCCCTGTGATTCTTGAGGCTATCTCTTGTAATAAAACCCTCATCTTGATTTCTTATCCTTTGTATTGATTTCTGTCAGAGAAGACTTTTCACAGACAAAGATCCTACTATAGTTTCCTGTATAATAAAGGGGACCCTTCTCCCCTCTTCTCAACGCTGTTTTTTAACTTCCTTTTGTTTTGGGGTTTTTTTTAGGGATGACTTAAGGAAGATTGGTAATTTAGGAACTGTTGGTATGTACACCGGGTAAAAAAGCAGAGATGGAGATGATGATGACAGACTTTTTGCATACGCAGTGCAAAACCCTAAATGTGAAATTAGAGAGAAATGGTTTTGTTCTAGAATGGTACAGGAAATTGAAACTAAACCTCCAGCTATGCAATTGCTATATCTTAATACGAAACTCTGTTATTAATGTAATAGATGGAATCTGTGGGAGTCAAGTGATTAAAATCCAGACTCAGATGTATAGAATGGTAGCAGCTGTTAACTTTGGAAGATTTGTACTCCTGCTCTATGAGTTATATAGCTATCTTGGAAAAAAGGGAGGCCTGCAGGTATACTGCAAGATGCTTTCATTTAAAAAACATGTAAAAAAAATTATCTTTATTTTCTAGCATGGTGCACAGAGATAAGGCCAGACAGACACCTAGGAAGCTTTATGTGAACAATTTGCAAGCCAAATAAGAACAACCTCATGGAAGCCAATAGAGATAAACAGACCAATGGATGGTAAGGCGTTGAAATGCATAGAGTTATACCAAAAATATTTTGTCTTCTCTGCAGTGGGTTTTCAATACACAAGTGCAACATTTTCATTTAATCCATTCCTTTTGGTTTTGCTTTATTTTGCTTTTTTGGAACCTATCTTCATAAGAAGCTGTCTTGGGTCTTGAATGGACAGAAGCGATGCAAGTGCCCTTGTGCAAAGAGAGTGGTAAATATTTATAGCAGTTCTTACAAGTGGAGAAATTTAGTATGTGCTTATTGCTTTTGTAATCTAATAGCATCTGTGCTGAAAAACAATGCCTGATAATTATATTTCCTACCATATCCTTTTGCAATTGAAGGATAAAATATGGAAGTTTGGGTTTATTTTCTTTAGAATACGCAGGAAAATTTATTCAAAAGAATCTTTGTTCCCCATTAGCTATCTGTTTATTTAACAGACTATGGAAAAAGGTAAACTCTGTTAAAAAGCCTGGTTAAAGAATAATTTATAACCTACATTTAGCTGTTGATCTTGTAGGTTGGCTTAGTGGAGAGCCAAAGTATATCCAGGCAAGTAATAATTAATATAAACCTTGACGCTTGAGATCTGGCCACTGTTCAGGTGGCTAGACAGGAGCAGGACACAACTCCTGCTAGTTCTGCAGTGTCTCGGGCATGCAGCATATGGAAAGCTTGGCTCTTTGTGACACACGTGCTTCCCATGTGTAGAAATTTGTTGGTTGTTGTTGTTTTGGTTTTTTTTTAACCTATTTTGGATGCAAGTGAAATATGTCTGTGAGGAAAATTATTTTGGTCACTTAGATAGAGGCCTCCTGTGAAGAGTAGATGGCAGGCAGCTCACTCTGACTCCTCAGTCTCATAAATCACTGCATCACTCAGCCTGATTAAAATGAACTAAAATATTGGGTGATGTCCAGCCTTTGCTGAAGCTGATGGCAGCCCTCCCACTGGTTTCACTGGGGGCAGAATTTTATTTACCAGAATATTTTTTTTTAATCAATGAAACATGCCTTATTGATTTTCAGAGATAATGATGCACAGTTACTTTAAAAGAAGAGAGTAGCAGGGAGTATGATCAAATACACACTGCTGTACCTGCACCAAGTCTGTAACTGCACCTCTGCCATCAGAAATGACCCTGCACTCAGGCATACCACGTAACTGCACGTGCAGCATCTCTTTTGCTGTGCTCTATCAAATGCTCTGATTTAGCTTAAACACACTTTTTGGCTAGTAATTTTTAGTATAAAATTGTTTCAGATGGGTGGGTTGAGAAGCAGCTCACTCTGGCTATTCTACAGTGTTGGGAGGTTGTTTTCTCAGTCTGCCCCATCTGCAGCAGAAGAACATGTCTGACTAAAAGCATGTGTATAAGCAGTGGTGTCACTGATTAACTCTGCGTGTGGGTGTATCTTGGTCCCATTTAATACAATCACTTGCTCAGGAAGAGCATACCTACAGAGCTATTCAAGATCAGTTACTGTGTTGCTTTATATTCAAACATCTGTTTTAATGTTTGTTCGTTTTCAGGCAAGATGAGCTTTAAGACTACTGAACCTGACTAGGCCAGACCAGATAACTTAAAGGTTAGCTAAAGAACTCCTTATAACTTGCTTAATCACATATTTATATGCTGTGATACTGACTATGTCTGCCCACAGCCTTGAAGTCTTACCTAAAGTGGTGCCCCTGGGCACACTTGGGATACAAATGTAGCAATGAGGTCCCATTTCACTTACAAGGGCTGCTTGAATAAGAAAGCTCAGCACTTACACTCCACCTTACATCTTCAGAGTATTTCATAGACACATAAGACTGAGGTCGCTTATACATTAGGTAGCAAGGACTGTGATGAACTGCTCATTCAGCCATTCCTCTCCACCTGCCTTGCTTGAACGATGGCTTTGGCTTCCTCCAAATGATGTTTTGGATTGGTTAGGCTCTTGCTTGGCCCTGCTGTTAAGTGTCTCCATGGAATGGATTTTACTTTTAATAATGTCTCATAACTGTCTTTAAAGAGGTTTATGGCTCAGCCTTATTCTCTGGGAGACTGACTGTTCTCTGCTAATCTCCTAGAGAAACATTGTTAGTGGTTCGTACAGTATTTCAGTGAGTACTCCTCAAGCTGTAGAATTGAGTTAATTGGACACGATTGACCTATGTTAGAGAATTACTATTAGGTGAGTAATATTAAGCAAAGGAAATAAGATCTTTTGCTGCCTTGGAACGTACTGGGAATTGTGGGGAGCAGCAGGAAATGACAGTTCAAGAAGTCTGCAGACGAAGTCCTAGGACCAGGGTTGATTTAGGGAATGGAGAAGTGCTTTATGAGAATTGAGATTTTTAAAACCTTTCTAAAAGAGAGCTATATGGGGTAAAAACATACTAAAGTGTTGAGTGTCTATGAGGAAAAAGCACAAGAAAAACCAGAAATAGATTGCAGCAGACCTGTGATAGTGCTATTTTTGATGCCCCCCCCCCCCCCCCCCCCCCCCCCTTATTTTTTTACCAAACACCACAACGTTATATAGGTACCAAAACCTTATTAAAGCAGTCAAGGAATAAATATAGCAGGATTTCATCAGAATGCATTTGTGTTTCCAACTGGAAACTGCAAGCAGAAGGCAGGTCCAGTACACTGAAAAATGCTGAATGATTAATGGACATGACAGTAGTTCACAAGACAAATATGAGCCCTGTAACATCACCAAGCAGCTCAAGACACAAGAACACTGTAAGGAAGTGTTTTTGCAGAGCAGCTTCATGCATAGCAGCTGAAACTATGTTGCTAAAATCTGGAACTTTTGAGTGCTGCTGCCCAATTTACTACTACATACTAATCCACTGGATGGAGCAAATCCTGGAAAATCACTTCTATTACAAAAGCAGCCTACATTCCTTGGTACAGGGCTTTACCGTATTGCCATATGAAAAAATGCTGGCCTCCAAACTTCTTCAGCTAAAGTAAACTTCCTGAGAGAACTATAGATGTCAGCACTCAGTTTAAAAAAGCCTAAGTATGTGCTTAACTCTACTGAGACGTGAAGTTTCACTGAGATCAGCAGCACTACTTCAGTAAAGTTACATTTGGAGGATTGTCTTGAAGGCCTCAAGTGCAAAAGTACTTGAGAGTCATATTGGCTGCTGGATAAGACCTGTAGCAGGCACCTGAATTGCAGTTCTGGCAACGTGATGTGGTTTGCTATAGCCAATAATTATATTTCTATCTCATGGAAGACTGCGTTCTGTCTCCTAAACCTCATTTATTCTGACATGGAGAAAAGTCAGTGTTCCTAGACTTTAAGTATGCTTCTTATAATTAGAAAGCCAGAGCCCAAGATAATCTGCAAACTCAATGTGTCCCACATTAATTCTTATGGGCCTTATTTTGCAGTCTGTCTTTCAAGATGCCCCTCTCATCCCTACTGGGCTGTGCAAGGAGTGATACACTAATCTGGTTTCCCCAATTCCGAGTCCTGCCACTCAGGAACTTAGCTTTGCAGGTGATGCAGAACTAGTTCTGAAGCTGGAACTGGGACTGCCACTGCAAGATGAATCTTTGTGATTTGTCAGAACTGCAAAATCAGGCTCCGTGGGGCAAATGGACTTGTCAGAGGGCAAGTGGTTATCTCTGCTTACCGGCTTTCGATGAAACACTGGCCAATCTGATCTTGGAGAGTTTCCTTCATGTGGAGCCCCTCCATTTCCCTCAGCTTGTCCTTGATGGGTACCTCCTCATGTCTCTCCTGGACCTCACTTTTCCGTGTGTTTACTTGCCTGGCGTGCATCTGTGAATCACTTGTTGCCGCTAAGTGAGGAGGCAGAGTCTGGAAATGACAGGAGAAAACAAAAGGTATAAACTAAAAGAAGCTTAATATAAAATGGAAGGCCAGGTTGACAGTGAATCTGTGCTTAAGGCTTAGTTTATTTGTGAAAAGCCAGGAAAAAACTGTGCTCATAAAAAGTGCCTGGATGCACACAATGGTCTATTGTTAGTGTTTCAGCTTTAATTAACAGCACTGCAATGTACAAAAACAACCCTTCCAGCGTGGGATCCTGGGATCTCAATGAGACAGGTGAGAAAGCTGCTGTTCTGCAAATGCCAACTCTGTCCATGTCAGAAGGGTGCCAGAGACTTTTTAATTGATTTCTCAAATGTTTGGACTTCCCATTGGTACTTTTTAATTAGCCAGTATTGTTTTTAATTTGTTCACTTAAATTTTTATATGCACTACTTGGTCACTGGTTTCCTGGTATTTTGTTGCAGCTGGTCATATTCCATTAGGAAATCAACTTCCCTTGAGGAACAACAACAACAAAAGAATAAATACCCCCCCACACCACCACTGTAATAAAAATCATAGCTCCCCAAGTTTCCCATGATTTGATAACCTTGGCAAGAAGGGCTTCTAAGCCAGTTTAAAGCCTTACAGTAATTTCTGCTTTGTGATTGATTTTACATGTGTACTTTGAAAGAGAAAAATGAAAGTCTTTCTGGTATGCAAATACAGAAGCATGAAAAATACCATCTGTGTGGGTGGTCTGCAACTTTGCATTTTTTAGTTTGCAGTGGTTGATAAAGTTAAGATGTTCTCAGTGTTTTATGGGCTATTATTACCTTGTAAGGGTAGAGGCAAATCTGTTTTTAAAATGAACTTGTAAACCAGCTTTGGAGTTTTTTTGAATTCTAGAACAAAGTATTTTCTACTTACTTGGGAAGTACCAATCACATTGTCTGATAGCGTATATTAAATATAAGACTAGAAAGGAGAAGAAAATGTGATAATCTGGTTTTGTGATATGATGTGTTCTGCTCTTCAAAGGTAGTGACTGTCTGACATATAGGTGGCAGCATATGTGAACAAAAGCCTAGGGTTCTCGGTTTCCATGAAAGAAACCCTATACAATTCTGCCCTGGGCTTTTACCTTCAGAATGTGTAGAAGTTACCCTTAATCAGCACATCTCAGAATAACTTAGGTAATGCATTCTCCTTGCAATTGTGATGCATTTTCTAGCGTGCTCCAAGTCCTCATTCCAGAGGACTCCCGCAAAGATTAAAAAAAAGCTTCTTTCAAAGGTTTGGCCAGCTTACATTTAAGATCTGTTGGTGTTTTTCTATGCTTCAGCCAGGTTCCAAAAATCACTAACAAGTGCCAAGCAAATTTGGTTCAGAAAGTACACAGTGGGATTGCACACTCTCCAAAGTAAGCGCAGAGGCCCTGTTCAGGAAAGCAATTTACTGCCTTCCCCGCATCTGTGATATGTGACTCGCACTATGCAAAAGGAATTGGTCAAGGCCACTGGTGAGAAAATATTCAGGAGGAAACAAGAAGAGCAGCATGTGCACATACTGCTGCCTTGCATTTTCTTCCTGAATATATAACCCAAAGTGTTGCCTTTCACCCTGACATGTTACCTTCACTCAATTCTCAGTTTCCACGGAAATTAAATGTTTCTGATCTTGGTCTTCACCAGTGCCTATTTTAAAGTATGGCACAATTGCTACTAATGCTATTTATGTTTATTTCACCTGGATTTCACTATTGTTTGCTTTATTAATACTAAAGGGACCTCAGAACAGCCTGTGATGATGCCTTCTCAGGACTCATTTGGAAACTGGACAAGAAGCCATGAAACTTGCTTCCCAGACTAACATCTAGAAACAAGATCTACTTTTCTTGGGCAGTTTCACACTCAGCTTTTGCTTCACTACAGCAATGTACAAGGGACAGCTTTTCTGAGAAGTTCTTATCAGAGTACTACTGTCTAGAGGTATTGGTAGCAGGGTTGCCAGCGGAGAGATGAGTCAGCTAGAGCCAAATGACTCTTTGTTCAGATCATGTATGGCATGGTCTGAACAGATATTGCACGATGTGCAGAGGACAGCCTAGTAGGCTTTTAACCAGATGCTCACCAGAGGAAGCTGGGGAAGGGCTGTTTCATTTAGACACAGGTTTTCTAGCTAAAGATATGTGAGATGAAAAGGGATAAGGGAAAGAAATTTGGGAGCACAAGGAACTGAATGGGCATTTCCATGAGCGCAGTTAGTTATGCTTATGCCTTGCTGAGGGGTACAAGGTCCCCTTGTCCCTCTCGTCTCCTTTGGGAAGTGATAGAACCAAAGCTCAGGCCTAGACAACTTCATGTGAGGGGTACAAGGATATTTCTAGCTTTAGTGAGGCTGATCTGCAGCTGATGTGTTCTGTGATGAAGAAAGACAAGCTCCTGTACAGTGTGCATCTAGACATTTAAGAGTGAGAGGTCATGAAACTCTCACTAGATGTACATGTTACTGGTGCTAGGAAGGGGCTGTTTCCCCTCTATCTTAACTGCTGGATGTGCTCTTCTGTACAGATTCTGGCACTCACCTGACCAGTTCAGCTCTTTAAGAAGTGGAGAGTAATCCCTTTTGTCTTTCCACTCCCAACCTCCTCAGGTCTCTGCATAAAGAGATGAATCCAGCCAGCCAAGGAGGCAGTTGAGGACCAGAGTCACAACAAGGGAAGTAGTTGGTGAGCATGGGACCAGAGAAAAGTGGAAAGCAGGATGGGTTCTGCAAGTACTGCCGAAAGGAGAGCTTCTCTGCCATCTCTGAACCTTTTCTCTGCTCATCTCCTCCTCTGAACTGTTCTCCACTGGGTCTTGAGAGGGTCTGTGAATTTACTATCAGATATGTTTCATCAGTACCAAAGCCAAACAAGGTTTGGTTTGAACTGGCAAGAATGTGCCCACATGAGCAAGACCAGAAACAGGAGATTTTTATGTTTAAGTGAATTAATACAGACCCTATCTACACTTGAATCCAGAGTCATGAAGCTGGATTCAGTGTGTGGACGCAGTCCAGGTCATTTTAAACCAGATGGATCAGATGCTGATAGCAACAAGGTTATAGAACGTGATCTGGGTGGCAAAATCTAGCCAAGTCCTGAGTAAATATTTGTGCAGCTACCTGTCTCATCACTGTACAGTTATCAATATCTGCTGATACTGATTTATGAGCTGCCCTCAGCCTGGAGGCTGAGACATAACCTTGTAGAATAGCTTATGAAAAGAAGTCCTGTTGTATTTGTCCTTCATAGTTTGGGTGTGTTTGGTTGTATTCCTCTCTCCCTGTCCCCCTCCCTCAACCCCCCCCCCCCCCCCCCCCCCAAATTCAAAGACTCTTTTACTACAAGAAAACAAAATAAACAGGAGCCATTTCTACCAACAAGAGTCCAACTACCCACTGTTGGTAATCCACTAAAGAAAGGAATAAAAGAGAACAAGGAAAAGTAGATGAGATTATATTCTCATTTGACTTTTTTTTTCTAATCCTGTTGATATCTTGCTATTAATATTTTCTAAATTAAAATACATGGAAAAGGGTTTATTTAGATGGAGGAAAAGGCTGTTGCTGATGTGAAATGTGCTCTTGTTTGATTGTTTCCACTGCTGGGAAAGTAGAATTGGCTCAGAACTAGACGGGCCAGATAAGCTGGAGAGGAGGCCAGGTGCTGGAGAATAGCCAACAAGATAGGATGACATGGCAGGTATGAAAAGACACTTGATCTGAGTGGGAGCCAGCACTGCCAGGCAAGCTGTTGTGATGAGTAGCAGGGAGATACGTTAATAACAAATGACATCCTTTGAAGTCGGTGTAGCAGTGGACAGACAGCTGCCAAACCAGGGGCCGCTCCTGTGTGCAAAAGCTTTGGCAGCGACATGCTCTAGCTCAGATGGGTGAGGGAGAGCATGAAATGAAGGGCAGAGCTGGCTGTGATAAATGAGTCCTGAAGGATCTGTGGCTCTCTAATGTGGAACATATGCAATGCACCCTGTTTATGAGTGAAGACCAGGAGTCCAACACATGTCAGGAACTGAAGGCTGGCTCCTGTTTCTGGGGAAGGAGGGCACGAGTGCTGAACAGCAATAGGAAATCACGCCACAGTGAACAAATGTGAAGTACAGCATTACTGGTGAACATATAACTGGCCTGACTTCATATTTTGTTACTAGCTGAGAGGCATCCCCGCCTATGGCAGGGAAGTTGGAGTAGGTGATCTCAAAAGTCCCTCTCAACCTAAGCCATTCTATGAAATCAGTGCAATTCCATCATCCAAAAATTAATATGACTTAGGGGAAACAAGCATGAGGAAACAACGAGAGAACTCATGTATGTGGGCTAACAAGTAAAATGGAGACTATCCTAAAGACTGCTTCCCCAGCCTATAAGAATGACCCAAGCGTGAATGATCAAGGAGAGGAACTGGTTGGTAAAGTATAGGTAGGGAATAAGAAGTTGAATGGAGTGTGGAAGGGAATTTAGCAACACAACCTAAAAATAGGCACTTCAGTGGCAGGAGCTGCTGAAGAGATGTAACAAGATGTCCAGAGGATGTAATTGTACTATTGCTTTAGCAGGCAGTTCTTTACAATTTGTTGTTTGTTTGTGATGCATTTTCATAGAAAATGTTTTTCTTTTGTCAAGCAGAAGACAAACTGAGGAAAGAAAATGGAGTCCTCAAGCACGTAATGGATGATATTGAAATGTTTTAGACAATTACAACACCTTAAAGGCTATGAATAGTATATGTGATATGACATAGAGGACATTGCTTCCACCTTCTTGCTTTGTGATTGAAGAAAGCCACTATCACAGAATCACCAAGGTTGGAAGAGACCTCAAAGATCATCAAGCCCAACCCATCACCACAGACCTCATGACTAAACCATGGCACCAAGTGCCACATCCACTATGAAGCTTTCTGTCTGTGGTCCACAATGTTCTTGACCTAACTGTAGGAGTATGCATTATCCTAAATCTCACCAGCTTCAGAATGTAACACATTCCTAACCTTGCCTCAGCAATGAGGAGACAAATGCAAAACCTGGGGTCTTGCATTAATCTTCAAATACTCTTGGATCTTCAAATAGAGATAGAGTCTATGTGACAGTCCTGACAGAGTTTCTTCGCTATTGTCAAAGAGGAGACTTCAGAAGTGTGTGTGTCTGAAGAAGCTTTAATCATCTGAGGATGCAAGAGAAAACAGGTCGGGAAATGGCAGAAGAGCAGTGCCAAGACAGATGGACACTGTTGAGAGGAAGATTTCAAACAGTTCCAGCAGTAGTGCTTTTCTAGCCAGTCTTTCACCTGTGCCTTCCAATATTGCAAATTAACTTTACATGTGTCCCCATGCTTGTTCTGGAGCTCTAAAGAGTTATACTTCGACCATATGATGAGCGCTGCTTATATAGCCCTCTATACTTAATGTGCATGTTAAGGAAGACAAAAGGCAATTTATTTCTAACATCACTTCTCTCAGTGCCCCTAATGTTTCTGCTTCTGAATCAAAGGGAGGCATTCTACAGTAAGACACTAATAAATGGCATTTCCTTGGGGGAAGAAGCATTTTCCCATCTTTAAGAAATTTCTTTGGCCATGTGAAATTCAAATTTGTTAACTTGCCCTACAAACAGCAACTCATTTAGAAACAAATTACAAATATTAGATGGAGACAGTGAACTTGATAATGCAGTGCTGCCACATCAGTTGTAAAATAATGCATCTTAATGAAGGCTTCCCATGTGAATAAACCATTATATTTACAAGCTTTTCACAGTTAATGACCCAGAACTGGATAACGAAACTCACATTTTTAGTGTGGTCCTCTGTCAGCAAAAGTATACATATTAATAATTGATGTTGCTGTAAAAATAGGACATAATATGAAGATTCCTGAGTTTGTGGGGAAAATAGGACTACATGGTCCATTAACTTAAAATGCTTATCTAATGTTTGATGGGCTTTGTCTTTAAAATCCTTGTTTAAATTAATAAGGCAAAATGGACATTTGTCTAAAAGAGAGTTTTATTCCAACTCATCAGTCACAAGTATGCTGATGAGAGCACTGCTAGATTTTTCTGTTCTTCACTCCTCCTTCCTCTAGCCTTCCAGAAGATAATGTGGGTGTTATGAAAGCAGAAGATCCACAAGCAGAAGGAAGATGTTGCCTACGCCTCCCAGGTAAGCCAGTGTGATCAAAGTCTCTGTACGTTTTCCCTTTTTGACTTAGGAACTCAACTGCATAGATGGATCTTTCCTAGCTTGAAAAGCTGCCTTTCTGCTTAGTCAGCTCAACAGCTCTTTCCAACACAGCCTGCTTTATTGTTCATTATAAAACACTTAGAGGTGTGCAGGCTGGCTGAACATGCTTAAGGCTACAGCTCTACATATAGGAGGCCCCATGCTGTGGAACTAACTGCTCTTCAATTGTTCCATTATGACTACACTTACAAGGGAAGACAGTCTTCATTTCAAAGACATAAATACATTTCATTTTTACTTCATGTTTTAAGGCTAACATTCAGATTATGTCTGAAAGGTAGATTTACTGCAGCCTTTAGTTCTGAGTACTTAATTTAGGACAGCTTCTTTTCTTAGACCTGAAACACATGCTGCATGGGTTTATGGGACTTCTTCAGTAAATGTTCTGCTGCAGATAGTATTGCTTATGATTGTAATCCTTTGAAAGATGTTCTAGTTGTGTAGTATTTTGGTTGTAGATGGCTGACTTTCAGTACTAATATAGTTTGCTTCTCTGGAGGGCTTCATTTCCTAAGGAAACTAAGTACTTTTAAAGCAAGTAGTTTTAACGGTCACTTATTTTCATCAGTAGTGAAAGCAAGATTTTGCATTTGGACATGGGCAAGTAACTCCTCACTAGCAGACTAAAAGAATTTACCACCTAAGCAACTAAGGTTCTATTCTTATAACTTATTCTAGTCAATGTTAAACTGTGATTCAAATAATCTTTAAAAGCTCAATTGGTTGTTCAGCCTCGAGAAGAGCAGGCTCTGGGGAGACCTGATAGCAGCCTTCCAGTACCTGAAGGGGTCGGGACAAGGGGCAATGGCTTCAAACTAGAGAAGGGCAGATTTAGATTGGATATCAGGAAGAAGTTCTTTACTATGAGGGTGGTGGAACACTGGAACAGGTTGCCCGGGGAGGTGGTTGAGGCTTCTTCCCTGGAGAAATGCAAGGTAAGACTCCACGAGGCCCTGGGCAACCTGATCTAGTTGGGATATCTCAGCTGACTGCGGGGAGGTTGGAGTGGATGACCTTTGGAGGTCCCTTCTGGTGTGGACCATTCTATGATTCTATAGGAGTTAACTATGTTCTTTCCTTCTTTTTTCCTCAATATCATTTGTCTGGCTGTGGGAAGCATGTACTTTAAAGAGGTCTCTCATCTTATGAATATTGTATTCATGTAGGTTCCACAGTACACAATTGGTGATAGCCACATCAATTATATGGCTCAATTCCTAAATTAGACAAAAAAAAAAAAAAAAGAAACAACTAAGCAAAATACATTGCATTCATTACAGCTTCCCTACTATATGATTCACTTCAATAGCTTTGCCAATTAAAGTAATTGTCATATACATTCAAACAAAGCATTTGTAGTAAGAGACCTTGTTAGAAAAATATTGAAGATGGCTGGTTTATAGATTTTTATTATATACATATATATATATATAAAATATTGACATGTAGCACTTTTTAATAAGACAAAAGAATATTTAAAGTGGAGAGAATCTTTATATTCATGACCATATAAGTTTATATAATTTCAGTTATGTTTATTTCTGATGTTATACCTAGGCATGCTGTCAAACTTGTACTAAAAATGGCAAGTACGTTTTGGATCCTGAAAGGCAGTGATTTCATTGTTAGTGTGACTCCAGCCAATGAAAGCTAAATTATTTAGTGGGCTCGCTGCTTCCCAGCGTCCTTCTATTTAAAAAATAAGCAGGTTTAAAATTTCTATTGAAAACAGGACAGATTAGCTATCACTGTTTAGATGTATATGTATGCCTGGTGAAATAACACACAACTCTGTGCTGACATCTGAACATCATCTAGGCTGCAAGTAAAACAAAAGTCATTCTAATCTTATGCTTGATAAAAACAGGCCTGGTGTGTACCACTACTGGAACTGCCCACTTTCAAGAGCTGGCGAAAACTTTCAGATTTCACTTACTTAGAGAGTTTGCAGTTTAAGTCCCATATAATATTTATTTAGCCACAGTCTATAATGTTTACACAGAAGGCTATTCTGGGAAATGCTAATCTTATTTTTTTTTTTCCTCTGACTGGATGAAATGAATTATATTTATCAGGAGTTCACAGAATAAGGAATGTTTGGCAGAATATTTTCTCAGATATAAATAAAAGCGTTATCCAACACAAGATGCCTAAATTAGGTTATGCTTAGAAGAGGTAAGGAGGAGAGAACATTTTTTTCATTTAAGACCACATAGACCCTTTCATGTGAAAAGGATAAAGTGGAAGAAGAATGGTGGAAATAGCATGTGAGAAAATCATGGGTCAGCACATATTGTGCCACTAACTTTTTGGTAAGGGCTGAAATCATGGAATAGAGCAGTGTGAGAGCTGTGTAACTGTAAATCAATAGATGTGTCTCTGAGACAAGATGTGTTTGCACATCCACAGCATGCAGGGCTTAGTCCTATAATTTGTTTAAGCATTGGGTCCAATTGAATAGTTTACTTGTGCTCTTTAAGTGTGCCTGGAGAAGAGGAGGCTCAGGGGAGACCTTATTGCTGTCTACAACTACCTGAAGGGAGGTTGTAGCCAGGTGGGGGCTGGTCTCTTCTCCCAGGGAACCAGCAACAGAACAAGAGGACACAATCTCAAGATGTGTAGGGGGAAGTTTAGGCTTGATCTCAGAAAGAAGTTCTTCACTGAAAGAGTGATTGCCCATTGGAATGGGCTGCTCAGGGAGGTGGTGGGGTTGACATCCCTGGAGGTGTTTAAGAAAAGCCTGTATGAGGCACTTAGTGCCATGGTCTAGTTGATTAGTTAGGGTTGGGAGATTGGTTGAACTTGATGATCTTGGAGGTCTCTTCCAACCTGGTTGATTCTGTGAAAACATGAGAAAGGAGATGTCCAAGCCTTCCGATTACTGCCTTAAAGTGGCAACAGTAGGCTGAGTCCCTAAAATGGACTCCCATAAATCAGTCTGATTGCAAACTGTTTATCCTAACACTTTGTGTTAAAAGCAGCTTTTTCTCTTTCCAGTAGCCTGTGTTCTGGGATTGTAACTTCCTGGAGAGTCTGTCAGGGAAAGCACTGAGTGCACAATCGTTATTAGGCCTGGGCTGTTTTGCACCACCTTAAGAGAAAGCAGTTGCCAAAAAACAGTTCACACATCCAGTTAAACAAGGCTGATGGCTAGCTTGTGCTGCAGCAAAATGAAACAATCACAGAAACCCCTAACTAGGGTGTGTTTAATGAAAGGGAATTCATAAATGCCAGAAACAGACAAGCGTCAGCATGCACCAGCTTTAAAACTGGAACAATGGTATGTTACAAGTGGGATGTGACAGTAGAGCAAGGAAATGCAGGTTTGTTTGGACAGCTCATGCATGTTTTCAAGACAATCTAATGTGTTCTCTTGCAATATCAGTGTGGTTGGTATGGCTTAAACACTGGTCTATGCCTGGAACACTGGCTATGGTGGTTATGCTGGAGCTGGTAGTAAATAGCACTGTGGCAGGAATGTGGGGAAGATCAGGAAACCAGTCAGGATACAGTTATGAAGATATATATGCTCTTAGTGAGGCTTGCTTCTCTTTACAAATTAAACTGGTATTGCACATTGTGATTTATCAGAGATTTAGAAAACATGTGCTAAGGGAATTGTGCTGTTTCTGCAATTAATCTTTAATAAATAATAATAACAATAATAATGAAGCTTTACTTTTGAGGCAAGGAAAATCTCTGGAACATAGGCTTCTGCTCTGTCATTGAGCAAAAGATGAAATAGAATCGAATTCCAGAAAAGATACATAAATTTCTCTGAAGCAAGTAGACAGTAAAGAAAATAATCCTGAATTAAGTGAAAGACTGGACAATTCTTGGTCTCTGCACATATTTCCATATTTTTTTAGGCAAACACAATTGAAGTTTTCAAAAAATCATTATTCAGAACTTCAAATGGACTCTCTTTTTTTTTTTTTTTACAAAGCAGTCTTTATATGGAAGTAATACAGTTTTAAAACATCTATTATAATAAGAGAAATTATATTTTTTTGGCAGTAAAAATCAGGTCTCCTTTGGGATGGACTTGGGAGTAATGGATGGCTAAGTCTTCTAATTTATCTAAGTCGTGCAGCATTAGAAAAGCAAATTCAACATATTTACACATGAAGATCTGTGGTCATTTTTTAGAGGGCTGACGTGATCATACATCAAAGGGACTTGACCTTTGGAGCTCACTGCCTATCTATCAGTGTGAGCCAGCTTGCCACTCATTTCCTTTGGAGACCATGGAAGGGAATGTAGCATGAAAAGTAAAAGGGGAACACAAATGGGGATTATGAAAACACTAGACAGATGAACAGATTATTTAGAGGTATCATTTTTTTCCCCCCTACATCCTTTGATTATATGCTTGATAAAGACTAATGAGTCTGAGTGCAGAGTTGAAAACATCAATTCTCTTGGTCCTAAATGGAGGTCAGGAAATGAATACACTATATATGTGTTTGGTTTCAATTCCCCTCATCCCTATGATCATACAGATTTCCTCCCTGTGAACTAGGTTATTTACATCCTAGTTATCAGTTACTCCTACCATTTGCCACCATGAAGAGTGCTTGGCTGTGAACCTTCCAATAACTGATGCCAGACTTAGATATCCTTCCTAAGACTCTAGTTTTAAGACTCAGCAAAAACTGTCCTGGGATACGGTGGGAAATGATCTCTTGTTTTGCAAAAAGTACAGTTTCTAATCAATTTTCAGTATATCCCATATGTTCTCCACTTTAGGTCTGCACTAATTAAAATGTTGTGTTAAACAGAGGCAGAATTGGCAGCTATGTTGGCTACACTTACTGTTAATGACCAGCAGATATTAAAAGAAATAATCCATGATGTGTTGTCTGTATTTAACATGGCAAAACTTAGGTGAATGTACATGTTGCTTCCTAAAGATAAAATTCTGAGGTCATTTTTAGAAGTGATAAAATGTGCTTGGCAGATGTATGCTATAGGCACAATCAGTTTTCATAAACTTATAACATAGATAAGGGTGATTTCATTGCTGGGCAAAAAAAAAATCTTCCAAATTCTCTGGTAGAAGCAGAAAGCATGTTTTAATTCAAAATTAAATGAGTTTATAAATCAATCTTTTAAGAACTGTAGAACACAGGCACAAATAAACCTACTAAACATAGAGCAGTGATCAATGTTTCTGTAATGAGCAGCTCTACTAGAACTTGGTAAAAGGGCTGTGCTACTGTAGCTGGAGTTTGATGGGAGCTGTGAGACTTTACACCTGTTAGTGCTCAATGAAGGCACCTGAAGAATTAGTGGTGGCCAAAGAAAATGTCAACTGTGAAAAGTTTTTCCTTTTTCTCAGGTACTTGTTAGAAAGGAAGATACTGTTGGGAGGAGGAAGTGTACCTTCTCTAATTGTGGGAGAAAAAGGTTCCTTCTGGAAAGGATTCTTTCATTATTTTCTCTCACTTCAGGGGGGTTGGACTAGATTACCTTTAAAGGTCCCTTCCAACCCAATGCATTCTATGATTTATGTGATCTAACTGACCATAAGCAGCTGTTTGCTTCCCTTAATTTTGCAATTTGATGTGAGGACTATTCTGGTTATTTTTAAATGGAGTTATGGAACTACTGACATATTAACATAGCATTTCTAATGCCTGCTTTACCTACTCTTGATGTACACATGCCGTGGCTTGCAAAGAGCTGAGAGAAGAAGTCTTTGCTGCTTTTATTCCACTCCAAGAAAAAGGCAGCTCAAGTGTCTTGGAATTATTAATTAAAATCTGAATAATAAAATTTCCATTCTCTGTCATGCTTGGGTCAGATTCCCTAGAACCTGGGGTAAATTCCACCATGTCTGCTTTTACATCTGCCAAATATATTGGGCTGTGTATACACAGCACAAAAGCATGCAGCATAAGACAAACTGCGCTACCTCTGGGCTATCTATCACTTCAGTTTAGCTCTGTACCCCTTAGAGACGCCTTTTAAAATAGGAAGAATTTTAGAAATGAATTTCTCATCTTCTGCTAAATTACCAAAGTCTGAAGAACAAACAGACTGTGACATTTTATATTCTCTAGGCAGCACTACTTACCATCCCCAGAAATATCATTTCCTCTTCTCTCATTTTCTGTGTTTTCTGGCGCTGGTTATATCCACGCCAAACCTGAATTGTAAACAAAACTCTAATGAGATAAATGGGCCTTGTTACAGCTTCCTTTACTGTGGCAGACACAGGAAAAAACAAATAGAGGAAGGAAAGGCACAATATACAATTGAAACTATTGCTCTTTAACAGGTTGCCATCTGCTATTTTTTTTTAAAAGTCCCACAGATTCTGAGGTTTGTTACCCTCTCACACTGGTATATCTAGCTTCTAAACATTATACCAGGGTTCCCAGAAATGTTTAGACCTCAGAATTTAGACTGAGCTCCCATTCTAAACCAGCTCAACAGCCTGAATTATTCATGCCCAAGGACTTTCTGGTATTTAGCACTGATTTCCTTTTGTCATCTTTTCAACATATGGAATGAACTTTTTCCCTGGAGATCACAGGAAAAGGCATGAATTCTTTGAGACGGACTGGATTCCAAGGGGATGCCAGAAAGAGCAACTGAGGTCATAAAAATCAGAATGGAAGAACAACATGTAGGTTATAAAGTCATCCTGCATTGCCAGTGCAGGACTTTCCATTGATCTCGCATCCAGGGTCCTGTCTCATTTAATTAAGTGGTTTAAATCAAAAATTATGTATTTCACCTTGGTAGATACCCTGCCAGCCATCATTTCAGAATGCTTTCCATGTGTTTCTGTCTACTGCTGTTCCTCTGAACAAAACATCATTTGGTTCTGCCGGAACTGTTATTAAACCAGAGATCCCACCTTTTGAATGCAAGTGGCAGCATCATCTGGACTTGGACCTGTCTCAACCTGAGGTTCAGTTTGATTTTGTCTCTTGTCTTCAAGGTAAAGTTTCTTCATTAATGCTGCTCGACAACGTCCTTGTCGAGCCCGCTCTGCAACCTGGATCAATCTAGCGGCTTCTTCAGTTGTCATGGTTTCGGCAGGTTCCTTCAACAGCACAGCAAAAAGGAACGGACAAAGCAAAGTAGTAGAGTTATACATGTTCTGTTAACTGCTTACCTCAGTTAAAAAAATGTAGGCAAGAAGTTTATTCATAGTTTTGTTTTCTAATACCAAAAAATGCCCATCACAAAGAGCAGAGACTCCTGCCTCAGTGCCATCTTGCACTATCCCGAAGGTCTGATATTTTGAGAAATGTTTTCCTGAGGACATTAAGGATAAAGCAAACCTGATGTTTTCCTTGGCTCACATAAACACCTGATGCTATGGTGGGAAGCAATGGCTCTGTATGGCTTATGAATATTTCAGAACTTTATCCATTTAAGGAAAAACAACCAACCAAGCAAGCATGTGAAGAACCATAGGACTTTGTCCTCCTAAAATGCAAAATTCTTTGACTATGGAATACCTTCCTTTTGCTTTCTGAAAGGGTGGTCTTCTGATGGCGCTTCTTGGACCCTAGCTCCATTGCTGCCTGGAAGGACAGACTGTCCATCCCAAACAGAAGAGGTTTGGAAAAGAGTAGAACACTGCAGCTGGAAAGAGATTCTCCCCATTCTCACTCGTAAGAACTCTTGTTAACCCCTCATGCTCCCTATGGAAAAGATGAATTATTGTCCTTTGTTGACGTTAATCCCCTGGTTGGAGACCGTTCACATTAATACTGCGTGGAGCTTACTAAACGTTCATCAGGACTCTCTATAACAGAGTTACATACAAGGACAAAAAATCTGCAGACCAGACTCCACTGGTAAACTTCACTGTTTTTGATCTATGTTAAACTGCTTGTAACAGCACTGCCACGGACACTGAAGAATGCAGTGGTCTGTTACACAGCAGTTAGGATTTCCTGAGTGTACATGGCTTGTACAATGCATGCAGAAGTGCTGACAACCCTCTAATAATCCCAGTGGTGATTGAACAGGAAGTGCAGCACAAGGTGCTGGACTTGTACTGTGTGAGATTATTTTATTCATATTTATTGAATTCCATGCCTCTCTTGCAGCATCCTGGAAAGGGAGACTTGAATGTTGTCAGTCTGGGGCTCCCAGGTGAGCTGGCTGCACACCAGAAAAATCTGTCACAGATGCCATGCTGAAGAGGGATGAAAGCAGAGCAAAAAGTCTTCAAGATGTAATACGCCAAAATAAACCATCACCACAGACCAACATCATACCACTAGAAGAGCAGGGAATTTACCCAGAGATTTACTGTGGAGGTCAAGAGGATTGTAGCTGCCCATTAAAGCAATCTAGCAGCAGGCCTGTGTTCTGTCTCTGCAGACTGCCTCTGACTGGTGCTGTTTCTTTCCTTCCCTTCCTTGCTTTGTGGGATCAATATGCAGAGTTCCCCTACCAGTACAATTACTGCTGAAGAATTCAGCAGTACTGGGGCAATACAGCAGTTTGACAAAGGGGTCTGATCAGAACTGTCACTTATAGGTATAGCATCTATGAATCTAAGTTATCCAGACATGTAGGCATAATTGTTTATTTCTAGGGGTTAGGAATGACTGCTTGTAGGCAATACGCCGTTTCCAAAAGGTCAAAAGTGTATCAAATCCAGAACAGTCTTTACTGGAGTGCTCATGGACTTCTCTGTAACGACTTTTGCTCTGCCAAAATTCAATTTTCTACCCCTCCCAGCAGCTGCAGCTCTATAGCTGCACCGAAGAGACTGTAGCCATTGTTCAGAGGTTATAAACAACTGAATGCTAACAGTTGTGCTGACCTGAACTCTGAGTTCTGCCCGTTCCAGTTAGGAATTCTGGTTCAGTAAATCTTAAGCCCAACTTGACTTCAGTAGAACTAATTATGTGATGAGAGTTAGCTAGACAAACAAAGCACCTACTAAACTTGGCCGAAGTGCTGCCCTTTCTCTGACACTCATACATAAAACAGAGTCAATTAATTTCAGTCTTAACCAGACTCAAGATGTGACTGGATATTGTTGGACAAGAAAACTTAATGTTACTTTCTATTTGTGCCTTATCTATACAGAGACTTTTCCTAACTGTTATAAAAGTACTTTTCAGAGGCTCATGTTCAGATGTGTGGCTAAAACCTAAAAATATTAAGTGTGTGATTATGTAGGCATGTGGTATACTTACCTGTATTTGCAAGCCAGCATTAAGTAAAATCTGATCAAGCATTTTCTCTCTCTGCTGCAGGACTTCCAGTCTTTCTTTAATGAAATACCTTGGGATAGGTACTTCTAAGACTTCCTAGAGGAAGAAATAGTCATCAGATGCTTTTTAGAATTCCATTAAAATCATATTATGTATTGAACATCTTCAGAAAGCAATTAAACTGGACTGAGGTGGTTCAATATTTTGGAGTGTTGAGGAATTTGACCTCTGTAACAGCTGCTGAGCTGTTACTTTGCAATTACTTAAGGCCTAATTCAACAAAAACAAATAAAGCAACTCCGTTTCTGAACTGTGACAGCTCAGAAATATTTCTTTTTATAATGGCTCAATTATATTATCAAATTATTAAAATACTTGGCAGAGCCGTCAGAAATTTAAACACAATTTCCACTGAACTGAATACTTCTGGTTGTATGATCATCCCACTCAAATCAACATGAAAAATAGATCTGTTCTCTTGCATATTTTTGACCATTTAAAGAACCAAAGCACATTTGTTTGTCTACAGATATTTCTACCTGTAGAGAAACTGTCATGCTGTGACTGGGATATCTCTCCCCTCTCAAAACCAGCTATGACTGGAGGTGGCTGTCTTTAAACATTTCCATCACAAAAAAAGACACCACTGATTCACATTTTTATCTATTCTTCTCCTCTAGAATTTTACTGTTGTTGAGAATTGAAAAAAAACACAGACAACAAAACTTCCCAAATGATGCTGTGGAGTGACAACCAGTACTTTGTGTCAAAGAGTGGAGACAATTCTTCAAGCATAATTTCTGGCAAGTACACCTCTTTGGGGGAGAAATGTCTTCACAGGTGTAGTTCATAATTGTGCCATGTTCCCTGTATACTGTTTTCAGGAACACCTAAAAGATAAGTGTTCTTACCCAGAAGGACAGAAAGAGGATGGGTGAGATGAGCAGTAGTTACCACGTCATGCTTCTCATAAGGAGTGGCATAGTCCTCAGGTATATGTGGGGGACAGGCTCTTTTGCCCAAGGAGCCTAAGAGGCTCAAGGCTTGATGCTGCACTCTTGGCGCTCTCTCTTCTATTTGCTGTGGAACCTGATGGGCTTTTACCTGCTCAGAGAGACCTTTGCCTTGATCCTTTTCAGTCTCAATGCTACCTCAGGTGTGGACAGATATGGAGGAGACAAGTGCTGGCTGTAAAGAACAAATACTATTCCTGCCTTGACACAGGCATATGGTAAATGTACTGCTTGTGAGCTGTGAGGCCTTCCAATTTCTAGAGCAAGAATTTGCAGGGAAAGTTGTGGCCAATTAAAACAATCCCTGTGAACTGCCAGCTTCAAGATTTCATTACCTATTCCCTCAGCTGCACACTATGTAGTCCAGGACACCCTATTATGGCAGCATAAGAAAGCTTCCAAGAGGGACTGTGTTTATCCCTGTTGATATTATCAATGTAGAGGTCTGGTCTGCTACAGCTTCTAAATATTTGTCTTGTTAACCTCTCTGTTTGCAACTTCCAACATCCTTGCTTGTTGATGGAAATGATTATATGTTGTACTTTACGAGTACAAATCACTCTAGGTTCAATTCCAAATCTGTCTGTCCTTTGGTATGAAAAACCAAGTGGTTTGTCTGGACACCCTCACACAGGATGAGGGGGCTCTGATGCTCTCATATAGCAGTGTGTTATTCAGTGTAGTGGTGATGAGCATCTGTGTCTAACCTGGGACTGAATTACAAGTGATTCTGGACTGTTACTTCTACTGACTGTAAAGATGAGATTAAAACCATAATACTGGGGCTGAAAGGAGTGGGGAGTAGAGACCCTGCTTCTCTTCATAACCTCTTTTTTTGGGGGTCCAGCATTGTAAAGTTAGGCTTGTGATCCCTCAAGTCAAATGTGCAGTGTTCTAGCCACTATGGGGGCTCCACATGGGATTTGTGTATCCAAATACTTTTACAATTACCCCAGGAAATAGAGTGACTGCATGTTGGAAGCTAACTGTACAAAAACATGAGGTGCAGAACTAAAGAAAGATGAAGCTTGGCCTTATGATGACACAGCACAAAGAACACCGATACCATTGCATAAGATACAAAATGGGACTACTCTGCTGTGTTCTCTGCCTAAAATCATGTTGGATTTTAGCCCATGATAATACAGTGAAAGGAAGGACTAGACAGATCTTTTCTGGGCAGGTTTTTTTAAGAGATGGAAGTTTTGTCAAGCACTGGCCAGTAATTTTGTTTTATCAGCAAGAATATGTGACTATGTAATTAAAAAAAAAAGTCCTATAAATCTTTATGTTTATCTGCTATGGAAAATAATGTTGTATTTGAAAAAGCCTGAAATCTCTTCAGTGATTTATTTTTTTGGTAGTAGATAGGTATGCCATACCTTCTTAACTTTAAGGCGTGGTGCAGGAATTTGAATTTATGCTTGTTTTTTAATAGATGTCAAGCACAGCTTTTCAGACTTGCCAACTTTTTGCTGCAGGTGGATTTACTGCTAAGTCATGAAAATAGCAGTGCTTAATGACTCGAAAATATGATTAGAAGGCTCACTTTCCCCGGAGATGTGTTTATACTCTCTAGTATGCCTTCTCATTGTTTAATATAATTCTCTGCTGTGATTAATGTAGGAGGTAAAGCGCCGGTGAAAATTCATGGCAATTACTATCTTAAATTTGCAGAGTGGGATACTTGTGCAATTGCAAACAGAAACGCGTTTTCAAATCTCAGAATAACGCTACAATGATATACGGCAATTTATCTCACGTCGTTACTGGGATCCGGGGCGGGGGGAAGCAGCAATATAAACGACAACTTTGTTTTTCTTCTTTAGGAAAGGTGCGGTACCCGAATTTGACAATAGGTGGAGCTGTCTGCGAGAGAAGTAACCAGCTTTTTGCTGCTAATTCTTCATGCTGCTTTTAGAGGACAGCTTCAGGACTTGCCCTGATGGTAATATTCATCTGGTTTAGGGGACAGTCTGTCAGGGGGCTGCTTTTACATCAGACGTTCCTGAACTCTGAACGTTGAACCTGCTCCTAACTCCTGTCTTTTTGACAAAAGAAGACTTGTCTCAGATTTCTTGTTTTACTACTTTGTTATACGGTGAAACAGTAGATCAGACTCTGCAGGTTTTAGCTTCCTGTGATCGCCAAAAGAGGCCTGAAGTCAGACTGATTCACAGTGACACAAAGGCCAACAGTATCCTGGCTTGTGTCAGGAAAGTGATTGTGTCCCTGTACTCAGCACTGGTGAGGCTGCACCTCTAATACGGTATTCAGTATGTGAAGGACATAGAAGTACTGGAGTTATGTCCATAGCTGGTGAAAGGTCTGGAGCACAAGTTTTATGAGGAGCACCTCAGGCAATTGTGGTTGTTTAGCTTGCAGAAAAGGAGGGTGAGGGGAGACTTTATTGCTCTCTATAACTACCTGAAAGGTCATTGTAGTGAGGTGGAGGTTAGTCTCTTCTTCTAAGTAACAAGCAATAGGACAAGGGAAAGTAGCCTCAAGTTGTGTCAGGGGAGGTTAAAATTGGACATTAGGAAAAATTTCTTCACCAAAAGGATTGTCAGGCACTGAAACAGGGTGCCCAGGGCAGCTGTGGAGTCACCATTCCTGGAGGTATTTAAAAGACATATAGATGTGGTGCTGAGGAACACTGTTTATTGGTGACTTGGAAGTGCTGGGTTAACAGTTGGACTTGATGATCTTAATGGTCTCTTCCAAGCAAAATGATTCTATTATTCTTAAGGGCAGATTGAAGCTGGTTGTACCTTAATATCACTTGCCTATCTTCAATCTAATCCCACATTAAAATCAGGCAGAGTCAAGCTGCTGACTATAGCTGTGAAACTGCCTAAGC